>NC_048546.1:11683390-12380890 GCF_902806685.2 Maniola hyperantus
TTTTCGCTAACACGAACTGAAAGCTAGATTAGCGCGAAGCGTCACTGCTCGTACCTACACTAATTAACACATTAATGTTCACAGATTTATCTCTAACGTTCGACGTAATCCTAGGGAAACGAACCCAGTCTCACACGAAGCGATAGGTACACTAATGTTCACTGGTAGGCAGGTATACCTACTTGTTCCCGTTCGACACGAATGCTAGTTACCTAGACTCACACGAAGCGTGATTGTAGGTCCTTACACTAATGTTCACTGGCTTACGATATGCAACGTCACAACTATCCTAGGTGACCTAAAACTAAGCACTAGGATGACTAAATGTGAGCACTTGAACCAACTCGTAACCAAGTCACTTTTGAGAACGTTCCACTGTCTCACACACAATATTGTTCTTTCGGATTCTTAGAAACCTACACACCTATTCTAGGAATATAGTAGGCACTTAGAAACGTTTAAATTGCGTCGTAACTGATTCTAACACAAAATCCGATTGAATTGAATAGTCAGTTCTTTTTCTAAACAATGTCTGAAAGCTAAACACGGCCCCACGTTGGGCGCCAGTTATAGGGTATTAAATGAAAACCGTGTATGATTCAGGAAAAACACTGTATTATTTGTAAACTTAGACTAAACAATTATTGTTTCGCGCATGCGTACGCGCGGGGACCGGGGACGAACTAAACTGCAGGACCGCGCGTCAGAGGGGTCCTGCAGGAGGGGAAACATGTTATTCTAAAAATAGCCGCCCGGCACGCCGCGTGCACGAGGTGCGGGGAAGGGGACACTACAGTGGTCGCTATATCTTGAGTTTTCATGTAACAGAAACAAAAATGGATTGGCGGAAGAGGAAAAAGAAACGGTTTAGACTCGCAAAAGCAAATCCCTTGCAAAGAGGAGATCTATTAAAATTCATCAGAATCTTTCCAAACCATAATATTATCTTGTGATGATAATGCCATTACTTTTTCGGGGTTATTCCCGTGAGTCACACCCGACGTGAGTAACAATGTGACTCGACGGGAATTTTATTTGACTGAATATGTACTTTTCCGGGATGCTGAATTTGATAATGACATTTATTTTCAAATCCAAAATAGCAGACATGCACTTTTCACAAAAAATAGAAATGGGTGTCGTTTTCAGGTTTTCCAGGATGCTGGTTTTGATAATGACATTAATTTTTTAATCTAAGATGGCGGGCCAGCACTTTTTATAAAAAATAGACGCGAGTGTCGTTTTCAAGGTTCTCCAGGATGGTGAATTTGATGATGACATTTATTTATTTTTAATAAATACTTATATATTATACTTCTATTTTAGTGGATCACAGGATTTTCTTTGACAAGGAAACGACAAAGCAAAAAATCGAATTGAATTAGATTATGATGCTATCACACCGTACCATTTAGAGCCAGCTTCTGAAAATTTGACACTGTGTTTGTAAGTTGATATTATTTAGATACTAGCTAATGCCCGCGACTTCGTCCGCGTGGATTTCACATTTTTCAAAATCCCGCGGGAACTCTTTGATTTTCCGGGATAAAAAGTAGCCTATGTGTTAATCCAGTTAAGAATTCTAAATTTCATTCAAATCCGTTCAGCCTTTTTTGCGTGATTGAGTAACAAACATCCAAACATCTACACTTTCACATTTATAATTCCACTAGCTGCCCTGGCGAACTTCGTTCCGCCTACGGCCTAACAGTCGATTCAAATTTTTTAAATTTTTCTCTCGGTAAGAACCATCCTCGTACTTCAAGGAATACCTAATTTAAAAAAAGAATTAGCGAAATCGGTTCAGCTGTTCTCGAGATTTGCGATGACATTTAGTGATTCATTTTTATATTATAGACTAGCTTATGCTCGCGACTTCGTCCGCGTGGGCTACACAAAATTTCGAACCCCTATTTCACCCCCTCCAGAGTTGAATTTTCAAAAATCCCTTCTTAGTGGATGCCTGCGTCATAATAGCTATCTGCATGCCAAATTTCAGCACGATCCGTCCAGTATTTTGAGCTGTGCGTTGATAGATCAGTCAGTCAGTCAGTCAGTCAGTCAGTCAGTCAGTCAGTCAGTCAGTCAGTCACCTTTTTCTTTTATATATTTAGATTAGGATTAGGATAATATAATTATTATGTTACTAGCTGCCCCGACGAACTTCGCACCGCCTACAGTCGATTCTTTTTCAGGACTTTTTAAAAAAAATTCTCTCCATAAGAACCATCCCCGTACTTCAAGGAATATTATCAAAAATAATTAGCGAAATCGGTGCAGCTGTTCTCGAGATTTGCGATCAGCAACACATTCAGCGATTCATTTTTATATAATATAGAGATTTACTATTTGTTGTCAGATTTGTCAATGCTGAATTATGTTGTATTTTAGTGACTCAAGACATTCCTTTTAGAAGAAAACAAGGAAAATAAAATGAATGTGCCCAATATACGTACCACTGAAATCCAACATGATGCTGCAACATTCAATTCTGTACTAAATATTGAAAGGTCTACCATACCATACTTGTAAGTTGTTATGCTATGTTTTTTGCATACATTCTATATAGATAATACTCACAATATAATTATGTTGATTGTATGTTTATTAATTCCAGAAATGAAATGGAGAGCTTCAATAGTTCTGCGTCGAATGATACATCTAATGTGACTGTTGAAACAGAAAATTATACATATTGTGTTTATGTGTGTAGTGGGCTTTTAGAGGGAAATTGAATTGTACCTACTTCCTACTTATAAAAATAAAATTTTCATTTTTGAGATCAAAGTGGAATTTATTTTGACTTTTGTTTTGTTTTGTACAAGTAGATAGTATATATAGTTTTTAGTCGCTACTAATAGATAAGTGTAGGCAACAAAAGTTATTTTCACAGACAAACGAATGTGTAATCATGTGTTCCTAATAGGTAATCCGCCAGCACAGAGAATTCAACTCCTAGAGTACGCATATACAAGGTTTTACATGAAAACAAAATCGTAAAATGTTGGCGGGGGACAGGGGAGAATGCTTTGTTGTGATTGGTGGACTGACTAATCAAAACAATGTGCGGAATGAGGGTACCGAACGGGCGTGGGCGATGATTCATTTAAAATTCCGTGGGATCACCACGATTTAGCAATGCAATTCCTTAGGTACAGCATCAGGGTCGAGAAGTGGGTCTTCGAGTTCAATGATAAAGTCTTTACTTGGTAGATATAGGTACCTACCTCCAATATCAATTTATAACCGACAGTTTCAAAATCCCATAAGTTTTGGTGGTCATGTCCCCTCCAGCATCAGGATTGAGGAGTTGAAATCCTGTGTGTCCTATATAAAATGACATTTTATATAGGACAATGTTGCAAAGTTTCTTTATCAATTAAAAAAAAATACCCAAATCGGTTCAGAAATCTCGGAGATTTCTGTGTACATAGGTAGAAAAACACAACTCCTTTTTTAAAACTCGGTTAAAAAAGTATCCTTTGTTAATCCTCTACTTGTCTGTAAAAGTCCCGTCAAAATAGGTTCTGCCGTTCCGAAGATTAGCCCGTTCAAACAGACAGACAGACAGACAGTTTTTAAAAACGTTTGATTCAGCTGTTATGGTACAGTTCAAATAACAATATTATGAGCTTGCGGTAGTTATTTCGAAATTACAGACAGACACTTCATAGAAGTATGGATTTCTATAATATATACGAGTTGTTTATACACGCTGAGGCAGTAGTTACCTAATAGGTATGTATGTAAGTGAGATTTTATAGTATTCATCAAAAGATAACTAGGTAATCATTATCATTCAAAAAAAAATTAAAAAATATTTATTTCAGTAGGTAAAACAATTTCACATAGTGCGTAGTAATTGGGACCATCCCAGTAACTGTTTTAGTATTGCTACGAGTACTCGTGGCAGGCGACCCCGCTCTTCCATAAAATCTTATACAATAATAATTGAAATAAGTAGTTCCTTCATAAATCATATATTTACAAAAATTCATCGGTGACATCTGTCCAACTATCTGTGTGCCATCATCAATATATCCGGACGCTAGTGTGAGCGCATGCACTCGCTACACTGCTCATCACTGAGTCTATCTCTTTCTATCACAATGTTAGGTGAAATAGCATACAGGTTACCCACGTGGGCCGAGCAGTTCGGACGTGCATCCAGCGTCACCTTAATGTCAAACAAGCACCATACATCAATCAACGAATGATTGATCGCATGTTAAAACTTGTTTAATGGTTAACTTAACGTATTGTTTGTTAAACATACAATTTTATTCAAGTAAATCGTTGATCGTTCCTTTCACTTTGGCGACTGATGTTTATCGGTGGCGTAAATTGTTTGTGTTGTGAAAAATGATGGATTTCTTATGAAAATTAAGTCACTTAAAAATTTGTGTTTTATATTGTTTTCACGTAATATAAAACTCGAGGTTTTTGATCAAGTTTTTCACTAATTTAGATAGTGTGTCTCTCTAAGAAACAAATTTTTCTATACTTGATACAAATGTACAGTTTATAGATCGCGATTATGATAGTCGCACGAGTGGTTTTGAATCAGTACCCTTATAATAAATGCGAAAGTGTGTTTGTTTGTTGGTTTGTCGGTTTGTCCTTCAATCACGTCAACAACTGTACAAAATATCACGTCAATCCGTTGCATCGTTGCGACGTGATTGAAGGACAAACCAATAAACCAACATACCAACAATCCAACAAACCAACAAACCAGCAAACAAACACACTTTCGCATTTATAATAAGGGTACTGATGGCCTTAGAACAACTGTACCTACTTATCGAATATGAATAATAATGAAAATCCTTTGTCAAAAACGTAACGTGACGTAACGTAATTTTCGCGTTAAATTAACTCGTCCAAGTAATAAAAACGTTAATCCTTCCAAATGATAAATACTCAACTGAGTCAGCCCTCATAAGCCGCTGTCCACGATTGTAATCCTGGAAACGTCAAATGTAATCCAACTTTAAAATTTCAGCCCAGATTTGCACCTCAGAATGACCTCGGACAGCTCGAGATTTCTTAAAAATACTTCAATTTAGGGTTAGACTGCACTAAAGACATGACGCTATACAAAAAGTTTATCCAAAAGGTCTTTTTGTCTGTGTTGGCACCTAGTGTCCTATACCAGTTTGTAAGGATATCATAGGATAGTACAAAACGTGGAAGATGACAATAATGTCTTTAAAGAATGAGTTTCAAGTATAAAGCCGGTCAAGTGCGAGTCGGACTCACATACGAAGGGTGCCGTACCATTGTACAAAAAATAACAATTTATTTTTGTGATGTAAGTACTAGTTCACGGTTTTCGGATTTTTCCTTTTACCTGTGCTATAACACCTACCGACCTCTAAAATTTCATGGTTCAAGGTCAACGGGAAGTACCCTATAGGTTTCTTGACAGACACGACAGATAGACAGTCAACAAATTGATTCCTTTTTTCCTTTTGAGTTGCGGAACCCTAAAAAGTTTAACGTCGTCTTTGTCGTCAACCGATTGACGTCACTGCTAGATATAGGTCTTCTGTAGGGACTTCCACACTTCACCATCCAGGCCACCGGAATCCAGCTCCCTACGACTCGTTTGCTTTTCAACCGACTTCAAAAACGGAGGAGATTCTCAATTCGTCGGAATCTTTTTTATGTTGAGTCGACTTTGAGCTTTCTTATGTGTAAAAAGTATTATGGTGGGCACAAATCTCTCGTTTTAGAAAGACGGCTCAATGTTAAACTCATACAAATAGATTAGACGTATCATTTTTTAACATTAAATCATTCACTGATGCCTTTAGCACACCAACACATTTGCATTGAAGGATGAATAACCATCTTACATTTTTACTATTGTGAGTTCTGTCCTTATTTTTATCTGTGCACTTAGATGCGACAAGCATTTACTCGGAATCCGGATAAAAAGTTTTGCACCAAAATGCCTGTAGTGTGATCTTGCGCTACAGTTCTCTGATTTGGACATCTAGATAGAGCGACACCTAAGGATCTCTCCTAAAATACCTTCGTTTATATTTAAGGACAAGCTTACCGCGATAAAAACGCAGAGTCAACGAAGCGTCCTCAGATGAGCTCCTTTTGAATAATTTACACCTAAAGACATCGAAAAGAGGATATACTTACTCTCAAATACTTCTTACATTCCACAAAACAGTAATACACCTCTGTTGCTTTAAGTATTAGGTTGTTTTTTGTTTAATAATAAGTTTCAGAAGTGTAATTGTAACTTTGTTTTCGGTATCTCGACATCACAGCCTGTCACGGCGCGTTTTCTTTATTCGTACCCAAGTCTCTGTCAGATTTTTTGTAGCATTTATGATATGCGTTACGAATTAAATGCTTTTAATATGTCTTATTAGAATATTCTCTTTGTCATAAGTGTATATCATATATACCAAATTGTTTGACTGTAATTAATGTCTAAACTGATATTAATAGCTGCGACTATTAAACGCCTACATACATACTCGTATACAATCCTGACTATTTTATGTAAATACGAAAGTGTGTCGGCCTGTCTGTTACCTTTTCATGATCTATCAACGCACAACTCAAACTACTGGACGGATCGGGCTGAAATTCGGCATGCAGATAGCTATTATGACGTAGGCATCCGATGAGAAAGGATATTTGAAAATTCAACCCCTAAAGGCGTGAAATAGGGGTTTGACATTTGTGTAGTCCACGCGTACGAAGTCGCGAGCATAAGCTAGTTAGAAATAAAATACAACCCTCCCTTTCATAACGGTGAAGCAATAGGTATATAACTGAGAAGACACTACTCTAAAGCAAACTTTAAAATAACCACACCTTTCATGGTATACCTAAATTGTCCAAATAGATGCAGTGTAACAAAATGTACTAGTACCTACTTGGACATCGACAATGTCAAGACCTCTTGATGCCGTAGATGGTGAAGAAGTGTGAACAGGGGCACGGTCGCCGCAAGCGCATCATAAAATAACGCGCGACGAATAGCTTCGTGCGACCACAGAGTAAAAAATAAGTATTACCAAATTGTATGGACAAAAGTTTGATATAAAGGTGCAGATCAAATGTTGCATTGCACAGTATGCGGCAGAAAATAATGTACATCGACCTTTAGAAAGGATAGCGGTTTTGTAGAACTTTGTCTCTGTCGTTGAGACCGAAAAACGTCACATAGGTATGAATGATAGAGACAATGCTCTACAAAGCCGAAATCTTATTCTAAAGATCGATGTGCATTATTTTCTGTAGCGCACTGTAAGAAAGCGATTGATCCAGATCGATATTAAACGGATGCGGATATCCTCCTTTACACAAACGATTTGGGTCTTGAAAGCTTTATATAGGCTTCTTATGAAACTCCAAACAGTGATACTCTTTCGGTCAACTTTTTTTTTTTTTTTTTTTTAAAAAGAATATTAGCCATGTTAAATGACTAATATTCCCCTTTCCTCTCCAACTAAGCGTCAGGCTTGTGCTAGGAGTAGGTACGACAATAGTGCAACGGGCGGGGTTTGAACCGTCGACCTTTCGGTTTTCAGTCCACTCCTATACCGGTTGAGCTATTGAGGCTCGAACTTTATTTATAAGATCTTTTATGTTGGCTCAATCTTTTATTGGGTAGCTTTAAAATCAAAATGGTTTCACCAGGTTGATTTTTACCAGGCCGTTGCCAGGATTAACAAAGAGCCATAGTATTCTGAGTATGTACCCTGAGGCTTTAATACTTTCAATCCAATCCAATCCAATCCATCAGCCTGTTTGCGTCCACTGCTGGACATAGACTTTTCCAAGAGCGCGCCACCAAACACGGTCCGCCTTCCTCATTCATCCGTCTAAAAAAAACTTTAAAATCGTCTAAATATTAAATGCATTATACTTTTTAGTTTAATAAAATTTAAAACATAAATCTTCCTATCCTAGGTGTCATTGAGGTTTCAAATTAAAAAAAAAGTTGAAACTTAACCTTTGTAAAGCAAACTTATTGTATACAGGTATAAATAAGCTGATATACTTGATAACTTGCTCTATGGTGTCACGACTGGAACCTACAAGGCATGCCTTAAATGGTTGTTTTTGATACGCTCAACACTATAAGCCCCGTGATATCACGTATAGGATTATAATAATGTCTGTAGTCACTCAAAAGAGACGCGTTTAACTTAGTCCAAGCTTGAATTTTTAATTATACACATTGATCACAGAAAAAAAGCACTACTTAATAGGATGTAGGGACCTACTGTATTTATGAAAAGCCCTGATTCCCAACTCTACAAAAATGTAAGCACAATGTAGAATGCGTAACAATGAACCAGTCTATTTTTCTACAAAATAATTTGATATTTGGTCCCATAGTTACAAAAATGTAAGCACTATGTAGTATGCGTGACAATGAACCAGACTATTTTTCTACAAAATAATTTGATATTTGGTCCCATAGTTACAAAAATGTAAGCACAATGTAGAATGCGTGACAATGAACCAGACTATTTTTCTACAAAATAATTTGATATTTGGTCCCATAGTTACAAAAATGTAAGCACAATGTAGAATGCGTAACAATGAACCAGACTATTTTTCTACAAAATAATTTGATATTTGGTCCCATAGTTACAAAAATGTAAGCACTATGTAGTATGCGTGACAATGGACCATACTATTTTTCTACAAAATATAAGGCTTGATATTTTGGTCCCATAGTGAAATTCAATTTTTTGATATGTTAGAGATTATGTTAGGGGAAGAAATTTCTCTAATATAGAAAAGTTTCCTTTCATGATCGTCCTTTTGATCATATTAGTTTTGTTACGCCTTTTGGGCAAGAACCTTTTTTCCAATAGACCATGCTGAAGAGGCTGAGTAAGAACTGCAATCTGCATGGTATAGATCACCAGAAACAGAAGCATATGGGGTGCTAAAGAAGGACTGCAGAAAAAATTTCACCATCCATTCGAGGAAATAACACTATAATTATATAATAAAGTACTCTTTCAGAAATTCGGTTTATAACCGTAGTCGTTATAGAAGGTGGAATCGTCTGTTTTTATTTCATTTTAACTCGTAATTTTTAATCATGTAGGTACATACTTAAAGAGTTATTTTCCTAACATGAAGTTGAGTCTAGCGTGCTTTTTTACAAGCACGAAGCAGAAACGAAAATTTTAATCATTTTCGCCCCTTTTTGTGAAAAGCTAAACAACCGTGTATTACGAGAGTGACTTTCAAGCAAAAAAAATAGTATATTTAAGCTCGCTGTTGAATAGGTAGTTTTATTTACTAATAGAGGATGCCCGCGACTTCGTCCGCGTGGATTTAGGTTTTTAAAAATCCCGTGGGAACTCTTTGATTTTCCGTGATAAAAGTAGCCTATGTCCTTCCTCGGGATGCAAGCTATCGCTTTACCAAGTTTCGTCAAAATCGGTTGAACGGATGGGCTGTGAAAGGCTAGCAGACAGACAGACAGACAGACACACTTTCGCATTTATAATATTAGTATGGAAGTATGGATTTCAGGGGTTGCTTTACTTACGAGGCGTGGAGTGCGCAGCAGGAAGTTAACCATGTGATACATTTTGTTTTCTTTATAGTATTGTGCTGCTACTGTCACACAGAAATTGAAAAAAAAGAGTTTAAACGTATGGTCTTGCATCGATGTGGGATATAATACTTGATAATATAGTCTTTGGGTCTGTGCTTATACGCGAGAACTTTTGAGTTCCATAAGTACTGTTAATGTTGCTCAAGTACTGAGTAGTGTACATTAGCTGTGGTAGTGTTAAACTTCAGGGAGACAGAGATATTTTGACGAGAAATGATTGCAATGGCTACTTACTATGCATGTAGATAGCACAAAGTAGATTGAAACACGGGATAGGAGTTCTCTTTGAAATATAATGTTTCCTTTTCCTTATGATCGCCTAGTACGTGCCGGTACCTTAAACCTTCGGAAAACATAAAACTAAACAAAGTATATTACAAAATTCCTTTGTACTTTCAGGTACGACAAACCCAAAGGAATCTCTCGCTTTTATAGCTCAAGGACGTGAAACAATTCGCTCCGAGCTCTTGAAAGAGACCCATCCACGTGAATATTGCCCTTATACGTGATGTTTCTATCAAAAAAATCCAATTTCGTATACGTCTGTAACACGTGACGCGAGAAAAAGCAAAGTCTGACAAAGCCGTTTCTCAAGTAACAAGTCTCAAAGTAACTCAGAATTTTGAATGTTGTATAGAAACAGGCGTTACTTTGCGGAAATCCATGATATTCAATGAACCAAAATATGATATGGTGCAACATGCAGCATGCGACATGCACCGCTTGCCCTCCCACTGCTAAACAAAGCAATACGCACCACCATCACGCAGCACCACACAAATCCCAAAACACACTCGACGCACGTTTCGCCCCGACACCGGAGCATCCTCAGGAGATGTACACCTTACAATACGCACCACTACCACGCAGCACCACACAAATCCCAAAACACACTCGACGCACGTTTCGCCCCGACACCGGAGCATCCTCAGGAGATGTACACCTTACAATACGCACCACTACCACGCAGCACCACACAAATCCCAAAACACACTCGACGCACGTTTCGCCCCAACACTGGAGCATCCTCAGGAGACGTACACCTTACAATACGCACTACCACCACGCAGCACCACACAAATCCCAAAACACACTCGACGCACGTTTCGCCCCAACACTGGAGCATCCTCAGGAGACGTACACCTTACAATACGCACTACCACCACGCAGCACCACACAAATCCCAAAACACACTCGACGCACGTTTCGCCCCAACACTGGAGCATCCTCAGGAGACGTACACCTTACAATACGCACTACCACCACGCAGCACCACACAAATCCCAAAACACACTCGACGCACGTTTCGCCCCAACACTGGAGCATCCTCAGGAGATGTACACCTTACAATACGCACCACCACCATGCAGCACCACACAAATCCCAAAACACACTCGACGCACATTTCGCCCCGACACCGGAGCATCCTCAGGAGATGTACACCTTACAATACGCACCACTACCACGCAGCACCACACAAATCCCAAAACACACTCGACGCACGTTTCGCCCCAACACCGGAGCATACTCAGGAGATGTACTAGACCTTACAATCAGAATTTTGAAACCACTGTGACACTGCCCCTTTCCTTTTCCAGGAAAGTCTGTCTCCACAATGAAGAGAATTTAACGGGAAAAAATCAGAATAGTGCCATTCCACATGTAGATACCCCGTGGATTTGAACCGAACGACAGGGGCCTATTAATTTTTACTACCCATTAAATTCCTAACCTGGCTAAATCGATTTGTAAAGACTAGTTCCCATTGAGCGATAAAAAGTTACGCACAAAAACTTTTTTACTAATTCCGCTTATGCCTCAAACGAAGTGTAAGCTTTTAATCGCAGTAGGTTGTTTTTTTTATTATTATTATTATAGGCAAACGCTTGACCGCAATCACAGCTGATGGAAAGTGATGATGCGGCCTAAGATGGGACGCGTTTACCTAGAAGATGCCTATTCACTCTTGGTACTTCAAATTCAATGAATATTTTTTAAAGTATTCAATTAACTTAGTTCCTAATAATCGTAAAACCTACGTTTTAAATAAATATAAAATTACATTGTCCTTTTTACATTCGATGACCACTTTTATTAGCTCACTGCTTGACTTCTACGTATCATCATACAGGGTGTAACCAGAAGGCTAGCCAAAAATTAGCGTTATTGTTATACTCAATCCAATACCAACAACCATTTGCCCCAATTTGTAGTTTTAGTGATTTAGTATTTTTCAAACCTGCAATGTATAGCGCGCAAAACTCGGGTCAATACCCAACGTTCGTTGATCTGAAATTGTGCAAAAATATTCTCTTCTACAGTTAAGACAAAGACCAAGGCGGAATTTTCCGAATTGCAATTTTTCCGATTTATGTGCTTTTTAAGCAATTAAATATCACTTGCTTTAACGATGAAAGAAAACATCGAGAGGAAACCTGCATGCTTGAGAGTTCTCCATAATATTCTTAAAGGTGTGTGAAGTCTGCCGAATTAAATATTATGGTAGACTTATACTATGGTAATAATGCGTTCAGGATTTTGTTGCGGCAACCTCGGTTCTGTAGTGCATCAGGTATGTTTTCTGAGGCGCGGGCAGATGGCTTCGATGCCATCTGGCGCAAGAAAACAGCATCACTGTTGTCCAGAGTCCGAGGAAGCAGCAACGGGATCCTGCGCATGATAGCGGGCAAAATGGATAGTCCTCTGATGGGGAAACTCGTGCAGAGGACTAAATCCCTTTTAGTTATTAAGTACTAACATAGTGATTAAGTATTTTGTTACTAACTCCTTAGTGTTTAAGTATTAACATAGTTATTAAGTATTTATTGTTACTAACACATAATGGATCAATTGTTGTCCGATTTAATAAATAAATTGAATATATTATTATGGTCAAAGCCTTGTTTCTCGCTCTAAGAGGAGACCCGTGCTCAGAAGTGAGCCGACGACAGGTTGATGATGATGATGATGACAGTGACGTCGGAGCAAGATCGCTACGTCTGAACCAAACCTACCAATTTAATCGTTGGTTGCGAGCTGCGACATAGCGCAAGCAGTAACTGTGCTGTAAAGCTTCTGTCGGTATGTGAAAAGTTAAATTGCACTTCGCACATCATTACCCTGCTAATTGAATTCCCTATTTTATTTACTTCCAGCGTGATAGTCTAGTGGTTAAGAAAATTCGGGAGGTCGGAAGTTCGATCCTGGGCACGCACCTCAAACTTTTCAGAACTATGTGCGTTTTTAAGCAATTAAATATCGCTTAACGGTGAAGACAATCATGAGACAATGATTCTTATGTACTTTTCCTCATATTATTTTTATGTTTTAATTAGTTAATTGCTATTGTTTATTAGGTTTGTTGATTGTGAGTGAATTAGATCTGGGCCTCATGAGATCAAAACACAGATTAGAGAAACTAAACTATTATTCACTCATCTGTGGATCAAAAGCATTCGTTCTGTTGACTTTTGGTTTGTTCGTTTTCTTGTTTCGGCATTGTTGTTGTCTGAGGTAGACGATGTCCTCTTCCTTTTGATAAAACTAAGAGATTGTAAATAAATATTACTAAATTTATATATTCAGTAACAAAGAAGATTGTAAATTAATATTGTATATTAATATTTTCAGTAATAAATTCCTTATTATTATTATTATAACGGTGAAGAAAAACATCGTGAGGAAACCTGCATACTTGAGTGTCCTCCAGAATGTTCTCAAAGGTATGTGAAGTCTACCAATCCGCACATGGCCAGGGGCAGGGTGGTAGACTACTTTTTTTTTGTTATGGCCAAAACCCTTCTCACTCTGAGAGGAGATTTTAATTATTAAGTACAAAAGGCATATTAAAAACATAGAATACTTAGTAGTTTGTTACCTGCCTCAGCACGTGTATGAGGCTATAACACATTATTCCGAATGTGCACGATCGTAAAGACACCAAAGAAAGCATTTGTGCACTCGCAGTTTTCCATATCGCGTCGCTTTATCGAGCGATCTGCGCCCCCCGTCGTCGTCTCGATGATCCGTCTTCTAGGGCACATTGCTAGTGCAGACCAGCGTGAGAAGCGCTCCTGTTTATTTTTAATCATCACTACCCATATTATCACTAGTCACTACCAATATTATAAATGCAAAAGTGCGTTAGTTTGCCCTTTAACCACGTCGCAATGGAGTAAAGCCTGGAAAATGACATAGGCTACTTTTTTTAAATAAAATAATTTTTAAAAACCTGAGTCCACGCGGAAGAAGACGAAAGTTATAGATACAGACGTGCTCGTGTTTGTATATCTTTCGTCATATCGCTTGCATCTATACATTTTGTTTGATATAAAAGAAGCAACCCCGTACCTACACCTCGCAGCTTGCAGCTCGCACCCGTCACTTCTTGTGTAGGTATGCCCGCGCGTTAGCTTTGATGCAAGCGTTTAAAACGCTCGTTTACATCACACGTCGCGAGTCCCGATGATCCGTCTTCGTGCAAACACGCGCGAACGCGTGATTCAACCAGCAAGGGTGAGGGTATTATTTATTTTTCCCTTCTTGTGAGTGTGACGTCACCTTGGTGTGAAACTCACAACAAAGGGCAGTTAGTTGGATGTGAAATGTGCTTGTTGGGACATGGAACTTCGTGTACCTATTTAGCTATTGTAGTGGAAAAGAATTATGCTATCGCGATTTAGTGTTGGTTATTTAAAAGTAAAAAATCTTAATGATTCATTATAGCTTGCTAGATTTCTTGACCTTATACTTTTATTTATGCATTTTCACTGTTTCGGACTATCAGTTCGTTAAACTAATAACAAAAAAAAACTTATTGATATGTATGAAATATGTAGGTAGTCACAGAACTTATATTGTGTGTCGACCGTCACTATGATGTCTTTATGAATAAAGCAGTCAGTATCGGAATCTCGTTGTTTTCATACGTAACACTTATGAATAGTTGTTTATAGGTAGTTAGGTAGGTGTTTCGTGTCTGTGAACATGTCTCAGATAACGTTCATAGATACTACTTCTTTATTCTGTGTTTCAATTTAATTTTGCCATTTTGGACTGAATGATTTTAATAACGCAGTAATAATTATTATGTTATATTAATACAACAACAAAAAAAGCTGTGATAGTCGAGTGGTTAGGACGTCCGCCTTCTAATCGGAGGTCGGGGGCTCGATCCCGGGCACGCACCTCTAACTTTTCGGAGTTAGGTACCTATGTGCGTTTTAATTAATTAAATATCACTTGCTTTAACGGTGAAGTAAAACATCGTGAGGAAACCTGCATGCCTAAGAGTTCCCCCATAATGTTCTCAAAGGTGTGTGAAGTCTACCAATCCGCACATGGCCAGCGTGGTAGACTATGGCCAAAACCCTTCTCACTCTGAGAGGAGACCCGTGCTTTGTAGTGAGCCGGCGATGGGTTGATCATGATGAATACAACAACAGAGAAAATACGACAAACTCGATAAAATACTAAAATAAAGGCTCTAATTTGCGAAAGGACAAAAGGCCGTAATTGTTAAAGTTCGCTATGAGAGTAACTCGGAGTTACCGCAATAAACACTATCACATTACGGAATCAAGTGCCTCCAACCCTTTGGAAGCGATAAACGATCGACAATTAAAACTTTGCGAGTCCATATTTTCGGGTTATTAACCAAAAGGCTCCACCCTTCAATGCAAAGTGAATAAATTATCCCTCAGTGATTTACCGTAAGATCAATCTAGCGAGTTAACAAATTTTATACGACCGCCTCTGTGCAATGGTTAGTGCTGTGGTTTTATAATGAGAAGTTCCTGAAATCGATTCCCGGTGGGTCAATTCCGGAAATTGACTCAGATCGGCGCGGCGGGTGATTCGCTATCTCAGTGACCATCATCATTGAATGAAAGTCATCAAGCTCATTTGACATTTGACCCGCGACTTCGTCCGCGTGGATTTAGGTTACTAAAAATCCCGTGGGAACTCTTTTTGTGATTTCCGGAATAAAAAGTAGCCTGTGTCATACTCCGGGATGCAAGCTATCTCTGTACCAAATTCCGTCAAAATCGGTTAAACAGATAGGCTGTGAAAAGCTAGCAGACAGAGACGTAGACAGACAGACACACTTTCGCAATTATAATATTAGTATGGATCTATTGAAGGTTTTCTGTTTGTTATTTGACTCTATTACTAAGCCTCCGCTGTCCGTCCGCCCATCCGTCCGTCTGTCAGCGGGCTGTATCTCAAGAACCGTAATAGGAAAATAGTTGAAATTTTCACAAAATGAGTATTTCGGTTGCCGCTATAACATTAAATAGTAATAATTTCAAAATGGCCGCTATAAAAATTTAAAAAAAAAATGTCAATGCTTGTACGATGATACGGAACCCTTCGTGTGCGAGTCCGACTCGCACTTGACCTACTTTTTTCGCTGACACATTCTATACAATGCAAGTAGTCATACGGGCGTTTAACTCGGCGCCAACCAAGTTTGCTAGTCTGTTAATATAGCATATTACGTTAAAACTTTTCCAGCCCATAATATTTTCGGGTTATTAGGCAAACGGTTTAACCCTCCAATGCAAAGTGAATAAATTCCACCCCCAGTGCTTTAATCGGTAAGCCATGACTCACGCATATTAAGCAACCCCATTAAATGCACATTACGTGATTTCCCGTAACTCGTAAACGATCTTCCATGGTGCACTTCCTTTGGGTTTGGGTTCCGTAAAAGTCGGTGGAGTTTATAATAGACCAGTCTCTTTTCTGACCAGTGTAAATAGTATGAGTTTTATGTCTCACCAACGTAACAGAATTCGAGTGTCACATAACGCGAGCGACACATAATAACAAAACATGACCTAAATAAATATCCTATATTTAAAGTAAATAATTCAGTAAGTAGGTAGGTATTATCGATTTTGATTTCACAACGTTTCCACTTGGAGCTTTGGCTGTAAATGTATTGTCGAGCTGATGCTTAAACGAGGTTTCCATTTGCTTTAACACTGAAGTTTTTCGACGAACGTGCGAGCAACGTGCGAAAAAAACAACGTTGTGGTATTCTTAAACGCGCCCTACTAAGCCACAGCTTAGTATGAGATTCTCTCAGTTCTTATATTATTCTTATAATACTGAGAGAATCTCATACTAAGCTGTGGCTTAGTAGGGCGCGTTTGGAACGCTAGAAGCTTTAGTATCTCTCTCTGCCTATAGTAATGAGTACATTGTAGTGCTCATTACTGAGAGACGTGACCCTTTTTAATTAATTACAAAATTTTGAAATTTAGTACAGACAATCCGTACAAGCTTCCATCCCGGAGATAGATATTATAGGCTCTTTTTATCCCTGAAAATCATAGAATTGCCACCGGATTCTTAAAACCTACATCCACGCGGACGGAGCCTCAGACATCATCCTACTGTTGTATGAGTACCTACAGTAAAATAAGTAAGTAGGTATGTAACGCTTTCAAATTTTAATAAAAGCGTCATCTCATATCAAAGACGGTACTAAATGACATTTAAATCCTTTTGAGCGTCAAAAAGCGACATCAAAGCAAAGAAATTGTAAAGAACCCTCCCGTTTTTGAAACCCGCTTGACAGTTGCGTTATTTTGACATGTGTAACGAAGGTGAAAAACAGAAACAGCCATATCGCGGGGGGTGAGTGAGACGTCGAGAGAATTGATTTACAGCGATCAGTCATACTGGATTGCCTAGGCTGCATGTATATTTATATTGTTTCGGAAAAAATCTTTTCATTTTACAGGCACAGTAGGTATAGTTCTTGCATTTCACGCTTGGGTCATGCTTGTGTGTAATTCGTATCGGTATATAAGTAAGGTATACTAGATGTGTGCGTTTGCGAGCGCTTGCTCGCGACTGATTGGTCCGACATGCACGCACACTTACGCAATGTCCGTGTATACGACGTGACCACAAGTAAAGTTCACTCGCCTTCGTGAATTGCAAGAACTGTATAAGGGGAGACACAGTAGTCCGAGGTCTTTGATATCGTAGTTTTCTAGGCGTATTTGTCGTACCTACATCTATAATATTTAGACAAAAATCTACACTAAAAATAATGTTAGACAAGTTTCTCCTAACCGATTGACCTGGGAAGACATAATAATAAATATGTAACTTCGTTGACAATGCATTAAAGTGGTACCACGGAGGTGACTTCATGATGGAGCCGCCAGGAACACCTCAACTCCAAAAAATATTACTATAGAACTGCAATAACTCTTGTGTACATAATAGGTATTTTGGGTAATAAATTAAATTATTTTTTACTTTTTAGTGTTATTGAAATCGGTTTTTTTGTTTTTTTTTATATACTAAGTATAGAGAGATGAAAATTAGGGCACTGAACCGAATCAACCACATATTAGAGAAGCTCTGTCAACAGTAGGTAAACGTTCTCGACAAGTTATGCTTAGTTAGATTTGCTAGGAGGCACATAGAGCACCATTATCGGGGTGGCTGTGGTGGGGTCTTGTATTGCTTATGGAAGCATTGCTAATGGCTATCCAATTGATTTATGATCCCGACGCATGCAGTGTAAACCCGCTGTTTCCGCCACATTGGATTTCCACATGCGCTCCATAAGTGATTTTATGCTTCAACTAAGTAATGGTGGAAGTTGAAACTTTATGAAATATTTATAGCAGACAGTAGGTTACATAATTCACAGTGCGGAATTCTAAAATTATTATAAATGCGAAAGCGCTTTTGTTTGTTCGTTGGAGCAACAAATTGACGTGATTTTTTGCATGGATACCTATAGTTAAAGAAGTGGAGAGTAGAGAGTGAGCTAATTTCAATGAAAGAGTAGGGTCTTGGACTGTAGTAATAAAATGATGGGATTTTTTCTATAGCGGTAGTTTATGAGGCTAGAATTCATTATTAAAGAGAAAAAATTAGAAAAACAGGATTTTTATTTATTTTTAACATGAACGTCACACAACATAAAAATAGAGTTTTAAACATACAAATTTCTCTGGGATTTTTTTTGTTACGTAAAAAATTGAAAAATATTTGTCGTTTACGCCTTGTGACTTCGTAAATCGCCATCATTTTATTATTATAATACCATCCACACCTTTCAAATATGAATGAAAATATTTTCAAAAGTACTGTGCCGTAAATTTAACGTCAAAAGCAGAGACCTCCCCCTGTATCTACCGTCTTCAAATATAAGCTTAAAAAATATTGGCATTTACTTAAATTCCCCTAGCTGTGGCACTCGCAACAAAGTTCCCGAAACGACGGTACCAGGAGAGCATACACTTAAAAGAGCATTATCTTCTTATTTTTATATTAAACTTGAACTGGGAGAGAAATCTTGTAATCGCCTTAAGCTTTTCATCATTCAGCAACAGCTGTTGCAGTACACTGGACCCCAAATAAGTTTCCGTCTTGAGGGGTGCAAAATGACAACTCTAAAGTGAATAAAAACAACTCCAAACTTCTATTGAGTTATGTTATCTTAATCTACTTAGCCTAAAAAGTTTGATCAAAGGTAATATTTATTGACTTCTGGTATGAAATTTACAATGATTATCATCATCATCGCAGTGACCTCGTACCTACTGGAAAGCGCAGCGTTGGAAGACCCCCCCACTAGGTGGACGAATGACATCAGGCGAGTCGCAGAAAGCCGATAGATTCAAGCGGCGCAAGACCGTGGTGTGTGAAAGTCCCAATAAAAGACCTTTATCCAGCAGTGGATATCTATTCGTAGTTGATGATGATGATGATCATCATCATCTCAACCCATCGCCGGCCCACTACTGAGAATAGCACGCATCTCCTATCAGAATAAGAAGGGTTTAGGCCAAAAATACTTCATTGCATTGGCTTAGGTCATAGTAAAAATGCACGCTGACCAAGTGCAGATACGAGGATTTCGCATGCCTTTGAGAACATTATAGAGGATCCTTAGGCATGCAGGTTTCCTCGCGATGTTTTCCTTCACTGTTAAAGCAAGTGATTAATCGTGGTATTTTATTTTCTCTCTCCAAAACCCTTCAGATTTTTTGTTTCTAAAAAATTTCGAAAGCGAAATTGCTATAACTTCGATGAAGGCGTTATAAGTGACTAACAAGGATTTGAATTGAAACTTTTAGGCACTGATAATAACTACATATTATATTGGTGAAAAAATACAATGGTATTTTTATCTTAAAATAATATTTGATGGGTACGTCCCTAATAAATTCGGACCTAGCCAATACTTGTGTACATACTTTAACAGATAAAGGGATCGACCCCATTTCAATTCGAGCTATTCGTACACGTCGAAACCCTTTTACAATAATCGAATATTGCTTTCATCTTGAGAACATTCAAAACGGACATGGGATACAATGATATTGGTTTAGTTCATCATCATCATCATCAACCAATAGACGTCCACGGCTGGACATAGGTCTCTTGTAGGGACTTCCACACGCCACGGTCTTGCGCCGTCTGAATGCAGCGGCGCCCTCACAGACTACAGTGTATAAGGCGCCCTGCGACTCGTCTGATGTCGTCCGTCCACCTAGTGGGGCGTCTTCCAACGCTGCGTCTTCCGGTGCGAGGTCGCCATTCTACATGGTAGGTTGGTTTAGTTATTCATACTGCAAATACTGTTCGCAAGCGGTAATAGGTAGTATTTCGTTGTAAAATCGTGTGTAAAATGCTAAACTGTGGTAATAGCTTATTGGTTAGTCGGGAGGTCACCGATTCGATCCCGGGCAGGCTCTTCTAACTTTTTAGAGATATGTGCATCACTTGCTTTACCGGTAAAGGAAAACATCGTGAAAAAATCTGCACGCCTGAGAGTTCCCGATAATGTTCTCAAAGGTGCGTAAAGTCAGCCAATTTGCATCACTTAGGTACTTGGTAAGCGTGGACTTTTTTTAAAAATTTAGATACAATTTAGCCCTTGACTGCAATCTCACTTGGTGGTAAGTGCCAATGATGTGCCTGAAAAAATATCGGTCATATGCGAGCCGGACTCGCACATGCACGAAGGGTTCCGTACCATCGTACCTACAAGAAATAAATAACTATTTTAATTTTGAAATTAAAAATTAATTAAAGCGGACATTTTGAAATGTTTATTGTTTGTTGTCATAGCAGTAATAGAATTACACCTTCTGTGAAAATTTCAGCTTTCTACCTACTACAGTTCATGAGATACAGCCCGCTGACAGACAGACGCACGGACAAGCGCCTGTCTGGTACGGAAGTCAGTGGCGTGTAAGTCATAGAGGCATAAATGCACTGCTTACCCTAGTGACTCTAGTCCTAATAACTCAATGTTTGTTTTTCATTATGACTAAATAGGTTCTTAACTAACTGCCTACCCAGGCTTGAATACCTGTGCAGGCCACTGTACGGAACCCTATAAAAGGAACAGCAGTTGTGTTCAGACAACCAATAAAAATTATTCAAAGACAATCTCGTCTGCAATGAGATTAGTAGATCGCTTACAGATTCGGCAACACGAAAAAGTCCATAAAAGTCCCATTATGTAAATCTGATGCGCTTAGATACGACGTTACCTCCCCTCGATTTCCTCCAGAAAATGGGTACCGAGACAAACGTGCCTCTCTGTGAATATTCTTGTAAATAACTAGCTAGACTACATAAATTCAACCCCCTATTTTACACCCTTAGGGGTTGAATTTTTAAAAATCCCTTCTTAGCGGATGCCTACGTCATAATAGCCTGCATGCCAAATTTCAGCCCAATCGGTCCAGTAGTACATTCAGCTGTGTGTTAATAGATCAGTCAGTCACCTTTTCCTTTTATATAATATTTAGAAGATTCAGTAACTATAAGTGCGCGACAGGTCGAGATGGCAATAGGGGTCACCCGCACAGCCCCCGCGCTAAACCGGTGCAGGATAGCGCGGGTGACGTGCGGGTCGTCCCTCCGCCTCTTACTCCGATGCCTTCTCGACCTGTGGCGTACTATAGGTATGTTACCAAGGTGGTGCTAGTTAGGTTTGCTAGCAGAAAATATAATATCAAAGTAAAACATAAGGGGCGGACCATCCTTTATCTACCGCTGAGAACAACGTATCTATTACTCGAGATAAATAAACTTAACTATGTAACACGACCATAAAGGATACATAGTTGCTCAAATTATGTACATAAATTCCATAACTAATGTATATTATTGGGTACAGAATAATTTCAGAATGGATCGCCTCATATCGCTTTTCATTATTCTAAAAGCGTTGTAATTCGCTATCTATAACGGGAAGGTAAATATTTTATGTGCATAAATAAAATATGAAAGCCAATGGCTAGGATTAAGTGTAAATGGTTATTAAATTTACATAAAGCGCTGAAGCTGTTTTTATAAGCTTTGATCATGAATCCATAATGTTTTCCCAGTAATTAATTTGTAACCATTTTATAACTCTGATAGGTAATAATTATGGATGGATGGCTAAACGTGCATTAACGGAGGAAGCGAAGAAACCAAATTCAGATCTCCAAAATTGATCACTCACCGACTTGATACAAATTTGGTTTACCAGCGCAATCAAAACTGGACTGCCCAATACTCAGGCACTGGATACATACACAATATGTCTATGTAGGTACCTAGTTCTTCAGTGCGCACCGGCAAGTACTTAAATAAAGTTTTTTAGATTTAAGTAAAAAATGTAAGTTTGTAAATTGCAACCGATGAACTCTAAATCTACAGAACCGATTTTAACAATAATAATAATTCTTTCTTCACGATTAGAAAGATATTTTATCCAAAAGTAACATAAGCTATAAATTATATATTTACCGTGGATGACGTCGCGGGCAAAACCTAGTTTTGTCATAACAATGTTATGACATTTATGATAACATTATCTTATCATTAACTAACAATTAGTTTATTATAAAGTTTATTTCTCAGAAAAACTCAGATCATAAACATTGCTTGCAAAAAATTCTAAGGCGCAAGACCTATCTATGTATATTATTTTCATTTTCAATTTTCATCAATACGGATATTAACCACAACTGCAAAAAAAGGCTCTACCCATCGACGATTCTATCTTATAACTGTATCCAATAATCATAAGAGTAATAAAATTCTCCTATAATCTCTACCGTTTCTTTCGGTTCTCGAGTTTCGTCTTTTATCGAGTCCGCAATAAAGTTGGAGCGTACGGTAGTCAACAAATTATGAAAAAAATATTTCATTGAATCCCGACCATATTTTGAATGCAATAAGAGCTTAGTTTTTGGTGTGCTACCGTCCGTATAACGATTCATGAAATAGTAGGCTCACTGGGTACTTTCAGAACTTAATATCTGTGACATCGGCGATACCGGTTAACTTTAAGAAATATGCCTCTTGTTCTTTCGCAAATCTGCAATTTTGTTCGTGGGCTTGATAAATTGTTTGAGATAATTAAATTCTCTTTTACTCGGAAAAGTTTGAATAAAGTTTTAGTTTGACTAAAATATCGCCGTTGGAAAACAATGATTTTGCCGTAAATGGGACGTGCGTGCTTGGATGATGCTGCTTGCTAATGACATTCCTGAGACCTGAACCAAGTTTGGCTAGATTATTTCATTTATTTATTTTTTTCATTTATTATTCATGCATTTCAATATTGATTATACAAATTTCACTTGTGAGCTAAGGTAGAAATTGAGAAATCATCAAATCAAATCAAATCAAAAGTATGGGGAACCCCAAAATTTGGTTGTTTTTTGTTGTTGGTTTACAGAATACATCTATTTATTAAATTTCAACAGTATAGCTCTTATAGTTTTGGATAAAAGTGGCTGTGACATACGGACAGACAGACATGACGAATCTATAAGGGTTCCGTTTTTTGCCATTTGGCTACGGAGCCCTAAAAAGGAATCCATATTTAATATTATAAATGCGAAAGTTTGCTGTCTGGTAATTTTCACGGCCCATCAATTATTTAACTGATTTTGACGAAACATGATACAGAAATAACTTGCATCCCGGGGACGGATGCGGATCTTTGTGTCCCGGAAAATCAGATAATCCTCACGGGTTTTTTAAAAAACTTGAGCCCTTGCGAGCGAAGTTGCCGTGAGCATCATCTAGTAGGTAAGTTTATAATAATAACAATATTAATTACATCGAATGTTATTTAAAAATACGACCCTGTAGATTTCAATGAGCCCCCAAACTGTTGAGCTATCAAACCTCTTAAGTTATCAGTTTTCTATTCTTAATACCTTCATAAATAAGAATATTTTTCTTTTCCCTTTCATATTAAAATGCACATGAATTCACAGTAATCTCCTTTGATTTATACGTTTAAGGAAACTGAAACCGGAGACGACGGGACGTTAACATCATGAGAACAACGAAAAATCTCCCTGTCTCCGTAAAGATGCTACTTCATATTGTAGACCATAAATCAAAAGGGAGAGAGTATCTGTCAAAAGTGTAGAATATATTTTATGAAGCGTCCGATCCTGTTCTTTGAGATTTAAGTGAACAAGAACAGCATTAGTTTTACTTGAATCAGATATTTTTTATCTAAATATATAAAAGGAAAAGGTGACTGGCTGACTGACTGACTAACTGACTGAATGACTGACTGACTGATCTATCAAAGCACAGCTCAAACTACTGGACGGATCGGGTTGAAATTTGGCATGCAAATATCTATTATGACGCAGGCAGACGTCGTGCTGCTCGTTAGAGCCACCCGGCACCCGCCCTGCACACCCGCACAGCCCCGCGTTAACCCGGTGCGGGCGAGCGGGTGACGTGCGGGTGTGCAGGGCGTCGTCCCCCCCCCCCCTCATACCCTGATTGCCATCTCGACCTATCGCAAACTTTAGCCTCATTGAATACCTGTCAAAAAACATTGAATACCTGTCAAAAAATGCGCCCTGACAGTAGGCCACGAGTATAATCCGCTCCGCATTTCGATTCCGCACGTGGGACGGATCCGCTTTGATCAGTGGCATCCGCAAACGGCTCTGAAAGATGGCCGCGCGCTCATGCGGAAGTTATCGCTTATTGAAATCGATCCCCTGACCTGCTGCCTGGACCGCTATTCGATATTTTCACTACACTGTTGAACTTTTATCCCAAGTAAGTTTACGATTATTTAGTTGACTTACATATTATCTTCACTGGTTTAGAGCTAGCGCGCACCACGGTTTTTCGTACGTTTTTTTTTCCACAAAACCTGTGAACTATAGAACTACATAGAAGCGCGCGCACTGCGGAATTAATTGCGCACCGGATTTTCATAGATTTAAATTCAAATTTACGGATTTTAAAACGCACCGCAACTCGCCGCACTGTGGTGCGCGCTAGCTTTTACTCTGGAAAGAAACTCCGAGTCAACCCAATCTAATCACTATCCATGTTAAAATCACTATTCATATTATAAAATGTGATAATGTGTTTGTTTACTGGTTGATTGGTTTATCTTTTAGCGATCAACCAGATTTCTTACATGGATATACCTACCTACTTACCTAGAACCTGGACAGTGACATAGGCTATTTTTTATGCTAGAAAATCAAATAGGTCCTACGGGGTTTTTAACAACGTAAATCCACGCGGCCGAAGTCACGGGCATCGGCTAGTTACATACATGGCTAGTTAAATACATACATGGACTGCTAAAATCATAGCTCTTCCTTTTGGCTTTGCCGTAGTCGGGTAAAAAGAGAAACTGAATGAACATATCAACGTACAGATCAAACAACAAACTTTATAGAACAGGCAAGCAAAGCAAAAATTTTCATGAAGGATTAGCAAATCCTAATGGGGTATTTAAAATCCCTTAATAATTGGGAATGGAGGAGGCCTATGTCAGAAGACACTGAGGCGTTAAAACGGCTACCGAAGACGCAACTTGCTATTTATATACTTACTAGATTAATAATATGTAATTGTTTAAATTAACAAATTGTAAATTGTGAACCCTCAGAATAATAAAGGCTTATTTATTTATTTATTTATTTATTATTATAATAATTCACACGAACAGTCTTTAAACTGACGTTAACCCGAAGGTTGTATCGTCAGTTTAAACAACGCCTAAAGCAAGGTATAGATTCGCAACAAAACTTGCAGAAGTTGACTTAAGCAAGTTATTTCTACTGTGTAAACAATCACTTCCGCAAGTTTTGTAACTTGCTGGACTTGCCGCAAGTCACAAATGTATGTACATGTACAATATTGCTCGTAGTGTAAACAGTTCTGCAAGTACTTGCGGAATAACTTGCAAGAATAGAATAGAATAGAATGTTTTATTCAAGTAAACTTTTTACAAGTGCTTTGGAATAGTCGGGTAGTTTTAATTTACCACTGGTTCGGAATGCCGTCCCTACCGAGAAGAACCAGCAAGAAACTCGGCGGAGGTAAACCGTTTGTAAACCACGCTTAAGGCTTTTATAATAAGACCATAAGTGTTTATTTTTTGCATAAAATGTTATTACTCCATAAGGAACGCCTCCCCAGCCACGCCACTCCATCCGTGCTCCGAATTCACATCTCTTTTCATAGATAATTCCACACGTTCCACAGAATATAATATTCAGTCGGCTTAGACGTAAAAATTCCGCGAGTGGCAGGACGACGACCCAAAAAATTGCATTATTAAAACATAAACAGACGTACATTACGCATATACTTTATGTCTACCGTATAAGTAGGTATGTAATAATGTAGTCTTATAAATGGAACTTATTGTATGGAACATAGATTATGTAAAGATATTTTGTTTACTTCTTTGCTACTAGCTAGTTATAATGTAGTAGTAGTAGGTATCTACATTAATTGACAATCAGTTGTCTAGTACCTATACAGGGTGTAACCAGAACGCTAGCAAAAACTTAGCGTTATCGTTATACTAACTAAACACAATCCAATAGGTACCAATAACCATTTGCCTCATTTTGTAATTTTAGTGATTTAGTATTTTTCAAACCCGCAATGTATAGCATGCAAAACTGGGGTCAATGCCCTACCTACGACGCAGCATTGACTCCGAGTCGCCTACTTACGCAACGTTCATTGACCTCTAGCGTCAGTCAGATGTTTTATTTGCAATATATCGTAAACTTTTTTAAATATATTTTTTCGCGGTTTTTTTTGTGGTATCATATCAGTGATCACTGATCATCAGTACTATTACCTGACTTCCTTTTTTGCCAACGTTCTGGTTACACCCTATATAGTACGCTATAGGATGTTGAATACCCCTTATACCCCGATTGTCATCTCAACCCACGCAGACTATACATAAAATCACGTCACTTTTTTCACCGTGATTAAATGACAAACCGACAAACCCAGCAACAAACAAATTTTCTCATTTAATTATGCATCTAGATATAGTAGGATAGTGTGAAGCTTATCATAAAATCTCGTCTCAACCCTTTTACCCATTGTCACATCAAACCCCCATCAAAGGGCCGTGTTCGCTATCCATGTCCTAATTAGCGAATTCTCGTTCGTCGCTCGTTGGTCTGGAAGTTATTGTTTATTGGCAATCGCTGCGGCTCCGCCTGGAACGGCCAGCGGTATGGAAAATTGATGAAAAATATTCCGCTTGCCCTAGTTTTGCAATTAATATGAATAAAAACACAAGCGCTAGCCATTAACTTATAATTATATTACTTCGTATGGACAGGGTTATTGAACAAACAAAATGGCAACCTCAGTGACGTCTGGATTTCAAACGGGTCGTTCATTAGTATCTAAGAGGTGGCGCTGATTTATTTGGTTTCTGAACCGTGAAAAATATTGTTCGCTTGACCATATCTTGTCATTAATATCGATGGCGCTAGCAGATAAATAGGGTTGTATCACCAAAGACAGATAAATAAGTATAGAAAATCGATCGTACTAGAGTCGAGCCGGAAAAGCAGACAGAGTTGCAAAAGTCACACGTGCCGAACAAAATACTTACCTTTATGATCTAATACGTCTTTTCTTCTTACATTTTGAATACATTTATTTATACACAATTATACACAAAAATAACTGCTTTTTTTTTTTTTTATTCAGATACAAGTTAGCCCTTGACTGCAATCTCACCTGATGGTAAGTGATGATGCAGTCTAAGATGATAGCGGGCTAACCTGGAAGGGGTATGGCAGTTTTTATTAAACCCATACCCCTTTGGTTTCTACACGGCATCGTACCGGAACGCTGAATCGCTTGGCGGCACGGCTTTGCCGGTAGGGTGGTAACTAGCCACGGCCGAAGCCTCCCACCAGACTAGACCAGAAATTTAGAAATTATAAAATTCCAAACCCCTGCCAGGAATCGAACCCGGGACCTCCCACTAATAAGACCAAAGCGCTCACCACTGCGCCAGGGAGGTCGTCAAGCTCGTTGAGCTATTGAGGCTGTTTATATAATATTATTATTAATATTATTATTATCACAAAGTTTATACTCATATGCAACGTCTCAGCCTAACCGCAACAAGAAGATGGCGAGGTTCCAAATGATACTATAAAGTATACCTAACTAAAAGTTACTGGGCTACACTAAGCTCATACTGCTAGGCCTAGAAACTTGATGCTGGTACTAGGTTGTTTATATAACGCAGATCCCACTAAGAAAGATTAGGTATTCGTGGAAATTTTCAGATATTCCTTCCGAACAAAATATACATTTTCCATAAGTAATAATAACTTGTAAAAAGTACCCGGGTTTATATGACGACAAAAGTTAAATAAGTAGTCTTAAGAGCACATTTCTTTTTTAGGTAAAGTTGCAAGACAGGCGGTTAAAGTTACATCACGGTTAAGTTAAAACTTTAAGTGTCAATAAAAGAAAAATGAGCTGCATAAACCAGTTTTATTAGCTTTGGACCATGCCTTTAACATTGATCATGGATGTGTGAACCCCAGTGCTTGTGCAACCCATTCGCTTTTTATTGGTAGACAAAGTGCAACTTTAACCATCTCTCGTCGGAGGATTACCATGTCGGAGGATTGCCAGCGAAACATACAAAAAAAAAAAAAAAAAACCATCTCTCGTGCTACTTTTTAACTTCTTATGGTCAAAATTAAGTATAAGTTTTAAAACTTAGAAACTAAGCTTGCATCAGTTTCTAGAAACTTGAAGTCTTGAAGTATTGAAAAATTGCATAGCACGTACCCAGGTGCACTAGTAGGCTTTAAATTAAATATGCAAGTGCACTATGCTTTCAAAATGGCCTCCTGCGCTCCTATTCTCTAAAAAATATAATCTTGTTTTCAACGCTGGCACAGCGATGACAAAAAACAAAATATTCTTATGAGGAAACAAGTCCTAATTAGATCCTAAGAAAATTCTGAGTTCTACGTTCCATCGACAAGCTGTGAACTTTAGTGGAACTTTACGGAAAATTTTCCTTTTACTTCCTTACGAATAACAAATTAAACAAAAATTATAAATTAAACAATCAGTCCCCTTATTATAAATGCGAAAGTGTGTTTGTTTGTTGGTTTATTGGTTTGGTGGTATGTTCTTCAGTCAACGCAACGGACGAACGTGATTTTTGCCATGGGTATAGTTAAAGACCTGGAGGGTGACATAGGCTACTTTTTATACCGGAAAATGAAAGAGTTCCCAAGGGATTTTTAAAATCTAAATCCACGCGAACGAAGTCATGGGCATCAGCTAGTAAAAGATAAATATTTCTTCCAACTCCTCATACAAAACCTCCAATGGTTCCATTCCTTGCTAAATAAAAAAGAAGGTAAATATTTAATCTATCAAAACGTCAGCATTTTGGCCAAAGTTCAAGTTGATAAGAATCCTCAACACCAACTTAAAATTTCGTTTCGGGCAGAACATTGGAACCAACCTTCAAGACCTTATCTGATGTCCGTCTGTTCGAAGTAGACCGTAATTTCCTTGCCAGCCAATTACTAAGGAATAAGTTTCTGTTTCAAGAAAATTGGTATCTAATAGAAAATTCTTTTCAAATGCAAGGGATCCATGCTAATATTATAAATGCAAAAGTGTATAGGGATCTATCTGAAATGCTTCATATTATATAGACTTGCTTATGCTCATGACTTCGTCCGCGTGGACTATACAAATTTCAAACCTTACCCCCTTAGAGGTTGAATTTTTAAAAACCCTTTCTTAGCGGATGCCTACGTCATAATCTGCATGCCAAATTTCAGCCCAATCCGTCCAGTAGTTTGAGCTGTGCGTTGATAGTTCAGTCAATCACCTTTTCCTTTTATAAAACAGTACCTTGTCGTATTACAAATCGTACAAGGATAAGCGCGTGTAAGGTGTGATGTTAGAGTGAACTAGAGTGTAGAAACTCGCGGTTAGATCCTCAATAGACAATCTGTCAAATATTAGACTAGGGGTAACGTGAAATCAAAGATACCTAGTCGTTTCATAGCCTACCTAGCGTCGAATGTGTATTGAAAATGGCTAAAGAATAAAAATCTTGCTTTAGAAGCTCAGTTTATGAATATTTGCAGGCTACCCTCATTTCCTTTGAAATTTAAACTATCGGAGATTCGCATGCAAATAGGTCGTGAAATAAATATTCATACAACCTGAAAAGAAGCTTTTAAACTGAAAGAAAGAACAAAGTTTGTCTATATTATTATTTTGTTATAACGGATGACTCTTTTGTTCACAATGCAAATGGCGAACACGTTTTTATAGTGAACAATTTTATCTCAAAATGAATGAATGAATGGAAATAAAACAATGAAAAAGAAACAATGGAAATATAATAACGAGAAATTCTATAAAACTTTATTTTTTATATTTTACGAAAAGCAAAAGAGACTTAAAACAAGTACCTACTTACCAAGATGAAAATAATGTAAGTGTAATGTAGAGAAAGACAAACATGTCTCGTGTAAATATTCTTAGACTACGTACGTCTTCTGAATTCAATTTTAAAAGCTTCGCTATCTACCTAATATTTTTTCGTTGATAATTTTCACTAATTTTGCATAGTAGATACATAATAAATAAAAATCTAGTTCACGACAGTTCGGAGATGGCAATCCGGGAATGAGTAGGAGAGAGTAGAAGATGGGGGGCGGGGGGAGGGGGGGGGGGTGGGGGGGAGAGGGGTAACTTGCACATCACCCGCGCTATCCCGCGCGGCTGTGCTGGTGTGCGGGGCGTTCCACTCCCCGATTGCCATCTCGACCTGGCGCGTACTATATTATCTGCACATAATATTATATGAGCAGATAAGCGCTCAGAAGAAATGACTCATTGACCATCGCCCCAGCACTTAGCTTTCATGGGTTTTCATTTCATTTTTCTTTCATTTCAATTTCATTTTTCAAAACGAAAAACCTTGGCTAGCGTAGTGGACTATGGCCTAAGCCCTTCCATCCTGAGAGGAAACCCGTGTTCAGCAATGTACCGGCAATGGGATGAAATGATTTCATTTTGGCCTTATACAAAATCACAAATGAAATTTCTGAAAACCCAACAAAAATAGGGTAAGAGCCGTTGCTTATCGATGCAAAATTCCGTCCTACCCCTTTTAGCCAGTCGTTATCACATTTTCAATTTCACGTCAAAGGCTTTGAGATCGTTTCCAATGTCCTAATTAGCAGATTCTCGTTCGGAACCCGTTCATCTGGAAGTTATTGTTTATTGGCAATAGCTCCGCCGCACTGGGCTTTCGAGAGAGCTATTGGCACGGAAAATTGAGGTAAAACCAGCCACTACCGCGCCGCTTGGCTCGGTTTTTCGGATGAATTTTAAAAATATTTTTATCACGTTCGGGCATTTCGTGTGTGTTTAGTGGAATGAAATTATTGAACCCGAGCTCCTAAATGCATGGTTTGGGTGAGGAACGAATTCACACGATTATTTAATTGTTTTTCATGGAAAGTTACGTAAAGGTTAACTAACGAAAACAACAAAACTAGAAGATTGTGCTATAAAAATATTCGAATAAAGTAGGTGTACTATGAATTTTTATTCTACTGCAATACAGGGGATATATGGGAGATCTACGCCATAAAAGAGGGGCAATACACTCAGGGTGAGATGTAACGAACGGGCACTGCCGCAGCCGCGGAAGTAGGCTGAATAATTGAACAAGCATAGTGCCCCGCGTGGCGGATCGTCTAGCCGCTCGATCAATACTGCCCAAATGTAGCGTACAAAAGCTTGGGCTTGTCTTACTTTAAGTTTAATCATCTACTTCTATACTAGCTGACCCAGCTCGGCTTTACGAGGGTGGAATTACTGAAACTCCTTTCTTAAATGGTGGTAAATTAAACTAGTTGACGATTCAAAAGCACTTGTAAAAGTTTACTTTAATAAAAATAATATATTCTATTCTATTCTATTCTTAGTGTACGTTACAGAGAACCTACAGGCTAATTTATATCAAAATAGACCCATTGATTTGGTGGCCGAGCTCATTTCACATTTATTTTCAATCCATACTAACTGAAAATTATTTTAATATCTAAATAAATAAATAAATAAAAATCTTTTTTATTCGTATAAACTTTTACAAGTAGGTACTTACGAATAGTCATATGCATCTACCGCTGGTTCGGAATGCCTATCACTCAGTGAAGCAGCGATGTAGAACTAACCAATGTGAAAATATGAGCTCTATGCAGGTCTTGTAAATATAATCACTCATTCCGTTGCTCTATTGCGATGTGTTTGAAGAAAAATCAACAAACAAAAACACTTTCGTGTTTCGTCCCTTCAGTTCTTCTTCTAATATCATGTAAGCAGTGGCGTGCACAGGGTGTGAAGTCAGGGTAGGCACTAGTTAAGTAGGAGCCTGTTCACTGGCAGGTTATAATGAAAAATATGCATTGAGCTATTACAACTGGGGTAACTGGGGTAAGCAGTGCATTTATACCTCTATGACCTGCACGCCACTGCATGTAAGCCATTTTTTAGTGGTTTTAACATTTTGAAGCCGCTATAAAATAGAGAGACGCGTCGTTTCGGCCAGCAAAAATAAAGAAAAAGTTCAACAGAAACTTTTAAAGGAGTAAAAAGTGACTGCACGGTATCCAAGGTCTTTGCTTTCCTGTAAAGTTGCTAATTTTGACTTACATACGTAGGTACTTTGTGCTAGAACTTAAGCGATGATTTATAATAACAGTTTGATAGTTTTTGACCACGGCACAGAAAAGTATTAATTCTGGCAGTCCTTGATGCGATTTTTTTTTCACATAATTATTAATTACTTGATAATATCCATATATATCATAACTTTATCTAAACTCCTGATATACTGATATCGAACTGTAATTAATGAAATTCGTTAGTACTGTACCAATTATATAGCGTACAACATGACTCCCGCTTATGTTATTGTTTTCATATTCCTCTGTGCATACGTGTCGGCAGTCAGCAGTCAATTACAAATTCAAGAAAATGGCAAAATCAGTGTTAGGATTGGAACTACTTCAGGATGTAGTGATGCAGCAAGATTCATGGCTCAAATTCGTTCAACGTACGACAGATTTAAGGATTTTGTAAATTATGAATTTGTGCCTTGGGGAAGGACTAGAAGAGATGAAAATGGTGATCTCGTTTGTCAATTTAGAGCCCCAGATTGTTGGGCTAACCGTGTACACCGATGCGCTCTTCATATGCTTGAAGGCAATGCGGACGCCCAGATGAATTATATGGAATGTGAATTTAGTCCTCCTTATCCTGCTTTCCGCCAAAGAAGTATTCTCTGTGCTCATGCTGCGGGCTTAAGTGTAGTCGAGATGGATATATGCATCAGAACAAGAGTTGGAGATGATTTGGAAGGTCCAGCTGAGGAACTCTCGAGAGAACCGATAGCAGTCATCAATTTTGTGCCCTTTATCGTTTTTAACAACAGTACCAATAGAGCGTTACATCTTCAAGGTTATCGTAGATTAGAGAGTGTGATTTGTTTTGCATTAGCTGACAATGAAACTACGGGAATCACGCACTGTAGAATTTAAACAAGTTAAATCCAAATGTACCTACCTAATAAACAGGAAGAAAAAGTATGAGATCTAGCAAAAAATTGAATTTAGGTATATCTAAAGAATGAAATAGATAAACTTACAACATGTAAAGTTTCATTATTGAAAATTATGTTCTAGGAACTTAATAAATGACAAAACTTTAAAAAATAGCTCACGAAAGGTTTGTGAAGTTTTTTGTAAAAGCGTTTCATTATGAAATAGATTTTATTTAATGACATAAATATCATGAACTATTAATCGATTTCGTTATGAAGGCAATTTTGTCCTGTAATAATCTCTAATTAAGTACATTACTTAGATAATACTAATTGATTTAATTAGATTACTTACTATTGTGATAATTTAATGATTACATAATTTCTGATAGGGTATTAAATAAATCACTCAAATAGGTGAAAATTGGTTGGTAATACCCAATTTTATAATTCAAATAGGTGAATAATTTATTGATGATTGTGCCAGTTGCAGTAGGTACCTACTATCGCTTTAATTACTGGCGTCTTATTGCGTAGCGCAATCACTATCATTTGCAGCCAAGAGACCTAGTATGTGCAGCTGTGAACGTCTATCAGTTGATAATAATTATGATGATGATGAGACCAAATTTGGCACATTTACTAATCATCATCATCACCATTATCAACCGATAGACGTCTACTGTTGGTCATAGGTCTCTTGTAGGGACTTGTCTGTCCATCTAGTGAGAGGTCTTCCAACGCTGGGTCTTTCGGTGCGAAGTCGTCATTCCAGCACCTTGGGACCCTAACGTCTATCGGTTTTTCGAACTATGTGCCCTGCCCATTGCCACTTCAGCTTGAAAACTCTGTGGACTGAAAACTGATAAAGGTCGACGGTTCAAACCCCGCCCGTTGCACTATTGTCGTACCTACTCCTAGCACAAGCTTGACGCTTAGTTGGAGAGGAAAGGGGAATATTAGTCGTTTAACATGGCTCATATTCTTTTAATAATAATAAAAACTGATTTGATCACGTAGAAAAGCATAGCTCTCTTCATAGAACTACCATTTACTAATATTATTTTACTAATACTTTCAAGGTACTATTACTACAACTATCCTGCAATTATCCAGCAGTACAATGCACTGACAGGGTAGTAAAGAGGATCATTTGCAAGCTATTACAGCGAAAACGCAAATAAAATGGCACATTATACAGTTCCAGTCCAAATTAAATCCAAATTAGTGATAATTGCAGCCAGTGCGATGCTATTCATGAAGATTTCGTTGTACCCAACACGGTTAATATGTAATTTTGTTTTAATATACGCTTTCGTATTACATATTTCGTGTGAAATGAAATAATTTTTTAAGTGTAATTTGTATAATTCTTTCTATATAGATTTTTTTATAAATACGATGTGATTTGGTTAAATCTTAGATGCGTAAAAACTGACTAGTCATCCGCCATATTTACTTTTTGTGTCGAATTTTATGTCAAAAGAACGATTTCAGTCACTCAGTTCTAATTTTAAAGGTGACCGAAGTGACCGACCCTACTTTCGACATGACAGTTGACCCATAGAGCTAAAATGGCGCGTAAGAAGTCGTAAGGGCTATAAATATTTTTTTAAGCAACAAGGTACTGTGCTTGTAACCAATGATGTACGAGGAAAGCTACTGCGGTCAACAGGCTACAATGACAAATAAAATATTTGCAAATATACGAGCCTAAGTATCTAAGTAGATATCTAGGTAAGAACTATTTTCTTTATGAAAAAATCTAGGTTAACCTTACCCAGCATAAGGTAATTTTCACCTTACCCATTCCATTTTACTCTAAGAAAGAAGGAATTACATTATTTTGTATCTGAATAAGCTTTTTAGCTACTTAATTCATATGGTTCCCACACGTCAAGAATTCTTCAGATTGTCTTCTAATAAATCTAAAAATTAGTCAGATTACTTTTGAATTGTCAAATACATCTATCACCTACCCTGCACTGATTCGGAATGTGTGCCAAGAAATACCAGTAAGAAACTCGGCAGTTGCTCTTGTCTATGTGACCTTTAGAATAAATACTGACATATTAAGTCAAACCGCGGCCACTGCCGTGGTGCTCATAATATTTCGCAAACGAAATTCTCCTTAGAGACCGCAAGGGAAGTTCTATCTAAATGAGATACTTGCTATAGTTTTAAAATAGGAATATTTTGTATCGCCCCGTAGTAGTCGCAGTTACCCTACTTTAAAACCACGTCTTAGGGTTAAAATAATGAAGCCACCTCGCCGGTATGTATTACGGTTTTTATAAACTTCGCGAACAAAAACAACTCTAAAACAATTTTCATTCCACGCCCCCTCTCCTTTAAAAGTTTTTTAAGGTAATCTCCTCAGACTATGCGAAAACTCGAAACTCTTTAAGCCCCCGTAATATTTTCTTTATAGAAAAAAAATGTTTTCATTTCCGTCTCTAATTTGTGGCTGGCTTTGCCATATTTTAAAAATTCTTAAGTAATACTTTATTAAGGGGTTTTTTTTTGTTTTAATGCAGCTGTTACTTGAGTTTTTTCGGTTTCAAATTCTAATATGACACTTGCAAAACTTTTCTCTTAACTTACTTTGAATAATAGAGTTTTAGGGGAATGGTAAATTAGGGGAACGTAAAATGTTTATTTTGTATCTTAAGGAGTTGCACCTATTTGTTCAGGTGGTGCAGAAGTGGGTTTATCTATTTGGTCAGTAAATGAAGTAAAATTTTCTGGCATTAAAAAGTTGCATTAAATTTTCGTCTCTTTGTTCGAATTTCCAGCGATCCTATCTAAGCTTACCCTACCCAGCATTATTAGAGTATAGTCAAGACAACATAGCGCAATGGGTTGTAAAGCTAAAGTGGTAATGGGCAGAGCACATACTCGAAGAACCAATAGACTTTAGGATTCCAAGGATCTGGACCGGACAAGCAGACCTCCTAGGCACAAGATCATGGCGTGTAGAAATCTCTATAAGAGACCTATTTTCAGCTTTTTTTAAATTTATAGACTTGGCTTGGCTTTTGGCCTAAGATGGAGCGGATTCACTCTTGACTCTTGTCCAGCTGTGGACTTCTATCGGTTGACGATGACAAACAAATTCCAAAAAAATGAGGTCTTCGACTACTTTCAGTCGCGCATTTTTTATCTAATCAGTGAAGTATTCAGTATTGTGAAGGTATAATGGGATTATCTTATCTTATAGCTGTACGCTTAAAAAGAATCATACAAAAGTAGTTAATTCTGTTGTACAGTTAACACTTAACAGTGCGCGGCAGAATGTAATGTACATCGGCCTTTAAAATGACATTTCGGCTTTTTGTATGATTTTTTTATATGACTTTTTGTCAGTCTCAATGATAGGGACAATGCTCTACAAATCTGCTATCTCCTTCTAAATATCGATGTTGATTTCTTTCTGCCGCGTACTGTTAGTACACAATCTCTAAACTAAATTTACAAGAAATCTAGGCCTATCCTATTTCGCAGGGAACATTATAAAATGGATATCAATACATTTAGAACAGTCAGATACCTATTGTGTACAACAGAATTAACCAAAACGTAGCCATAAAAAAGCAGTAACTCCAAATTAATTCCCCTGCGTAAACTGCAAAAAGTACAACCCCACCAAGAAAAATACGAGCTTCTTCCTATTAAATATAAACACAAGACACCTTAAATTCATTGTACAAATAGCAGGTACTTTATTATGGTGGATATATTTAAAAATGTACGACCTCCCCTACCTAAGTACCGAGAGAGGACTGCTGTATTAATGAAATTGGTCTCCCAAGAGACCACACCCGGTCTCGAGTTCCTACTGTCTTAGTGAACTGTGGTTCCATTGATGCTATATTAATTGGTGTTAGTGAACATTGATCTTGTTAGGTCGATTGTCCTCTGATGATACGATTTGAGCAAATACAATGAGATGGCTTTGCATTGATAAATCAATAAAGCCTTGTTTTAGGTTAGTAAATAATCGGATATTTGTATGAAAAACAAACAGATAGGAAAATTTCTTATTTTTGGCTGATGGGAGACTTCAACCATGTCTGGCTACTACCTATCATCAAATCGGCAAAAGAACTGCAATCAAGCGATTTAGCGTTCCCGTACGATACGTGTAGAAGAAGTATAGCTTTATGGTAAGCCCATAAAGCTATACCCCTTCTAAAAACTGCCATACCTCTTCAAAGTTAGCCCGCTTCCATCTTAGACGTCATTATCACTTACCACCAGATCAGTGACTATAGCGGAAATCATTTAAACTAGCTACCTACAGCATTGTGTAAAAGTTTAAAAAAATCTCAGCTTTTAAAACAGTTTTTCCAATTACCAGCTACATAAAATTTCCCCTGTTTCAATGTGGTTCCAATTCCAAAGATACGAACTCGCGATGTGTTAAAATCTCTACCCCCCTTTGGGAGTACTAATGGGCCCTGAAAATGTGCTAATTTTAATTATCTCTAATTACCGCGGTAAAGGCAACATATGAAGCCACGCCCCAGCTACCCCAAAGTTAAATCCCCAACAAACAACTGCTAAAACTTAACGACTTCATATATCCCCCTTACAAATAGGGAAGGGGTCATAAAATTAATACCTTGCTTCTAAATCGTCAGGTTACCTCTCCGGATGGTAATTTCCCTTAAATATTTAAGTTTTCATGCACCCCCATCCGCAACAAGATTCAATTTCACGCCCCAAATAGGGACCCCTTTTTGGTCCATTCTCGCTTCCTTCAAATGTCAGGAGACAAATAAAAGTGTCCAATAATTCAAGAACTTCGCTCAGCTATTTGTCATTCCGAAATATTCTCTTGTCGGCTTCGAGATTGAAGACGCTAGAGAAGTCATCTTAGACTGGTGTTCGAACAAGCTCCATACATTAAGGTTGCATTCAAGGAAATCGGATGAACTCGATTTGAATCAATCTTGTGTCAAATTGGCGAAGGTGATGGGCGTATTTGAGTTCATTGGCAAGTCAATATACTCCTTAGGTAATCCGTTTACGAGTTCAAATATATTTTTGACAGTTTTATATACACTGGATTAAACTGTAGACGGTATTCTTACGTTAGGTACTTTTTATTCAAGTAACTAAAAAGGGGTCGACACGATGTCTTCGTTATTTACCACGCGAGCAAAGGCGTTGGACTACTGTGACTCTCTTTGTATTGTTTTACCATTGCATTTATCGTCAAACGCAAGTCTATCGTGCGATACAAAAATAAGCTGTAAACAGAACAGAAATCTAGGCACAATCAAGCTTTAAAGCTGAAAGAGATGAAACTTTTGAAAACAAAGCTTTACTAGCTATCAGGCCATTTCACACATTCATAATGCTATCAGGGAGAAAGTAGTACAATTTATGATATGAATAATTTTGCATAGATTCATAACACGTGAAGCTCACCTGAATATCTAAGACGCAATTATAATTAAATTGAGTCACGTAGGTGTGACCTCTTGAATTATACTGGATGTTATCGTGGCTAATTAATTTACTTACGTGCCTTGATTTAGGAATCATCTTAAGGCTTCTCTTAAAGTCATGTGTACCCACTAGACTAGGTAGGTAGAATCCGACCTTTCCACCAGGAGATTCTATAGAGTTTCATAAGAAATCTCTTTCAGTGAACAAGAAAAAAATAAGAATAAAGCTTTTGCGTAATTTTCTGCTATTTATCTAAATTCATTTATAGTAATTTTTTGAATGTTATCTTCTTTTTATAAAATTAATATTTACGTCTGGAAAAAGATAAATCAAATAGGTAAAGTTTAACAGATTTGTTTTCTCTTTTATTTATTACTAGATGATGCCAGCGACTTCGCCCGCGTGGTTTTGGGTTATCAAATAAATTCCGGGATAAAAAGTAACCTATGTCCTTCCCCAGAATGTAAGCTAACTCTGTACTAAATCGGTTAAACTGTTGGGCCGTGAAAAGCTAGCAGACAGACAGACAGACACACTTTGTATTTATTATATTAGTATGGATTAGTATGGGTTGTTGTACTTACTCGTTTTTATAAAATAGAAGTGCTTCGAAGACACTCTAAATATGTAAAAGATACTATAGAATACTGTAGAGAAGCCTGCACTGCGAAATTATGCCGCGCGATTTTTGAAAAACTGTTTCACACAATTTCCACAACATGTCACAGAAAAATCGTATGGTGAAATTTGGCAGTGCGGGTTTACCCTAAAAATATTTATCTTAGACACAGACACACTGTTTACAGACAGACCGATGAACAGAAATACACACTGTCACCTTTATAATGTTCACAGGTCATAGACAGGTCACCCAGACGTTACGGGTAGCTACTTAGAACGTAACAAGCCTGACCTTTTTCATTCCAAGATTTTCTGTCCTTTCAGTGACTAAAAGAAATCCCCAGGATAGATCCTTTGTACTTGTCTGTTATTTAAATGTGAATATTTTATTACGTGTCGAACATAATAAAATATTTACACGTCTCGAACGTCGAAAAGGTGGATTTAGGAGGCTCAAAGACAAATCAACTCTCATGACGCGAACTTTAACCAAACTTAATTAAATACCTTTACTATTTTTTTTCTATAGATATCATATTTTTTACTGTTAATTGTTTTGCAAAGTTATGGTCCAAGTTTCTATGAAGTGGAGGACACACGTCTACAAGGACTAGCGCGGACGTTAGTTAGTACGTAGTCTGTAACCGTGTCTACGGTAGGTACCCGTAATACCACCAGAAACGTACAGAATTCACTGGAGGGTGATTGCAAGTGCCACCTCTGCCAAGAGTGAGAGTAAAGTTTGTATTCAGTGATCAAAGTAAGTTTATAAGTTAGAATATAAGTTATAATATAATTTAATACGTAGATTTTAGTTATTTGTAAGGAGCGCCAGCTCGCCAACAAACTGGCTCACCAGTTTGGCGAGAAAAAAATAATGTAAATATTTGGTGTACCTACGCTTGTTATAAAAAAAAAACTTGAACTTTGGTCTCAATTTCAGTACAGCTTTAGACCGGTTTACTAGGAAATGGGTTAAGATTTGCATTCAGTGGACCAAAAGCATCCGCATTCAAGAAAAAAAAGCATTTTGATCAGAAGTGTAATAACACCGTTAAATTTATTAGATCAGAGATTTATAGCATAAGAATAGCTTCATAGTTCATTGGTTAGTGGACCTGTGGCTTTAAACATAGATAGGTACTAGAGCGAGCTTTAAGCTCAGCAATGTAATCATTAAGGGAGTTATGTAAGTCTGTGCAGTACAGGTGCTTGTATTACAAGGATCCTAGCAGAATCTTGTCTAATAGCGAATACTTGGGATTACTAGGTATCTTAAGGTTCTTGGTTGAGATTATACTCTGGTGAGTTAATGACAAAGGTCCAGTTGAATAACAAGCGGTTAAAGTTACGCTACAGTTAGCGTTAAACTTTAATCTTTTCACTATTAAAAAAACGTTACATAATTGTGGGTCGTTGCACAAGCATAGTGTTTATACGTCAACGATATAGGTATACACACGCAATTTAAGTTATATATCTTTATCTAGTTAGGTATACTTACTTACTTAATATTATTATGTATAGTCATTTTACGTAGGTATATTGTAAGTCTGGTCGGAGGCTTCGGCCGTGGCTAGTTACCACCCTACCGGCAAAGCCGTGCCGCCAAGCGATGCCGTGTAGAAACCAAAGGGGTACGGGTTTAATAAAAACTGCCATACCCCTTCCATGTTAGCCCGCTACCATCTTAGACTGCACCATCACTTACTATCAGGTGAGATTGCAGTCAAGGGCTAACTTGTATCTGAATAAAAAAAAAGATAAAAAAAACCTTATCTTTAATAGATTTTATATAATATTTAGATTTAAATTTAAATATATAAAAGGAAAAGGTGACTGACTGACTGATCTATCAACGCACAGCTCAAACACTGGACGGATGGGGCTAAAATTTGGCATGCAGATGCATGATTATATGACGTAGGCCTCCGTTAATAAAGGACTTTTGAAAATCCAACCCCTAAAGGGGTGAAATAGGGGTTTGAAATTTGTGTAGTCTAAGCGGATGAAGTCGCGAGCATAAGCTAGTCAATTTAAAAATAGTGAAAAGTTGTATTCTTCTAAGAGTTAGGTAAGAATACCTACATTCGCCACCACACATTTACTGCAAGAACTTATGTAGCTTACTAAGCTTACACGCCGAGAATAAGTTGAAATCTGCCTCAGACCTAGATTACAGTGGCTTAGCTCGCTCGGTCGGTCTGGGACTGGCTAATAGTCCGCCATTAATGCTTCGGGCCAGGATAAATCGAGGTCGAGTCGAAGCCCTGTGGCTTTGACTCGGACTCAAACTGTCAGTCCGAGGTTCCGACGATGTTCGAAAATCTACTGCTTGAAACTCAGGTTACTAATTTGATTTTTACTTCACCTTGCAGTTTTAAATTAACTATTCATTCTGTGTTTAATTTTCAATTTTTATCGATACTTACTCATCTATTTTATCGAATGTGAAAGTTTCTATTCTGCTCTTTTATTAAGCTAGGTCCCGACCCGATATAGGTAAAGGTAAATATTCCATACGAAAAGGTACCTATTATAAATGCGAAAGTGTAATCTGTCTGTCTACTAACTTTTCACGGCCCATTCTTTTAACCGATTTTGATGAAATTTAGTACGGAGATAGCTCGCATCCCAGGGACTGATATATGCTACTTTTTATCCCAAAAAATCAAAGGGTTTTAGGTGGTGCTACTGGAACGTGGTCTACACTCCAGAACACATCTGCCCTATCGGCCGTCGGTTCTGTGCATAGATAACACACTATATACCAGAGGTTCTGTGACAGACATGATCTGCCCACTGCCACTTCAGCTTGCTAGTCCTTAAGCAAGGCTTAAGCTTTGCTGCAGAAAAATTTGAGTGTTTTAGTTCCACGGAAAAAAACAAATTCCAAAAAAAATACACATAACAACTTCTAGAGCTAGTTTAAAATTTAAATACAAAATATAAAAGCGTATTGGAGGAAAACAATGAAAAAGCTTCCACATGCAATGTTTATTTGAAAAATAATAAGCTTGGAATAAAACCGGGCTGAATGTATTTAAATAAGATAGGGAAATTCAAGTTTCGGTATAGAGAAAGAGTCCGAGAGGGCCAGACCGTCGTTATTTTATAAAAGCTGAAAGTTTATCTACGTATTGTCCCCAACACAGAGAGGAAAGATACGCAACTATGAAGTTTGGATCATGGTGGCTTTGGGTATATCGCAAACAGGTAACAAAGGTGTAAAAAAACTGACGTCAAAGTATAAAGTCTAATTTTTTATATTTTCTTCGGGATAGGATTAGGAGTAACCACGCCATGCATTGCCAGACAATTAGTATCGAAACTTTATACTTTCACGTAAGAAACCACCTTTGTTACCTGTTATATCTCTAAGCCACCACGATCCAAACTTCATGGTCGCTGATCGTTGCTCCCTGTTTTGGGGACAATACGCCTAGACACTGACAACTTTTATAAAATAACGAAGGTCTAGCCCTACCAGGCTCTTATTCCAAGTACAAAATTGTCGTGTTGTCTGTAACAAGCAGCCGCGTCGAGATGATACTGTATTACTGCCTACTGCCTACTGCATAGCCTACTTCGTAACGGCGCATATTAAATTAAACTATACCTACTACAGGGGTAAAGATAAACCGAACGAGTAAATGGAAAACAGGACAGAGACGTCAATAGAGTGTCTTTATGTTAAAACTAAAAGTTTTTAATTACTTACATAAAAGTGGCAAACACAATTTTCGTCCGCGTTGACTACACAAATTTCAAACCCATGTTTTACCCCTTTAGGGTTTGAATTTCAAAAATCCTTTCTAAGCGGATGCCTACGTCATAAAAGCTATCTGCATTCCAAAGGTCAGCCCTATCTGTCCAGTAGTATGAGCTGTGCGTTGATAGATCAGTCATTATGCCAGTTAGTTACCTTTACTATAAAGGTAAAGGTAGTTTCCGTTAATCTAAGGTATACGTATACTCTATAGTTTGAAACCCGCGATACGTAGATACAAGACTGGCTCGATCAAGCTTACCAGTGCAGTGGTGCTTCAATTTCGGTTCGTTCTAAACTTATATGAGATCTATAGAGTGTACCGTACCTACTTTGACTTAGCTCAAACTTATGAGTAAGACATATGTAGTTATAACGATACAGAGATATAACTCGGTCTCGTTTTAAATCTGTCTTGAGTCTGAGCAAAGTCAAAGTGCACTCTATAGATGTCAATCTTCGACTAAAGACGCCTCTATACCTTCCCTGTGATAGAACTAGCTTGAGTATTGTCGGCTCGGCGTAACGTCGCACAAGTAAACACCTCTAAGTACCACCGCGAAATATTGATAGAGGAAAAACACTTCGCGTTTGCATAATCTGATTCGAATTTCGTTACAGTGCCTTTATCTAAGTGGAATCTTGCACGAACAATTTGGATTATACCTTGGAACCTATCGGTTTCGAGGCAATCTTCGAAAACACTTTAGGTAGGTATACTTACGTCATCTAAATTAATTCAAGTTCTAAATTGAAATTGCGCTCCTCAAGGACATTTTCTATACAAAAAATAAATGTTTGAACAAATGGAACGTAGCCAATCGATAAGGCCTTTAGAGCCAGCGCGTGCCAGACTTTCCTTATTTTATAAAAGCTAAAAGTTATCTCCCAAAGCCACCATGATCCAAACAAACGTTCCTACCAGTGTTGGGGACAATACGCAGAGAAACTTTCAGCTTTTATAAAATAAGGAAGGTCTGGCACGCGCTGGCTCTCTCTCTAATACAATACACAATAATAAAAAGAAAAGTCCTGATTCACTCACTAACTCACTAACTGATTTATCAACGCCCAGCCCAAGCCTTTGACCCAGAAAGCTAAAATTTTATTCACAGAGGTTCCCTTCGTAATACACACAAGGAATAAGGTTGCATTTTTTGAAATTCCCACGGATAGGAACTAAAAAGAATTTGTAATTTTACCAATTAAAGCCACGGCTGGTAATTAGTAAATAATAAATAATACCTACCTACTCAGTTGGTTTTTAAGTACTTACCTAGTAAACTAAAATTAAGCACAGTAAGTGATTTTCGTATAGAATGCGTTATTTGCTTCGTGGAGCATACATTATTTCAAATAACAACCCTTATTTGATCAGTCGTGTAACCCTTTACCTTACTAATACATTATGCAAATGTAATTAATGAAAATGTTTGTTGTGTAAATAAAGAAAAAACATCGTATTCATACTCGGTGATCGTATTAGTAATGGGTGGTAATAGGTACTTATCTACCTACCTGCGTGTATTTACATAGAAGCTAGATTTTTTTTTAAACCGGCCAAGTGCGAGTCAGACTCGCGCACCGAGGATTCCATAACTACTCGGGTATTTTTTTCGACACTATGCACGATAAAGCAAAAACTATTGTGTATTAAAAAATCTGTTTTAGAATGTACAAGCCCTTTCATATTATGATACCGCACATGGTAAGTATAGTTCTATCAAACTTTGAAAATTGAAACTACTAATTATTTATTCTATCATGAACATATTTTTTTTGTGATGTAACCACAAATTCACGGTTTTCGGATGTTTTCCATTACTTGTGCTATAAGACCTACCTTCCTGCCAAATTTCATGATTAGATTAACGGGAAATACCCTATAGGTTTTCATGACAGACACGTCAGACGGACAGACATACAAAGAACGAAGTGATCGTATAGGGGTTCCCTTTTTCCTTTTGAGGTACGGAACACTAAAAAGCAACTTTGACATACTTAGTTAAATTATGTGGGTAGTTGAAGTAGATTGAAGTAAAGCTGATTACTTCAATTCATCTTTTCATCTCGTTCCATAGGAATACTAGGGCTGTAGGTTCTTGGAAACATTCTTGAAAAAGTCAATTAAAAACTATTTAGATGCACCCCAGAGGTATACTTAGGGCCGGTTGTTTCAACAAATTTTGACGGTAACCTTTAAATATGGCACTAACGAACGTAAGTAAAGAAAAAGCGTTGATTCAGAATTTATTAGCGCTTACGTTCGTTAAAAAGTTACGTTTACGTTAACCAGCAGGGCGATTGTCTAAAACCTGCATCAATCATTATTACAATCTCAATTGTTTTGATTGGCTGAATTTGTGCGATTCTTGTTGCAACAATGCATTGTGGCCAATAGTGAGCGAGCATTAACCAATCAGAGATGATTGCGATCGTGACATTGTAGCTGTCAAACAACCGCGGTAGGACCACAGTGCTGGCGCCATTGGTGATCGTCAAATCAGTTCGTAACTTCATACTTCTTACAAACGGAATATTTTATTTACAAATTATAATGGAATCAATTTAATTCAATGCTTTTAGTGGTAGTTTTTTTAAGATGAAAGAGAATTTGTAAGAAAAAAAAGTGTTTAAAATGCGAAGTAGCATTTTAAATGCGAAGTAGCAATAATAATAACTATATATTTTTAATATAAAATGAAATAAAAAAGGATTCCGTATCTTTAAGTAAGAAGTAAGTTAACTTTTAGGGTTAGTTTCGCAACCAGAATAACAATGACGAACCGTTTTTTGTGCAATGGGGCAACGCTCTTAAATTAACAGATATCAAAGTTCGTCTACGTCTGTTAAATTTTAACGAACGTAGCTTACGAAGACCAATGGTTTGAAACAATCGGCCCATAGTCAAGCGACGAATATAATTACGGTAAAAGACCGAATACTTAGAAATACCATACCGGTAATTCGCAGTACAATAGAATTTCAGAGTATACCTAACTAAGTATGTGCTGTCAAACAAGATTCTACGTAGGTCTCTGTAGGATTACTAGGTATTACAGCTATTACTAAACTGTCTCGGTATTTGCCTTGTTCACGACGGAACTATGTATGTTATTAAAATAGTTTGATATTCATCATTTCAAACCATCGCCGACCCCGTATTGAGCACAGTTCTTTTCCCAGAATTATCATTCTTGCCAAGTGTGGATTGGCAGCCTTCACACACTTTTGAAGAACATTAGAACTCTCATACGAGTTAACGAGTATAATATAAATTTCCTCATAAAGTTTTCCTTCACCGTTAAAGCAAGTGATATTTTACTGCTTAAAGCGCACATAATTACGAAAAGTTATTATTTACATATTATTAATGTGCAATATTACTTAGTACAGAAAAAGTGAGCAAATGAGTAGGCGGTTACCGCTGCCCATGAACATTTGCAGCACCAGAGGAACTGGTAATACGATGCGATGCCGGCTGTCCAGGAATTGGTTGATCCGATCCGTCATAATCTCATGTTGAAATCTGTTGGGAACACCACCGAAGAAAGGTAGTTCTACGTATATGCGTGGAAAGAAATTATCTAGCACAATGGCAATAAGTCTGTGTCAAATTATGCTGTACCAGATCTCAGCCTAAAGGCGCGTCACTATGAGGTGAACAATTTGCTTCCAGTTTACATCCCTCTAATTTTTAAACAGAGTGAATTTTCGGCGTTTCGCCTGCCAACTCATTCAGTGAGCGGCTGATATGCAGCGAATGACGCGCGCGGTACACTGATATACTTACTTACTACATATACAACGTTAGTTTTAGTATGCGCAGAAACCGAAACACGTTTCGAATATTTTTATGTCAAAAATATAAAAGGAAAAGGTAACTGACTGACTGACTGGTCCTTTAACGCACATCTTAAACCACAAGACGGATCGGGCTGAAATTTGGCATGTAGATAGCTATTATGATGTAGACATCCGCTAAGAAAGGATTTTTGAAAATTCAACCCCTAAGGGGGTACAATAAGGATTTGAAATTTGTGTGGATCACGTGGACAAAGTCACGAGCGTAAACTAGTAAAGAATAAATCTACAAAATTTCAAAAATATTTAATAAAAACTTACGAAGTTATAAGCTTTTTGTATTGAGTCGTTGACCTGCAAAAATATGGTCACCCCAAGCAAGCGGCTGTGAGTGAATGGAACGGCAGCGTCGATCGGTCGCGCTCCCGTTCGCGCAGCTCGAATCAGCTGGTGCATGCAGTCAGGTCAACTAGGTGTTCAAACTTGCAGGCTTTTTAATTATTTTTTGGTCTAAATATTACCCATAGTAGTGAAAATTATTGCAATCGATTCTGTTACTGATTCTGAACAAACTATTTTCTGGTTTTGCGTATACTAAAACTAACGTTGTATACTAACCGTTTACCTCCCTTCAACACTGAGTTAGGCGACCGCTCAGAGTCAGCCAGCGAACAGTTACTGCCACTTACTGCTCGCCAGATGGAGACACGGCCTAAACTCTGATCTCCTTTTTACCCTCCCACAAGAGAAGGCCATTGTCCGTTAGGTAATATTTGAATATTTATGAGACTGCTAGTTTACTTATATTAGTTAAAGGTGATTTAGTATAATGAACCCAAAACAACCTAAGAATACAAAACTATTGATAACATTAGTTGAAAACTTTTGAGTCTACTCAATTAAAACTCAATAAGTAACTAACATCTCATATTTCAGATCTAAGAACTTTATCGAATCTTCTATTTCATAGTTTAACTACTTCTAAATTACATCCAACTAAAATAAAGTTTGGATAACTTGGATAAAGGTTATATATAGAACTTTGAAGCAAGAAAGATACCTATCTAAATATTTATGAAGGATTATGATTTAAGTTAAGAGAGGTTCTCAACTCAGCTGTAAAATTTTTATATTTTTATTTTCTTGTTTTTTCCAAAAGATTTAATTTTGTTAAATATGTACCTACCTGTAGTCCGCGACAGGTCGAGGTGGCAATCAGGTTATGAGGCAGAAGGATGCCCTGCACACCCGCACGTCCCCCGCACTCGCCCGCACCGGGTTAGCGCGGGGCTGTGCGGGTGTGCGGGGCGTTCCCCGATTGCAATCTTGACCTGTTGCGTACTATAGATACATCTTATAATGGATCGGTGGTGTAAAAGATTGATCATAGCAGTAAAAAGATCTTCCTCCGAGCTGATATATCATGCCGGGGAAACCATCAGGTCCAACCCTTATATAATGAAACTTGTTTAATATTATAGTCTCCTGAACACGGAGGTATCGGAGGTGAACACTTTGTTTGCGTGATTCAGGCGTCATAGTGACTGATTGAAGGCACCTGTAGCGCCATCTAGTGTCAGTTTATGGAGAAATATCATAAAAACTTAATTTTGCAGTTATGTTCTTTATTTAACTGGACCTGCCCGTAGACGAACATCCTAGCTTAAGAACCTTCGCCAGTGGTTTAACATGAGTACCAGGTCACTTTTTAGGGCAGCGGTGAACGAAATCCAGTTAGCCTTAATGATTGCCAACCTTTGGTAGGAGAGGGCACTAGAAGAAGAAGAGTTCTTTATTTTTGTATACATTCTCTTGGTGTAAAACAAAGACGTTCTTTCTTTTTATTTATGTCCAACACCGAAGTCGAACACCGAGACCACAATCTTGCAATAAACGTCGGTCTTATATTTTGCAGTAAAAAGCCGCACTGGGTCTAGAAACTTGAGTTTGCTTGCAGGTTTCCTCTGTAATATAGACCAGCATAAAACAAGGATTTCAAGAATTTCTCCCGAATTCCAAGCAAATCTGGGGTGGGCGAGCTAGTTATGAATATTCTTCGTATATTATATCACTAGTACTTATGAGGTCCTATGGTATTATGCCATGAATTCGCCTCCAGCCGAACAATGGCAAACATATTCATAAGGCTGTTGTGTGAGCCCTTCAAATAGACAAAGCAGGCCGGGATCGCATGAATAAATACAAAGCTAGGCAAACCGGGGTAATTGTAAGACGATAATCGCGATCGTTTATACCTCTGCTACCATATCCATACCTCCATACTAATCCATGCATACTTATATTATAAATGCGTACCTAAGTTTATCCGTCTAACTTTTCACGGCCCATAGGCAACTTTTTATATCTAAAAACAAAGAGTTCCCACGGGATTTTGAAAACTTAGATCCACGCGGATGAAGCGGGCATCAGCTAGTTCAAAATAAGTATAAGCATATTATGGAGTATAATCCATCCATTCCCCATCTTATAGCTGAGTTGTAAATTAAAATTAAATCTGAAAATGTTTTTATTTCATGCAGGCCAACTTTATAATATACCCGCGCGCCGGGAAGCAGATTCTACTTAGAAAACAGCCAGCAAGAGACTGTGAAGAGAAATTTTATTTATCGTTTAAGAATTTAATCCTGAAACTAGTGCCGGCGATAAAACACACATCAGCGAACGGGAAGGCCGGGTTCCCACTACGCCGGACCGGCAGATCTGCCGCGCCGGTAAATCTGCCGGAAGAGCTAGTGGCTGTACAATTTATATGAAGCTATTCACATTATCCCGGGTCCGGCATTTTTGCCGAGCCCGGCATTTCTACCGAACGTTTTGTCACTACGAATTGCCGGTAGAACGACCGGGCCCGGAGTAATGTGAACGAGTTTGTGCCGGTATCTGTCCCCCGCTCGCCCTGCTCGTGCTCCCCTCGCCCCGCCCGTGTTCCACTCACGTCATTCGGCTCGCATGTTCTGGTAAAAGTAGACGTTTAGCATGGATATTCAAGCAGAAACTTTAATTACGCTTGTCCAAGAGAGACCTGTTCTGTGGGATAAGACCGAAGACGTTTATAAAGACAAAAACTTAAAGTTAGCAGCATGGCGTGAAGTATGTTTAATACTGAAACCAAACTTCGATGAACTGGATGAAAAAGAAAGAAAACAGTACGGTGAGTTTTTAATGTTTTATTGATAGAATGTAAATGCATTGATAAATTTTATTTTATAGCTGCTGCCTGCCACGGAACGGAACCAATATCTGAAACAAAATAATTAGTAAATGATGTCCGTATAGCGTTGGCATTAGGGCCACCTCGACTCGACACATTTCGATTCATGAGTGTAGTTTCTTGTTCTTGTCTATGTTCTATATTTTGGTAACTTTCAAAATTTATACCATCTTTTTCTCTTACAAAATTATGTAAGACTGCACAAGCTTTAATTACTTGAATTGCTGTGTCTACGTTGAGATCTATAGCTCGATGGATTATTCGCCACTTATTTGCCAGAATACCAAAAGCGCACTCAACATACCTTCTTGCTCGACTTAGTCTATAGTTAAAAATCTTTTTATCAGTATTCAAATGTGTACCTCCATATGGACGTAGGAGATTAGGTGTTAAAGCAAAGCCTTCATCGCCAACAAGTATAAACGGTAATTCTTCGTGCAAGTTTTCATGAAGCGGGCTAGGCTTTGGTACATTTAAAGTACCATCATTGATCTTTTGCCAAAATGTACTATCCTTTAATATACTGGAATCGCATTCCTTGCCAAATGAGCCCACACTAATAAAAATAAATCGGTACTCTGAATCGACAACTGCCATTAATACAAAAGAATAATACTCCTTGTAATTAAAGAACATAGAACCACTCTTGGCTGGTTTCAAAATTCTGATATGTTTGCCATCTACTGCTCCAAGACAGTGAGGAAAGTTGGCTTTTCTTTCGAATCCTGAAGCGATGTCCTCCCATTCTCTCTCAGTATCAGGCAGCTTAAGGAAATCTGTCTTTAGGTTTTCCCAAATGACGTGGGTCGTTTCTTTTATTAGTTTACTTATTGTCGAAACGCCTACTCTGTATGAGTAATGTATTTCTTTGAATGAACATCCTGAAGCTAAATATCTGAAAAAAAAAGTATTTTTTGTTAACACATTATTACTTTATACGTCACCAAGAAACAAATTGTATTGTTTTATGATATTTTTTTATTGATTTCAGGAAAACAGGTTTCAACTAAATGGAATAATATACGAGATTCGTGGCTTAAGACAGTAAAGAAACAAAAAGATGAGTCTAAATCTGGATCTTCGACCAAAAAGACACGAAATTATTTATATCACGAGCAATTAATGTTTTTGAAAAAAGTCTCCGAACCTCGACCACCACATGAGTCAGTTTCAAAAAAAGCAAGAACCGAGACTGAAGTAGGCATGGAATCAGATTTTCGTTCACCTTTAATTAAAGATAAAAAAAAATTGATAATAAAGAGGTAAATGACAGGATGGTAAAGTTTTTGGACTCCAGAATAAACCCAGAAAAGGAAAACCATCATCTATCTTTCTTCAAAGGCATTATACCAATCTTGAACACTTTAACTATCGAAGAGACTTTAGAATTTCAAGCTAGCGTCATGACAATGTTGCAAAAAATTAAAAGTAGGAATTATGAGAGACCAAATTACGGACATTGGCGTGATTCATATAATCAGATAACCGGACCAGATCAGTATTCTGGATACTACACACATAATAGCGTCAATCAACAGCCAATACCTACGCAAGATCAACACTACCCTGGATACTCTACGCAATATAATAGTAGCAATCAACAGGCAACAACATCTATACCATCAACTTCATCTCAGACATCGAATCCGATTCCAGCTTCGCCATCAGCATCTAGTAATCGTTCCATACATTCCCAAGACTCAGATTACTTAGATTTTGAAGGGATTTAAGTTTGAGTACAAATAAATACTTAAATAATTGTTTGCATTTTTAATTCATAATGATTATCAAATACATACACCCTCACACACACACACATTATATATATTCACATTCATGAAACAAACATACATAGCAAACATTCATTCATTCATACAGTCTTAAGTAGGTACCTACGTCAAAACTATTATTACGCAATCTAGTGCATAAAATAATCTTACCTTAGACATATGGCTAATCTTTGTTCTGGGCAAATACATTCTCTGAAACTTGTATCTCGTACTCTTATGTCTAGTCGTCCCAGTAAATCGTCAAAAGTGGTTGCTGTCATTCGAAAATAATTGAAGAACTTTGATTCGTCTCTTCTAAGTTCACCATTAATGTTTCAAATGTTCCAAGTGAAAATCTTTCCCGTAAAATAGGGTGTACCCAATGTTTTCTTTTATTTTGCCTTCTATTAAGATACCACCACAACACAACAATTTCGTCGTCCATTGTGCGCGCAGGTCCAAATTCAACTGAGGACTGTCTGAATTTCTTCCGGGATCCGATGTAATGTGAACACTCTGTCCGGTGTCCGGTTTTCGGCAGATCTGCCGGTCCGGCGTAGTGGGAACCCGGCCGAACGGTGTTTTGCTATGTCACGGGCTGGTGCGAAAGCATTTTAATTTGCATTTTGATTAAACCGACGCGTCTGTCGGGCGACGGACGGCAAGAAACGTCAACGCTCTGAGGGTTGTCAAATGAGCAGAGATGCTCGGTGAAACAATCGAGTTATGTAGGCAACAAGTTTGCTCTATCCACGGAGGGAAGTTAGTATAGGGCTCTCTCTATAGGTCTATGGTAATCCCATACAAATGACAATGACAAAAAACTCAGTGGGTGTTAACTACTTATTTTGAGTCACCGACCAATCACAAACGAAACTATGTTTTCTCTTTTTTTTTAAATAGATATAGCGAGCAAATGAGCAGGCGGGTCACCTGATGTTAAGTGATTATCGCCGCCCGTGAACATTTGCAGCAACAGAGGAACCGCCGATGCGTTGCCGGCCTTTTATGAATTTGTTGGTCCGCCCCTTGAATAGCCCCATGTTGTAATCTAGTGGGAACACCGCCGATGGGAGTTGGTTCCACAGTTTGCATGTGCGTGGAAAGAAGGATCTGCCACAGCGGACGGTCGAGTGCACCAGACACCCAGGTGGTGAGGGTGAAATTCCTTACGGTGGCGCGCGGTGCGGTTGTAGAAAAATGAGGATGAGAAAAAATGGATTGACGTGAGTCTAAATGGTTAACGCCCACTAACGCTTGACAGTTACGCTCCAACAGTTGACTTAATTAAATTTAAAAATTAAATTATTTAAAAATTACATTAAGTCTGCCTGTCTTTTTCTTATTATATTTGTAAGAAAAAATGCAAATACTCTAAAATTTTGTTGCCATCAGAATCAGAACCATTGTACACCCTAAAATATGTCGAATGATGAATGCTTTTCCCGATTCAGGAATGGTTGAAGCTGTGGAAAAACACAGACAGACTGTAGACAACAGCGTTTTTCGCATCACAGGCTGATGCGAAAGCATTTTAATTTGCATTTTGATTAAACTGTGGCATCTGACGGCCTCCAAGAAACGTCCACAGGCAGCGGGATGCGCTTCTGATATTTCGTAGCTTGAATATTATTTGTATGAATTATGTGGGTACGTAGATTTTTGGCAAAAGCCCTATTTTTACTGTAAAAAAATGTTTAAATGTATAGGCGTTACTTTGCGGAAATCCATGATATACAGTGAACCAAAAGCTTAGTCTAAATATATAAAAGGAAAAGAAGACTGACTGACTGATCTATCAACGCACAGCTCAAACTACTGGACGGATCGGGCTGAAATTTGGCATACAGATAGCTATTATAACGTAGACATCCGCTAAGAAAGGATTTATGAAAATTCAACCCCCAAGAGGGTGAAATAGTAGTTTGAAATTTGTGTAGTCCACGCGGACGAAGTCGCGAGCATAAGCTAGTTTGCTATAATCAGCTGAAACAGGTCGAATCTGTATGGTGCAATATGCAGCATGCTGATTCGTTGCATGGAAACGTGCGTCGAGTGTGTTTTGGGATTTGTGTGGTGCTGCGTGGTGTTGGTGCGTATTGCTTGCCTGGTGGCTGCTTTTTCCTGCATGTTTAGCAAAGGGAGGGCGGGCGGTGCACGTCGCATACTGCATGTTGCACCATACAGATTAAGCTTTTGGTTCATTGTACAAAATGTTTATTTTTTGTAACTATTCTTATATTTGCAGCTGACATTTTTATTTTATTTATACACATCTATTGATTAACACCAGAATTCATAGTCTTTTTTAAATAACGATTCCGACAACATATTGTGTCATTATAGGTTGAATATGACACGTCATGTCCATTGTATCGTCCTCTAAAGAAGCCACTATGTTTACTATGAATTCTAGTGATAAAAACTCAATTTAGATTGTACAGTGGCCTTTTCAGGATTTCGTACCTCAAAAAGAAAAAGGAACCCTTATGTGATCACTTCGTTAATCAATCGTTAGGCCTGTCTGCCGGACCGCCGCGCCCGCCCGGCCACCCGTCGCGTCGGGCGGGCCTAGACGAGACGAGCCTCTTGCAACTAATGACTGATATCATGGACACTATCTGTGACACCGCTGGTTTGAAGGAACCTATACCGAACCGGCGAACGGACGAAACTATACAATAAAATCATTGTGAAATCTAAATTTCATATAATGCGAAAGGTCGAGATGAAAATCGAGGTGGGGACGCCCCGCGCACCTGCAAAGCCCCCGCGTGACGTGCGGGCACGGAACAGTATTTTCTGTTCCGTGCGTGCGGGTATGCGAGGCGTCCCCCCGCCTCATACCCCGACTGCCATCTCAACCTGTCGCATACTATACCTACCTATCATTCCTACTATTTTAATCACACTGTCATTTTAACGCTTAATTAAACCAAAAGCGTCGCGCAATATATTACAGTCACATTACAGTCATCCGTTGTTGAGGCTTTCATACGGGTAGCATAGCTTTGATAAAGTTAGCGACGTTCACGTAATTTTTAAAGTAATTACGGCGTCAAAGCGGCACCGCTCCGACCCAAATCCATCCTAATTTTTGTCACGCCCTCCAGTTATTTTTGCGGGAGGAATGTAATATGATAAACATGCGATAGACGGCGTTTTTTGGAAGCTTTTTTCAGAAGTTTCATCCTTTATGGAAACATCGAGTGCGCAAATTCTTGTTTATTATGCGCGCGGTAAATATTTCTAACTTTTTTTTAAATATAACGAGTGTTTCACGTCACCAACATTGAAGTAAAAAAAACCACATGGATATAGGAAGTAATAATTTGAAAAAAAATCTATAAAAACGATTCCAAACAAGAATCGTGTTCTAAAAAGCTGCCAGTATTAGTTAGGACAATTTGACATTAAGTTATAAGCAAACACGAGTTGCAGCCAGCCCACAAAGATTTTTGTTTGAAATATCCCGTCTTCCCGTCTATATCTTCCCGTCTTAAATACTACATAGGTAGAGATCGTTGGTCGCATAGGTACCTACTATCCTTACTTTGTGACGTTACCATGTTCTAAAACCGAGCCCATCCAATAGTAGGTATTATATCGAGGCTTGTAGAAAAAAAACCGGCCAAGTGCGAGTCGGACTTGCGCACGAAGGGTTCCGTACCACTATCTATAAAAACGAGCAAAAAAAAATGTTTGGTGTATGGGAGCCCCCTTTAATATTTTTTTCATTCTGTTTTTTTGTATTTGTTGTTATAGCGGAAACAGAAATACATCATATCACAGTTCATCAGATACAGCCTGGTGACAGACAGACAGATGGATGGACAGCGTAGTCTTAGTAACAGGGACCCGTTTTACCCTTTGGGTACGAAACCCTAAAAAACCAGATTCATGGCAAATGTTTTTAAAAACTCGTCATAGAACTGTTGTATCCGAAATTCCGCAAACTTTGTGCGAAACGATTGAGGAATCGATCAATAGCCGACAAGACTGGCAACTGGCAACTGGCAACACCCAGATTACCCATCCGCAACATTTCATTCGAATGAACGCGCTGAGTAGCAATTAGATTGAGCAAACACATACAGCTCCACTCATGCGTCACAATATGAGAAAAGGGGCTGAAACAAAGCCTCGCTAAAATACGCGCAGGCTGTATTGTGGTGTATAATCGGCTGAAAATTTAATATGTGGTCTGTGTCGAAAATGAATATGAAATGCTTACGTCGGTGCACAAGTCTGTCTGTCTATAAGCCGTGATTTCTATACAAAATCATTACGGAACATAAGATAATATGATTTCTATACCTTGACGGGATGAACCTGCGTCTCACCTGGGTATCACGGCCGGACGGCCATTCATTTACTTTCCAGTGCCAATATTTTACATTATTATGTATGTTTATTCAGTACCCAAGCGACTATTAGTCTAAACATTCAGTATGTTACGTTATTAGGTATAAGCCGCACTCAGAGTCGCTTAATCGTTACTTAAGGCTTCTTTATCCATACTAATAAGTCCTTAATCCTCCTTCCATCCTTAAGTAACGATTAAGCGATTGTGCGGCTGTCAGTATGCCTGACAATAATAATACTTTGTCCTGGCATTACTTCTTTGACTGTTTAGTTTGAATTTGAACTAGGAGGTGCTAAATTAAGGGCTTTCTGACGTCATGAATAGACATACACTACCCAACTCTTTTCAAATTACCAATACAGTTACTAAAAAATTTAAATACCTGCATAGCTGGTTATCTCGTACAAGCAAATCATGCGTATTCAGTTTAATCATTGACCGTATATACACCCAATTATTAGATAGGGCAAACTGTTGACTGGCACATAACACATGAAAACACGTCGAAATGATATTCAATGCTTTCCAGCTAATAAATAGCCGGAAGCGAATTCAGGTTTAACTGCGATAGCAATAACATAAATCTAGAAAATATTTTAGCTGATGTTCAATTAATGATTCGATAAGTATGTAAACACTACATTAATAAATTATTAACCTAAAACTAAGCTATGAAAATAATTGATTAATCACATAAAGTAAAATAAATAATTAGAATATATCTGAAACCATATCCAAACCACCGCAGCGAGGCATATTACTCAAGATGCTGGTGGTATGGGCCCTTTGGGTGGCCATACTAATTCTTTGGTAAAGGTAGCTGCCAACTTTGTATCCCCAGTAGAATCGATAGCCATTTTTTGAAAGGATTTTGCAAATTAGCTTGAATGTTTTGGATTTAAGTTTTTTTTATTCAGATAGAAGTTAGCCCACGATTGCAAACTCACTTGGTGCTAAATGAATCGAGCCTGGAACCTCCCACTAATAATGCCATAGCGCTCAACACTGCGCCAGGGAGGTTGCCAAAAAAAGTTAAGCGGGTACAACAAAAAATACTGTTCTCCTGATCAACCAGGCGATGTTTTCCTTCACCATTAAAGCAAGTGACATCTAATTGCTTAAAACCCACATAACTCCAAAAAGTTAGAAATGCGTGCCCGCGATCAAACCTTGGACCTACTGATTAGGTGGCAAACGTATAACTACTAGAATTTCGCCACTTCATATTATGATATTAGGATTTAATATAGCAACTAGGTATAAAAATATATTTTCAATACTCTATTTCTAAACCAGTCATGAGTAGCTTTAGAAAAAATCAGCGCTGAGCTTCTGTACAATATACTGTTCAAAAGAGTTCTAGGAATCGGTTCTCATCGGTTTTATGTTATGTGAATCCCTTATTTGTTTCCATTGTACCCAAATTGTATAAAAAAATTTTAAAGAGCAAAAATTTTAATGTCTTTTATGTTTTTGCTTGTTTTAAATTTTTACTATTGGAGGTTTTCTTACTATGATAATTATTTAGTTTGGTATAAACCAAGCAAATAAATAAATAATTAAATTGTTTGTAATCTATTTTTTGTATTACACACGTTTATAATAATTGAGCACCATCAAATAATGAGATACCCAGGTTCTACGAATCTATAGACTCTATAGAGTATCTCTACGAAGCTTTTCAACGTCGAAGCATCCAAGGATGTGACGTCACTTAGTGATTATACTTTTCCACTGACTGCCAAAGTCTCTCTGCAAACCATCCGTTATCTATTACAGTACGCGGCAGAAAGTTATGTACATCAGCCTTTAGAATGACATTTTGGCTTTGAAGAGAGTTATCTCTGTCACTCATACCTATATGATGTTTTGCCGGTCGCAGCGATAGAGACAACGCTCTACAAATCTGCTATCTCCCTTTTAAGGTCGATGTACATTGCTTTCTGCCGCGTACTGTACATAGTTTGATGACGTAATGATAGTATAGCAACAGAAACGCAACCCTTAACATTATATCCCGATAAATGTAGAGGCCAGCAACTATTGATTGATGTTTCTATTACTAATTTTAATGTTATTATACAGTGTGAACGTGAGCGTTGAACCTGCCCCCCAATTGTGTAAGAATAACCATTTCATGGCTATCGCAATCGTCAAGAATTCTGCCCTTTGATTGGCTGTGAAAAAATGTAAACAGCGAATCAACCAATCAAAAGGCAGAATTTCTTGACGATTGCGATAGCCATGAAATGGTTATTCTTACACAATTGGGGGGCTGATCAGACTGACCAAATTATTACACTGACAAAAGTCATCCGTCAACTCATCCCTAGTCTAATAAAATGACGTAATATATTAGAGCAATGGAAACACACACCTAAACATATCCCGATAAGTGCAAAGGCCAGCAATGGTTTCTGTTACATTCGCAGACGAAATCTAATTTACTTTTCAAACTTTTACACTCCAGCGTCTAGACTTCGATGTCCGAGGATGTTTTGTTTCAATTACATTAACATGACATGGGTTTCAGCTTATCCTAACGTCGATAACAGATGGGTCTAGATAGTTTCCAAACTTTCAGATAAAATAAAGGGCATCATTACCTTAAGGTGCGCATTATAAACTTTAGTTATTAAATAAAGTAGCTTATGCTCGCGACTTCGTACGCGTGGACTGCATAAATTTCAACCCCCTATTTTAGCGGATGTTTACGTCATAATACCTATCTGCATGCCAAATTTCAATCCAATCCGTCCAGTAATTTCAGCTGTGTGCGTTGATAGATCAGTCAGTCAGTCAGTCAGTCATCTTTTTTCCTTTTATATATTTAGATATAAGGTCTGGGTTTAATCTAGTGGAACAGAGGCTTTTGACTTGGGTAACTACCACACCACCGATGAAGACCTGCCGCGAAGCTTAGCAAAATATATTTTTTTTTGTTAAAATCGCTTAAAATTGGTAAAAACTAAAGCATTTAATGCACTTACAATTTAAGACATGCTGCGCCTTCTATTCGGGAGATCAGAAGTTCGATCCCGGGCACGCAACTTTTGGAAGTTATGTACGAAAATTCTTTTTTTGCTTTCTGTTTAGGTTACATTGTGGCTAATTCCGTTGTACACAATCTCTAAACTAAACTAAAATGGCACGTCTAAATCTATTGCTATCCCTTTCATAATGTTACATGCGGAAAAGAATAGCACTAAATTTAGACCTTTTAATTTAGTTTAGTTTAGAAATTATGTACAAGAGAATCGGCCCCAATATTTATCTGTATGCCAAATTTAAGCCCGATCCATCCATAAGTTGAGCTGTGCATTCATAAATCAGTCAGTGAGTCATATTTATGTATTTAAACAAGTGAAACTAAACTAAAATTCTATTCTTACTTTCGGTAAATAGAAATGTACTACCTTTATTTTGTTGTAGGAACGAAATCTTTTTGGAGGAGCTGCATCTGCGACGAACGATATCGATTTGCTAGACGCAGGCGGTAAATAGCGAATAGTATGAAAGTGGATTCCGTAGGGATTTCCGCTTCAATTCCGTAAGCATACGATATTTTATATCGTATGTGACATACTTGCATGGAATTAGAGAAGGTGATTGTTACGGGCAGGTCAGTGAAGGGAGAGGTCGCTCACCAACAAGATGATCTAACTCTCGCACAGAACTGAAGCAGTCCAATTCGTGCCAGTTCCACACTATCGCTTAAAATATGGCCACCGACAAAAGAAAAGGGAAACAGCTGATCCATTCGAGGCTGGGATCTTGCCAGGACCACGATCTGCAGTAATAAAGGAACGATTGGAGACAGAGGTGATATTTACTTTGATGCTCTTTAAAATTTTTATATCGAGGTGGTTGTTAGATTATAACGCTAACAGTTATTACGTAGATATATTAGCTGTTGAAGAGGCTGTGTTTTAGCAATTTTCATATACTAAAACGTCACAAAGGCCTAACGCTGTTTTGGGGGGGGGGGGGGTCTTTTTGCGGAGAGATTGGGTTATGACTGGTTTTGACCCATTAAAACCCCTCAGTGTCCATTCTCAGCCCATTTTAAGAGGCTCCGGGAACTCTATTGGACTGTTTTAAAAAGTAGGTATAATTTCGTTCAAATTTTTTTTCCAAATACCAAGTGTTACAAAATATACCCCCTTGCTAAAACTTTCGACTAAGCTATCACATGCTCTATTCGACTACTTTGGCAACATTCGTGAAAACTACTGGGATTTGTAAGCTATTTTTTATCGACTTAGAATAGTTTGCAATAAGTGTCGAGTGAAGTGATCACCTTGTTATTTTGTTTTGAGTACGGTGAGATTTTTATATCTTTACTTGTAATAATACTGTGATTTCTCTACATCTAAATATACAGAGTATAACCTATAATGCTGGCAAAAACTAAGCGTTATTGTTATATTACCTGAACACAATCCAATACTAATAACCATTTGACTCATTTTGCTGTTTTAGTAGTTTTTAAACCAGCAATGTATAGCGTGCAAAACTCAGGTGAATGCCCTACCTACGGTAGACGCGACATTGACAGTCAGATTGATTCCGGCAGCGTCAGTCAGATGTTTTGTTTGCAATATATCGTAAACTTGTACAAAATAAGTAAGTATATGAATTTTTATATATTTTTTTCGCGTTTTTTTGTGGTATCATATCAGTAATCATCAGTACTATCACCCTGTTTTCGCTTTTGCCAGCGTTTTGTTACACCCTGTAAAAAAGGAAAAGCTGACTGACTGACTGGCTGATCTACCAACGCACGGCTCAAACTACTGGACGGATCGGGCTGAAATTTGGCATGAATTGGATTTTATTATGACGTAGACAACCGCTAAGAAAGAATTTTTAAAAATTCAACCCCCAAGAGGGTAAAATAGGGGTTTGAAGTTTGTGTAGTCCACGCGGATGTAGTCGCGGGGATAAGCTAGTGATAATAAATAATATTCTCCATTTCTTAGACCCTTCTTACATTACGATATTTACAGACGACTAGTATCCTACGCGGGTCTCGAAGATGAGTCGCTGAGGAGTATCTCACATATATATAGTGAGATATTTGTATAGTGATTCGCACATTTCGCCGTCACCGCGTCGTCGCCCGCGCGTCGCGTCTCCTACGAATCTTGACAAAATGGCGGCAGATCAGCAGTTTGATATTACAGTTCAAGAAGAATTCTTTGTTTTCAGTAGCATAATGTACAGAACTCGAGTAGCGAACATGTATTCTACTGGCATGCGACTGAGGTATCGTCTCTTGCGAGTATCGCAATGTATGAAGGGCCTTACAGAACAGACAGATAAAGGTCATGTTGTCCCAACATTACACTCAACATTGTATGTACGGAACAATGAACCATTGTACCAGGAGAACATAAAGAGCAGGGAGTAAGCAGTGTAGTTTGGACATGGTGAGCACTGTCGCGGAATACCGATGACCCCTCGAGGCGCATGCATTATTTATCCTCCTAAGCCGCGCCAAATGAATGCACCAGCCAAGAAAAACAACGTACGGACGTACGACTATAAAATGTCTGGAAATGACTTAAAAATTCAAAACTAGTACTTATTAAGTTTTTGCATTCAGAACGTTTACTTACCTACTCTATATAATTGAATTGTTGGCCAAGTTCCTTACAGCCGTACTCAGAGTCGCCAATCGTTACTTAAGATTGAGTTAAAACGAGACAGATTTATGTGAGAGATATAGCTCTGTCTCGTTTTAACTAAACTTAAGTAACGATTAAGCGACTCTGAGTACGGCTGTTAAAGTGCTAGAGTATTTTCAGTAGGTAAGTAGACTATTATTTTTAACCTGATAAATTTTACAAAAGATTTTGGAAGTTAGGGATCTTCTAAGTACTTCGTAAGTACTTGTAAAAGTTTATACGAATAAAAAAGATTTTTATTTTTAGTTATTTTATTTTATCTAACAATACGTCGAGGCTTTGACGTCACTGGCAGGCATCAAATGTTAATACATTTGATGCAGGTAGCCCTAGCCTTTTTCTATGATTTCACATCACCATAGCCAAATATTTGACATATCGTCGATTCTGTATCAAACCGAGAGTTCCCTCACTCTAGTTCTCTCTGTCTTCGATATTATTTTGTTGTTCTTGAAAATTGTTCCAATTTTGAAATACAGAAAATGTCTACGCAAGCGGATTGCAAAGCACTTTCGTTTCAGATTACATTTTGAATAGGTACTTGTGCTTACCTACAAGATTATCTATTACTATTTATTTTTAGCACAATAATTTTTCTTTGATTATTTATATGAGCACCAATTTTTGTTATTACCTACACTGCAATGAGTAAGCTTTTTAAACCATTTCATTGAAACCTCGAGTTATTATGACATCTCCGTATTTCAGTTACCACTCTCATCTCACCCACTCATTTCAAATTAGTACAGATGAATGAATACAGTGACACACGAGCTCTTCCAGCGTTATCTTCCCCTTGCACTGTCCCCTGCCGTCTGTCAACGTGTATCCGAAGTTAAACGACGGAAATAAAAATCCCATAAATATTGAACAACCATATTTTTCTCACTTTGTCGCTGTAGAGCCCGACGTGTCGTTGCTTCATGCCTTCCTCTTGTAAATTTTCTATGAGTGTGTGCACACTACATACTACACAGAACAGTTTGCATTTCGAAATATGCTTTTCGATATTCTAGTTTCCTGGTACCATCGTTAGCATACTCACAGGTACCCAACTTTGCATGAAGCTTGCCCTATTGGAACTATAGCCTCAAAAGACCATAGTTGCATACACTTGACAGGAATAGGACCAGTTTCAATACCATTTGAGTTAACTGGTGCTGGTTAAGGCGTTGCGATTCGATAGACGTTGTTGCGATACAAAATTGAAGCTCTGCGTTGGACGAAATTTTTTCTTATAGCATCGTCAGCTCACTACTGAGCACGGTTCTTCTCGTAAAAGGAGAAATGTTTGGCCATAGTCTACCGCTGGCCAAGTGCGGATTGGCATACATCATGCACTTTTTGGACATTATGGAAAACTTTCAGCATGCGGGTTTCAGGCATAGGGGGCACGATAATTTCCTTCGCCGTGGTCGTGTACCAACTAGTACTATTTCATCAATCAATCATCATCTTTTTTAACCCATCGCCAGCCCACTATACCTACTACTACTAAGCACGGATTTCGTCCCAGAAGAAGGATTCACCCGCCTTCTAGTCAAATGCGTCTGGGCAGACCTCACACTCCTTTGTGAATAAAGTTATGGTGGTCTGGTCTTTATCAGACACAAAACGTTTTATAGAGCTGATTTAGTAAAATCGCAGTCAAGAGCTGATTACTAACGTAACTATGATAAAAAAGTTTTGTACCCGCCTGCGGTGAAGCTCAAAAGGAGGGTTATGTTTTGACCTGTATCCGTTCCTATGTCCGCTCGTAATTACTCAACGGCTCAACCAATTTGGATAAATGATAAATCATTAGATTTGTCTTGATGACGCGAGTTTACACACAATTCTTAAAAAGCAATATGGCGGACTTTATGCGCTTAAATGTGTGGCCTGAAAAAGATGCAGTACAAACTGCGGTTGGGATTTTTCCGAAAACTTTATAAATTACTTGTTGAGCAACTTTTTTGACTTACGTGTGTAGGTAAACTTTTTAAATTTTCACTCTATGCACCGCGCATTCTAAGGCTCATTCCGATTTGAGGGGTTCACAGGAGACTGCGTTTGTTTTTATGTCCGCAAAATTTTAGGGATCAATGGGGAATTGCCGGCCTTTATCGACGCATTGGATTTTATACCGGACAAATGGGGCGATATTTCAGAAAGGAGGGATAATACGAGCCGTAGTTGTAAAGGCGAACTACCCGCAAAATTGGTTAAACATAAATAGGTGTAATATGTATATTTTTATTGCCACTTAAAACTTTTTTCATGCGGTTAACGGAGGAAGAAGGCTTTTCAGGAACCTATTGCATTATGTTTTCTTTTCTCTGTATAGAACACACAAAATTCAACAAAGTTTTGAATTCAATCCCCGCTTTAGTCAGATCTGCATTTAGCTGCGTTTAATTACTATAAGCCTACTAAGTACTTCTATAATTAACTGAATTGTTCTCCATATTTTTGGCAAAATTATATTTTGTGCGATTTTTTACCTTGTATCTAAGAAATTTCGAAAATTAAGAAATTTTGATGAAGAATACCTAACCTTTCGTACATATATTTCTCGGTAATCAGTAATCACAAAAGGCTCTATAAATAAATAATAGTCCAACCATTCGAGACACCCACACAAAACAACGTACTTACCTACTAAAAGAATATTCAATGAAGAACACTTTTCTATTTTTTCGTACAACTATTTCTTGGTAATCACAAAAGGCTCCATAATAGTCCGACCATTTGAGACACCCACACAAAACAACGTACTAATTTAGTACAGATTAGTCTTAATACTTGCAGGGTAGGTGGATGTAGTGTGGCCATAATTACTGGGATCCAGGTACAATTCCGTCGGCTTTACACGTGGATTACTACACTAATTGATGTCTCTCTTGGTCTCTCGTCGATACAAGGTATAGTTGTATATATAATACTGTAGGTAAATTGACTTTACAGTATGCACCTCTGCCCTGTTGATTATTAATTAAGTTTCTTATTATATTATTAAATATACTAACTTGTTGATGCCCACGATTCCGGCCGCATGGATGAAGGTTTTATAAAATCCCAAGGGAACTGTTTTATTTTTCGGGACAAATTTAGCCTATTATCGGTATACGGGATACAAGCTGTCTCTGTACCACGAACTCTGATTTTCTGATACAAAAAGTAGCATAAGCCTTTTAGTATAATTCCGTGGGATTTACACGAGGATTCCTCTACTAGGTATTCAATGACCTAATAGGTATTGTAATATTCAACCCACTTTATGGATACGCAAAGAACATCTATTACATTAATTATCTTTTCGATATACCCCACATATTTTTCTTTAAATTTGTAGTATTTTTGTTGTTAGTGGTTCAAGATTTTAGCTCCACTGTATCAACAAACCTATAAGCGTTCTGGCAAAACTCTTAGTTATGGAGGTTTCCTCGCAATGTTTTCCTTCACCGTTAAACCCGTAGGTACTACATAACTCCGAAATGTTGCAGGTGCATTCCTGTGATCAAACTCCGGACCCTCGGAACAGGAGGCTAAATTCAATCTTCTTCTTCTAGTGCCTCTTCATTACTGAAATTCAGCAGTCAGCCGTTTAAACCTCTCCTTGTCCTTGGCTAGGCGGAATAGTTCTCCGACTGTTTTTATGCCAGTCCACTCCCTGATGTTAGCTATGAATTCTGCCTTCTTCCCATCCCTCTTTTCCCAGCTATTTTACCCATCATAATTGTCTGCAGCAAGCGGTACCTATCGTGTCGCAACATATGGCCCATCGAGATCTTACGCTAAAGTCAATAGGTACATATACAGATTATTTTGCTCAAAGTAACAGAAAACAATAACGATATGCTCTGATCGACCCATTTCAAAGTAAGAATCGATAAGTGCCGTGTGATTACACGTAATAGCAGAGTGGCTTTTTGCAATAATGGCATAAGAGGGCTTAAGTATGCTTCCCTGCATGATAATGGTATTACAATTTTATAATGCGGTGAACTCAAGCGAATTGATTTTATGTCACTTTCAACAAGCTTTTGTAAAGCGCATCATTTTTTTAGGAAAAGTTTTCAATGTATTTAAAAAAACATAAAATGACGACTGACTGGTATGTCAAGTACGAGTACCACTAGGTTTAGAAAGTTATCTTGCTAGAAAAAGTACCAGGCAGGCAGGTGGAGCCCTGGCCACAGAAGGATAGAATAGGCTTAAAAACGGTGCGGTGCGTGGTTTGGAAAGAGGATGAGTTAGAGCTGCAGTCTTGAAAGTTGAAAACTTGAAACCCCCCGAAGGAGTTTTGAGAAAATCCATCGGAATTATATCAGGATCTTTAAAAATTTCAAAATCCCAGCTGAGATCCATAGAGCAAACTTTGACTTCACTCGATCAGACTTAAGATACTGCTAAAACGATACATCGTTATTATCGCTGACATAAATCGATCTCGTTTTACTGGAAACTTTAGTGTGATCAAAGTTAAAGTACGCTCCATAGCTCTCAGCCTAAGTCCCAAAAAAAGCTAGTTCTTATACAAACTCGTAGGTTACTAACGCCTAACGCCTAAATGCCTAACGCTTGCGGTTAGGCATTAAGTAGCGAACTAAGAGCGGAAGCCTCGCAAGTCTTTGTTTTGTATATCCTTCAATACATCCAGTAGGTGAAGATAGCTTGAACCAGTTTTAAAGGAAAAATATTATTCGAGTATGTCGAAACTTTGCATCGATAGATACACTGTTTGTTCTGCATAATATGTCAAAGAGAATGAAATATTGAAGCTAGCTCTTGTCATAATATTTCTTGGTCAGAACATATTTTCTCATACATATTTTCCGATGTGAAATAAAAGCTGTATGAAATCATCAGTAACGATGTACAACCTTTACAAGTGTATGCTATTATGGCTGATTACTTCAAAGAATTAAGTGCTTAATTAAATAGTCATTTTCTTTAGGTAGATAGCTATCAGACCTATAAAGGCCGTTGATGTTTTCCTTCACCGTTAAAGCAAGTGACAATAATTGATTCCTTATAACACACATAAAACGTTAGAGGTGGTCGAACCACAAATCCCCTGAATAGAAGACTTAAAATTTTAACCCCCGTATCTTTCTTTTAGTACAGTCCCAACAAACGCAGGTAAACGCGTCCCATCTTAGGCCACTTCATCACTTCCCATCAGGTGTGATTGTGGTCAAGCGTATACCTATAATGAATATAAAAATTAAAAAAAAAAACAGTACGCGGCCGAAAGTAATGTACATCGGCCTTTAGAATGACATTTCGGATTTGTAGAACGTTGTCTCTATCACTCATACCTATATGACGTTTTGTCGGTCTCAACGTCAGAGACAGTGCTCGACTTTGCTATCTCCTTCTAAAGGTCGATGTACATTACTTTCGGCCGCGTTGTACTTAGTGTGTTTTTACATATTCTCACATTGACCATTGACAACCCATGTCGTTGTTAGCGTATCGCCCTAACGAGCCCGACCCTTATCAGGTTTCGCAATATCTGAAGAGTAGGTACACACCCGTCCTTTTTCACCGTCGAAATATACCGCTTAAATCCTAAAAATGGCGGTACTCTGCATGTTACATACAAGGTTTTAATTAAATTCTGTATAGGCTGAGGATACTCTTGTTCGTTATGGTTATTATATGGTTAACTAGGTTATGCTCGCGACTTCGTCCGCGTGGACTTTATTTTCTAACCCCTATTTTACCTTCTTAGGGGTTGAATTTTCAAAAAAAAATTCTTGGTTGATATCTGCATGCGAAATTTCAGCCCGATCCATCCAGTAGTTTGGGCTGTGCGTTGATAGATCAGTCATTCAGCTTTTCCTCTTATATCAGTACCCATAATATTATCAGTACTCACATTATTATCAAAAATAAATAAAAGTTTATTCAGCTCACAAAATAAGAGAAACAAAATATATAACCAAATAGTCATTTGTTTTTGAAAAGTGTAATTTTTAACTAACCATGTATGGTAAATTATGTCGTCATTTCGTCATCGTGTATCTCCACTCTAACGCCCTAAATCTCCTATCGAATCACTCGCAAGACTTGGTCAAAATAATAATATTATTTCGCACAAGCTCGACACAAAACTTTTATTAAACAAGTAGGTAGGTAGAACGTATTAAAATAAACCACATACCTACTGTAAAATGCACATAACTACAATGACGGGGAACGGGGAGGTCCCGTCGACAAGGCTATCAATTCCATCCACGTAGCAATCCCCTAGCCTCCCCAACTATGCATTTAATGAAAATAATACTAAACTACTAATGACATCCCCCTACGTGATAGGTTTTTGTACCGCGGTGTCTGACTTCAAATTAAAAGTGCTGGCTGAGCTGATTATAATATGAACTGAAAATTAGAAAAATAGAGGGTTTATTATATTTTACTAGCTGATGCCTGCGACTTCTTCCGCATGGATTTTATTAAGATTATTAAAAACTAGATGATGCCCGCGACTTCGTTGGCGTGGATTTAGGTTTGTAAAAACCTCGTGGGAACTCTTTGATTTTCCAGTATAAAAAGTAGCCTATGTCCTTCCCTGGGATGTAAGCTATCTCTGTACCAAATTTCATTAAAATCAGTTGAATGGATGCGCCGTAAAAAGCTAGCAGATAGACAGATAGACAGACACACTGTCGCATTTATAATATTATACTAGTCTTTGATTTGCCGGGATAAAAAGTAGCTTAAGTCACTCTCCTGGTCTTATACTTATTATACCCATGCAAAAAATCACGTCGATCCGTTGATCCGGTCCTATGATTGCTCCGTTGCGACGTGATTGAAGGACAAACCAACAAACAAACACACTTTCGCATTTATAATAATTTTGGGTAATTGGGTAGTGACTACCCGCGATTGCGTCCGCGTACAATCCATACTAATATTATAAATGCGAAAGTGTGTCTGTCTGTATGTCTGTCTGTCTGCTAGCTTTTCACGGCTCAACCGTTCAACCGATTTAGACGAAATTTGGTACAGAGATAGTTTGTATTCCGAGGAAGAACATAGGCTACTTTTTATCCCGGAAAATTAAAGAGTTCCCACGGAATTTTCAAAAACCTAAATCTCACTCTAAGAGTTTCTTTATTACGTACGGAACCCTAAGAATACCACTATGAGAAACTGGGTCAAATCATTAGTAGGGAACATTTGACGACAGAAAAATTAAAAAATTTAACGACAGGATTAGAGATAGACGAAACAATAGATAAATTTAACAAAATAATAGCAGAGGCGTGTGCTTCGTCGATACCGCTTATTAAGCGGAAGGAAGTGTTGGCGATGCCGTGGTGGTCTGAGGAGTTGGCAGCGCTTAAGCGCGAGGTGGCCACCAGGAAAGGCAGGATCAGGTGCGCGGCGCCGGTTAGGCGTCAGAAGGTAGTTGGGGAGTACCTGGAGGCGAAGGAAAAATATGAAACAGAAGCAAGGCATGCGCAAACGCGCAGCTGGGTCGCCTTTTGCGAAAAACAGGACGGGGAAAGTGTGTGGGGGGGTATCTACAGGGTACTCGGCAGGACGTCCAGGAGGGAAGAGGATTCACCACTAGTGGATGGAAACATCGAGCTAGATGCTAGGGGCTCGGTGAGGCTGATGGCCGAAACCTTTTACCCGGAGGACTCAGAGGAGCATGACTCCGAGGAGCACCGAAAGGTGAGGGTACAGGCCGAGCGCTTTGGCGTTGAAACTTTTTCGGATACGTGGGACCCGCCTTTCACTCATATGGAACTAAAGTTGGCTAGTCGGTCCTTCAATCCGAAAAAGGCTCCAGGTGCGGACGGCTTTACCGCCGATATATGCCTGCACGTGATAGAGTCTGACCCCGATCTCACACTAGCTCTTTTCAACAGGTGTCTCGAGCTCCAGCATTTTCCCGCGCCCTGGAAGGAGGCAACGGTGGTCTTCCTTCGGAAGCCGGGGAAGGCCACCTATACGACCCCACGGTCGTATCGACCGATCGGTCTCCTCCCGGTGCTCGGGAAGGTGCTGGAGAAGATGCTTGTCGCCAGGCTTAAGCATCATATAGCGCCAAGACTTAGCACCCGCCAATTTGGCTTCATGCCCCAGCGAAGCACCGAAGACGCCCTCTATACACTGGTCGAACACATACGACAGGGTTTAGGAAATAAAAAACTGTTGACAATGGTGTCCCTGGATATAGAGGGCGCTTTCGATAACGCATGGTGGCCGCAAATTAAAGTCAGACTGGCGGAGGAACGAGTGCCCGTAAACATAAGAAAGCTCTTGGGTAGTTACCTGAGTGACAGACAAGTGAGAACACGTTACTGTGGAGAGGAGCACGTGAGGGAAACCGGGAAGGGCTGCGTGCAGGGGTCTATCGGCGGGCCGATATTGTGGAATTTGTTGTTGGATCCACTGCTTCGGGAGTTGGAGGCCAGAAATTATTATGTGCAGGCATTCGCTGACGATGTGGTGCTGGTCTTTGAGGGCGAGACGGCTCAAGAGATCGAACACCAGGCTAATGCCGCCCTCGAACATGTGAGGAAGTGGGGGGACCTTAATAAACTAAGGTTCGCACCGCAAAAGACCAGTGCGATGGTCATCACGCGTAAATTAAAGCATGACACCCCACGTCTCCACATGGGAGGGGTCGACATTGGAATGGTCAGAGAGCTCAAGCTACTGGGAGTCGTCATAGATCAGCGCCTCACTTTTAATACGCACGTCGCAAATGTCTGCAAAAAGGCAATCGCCTTCTATTCCCATGCTTTCGAGAGCCGCGAAGGCGAGCTGGGGCCTCCACCCCGAGGTCATCCGCGCTATCTATAGAGCATTAGTTGAGCCCGTGATGTTGTACGCGGCCGCCGTCTGGGCGCCGGCCGTGGACAAACTCGGCATACAAAAACAGTTAAAAGTGGTACAGCGAGGCTTTGCGCAGAAGCTGTGCAGAGCATACCGCACCACCTCCCTGAACTCAGCACTGTTGCTCGCTGGGATACTCCCACTCGACCTGCGCATCCGCGAAGCCGCGGTGTTGTATGGCGCGAGGCGAGGGGTGTTCCAGCGTGCAATAGGGGATCGAGAGGTGGAGCGGATGTTCCCGGCACTGCAGTCCCCGCATCCCGCTCAGCATATCGACCTCGATTTCAAGTGTCTGGTGGACCAGGCGCAACTCATGGACAACAACGGCCATGACCTTAACATCTTTACAGACGGCAGCAAGATTGAGGGCAAGGTGGGTGCGGCGCTATCCATGTGGAGTGGTGCCGCCGAAACCAAAACCCTCAAACTCGCTTTGCCGTCCTTTTGTACAGTCTACCAGGCGGAACTCTTGGCGATATGCAGGGCGACGCGGATAGCAGCGGATAACTTGGCCAGGTCAGTCGGTATATATTCTGACTCTCTGTCTGCATTGCAGACAACAATCAATCCGGAGGCCCTTCATCCCCTGGCCGTTGAAGCGCGAGACCATCTGCGTAGGGCTTTGCTCCGGGATAAACATGTGAATTTGTTCTGGATCAAAGCCCACGCGGGGCTAGAGGGGAACGAGCGTGCCGACTATCTGGCCAAGGAAGCCGCGCTCAAGTCTAAGCGTGCTTTTGACTACGACAGCTGCCCGGTCTCGTTCATCAGGCGAGGCATTCGTATGCACTCGCTTGATGAATGGAACCGGCGAGATCAGACCAGTGAAACGGCTGGTGTAACCAGGGTTTTCTTCCCCGATGCGATAGCCGCGTACCGGACTATCGGTAAAATAAAGGTTGACAGGTTTGTCACCCAGGTGTTGTCGGGGCACGGTGGATTCTCCGAGTACTTGCACCGTTTCAAGTGTAAGGAGAGTCCGTCGTGCGTCTGCGACCCTGGATGTTCGGAGTCTGTCCTCCACGTCCTTCTGGACTGCCCGGTCCATGATTATGATAGATATAATATAGAAAGTAAAATAGGAATGAAATTGAGTAAAGGTACAGTGTCGGAAATCATCTTTAGTAAAAAACATAGAGAATGTTTCCTAGAATATTGTAAAAAATTATGTATAGCTGTAAATAATAGAAATAAGGTGTAAAATAATATGTTATCTAGATATAGTGATTATATTTGTAGTAACATATAAAATATTGTAATTAAGGTAGGAACATAGTTTAATTTAAGGTAGCATTAAAAAACTTTTGTAAAAATAGTATAAGAAAACACTGTAAAAATAAATCAAAAACCTACCTACCCCAACCCCATTCACGTCCCCGAGTTTATCTAGTTTAAGAAGAATAAAATAAAGATAGAATAGCCTAGTTAGATGGGAACTTACCCAGAGTAAAAAAGAGGATGGATGAAAGAAAGAACCAGTATGAAGAATGAAAGTGCGAGAAGAATAACTGATAGAAATGGAATGAAAGAGTAGAAATTAAAAATTGTAAATAAAGTCTCCTTCCGCCATGTTGGAGGTTTAGTATTAAAAAAAAAAAAAAAAAAAAAAAAGAATACCACTACGACTGAACTTACAGGTTTCATAGGTACGACATTCATACAATCTTCCAACTCCCATTTTACCTTCTTTTGGATAGAATTTGTAAAATTGCTTTTTAGCTGATGCTAATGGTGGTGGTGGTAATGGTAGCCCTAGAAGAAACCTACCTTCCACAGTTTGTAAAAAAATTCTATACAAATTTTCATCCTCTATTTCAAACCCCTTTTTCAAAATAGCTGATACTTATACTACAGATTTTTATTTTTTTAAACTAATAACCTGAATGTCGATTTTCATGTCGCATAGGACTTTCATATTAACTTTCCAACCCCCATTTCACCCCCTTACTAGGCTATCACTGTTACCGCACCAAACTCAAATACTAATCGAATTGTTCATTCAAGTCTGACAATCCAAGCATCATAAAGGCATGGCAAAGGCGATATACGAAAATCAAAATACTCAAGAAAACCAATACAAGGGTAACCCTCTTATCCTTTATGACGACTCTCCGGCTGCCTAAGGATACCTTATCAGGATATAGGTCAAATATTTGGGAGATAAGTGACTTACTCTGTAATCTTTTGTGCTACAAAGAAAACCTTTTATTTTATTTGGAGAACTGGCTTAGCTTTACGTCGTTTGTGTAAAGCTACGGCCACACCTGTGCGTTATGAATGTAGGATGCGGGACGCGACGAGCGGGAGCGTCCACGACACGAATCTATACGTGTAGGGGTAGTTGGTCGCCTAGATTTGCATGGTGCCATTGAATATCGTGGGAGGTAACCGCCGAACGGTTGAATGACGTTCCCGCTTCGTAATCGCTTTGGTTGCGCAGGTTTGGATGATGCTTTACTTGTTATTTCCTGCACCATGTCTACTTGATTTCATGCAAGTAGCCAAACAGTTGAGAAAATTTTTTGAACCCTGAAAAACAGACTATATGAATATAATGTAAGTATTTTTCTTGGCGATTGAAGCTTCAACAGTTCAACGGTGGCCTGAAATCTGAAAGGTCGTAAAGTCTGCCCATTGAACTGTTTGTTCACAGCTATTCCTAGCTCAAGCTTAGTGCTCAGCTAGATACTACAAGTCATTCTAAAACTAGCAAAAGAAGTCGGCTGCAAAAAAGTAAAACATGAAAATGACCGACAATATCCTAGACCAAAAAGAAAAGAGAAAAAACTTAGTGCGCAAATTATACGCTTAAATGCTCTTAGAATTTGCAATAAATTGAATTTTTCAATATTTCAACGCAAGCGAACTAAAAAATTTGCCTCTCTCAAAGGAAATCAGCGCTTTTTGCATTTCCTTGAAACTATCTTCAGCTGTTGAAAAGTATCGCTTTTTAATGTAATTTCCGATTCGGAAGGCCGCGCGTCCACCGGGACGGCTGCTAATGGATTTTGTTATACTCCACCGGAACTCCATTTTTTTAAAGCTTTCACGTTAAGATAAGTTTGTTCTTTCGTAGTTTATTTCAGAATAGAATATAGATTTTTCTTATATTTTTGTTCCGTTTGCCGTGGAGACCCTGGGGCTATGGAGTCTTAGTGTCAAAAAAAAATTACGAGACATTTCACTGCGATTTTTTTTTAAATAGAGATAGCGAGCAATCGAGCAGGCTGGTCACCTGATGTTAAGTGATTATTGCCGCCCATGACCATTTGCAGCACCGGAGGAACTGCCGATGCGTTGCCGGCCTTTCAGGAATTCGTTGGCCCGCCCCTTGAATAACGCCATGTTAATTAATATTAAAAACAGTTAACTACATCATAATAGACAGAGCAACGAAAAAGCACTAATATAAGGCGCACTACACACCAACCGCGTGGAGTTGCGGCGGGGCGCGGTTACTGTGTTTTTACCAACATAAACATAAGGCTGAAATTGTTAAAATGAAATTAAGCGCCCTTAAACTCGGGCGCAATTTACACTGTTCTGTCTGTATATCTATGTGTGCCCTTAGTTTTGCTTTTTATATGAAAGAAACAGTTTTTTTTTTCAGTTTTTTTTTTATAGGCGCTATAGCGCTTGGCAGCAATCAGACCTGCTGGCAAGAGATGTTGCAGCCTACGATGAATCACGCTTGCCAAGAAGATGCCTATTCACTCTTATCTTGAAGGTATACATGTAGGTATATTAAAAGTAGAGGGACAAACTGAAAAACAATGGACTACAGAAAAATTATTAAACTCTTGATTGGGCTAAGCAAAAAATATTAAAGTATTTATACCAAAAAGTTGGTCTGTGCCTTAATAAGATCTTTGTCTGCAACTCAGAAATTCTGCTTCCAGCAACGAAAACTACCATTTCGTAATTAACTTTCGAAAAAAGCTTAACAAGGCTTCCCTCTCGTATCGTAGTCTTGGGTCTAGTGATGGTGTGATCATGAGAGCAGGTATCGATAGCCCAAATATCGTATTTTCAAAATATATGGGCCTTCCGAAATAGTGACATCTGATGGATATTGTCACTCGTCGTCATCGTTGATTGATAGACAACCCATGCTATAGCACAGTTCACGACAGTTATGAAACTTGTAACAAAACCTCGAGGCTTCACCTACACTGGCAGATTTCAAAAATTACGCTTGATACCTACATTTGACGCTAGATAGGCCATGAAACTACTAAGCATCTTTGACTTCACGTCAGCCCTAGACATGGATGAAGAAAGTAATAATTCTTATTGAATTAATACTTAAAATTTCTTTGCCCCTAGCCTAATATTTGACAGATATCGATTCAGGATCACCGATATATTAGCGATATATTAAGGAAGGATGTAATAAACAAGTACTTTTGGCATCATAATCTTCGGTTTAATACCAAGATAATGATATAAACTGAATTATAATCTGGGCACTAAATTCAGGCGGCGCTAGACTGTGGCGTTGGGAAGTCCCAACAAGAGACCTATGACCAGCAAGGGCCGTCTATCAGTAATAATAATAATGATGATGATGGATGATTTAGGAGTCCTCAACATTATTATCTCAAGAAACCTTCTTTTATCATTATTTTATCATTATGTAAGTAATGGATCGGTGTCACGAGGATCAGCAATAGCTGATCCTCCACCGATCGTAAGGAATACGATGCAGAGAGAGAGAATAATTCGTAGAGTAGTATAAAAGCCTAACTGACATGGAAGGTCAATTATCGATTTCAAAGCTATCGACAATCGGGCTTCACTATAGTTGTGGCTACTATGAGTCGGACCTAATTTAATCTTACAATTTTCTACTGCACTCGCCGTGAGCTCAGTGTCAACGTTTCATTCGGATTTCATACCACAAACATTCTTGACGCACACTCTATCTACTTATTACAACGGGATGAAGTCTAAATTACATAGATTGGATGCATTAATAAAGTTGCAACTGATTTCAGTGCAGCGATCATTCTGTTCAGGAACAACTTGAAAATTGCTCCAAGACTTCGTATTGTCGTTATTAAAGTAAAATGAGAATTGTTATGCTGCTTTTGTGTTATCACTAAGTAAGTTTGAAGTGTAATAAGTTGTTTCGGCTTTATTGTTTCGCGGTAATTATGAAGCTTATACATTCAGAAGTTAAATTAAATACAGTAAATCCACTATGTTGCCTAAAACAATCAGCGCTTACCATCATCATGATTCCCATTGCCAGCCCACTACCGAGCAGACTGAGAGGTTAAGGTTCTACCATGCTGGCCCAGTGCAAATTGGCAGACTTCAGACACCTTTTAGAGCAATATGGAGAACTCTCAGGCATGCAGGTTTTCTCAGGATGTTTTCTTTACCCATTAAAGCAAATGATAATAATATTTAATTACTTAAAACGCACATAACTAGAAAGTTAGTGGTGAAAGCGAACCCTCGACCTCATGGATAGAAGTCTGACATCTTAAATACTAGGTTATCACCGCTTACAGCCTACATAATCAGCACTTAAGCGAAAGAAACGCTCAAGCTAATAAAATGACACAACAGAGCAACCGCCGAGTTTTTGTTAGTTCATATCGGTAGGAAGAATCCAATAGTGCATTTGACGATTCAAAGATACCTACTTGTAAAAGATTATGTGAATAAAAACTATTTCTATTCTATACTATTCTAACTCCAATAAAAACATATTTTGAAAAAAAAAATTCTATTCTATACATGTTCTCTACCGCAAACAAAAACAGAGTAACTACTAAAACTGCACCGTAATACAAAGACCTAACCGCCATGTCGCACCGCGCGAATCTAGCGGGTCTAGATAGCTTGCCGCACCTTTCCCACTTGCGACGCCAGCTAAACAAAAGCAAAACACAGTCGCGCTTATAATTGCCCCGGAAAGAACTACATGAACATGTTCCCGTCTAATTTCACGCTTAGCCAAATCCGCCACAAGAACACGCCACGCGTAGAACTTATTCCGTAGCTAGGATTACGGAATTAGGAACTGAGGAGCTGGCGAACAAAAACACATTTACAGGAGGAACAAAAACCTTAATGAAAGCTGTTATTAACTTTACTGTTGTTGTATCTGTTGTCGCACATGTAGTTGCCGCCTTTTGAAACGGAAGTCACGTGATCTGTTGCGGGGAAGCCATCTTGAGTCGATTGTATAAATGCGGATGGTTTAACGACTAGTAAATGCTTTTTGTGTTTAGGTCGCCATTTTAATTGAGTGGTTGTTTACACATTTAGTGATTCATTAACCGACTTCAAAACAAGGAGGAGGTTCTCAATTCGTCGGAATCTTTTTTTTTATATTATAGATAGGTAACATGCTACGCATATGGTCATAATATTATGATGATGGTCAAAATCGTTAATTTGTAAGATGTGAGTGGTGATAGTTAATTACTTAGGTACTGAAAACTAAAGCTACAAGAAATTAAATTATTCATAGCTACCATTGATAATTTCATGCAGAGTTTCATTGCATACAGACAATATTCTCTGCTATAAACCGTTGAGATAACAACTTGTTATGTTTTAAGTTGCTCGTTAACAATACAAAGGCAACCGTAACAATACTCATTTTACTTTAATAATGTCAGTACAAAGTCTTGGAAAATGTTCAAGTTGTGGCTGAACAGAATGACCGCTGCACAGAAATTGCTGACAATTTTAGCACTTACGTCTAACATTGAGTGTTTTGAACCATATGCCGTCGTGATAAAGAGGTTGTAGATGTTAAACAGATGTTGGTTATATGAAAGCCGAATGAAACGTTGACACTGAGCTATGGCCGGCCGCGGGAGAAAATTGTGAGATCAAATTAGGTCCGACTTTATGTCCCAACAACAATAAGAGTTGCTCGGCGAATGAAAAGGAAGCCTTTTTGTTAAGCCGTTTTAAAAATTAATTTATAAAAATACATATTTTTATTCTTTTAGAAATAGAAATGTAGCTTCCAAGTTCTAGGAACTTTATGCTTTATGGTACCTACTTACATTTTTGTTGTCAATGTTAACTAAGGTGTAAGTTTTTATTGAGAACTTCCTTGTTATGAATTTTTTTATTTTGTTTTCTAATTAGGATAAATAGAGAACAATATATACCTACTAAAAAAAAGGACTGAATGACTGAATATATAAACGCACATCTCAAACTACTGGAGCGGATCGGGCTGAAAGGCCTGCAGATAGATATTTATGACGTAGGCATCTGCTAAGAAAGAATTAGTCCAAAACTAGTCTTCAATATAATCTGAATACCCTGACTCCACGCAGTCTTATCCGTTATACTTATCCCTATAGTGAAATCTCGAAGTCTTATCTGTTATACTTACTCCTATAGTGAAAGTTCACGACAGCGGTCTGGAATTACTTAAGCGTGCAATATCTCAAGTTTCTAAGCCCAGCGGAATGCGTTTTTACGCCGGAGCAACAAAATGCGACAATGCGGCATGCTAAAAATGTAAACTTTAACTTTACGGCCTTTAAAAATAGCATACGGCGAATAACACCGTGCTGTAGAATTCGCTATTTATTAAAAACTTATTTGCGGAGTGATCCTTCTATAACTGGAAGATTCTGTGGTAGTAGATATAGTACGCGACAGGTCGTGATGACAATCGGGGAGGGACAATTGCGCACCCCCACAGTCCCCACGCTAACCCTGTGCAAGCAAGCGCGGGTGACGTGCGGGTGTGCGGGGCGACGATTGCCATTGCGACTTGTCGCGGACTATAAATAAGGGAGTATCAAAAATAAAATAGCATGAATTTCTACCAAAGTTCAATATGGAGTTACATCTCCAAGAGACATTTCCTCAGGCACCCCTCAATGGATTCAGTTAGAACTGAAACTTCACAGTACAAACAAAACTGTATTATTCACTTTGGGGGCGAGCTGCTAGCGGATTGGGATTTAATCCACAGTAAATTGCTTACCGACTGTTTGGTTGAACTGATTATCTCGCAGCCTTTGGCTCTGTTATTTAAGCTATTTACATTTGAGTCGCTTTGACATTCCAATGCTCTTGAGTGTTTGAGAGAAATTCAATATTTAGAGACCCTTCACACTGGCGTTCCTCCAGCGTAGAATATTTTATTTTGGCGAACGTATGAGACCACAACTAAGCGTCACGTCATACATTACCGTTAAACCTAGGGATTAGGTTATCCCGGCGCCTCTAATACTTGAGCAGTAAAGTCAAAAGACCTCAAGCAGAAGAAGCGCCGGAATAAACTATGTCATGTGTGGCACAACCCGAAAAAAAAGGTCCCGACTAGCACTATACAGCGCTGGTTTTCAGTAGGAACTCCGATATCGTAATATCGTCTTAGTATTGTTATTAATGAAATCTATTGGCTTTGCTGTTACACAAATTATTTTTTGCTGTACAAAAATTAGTACGAATAATTAATCTTTACTTTCGCGATTGTAAATGATGTTCACGTTTTATTGCGGTGCGTGAATCGCGTTGTCGTGGCATCAGCTGCATCATGAAGGTTAGGGACCTTCTAACAAAACGTCGTCACTAGCAGGCATCAAATGTTAGTATACAATATCTATCAACGATCAGCTCAAACTACTGGACAGATCGGGCTGAAATTTGGCATGCAAATAGCTATTATGACGCAGACATCCGTTTAGAAAGGATTTTTGAAATTATTATTTCCCTATTCAATATATCCCCTATTCAACCCCTAGGGGGCAGAATAGGGGTTTGAAATTTGTGTAGTCCACGCGGACGAAGTCGCGGGCATAAGCTTGTCATTAATAGAATGGATTCCGCCGAGATAATAAATCACACACTCCCACTTACACACACACACACACACACACACACAAGCGCACACTCACACACGCATACACACACACACACACACACACACACAAGCATACACGCACTGTTTGTAATTTAATTATTGTATATACCTACATTTATTCTAAATCTATTCTGTTAAAATAGTTTTAATTATAATTTTAAGTAATCTCTTTTGGCCTTCTGTTATACCTAGATTTAAATTTAAATAATAATTATGTATTTACGCTGTTGATTACTTTTAAATAAACAAAATAAAAAATAAAATAACTCTATTGCTGGCTTTGCTGTTAAAAACAAAACCGAGATCGCAAATCTCGAGAACAGCTGAACCGATTTCGCTAATTCTTTTTTCATAATATTCCTTGAAGTACGGGGATGGTTCTCACGGAGAGAAAAATTTTAAAAAAATCCTGAAAAAGAATCGACTGTTAGGCGGTACGAAGTTCGCCGGGGCAGCTAGTTGTCAATAAAATTATTGTATGTTGCATAGACGCGTTCATGTTTAAACGCGGCGCGTGCGTCACGTTGTCACGGCATTTGTGCTTCGCATAGGTTTCGCGAACGCTTGCGATGAAGAGAAACTCTAGTGTGAAGGGGCTCTATCCACAAAACATGGCACCTTGGCTCCACTCCACTCTCCCACTGTGCGTTGCGCCTTACTTGAATTTATTTATTCATTTTGTTCTGGTAAAGCATTCGGGAACAGTTGACACACTTTATAAATTTTCTTGCGGCTTCGAATGAATTTGTAATTCATCGGAGTTCGTTTATTTTGTGGCTGATTTTATGGATCCGTAGTGAAACAAGGAACCCTTATAGTTCAGTGTAGTCCAACTGACTGTCTATCTGTCGCATCGATCTATATGTCACAGCTATTTCTGAAACAAACTATAAGACGTGTAAAGTTGAGCTCACTATAGAAACCTACCACTACACAAAAGCATTGTAAAAGTTTTGAAAAAAAAATCTTGAACATAAAAAGCGAGAGCCGTAAAAATTTTGGTTCACTTTCTCAAGTTACACCTTTTTGAATAGGTATAGTAGCCGGCAAGAACGTCGACCTTTAGAATAAGATTTCGGCTTGTAGAACGTTGTCTCTGTCACTCATACCTATGTGTAAAAATCTTTCTATCTCTATTTCTAGGCCTACCATAGTCAAAGTCCATATGCACGCCACTGCAAAGGGGTTTCTTTTCTGAGCTAACTTCATTATCGCAAGGCATAAAAGTAACTACATCCGCACCGAGTCTTACTTACCATAGACACGGCATTACCATATAGAGCGACATTCACAGTGCACTGCGTGTCAAAGGCAAGTCTTATAAAGTTCTTCAAGGTCCTTTGACACTAACACTTTGCAATAAGGACTTTATTCTTACAGTGATAGTGATAGCATCTGGCTTAGAAGGCTAGATTTATATAAAAATTTATATAGAGAACGACATCACTACCCATAATATTATAAATGCGAAACTGTTTACTTGTTGGTCTGTTTGTTTGTCCTTCAATCATGGCGCAAAGGTATGCATACCCTGGTCAAATCCATATGCATGCCACTGCAAGAGGTTTCCTTTCTGAGCTAACTTCATTATCGCAAGGCATAAAAGTAACTTTCTGCGCAATAGATGGGTCTTACTTAGCACAGACATGGCATTACCATATAAGTAGAGCGACAGTTAAACTGCACTGCGTGTCAAAGGCAAGTCTTATAAAGTTCTTCAAGGCAATCTCCTTTGACACTACACTTGGCAATAACGACTTTATTCTTACAGTGATACACTTTGCTATAAGGTTTCTTCCTACAGTGACAGTGATAGCATCTGGCTTAGAAGGCTAGATTGGAATATAATTTTATATAGAACAACACTCATGTTATAAATGCGAAAGTGTTTGTTTGTTGGTTTGTGGGTTTATTGGTTTGTTCTTCAATCACGCCGCAACGGAGCAATGGATTGACTTGATTTTTACATAAATCCATACATCCATAATAATATTATAAATGCGAAAGTGCGTCTGTCTGTCTGTCTGTCGGTCTGTCTATCCGTCTATCTGTCTGTCTGTCTGTCTGTCTGTCTGTCTGTCTGCTAGCCTTTCACGGCCCATCCGTTCATCCGATTTTGAAATCCTCGCGGACGAAGTCGTGGGCATCATCTAGTAATAATATAATATTATGGGTAGTGAATAGTGATTGCCAAGCACAATATTTTTTTTAGCTGTTCTAATAATATACACCTACGCCATACAGTTTTCCTCTTAGATAGGTAAATACAACCTGTCTAATAAATAGTTTTTTTTCTTTTGGAGAGAAACTGTAGGAGTATAAACACGTTTGTTCCCAATTTCACGCTCAGCCGGTTCCGCCAAAAGAATCCGCTTGCACAACAAAATTACTTATCTCGTACAAGGCTTTGGGAATGAACAAAATAACCGAACTATTTTAGTAGTGGAGGAAATGACTAAAATACGTGATACTTATATTTTGGTTGACCATTCATCTACTCATACTTCTACTAGCTGATGCCCGCGACCAACCAATAAACCAACAAACAAACACACTTTGGCATTTTTAATAAGGGTACTGATGGTTTAAACTAGTTGACCCTCAGTTTTTGGTTCTTAGTGCTTAAACTACATGCTCCAAATTAGAATCCCAAGTCTCTAGATTTGAGCTGTGCGTTGTTACTTAGTCCCATAAATATATGCCTAAAGGTTTACAGTACGACAAGGCTCTTTTGGCACTTGAATGACATTGACAGGGGGGCGCTGTTGGAGAACAAAGGCTCAGACTATTCAAACAAGAACAAAGGGTACACTTGACGGCAACGTTAGTTCCAATTTTCGCCACGCACTACAAGAGTCTTGTCGCACTGTAGACCTCTCTGGTTGTTACCTATTTTGTCTGGATTTTAACAAATTAAATGGAATGCTCGTATTATAAATCCTATAATAAAACCTCATTATAAATTTCCAACGAGAATTTAAGAGGTAAGTTCCGTAAAATAAGGCTCCAGAGCCGTGCAGCGGTTGGCATCCATTGTTTGGCACTGCGATAGTAGGTATTATTAATAAACTGAAATGAACTAAACCCATATTTTAATTTCATGTACCTAGTATCGTGAAGCCTGAGAACTCGATGTGAGGTGCATGTTATAAAATGTAGCGGAAAATCTTCACTATATAAGCCAACGACCTCTATCTATTTACTGTACACTAGATGGGTCATTCATACATTTATTAGAACTACCAATTTATTGCGTAGTATTTAGTGGGCGTTGCTATGAATCACTTAATATCATGATTATGATGACAAATAGGTATGTTTACATCGAGTAATAAAGTTTGGAGAGTGATATCTGTCATATGTGATTTATTATTATGGATCAATCAAATAAAATAATATAAAGTTAACTAAACATTATTTTATCAAGGGCAGATTTTTAATTACCAAATAGGTACGCTTGACAATTAATTTTTCAGTTAAAGAGCTATTTGGAAATGAAACTAGAATTATGAAATTAATTTGTAAATAATAATTTGTGTCTTAAAATACACCCGTATCTACATTCCTGCAATGTTTATACAATTTTATATTTTTATTAAGAGTTATAGTGAAAAAGCTCGAAGCTATGTTAGTTCAAAACACTATATTAAGACTCCACCAAATCGTACTTGCATTTTGAAAGAATGTCAAACAAAAAACAAGGAATGTGCAAGTTAATGCGTTGACATCCAGTTGCAACCTATGTTTAAAATTTCAAGCCTCGAACTCATTGGGTAGTTAGTTTAAAATCGATTGTAATATCTTGCATCGAACAGGCAAACAAACAGACCAACAAAAAAGCGAGTTAATAAAAACATGTTAAAATCCGCTCTCGTTCATGCCTCGGTCCCGCCTTCACTAGGTTTAAGCTACTACGCAAGTTCATAATTAGCTATTTCCCATTTCGCCCGCGGCCGACGGCTTTGCGCCTTAATTAACTGCACTGTTCTGTAATATTCTGAGGGGTACAACGACCATGTAAGAGGATGTATATCAAAATATGACATTGTACAATTTTATAAGGGTGTTATTAACCATATTTGTGAGAGTAGTAACTATGACTACGTATCTTCCCATATAGTAGGTATGTCGACTGCCACTGTAATTTTTGGTTCTTACTGTTCTGTAAATATTTACGTTTGTAAGCAATTGAAACAAATTGGTCACGCACTTTCCATAATATTAGTGACCTTCTGTCTCTAACCCCATTAATATTCCACAATAATTAAAGCTAATTCCAATAGTTCCGCGAACTTGAGAGTCAAAAGTGTTTATATTCTCCTGAATTTCGACTGAGATGTAAATCTCCTCATGTTTTATTTTTAAAATGGCGAAAAAATACCCGAATACGGAACCCTCGGTGCATGAGTCTGACTCGCACGTGGCTGGTTTTTTATTATACTTTTTTATTACACTTATATTCTAGTACAGATTACCTTAATTAATTTGAGTCCGAAATAGTAATATAAATCGGTTGACCTTTTTAATTTTTATGACTTTATCATGAACAAAGCTTTCGACACGAACACTTGCGCCAAATATGAAACCTAATTATATTCACATCACGATTGATAAGTAGAAACGTGAAGTCAGAATATATAGCCTTTTTAAGTTCTAGAATGTGCCAATTAAAACTAATTCATACTCCAGACCAGACAGTCAGATTAAGGATTTTTAATAACCAATATTTCTGGTAGGGGTCTGCGTATGTCTAGAGAATGTAATGGCATGCAATAATCAAAATGTTAAATCGACTGCATCAATACTGGATCGTGTTTTGGCGATTTTCTGCGTTCGTTGGTTCGATTGCCGTTCTGAGAATTGATGTATAATGAATTCCTGCAAGATTAGAGAAGAGTATTATATTATAATAACAGTTTTAGATTCAGACCAAAGTGGATAAGTTATTTTTGTCTTGTCTGAAGTCTGAGTCACTTACACTTATTGTTATTTATGCTATGTCTGCAGGCTTCACTGCGGTATAATTAATTGAGCCTTCCGTGTAAATGACGTTTAAATGGCTTAATTGTGTTCTTTTAAAATTAAATTTTAATGTGGAAATGTTGTCTTAATGTGTTTTATCGAGAAGATAAATCTAGGTACTTTCTAGGTCGCACTAAAAATATAACTTTTTAATTTTAAAGCATAAAAATATTGTTTCAATCTACGTAACTAACTTAGTACCTATTTCTATGTATACGTGTACAAAACTTAACAGTAGATAAATACTTGGTATTTCTTTCAAAAAATACTTTGAATTATACTGTTGTGTCCTTTTGTAATTCTTGAGATTCTTGAAAAAGTTATCTATATGAAGTACCTACTAATAATATGATTTTTTTGTCAATTTCGTGGGAACTCTTTGATTTTTCGGGACAAATAGTAGCCTATGTCCAACCGATTAAACGTATGGGCTGTGAAAATTTAGCATACAGATAGACAGACACACTTTTGCCTTTATAATATTAGCAATGATTGTCGGCAGTGTTTGGGGGCTGTTTGTTAAAATGTTATGTGGACAGATAAAATATCTTAAAAACTGGCAATATACTTATTGGTACTCCTATAATATCTAGTCTAGTCGTATCTAATTATCGTTTAACACCAATGACCTGCCTGTATACCGTATACGCCTGCCTGTTTATTTGTTCGTTAATCATGTAAAAAAGTCTATACAAATAATAATGGTTTACAGATAAGACAAAATGAAATACAATTTAGGTACACTTGTATTTGTCTGAACAGCTCATTTGTCCACAGTTATAATAATTAAGGGTTAAAAATTTGAAACACTAAATACTCTGCCAGTACAGAAGAATCACTAATTTAACTAATAACGAAAAGGGTCATTTTAGACACAAATCCAAATTACACGCTAACAAGTTAAAACGGCTGGAGTTGGAAACTTTAATTTGGGAGCACAATGTGGCTAATTCCATTGTACACAATCTCTAAACTAAACTAAAATGGCACGTCTAAATCTATTGCTATCCCTTTCATAATGTTGCTTGAGGAAAAGGATAGCATTAGATTTAGATCTGTTAATTTAGTTTAGTTTAGAGATTGTGTACTAGAGAATCGGCCCCATTATTTGTGAACGGAAACAAAATTTCAACCCCACCCCAGCGACTGTCAACTGCAAAGAGCTTTCGTGTAAGGAAATTTTAGAATGGTCACGCGGACCCCACAGTCTAGTCTAGGGCTTAAAACACGGATGTAGAGTGTAGCAATGTGGCAAATTACTGCCCATAAACATTTACTGTAAGTACATATGGATCCGAAACATGGTCGCTAACTATGGGCCTCATAAGAAAGCTTTGGCTGAAATCTATAGAGCGCACTTTGACTTTGCTCAGACTTAAGATTGAGTTAAATCGAGATAGTTTTATGTCAGAGATATAGCTCTGTCTCGTTTTAAATCTATCTGAGCAAATTTAAAGTGCGCTCTATAGATGTCAGCCTTAGAGTCACTCAGCGGACAATGGAGAGAGCTATGCTTGGAGTTTCTCTACGTGATCAAATCAGAAATGAGGAGATCTGTGGTAGAACTAGAGTAACTGACATAGCTCAACAGGTAGTGAAGCTGAAGTGGCAGTGGGCAGGGCACATAGTTCCGAAAACCCATAGGCGCTGGGGTCTCAAGGTGCTGGAATGGTGACCTCGCACCGGAAGGCGTAGCTTTGGAAGACCCCACTAGGTAGACGGACGACAACAGACGCGTCGCAGGGGGCCGCTGAATTCAGGCGGCACAAGACCCAAGCCAAGTCCCTATAAGAGACTTATGTCCAGCAGTGGACATAGGTTCCTTCTCCTACGGATCTCCTCATTTCTGATTTGATCATACCATAATTATTATACCTACTTAAACAGTATAAACAGAACTCTACCACTTCCATAGTTTCAGGTTCCGTACAAAAGTTACGACAAACACGCTATGTTCGCGTCAAGCTGTCAAGGGTTTGAGATTCAGGTTTTAAATTAGCGCCGACTCGTCGGAAAACAAGGAGGAAACCCGCCGTAATCCGTTTAGGTCACGCTACGTAACCTGGTCGTGCTGTTTTGATTTCAAGAAAATCAAGTAGGTAGTTTTCTTCAAACCACTAAGCGATTCGTTAGAAATGTGATGATACATGGGTTAAAAATAGCTAATAGTTTTATTGATTAGTGTTATTTATTTCTTGGCCACTTTATATTTCTCAGTTGTAAATTACGTAGTTTTTCCTACAAATGACATAATTCAATTTATATTATAATAATTTAGAAATCTATTTCAAAAAAGTGATAATTTCTATTTTAAGCGTCACAGAATTACAGAAGTTTGACATTTATTTTAATTTTACCTAAGGTTAAAGATTATAATAACTAAAATAAATTAAATTAAATCTAAAACCTCATCGAGCATCGAGTACCCAAGACGGTAGAATCGTCCCGGATGGCCAAGCTGCCAGCTCTTGGATTCCCGGTACACTCGAAAACATTTTTTTAAAAGAGCTGGGGCCCATATTTTAATTTACGTAGTCAAAAAACTAGAAATTTCAATTATGAAGTAGTATACAAAATTTAATTTTGTGACGAAAGAAACTTATCACTTAAAAATATAACGTAACTGATACTGAACTAAAATATTTTGAAGTAAGTATATTAGCAAATAAATTCGAGATAAGAGCATTAAATTATCACCCAAAAACCATACCTTTCGCACCCTAAAGCTGTGGAGTACCAATCAATAAATTCATTCGGGCAATTATTTCCGCCAAGATGTGCCAACCGTCTGGACTGGCAAATTAAAGGGTATTCAGACGCCCGAGGCTCGCTACGTCTGACTACGACAAACGAGAGACCAGACTTGCGGATACGAGAGCATTTAAGGTGATCGCATACGGCCATAAGAGCCACAAGATCCGCAAGACCAACTTTTTATTTTATTCATGTACAACTTAGTATTTGGTTGCTTACTGGGGCAAGTGGAGATGCAATGTAAGATAGAAGCGGTAGAAGCTTGGAAGAGATGTGGTAGTTTTTATAAACTCTTAATTGGTTTCTACGTGGTGGTTCTTGCAGCATATTAAACAGTATGTTATTTATATATATATCTAATATATCGGCTGGACTCATGTGGTTAGAGTCCTAGTTTCAAACCCATCCGGTCGTTTCACAATCGTTTCACATAGATTCGAAACTAGTCAGGCTTACTTTGACTACCCATGTGAGTCAAGCCGGTATTAGCTACATTTATAACTAGATGATGCCCGCGACTTTGTCCGCGTGGACTTATGTTTTTAAAAATCCCGTGGGAACTCTTTGATTCTTCAGGATAAAAAGTAGCCTATGTCCTTCCCCGGGATGAAATCTATCGCTGTACCAAATTTCATCAAAACCGGTTGAACGGAAGGACCGTGAAAGGCTAGCAGACAGACAGACGGACAGACAGACAGACATATTTTCGCATTCATAATATTAAGTATGGATTGGATATCATTCTTGACTTGAGTTTTGCTGCTGCCGTCAGACACACGTTAATTATTTTTTTCCTTTTGTAAAAAAGACGTGCCTGTTGCAGCGTTGACTGTTCTTACGGATTTTTTCTTGGTATGTGATCACCTTAAACTACGACCAACAGAGTCCATACTTGCGGATGCAAGGGTATTAATTAAGGGTTGGGACAAAAGACTGTCTGCAAGTCTGCGTTACAATCTGAATATTCACATAGGAGTTCCTTACAACTCCAACGTGACTACATACAAGCTTATGTGTTTAATTTTCTCGGCTACAATACAGTTTATAATAATATACTAATTAGCTAACTACCTGCTTTTAATAAACTAAGTTGAAAATTCCATATAATTTATGTACAGTATAGAAGTATAGAATACCTGACGCTGGTATTCTATAAAGGGGATAGTGGGATCAACCGTACCAGTGTATAATGTATGTATTTTGTAAAATTTATACCTAATCTAGTCTATTGTATTTGAGATTGTATTGGGTCTTTACCTTAAAATAAAGAATCAGTACCCTTATTATAAATGCAAAAGTGTGTTTGTTTGTTGGTTTGTCCTTGAATCACGTCGCAACGGTGCAACGGATTGACGGGATTTTTGCATGTGTATAGGTAAAAACCCGGAGAGTGACATAGGCTACTTTTTATCCCGGAAAATCAAAGAGTTCCCACGGGATTTTTAAAAAACCTAATTCCTAATTTTTTTGATTTATAACTTAAACATTTTCGAAAAATCTCTCTATCTATGAAAATCCATACAGTAGGTAGTTATTGAAAATATAAAACTCGGCAGAAAGACTTTGTTTTACAATACGAAGCAGGGATAACCAATGACAATTTTCTTGTAACCCTCGTAGCCAGTCTGGATAGCGAAAGAAGAGACTGGAAAAGCGCTGCAAATAAAAAAAATCACTATGCCAGCTCTGAAATTAGTATCACAGACCTGGAATAACCTAATTCGATAGAACAGAAATAAAAATTAATAATTCTAAAGTATCAAATTAGGTTATTCCAGGTATGTCATACTAATTTAAGAGCTGCCATACCTACTAATATTTTTTAATTTGCTGCGCTTTTCGGTCTCTTCTTTCGTTAGCCAGACTCTAGTAAGTTTACGTTCCTAATTACTACGTCAACAATATTGACAATCAAAAAGTATACAATGCTACCTACTTTGAATAAATACTTTGAGTTTGAAAAAGTATAAAACACCGAGTTAATTATGAATAAATAATCATAATTTACAGGACTTCCAGCCTTGTATATTAGTCGCCGGTTATTGTCATACCAAGTGACAAGTACAATCGAGGAGTTAATTACTCGCCCCGTAGCAAGGGGCCACATATTGGTGGCCAATTATAAAGTTTGCACAACTGAAACCAAATAAATAAGATCCCAGCTTTCGATACAATTTGTTCCGGAATTGGTTCGTCGTGAAGGTCAGAGCTTTCGGTCGGTTGACTTACCCTCTGTTTGCGTTCACTGAAAACCAGATCTGAAAGTTTGTTCGAAACAGTGTCTGTTTGGTGTTTGCGTATTGAAGCCGATGTGAATGCTGTGTTTTATAAAATTGGGGAGTGTCGCCATTTCTTTATAGCTTAACTAGCTTATGCCCGCGAGTTCGTCCAATTCCATTTATTTTAAGCTAGCTTATTTGCCCGGTTTCGCTCGGGTGTTTGATATACATAATATAATCACTACCCATATTATAAATGCGAATGTGTGTTTGTTTGTAAGTTTGTCAGTTTGTCCTTCAATCACGTCGCAACGGAACAACGGATCGCCGTGATTTTTTACATGAGTAGGTATAGTTAAAAACCTACAGAGTGACATAATATGCTACGTTTTATCCCGGAAAATCAAAGAGTTCCCACGGGATTTTTAAAACCCTAACTTTACACAAACGAAGTCGCGGGCATCAGCCAGTAATATATAAATAATATATAGCCTATGCTACTTCTGGATAAAAAGAGCTTTTTAATGGTGAAAAAGTTGTTAAAATCGGTTCAGTAGTTCCAGAGTTTATCGATTAGTACAACAAACAAACAAATATTTTCTCTTTGTAATATTAGTATAGATAATCTTATTTACAGATTCTGTAACTAGACTGTAAACATTTAGTTTAAGGCAATTTACCTGTCCGAAGAAAATTACTAGGTGTGAAAACAATTTTCCTACACTAATCCGTGCTTGGATGAAAGCCTGTAGACCCAAAGTCATGTCAGTACATTGTTGGAGAAAACAAAATGTTGTCCAGTAAACATCGTTAACAACGTCAACCAAAATGCTATTATACATATAAAATATACCTGTCGCTGTTATTAACAAAGCTCCGTTGACACTGCGATAAAACGATAGCTTTTCTTTTGAAACACAAACTTGAATTATTTTTATTGCACTGCCCCGCGTTCTTGTTAACTAACTCCTTTATCAAAAGTAAACTGCTTAAGCAATAAGAGCTCATTTGCACCCTTCTGTTATAGTTTCGTCCCTTTCTTCCTTTTACATTGTTTTTTTCCTATAAGTGTGCGCAATAAAGATTAATACATACATCCTAAGTCCAGAATTGGACAGGTTCACGACGATCAACAGCAAAGTGTTCATTCAACAGGGTTCCTAGAAGTTACGTCCCTTTAATATAAAAAAAACCGGCCAAGTGCGAGTCAGGCTCGCGCAATGAGGGTTCCGTACTATAGTCGTATTTTTTCGACATTTTGCACGATAATTCAAAAACCATTATGCATAAAAATAAATAAAAATCTGATTTAAAATGTACAGGTGAAGACCTTTCATATGATACCCCACTTGATATAGTCACTCACTTCAAAAGTTGAAAATACTAATTATTAGTTCATGACCACAATTTTTTTTTTGTGTGATCTAGCCCTAAATTCACGGTTTTCAGATTTTTCCCCAAACATCAGCTATAAGATCTACCTACCTACCAAATTTCATGATTCTAGGTCAACGGGAAGTACCCTGTAGGTTTCTTGACAGACAGACAGACAGACAGACAGACAACAAAGTGATCCTATAAGGGTTCCGTTTTTCCTTTTGAGGTACGGAACCCTAAAAATAGGTCAAAACATCTAGGTCAATTAGGTACATAAAAGGAAAAGCTGGCTGAATTCTCTATCAAAGCACAGCCCACACTGGTGAATAGATCGGGCTGAAGTTTGGCATGCAGATAGCTATTATGACGCTCAGAAAGGATTATGAAAACACACCTAAAAATAGGGGTTTCAAAGTGTAGACCACGCGGACGAAATGTAAACGTGATCTTTCAGCGCCGCTATTCACAGTACAGACAGACAGATTGGCATATACTGTTTATATTGTCACTGAGAAGGTTATTTAACAACGAGCTGACGGAAATTATGAGGAGGAGGAGAAGGAACTTTGATAGGTAATTAATTTATAGACAAAGCGCGAATGCGACGGTAGGTATGTGACATCAACGCAACTCTAACACGCTCTTCATAGTGTCAAAACACCCTTATACCATTCCTTAGATGACAACTTCTAGGAGCCAGCTTGGACACCTTACGTTGGGTTGTCTTAATCAAAGTCTTGAGTTTGAATGTGAAAATGAATGATGAATGAATGAATTATCTTACGTATTCGTATTACAAAAAAGGGCAATACGTGCAATTTATAATTTAAAACCGCGCGATTCCCTACGAGAGATATTTAAGGAAATAGGTATTCTTACAGTAGCTTCCCAATATATTTACAATAATATAATTTTTGTACGACAAAACATTCACAGTTACAAAAAAATCAGTGATCTCCATGATAGGCAAACTAGAAACAAAAATAAGCTAGCTACTCCTGCGCTCCGCCTCTGGAAGGTGCGAAAGTCATTTGTGGGAATGAGTGTAATATTTTATAATAAAATTCCACAAGCAATTTTAGACTTGCCTTTACACAAGTTTAAAAACTGTGTTAAAAGTATGCTCCTAAAAAAAGCATATTATACAGTCGCAGACTATGTAAACGATAAAAAAGCTTGGATTTGACTCGCTCCAGCAATGCACGGGGCTGCAATGGCTTGTATAGTACGGTATAATAACATTGTAAATTGAAAAATTAAAAAGAGCAACCGCCGAGTTTCTTGCTGGTTCTTCTCGGTAGGAACGGCATTCCGAACCAGTGGTAAATTAAACCTGACTATTCATAAGCACTTTTAAAAAGTTTACATGAATAAAAAAACATTCTATTCTATTCTATTCTATTCTATTCTATTCTATTCTATTCTATTCTATTCTATTCTATTCTATTCTATTCTATTCTATTCTATTCTATTCTATTCTATTCTATTCTATTCTATTCTACGACAGTCAACCAGTATCGTAACGTCGTAGTGTAAACGTGATCTGTCAGCGCCGCTATTCACACGTACAGGTAATCTGTTTATTTTGTCGCTGAGAAGGTTATTTAATAACGAGCTGACGGTAATTATGAGGAAGCTATTAGCTTTGTTAGGTTGTAAATTTTGGTCTAATATTACTGACGAATACGCGGGGTGTTACCGAGTTATTGTTTTCATTAAAAGTATGCAGATTAATATTATTTGGCGGATAGTAATAACTAATAACTAATGCTCACCACTGAAGCTGAAACTAACGCCTATTGCGGTACTCGTGACTATATGTATTGAGCTACTTGATGATGCTTACGATTTCATACGCGTGGATTTAGCTTTTTAAAAATCCTGATTTTCCGGGATAGCATATATGTCCTTCCCCGGGATGCAAGCTATCTTTGTACTAAATTTCATCAAAATCGGTTGCCGGGATGGGCCGTGAAAACCTAGCAGACAGACATATATTATACTTTGGCATTTATAATCCGTATGTCTAAATCCGGTCCGGAATTAATTTCGCAGTGCGCGCGCTTTCTTATAGTTCTATAGTCCACAGATTTTGCGGGATAAAAAGCGTACGGAAAATAATCGTGGTGCGCGCTAGCTCCAATGGTGGGATACTGAACTCAACTCAAAATTGAACCTAAATATTATAACACTCGTTTCTAAAACGCCTGCGTACAATTATCTCTAGACAATAGTGAGACAAAGTTTCAGTTACAAAGATCATGATGAGATCTTAGAAACTAAACAATAGGCAAAAGCTCGCAGCTAAGAAACTTCGTTTCCAAAATGGCGGAATATATTATTCTAATTAAGTCGTGTGAGTGGAAATTAATTCTCGTCGAAGTTTAATTCAGAGTAACGTGCCTAAATACTTTCGACGGTTAAGACGGGAAAAGCCTACTCGTGTATGGGCGTATTTATAGGAGACGACAACTTTACGACCTTTAATTTATATAATTAGTGTCTTTTCTTCTATACATATATATAGGGAAAAGGTGACTGAGGTGATATATCAATGCACAGTTCAAATCACTGGACAGATCGGGCTGAAATTTGGCATGCAGATAGCTACTGTGACGTAGACATAGGCTAAGAAAGGATTTTTGATAATTCAACCCCAAAGGTGGTAAAATAGGGGTTTGAAATCTATGTAATTCACGCAACGAAGTCGCTGGCATAAGCTAGTTTAATATAAGTAGGTTCTTTTACTCGTGCTTGATGATAATGTAGTGTGTAGTGTAGATGAAGTGTAGGAAATTAGATGGAGTCGCCATTACATCATCTTACAAATTTAACAATTGACAATCAAAAAGTGTACAATAGTACCTATTTTGAATAAGTTATTTGACTTGAAATTTCGTCACATTTGGGCTAGCTGTATAATAGGTCTGATGTATACTCATACATTATTCATCTAAGATATTATATTATTTTGTGATTCATTGCCAACATCGTGTCGTTATCGTATCTTATAAATGCGATCATTTCCATTGGCTGCACATGAATTGAAAGAGATTTCGTATTTACGTATATTGTACATTACATTACAGATCGTTGAAGCCCTTACATAATTACATTTGTGAAGTGAAACGCCTTGCTCTTAAGGAAATAGGTTGTATAGTTTTGTGGAAGAACTGAAATAATACTAATTATGTTAGTAGGCAATCTAAGTTGTTGGACTATTGTCGTACTACCTAGGACAAGATTCAAGCTAAAATATCAGGTACGGGAAAAAGTGTGAGCAAAGTTACCAATTTTGCATGGTTAAAAATTATGCGTACATTATTTGTATCAGTCTTATTTTAAACGCGTAATTTAACTTTGCTAATGATAACATTATGAGTATTGCTAGATCTTCTTGGTATTCTTGACAAAGCATTTGTTGATGTCCAAATTAGTGTCTCAGATAATTAATAAACCCTTCCCAAAGTCGGTTACTTACATATTAACACGCTTAGGCATTGACTTATATACATATTACTTCGTATGGACAGGGCTATTGAACAAACAAAATAGCACCGCCTGATTGGTGCTATAGCACCAATGCAACCTCACTGACGTCTGGATTTCAAACGGGTCCTTCATTAGTATCTAAGAGGTGGCGCTAATATTTATTTCGTTCCAAAACCGTGAAAAATATTGTTCGCTTGACCATAATTATCTTGTTATTTATATCGATGCGCTTAGGTCTTTTTTTCATCTTTCATTTTTCATTTAGGCATTTAGGGTAGAACAAAGGCAGACAGAAACAACACTCAGTTTATTGTCCTATTGTGTGTGCAAAATTCCAAAAATTCCGAACTGTAGTAGGTAAATCGTGTCGTATTGTCTAATTAAAGTCTGGCATTGCAAGTCGTTTATTACAATGGGGTTGCAATGAATTGATTCGCACATACATTAGATCAACCGAAAGCCGTTCACTGTTGAATTTATTCCATGGCGATATCCCAGAGAATGAACTCTGCACTGTTTATTTGCTTAAGGGTCGGAGTACATAGGCAAAGCTGCAATGCAATGCGATGCAATGCGTTTAATGTCTTTTTCGGAATAGTCCACAAACAATTCTAGCGTTTTTTTTACTGCGTGACTAGCTTATGCCCGTGACTTCGTCCGCGTGGACCAAATAAATTTCAAAATCCTATTTTACCCCTTTAGGAGTTCAATTTTCAAAAATCCTTTCTTAGCGAACATACGTCGTAACTACGTCATAAGAGCTAGTCCAGTAGTTTGAGTTGTGCGTTGATAGTTCAATGATCAGAAGAGTAGAGCTTTTTCTTTTATATAGATTGCGCTTGACGACAATCATGCGTGAAAAAGAAATGATGAGGTCTAGGTTGGAGCGCGCTTGACTAGAAGATGCCTAGATTCACTCTTGCTTTGCTTCATATAAAATTTTCCATGCCCGCTCTCGCGTGTTCTGCGTGAACACTCACTAAGTCGCATTTTACGCACGTATTTACTCGGACGGTAATCCGCTTTGGAATCGAAAAAGAACGTTTCGATTTTATTTTGCCAAAAGTATCCACTTCCGATAGGTTTATTTTTTAAATATTTAATGAAACAAAAGGATTTCCGTATCAGCTGACTGACTGACGGGTTACTTTAAATAAACTGAATGTAAATAACTGCACACATTGCGTTGAGAAGAATTTGGTAAAATAAGATTCCTAATAACTAATAGGTTCAACGTGTTCATTAGATAATAAAATTACCTACTATCATTGATAATCTTTTATCGATCTTATAATATAGGTACCATGCTGTTTTGAAAGCTATTTTATGCCGGAAAAACAATCCGGCTGCTCAAAAAATGCGACAGCATGCTGGTGCATCCGACAGCATGCGCTCGCATTCCAGTGCATTTTCTCCATAGGGTGCATGTGGTCGGTTACTGCAGCATGCAGGCGCAAACGAACGGCGCTTTCGAAGTGAAATGTACTTTAATCCCTTATTCTATGTTTTTAAGAAAAATTAAACTAACATCGTAAGTTTAACCATGTCACGTAGGTGGAGCTTCGCCGTGACGTACCTACATGATAACCGAGGGGTCTCGTTAGGCTTACAGGAGACTCCATTTGGCTACCAACGGATTTGGTCCACATGGTAGTAAAGTAGACTGACTGACTGCAACGTGGCACTATCTGGTCGGTCAAATTATACGCAGCGGAAGCATGCTGCGGCATCCGATGGCATGCGCTCGTATTCCAGCGCATTTTCTCCATCAGGTGCATGCAGTCAGCTATTGCAGCATGCGGAAACGATTCCACGTGATTCAATGCGGCGGCGCGTTTGATGTAAGCCCCGCATATAAAGTCCTCTATCCCATATTTTTAAGAAAAATTAAACTAACATCATAAGTTTAATCATGTCACGTAGGTGGAGCTCCGCCGTGACGTACCTACATGATGGCCGAGGGGTCTCGTTAGGCTTACAGGATTACGGCGAACATCTCGAGTCTTGACCTATTTTAACGGTTAACATCTTAAACTTAGGTAGGTATGATAAATGAGATTAACTGTAAAGCTAAAAGGTTTCTTTACTTCGAAAAGCTTCTAGCTAATTTCAAAGTACATCACGGGTTTAACGTTATAAAACACTACCTAAATGATGAGAGCGGTGATAGCCTAATGGTTAGGACGTCAGCCTTCTTTTCGGAACATCAGGGGTTCGATCCGAGGCACGCGCCCCTAAATAAACTCTATTATCGGATTACTTGCTTTAACGGTGAACGAAAACATCGTGAGGAAACCTACGTGCCTGAGAGTTCTCCATAATGTTCTCAACGGTGTGTGAAGTCATTTATCAACCTATCACCGACTCACTACAGAGCACGGGTCTCCTCTCAGAGTGAGAAGGGTTTTGGCCATAGTCTATCACGCTGGCCATGTGCGGATTGGTAGACTTCACAGACCTTTGAGAACATTATGGAGAATTCTCAGGCATGCCGGTTTCCACACGATGTTTTCCTTCACCGTTAAAGCAAGTAATGTTTAATTAATTAAAACGCACATAACTCCGAAAAGTTAGAGGTGCGTGCCCGGGATCGAACCCCCGACCTCCGATTAGAAGGCGGACGTCCTAACTACTAGGCTATCACAGCTTATTGCAATTTCAGTGCTCATAACTGATTGGTAATTACCGCCAAAGCATTTTAATAATAAAAAAAACAGCAGAGCATCCACAGAAAACTGCCAGTCCGTAATTAAGCTGCGTCTACACGAAGCGGCTTGCTTACGGAACATTAAATTTAAAAGGCTCCCACTACACTTTATTATAGACTCGTGGTTTTAAAAGGCACGTTTTAAAGCAAAAGTGAGTAAAAATCAGCATAAGTAATCCTGAACTACCTTCAGAAATAATATAAGCTGCACCAAGATTTAACATGTACCTACCTATGCAATAATTCATCATCATTATCGACTCATCGCCAGCTCACTACAGAGAACGGGTTTCCTCTCAGAGCGAGAAGGATTTGGCCATAGTCAACCACGCTTGTTTACCACGCAAGTGCGGATTGGTAGACTTCACACACCGTTGAGAACATTATGGAGAACTCTCAGGCATGCAGGTTTCCTCGCGATTTTTTCCTTCACCGTTAAAGCAAGTGATATTAATTAATAACTTAGAACACACATACTTACACTATGTTGCTGTCCTGATTCGTACATATTTTGTCGATAGGTGTTTATTTTATTTTAAATAATAGGAAGTCAACGGTATACCTACAATGAAATAATTAATATAATATGACAACTTATATAAACTTAAGACTATCAATGCATACTCACTTACCGGCTAACTCAACATTCGTAATCTAAAACTTCTAAATAGAAATACTTAAATACTAAACTAAGACATTCTTTTAATTTACTTAATACGCTAAAAGTACAATTCTTATAGTACTCACGAAAGGCCTTAAAACCCTTGCTAGGTGTACGTAAACTCCCGATATTTATGTTGCTGTCCGTGTCTGTCCTGATTCGTACATATGTTGTCGATAGGTACTCACGAAAGGCCTTAAAACCCTTGCTAGGTGTACGTAAACTCTCGATATTTATGTTGCTGTCCGTATCTGTCCTGATTCGTACATATTATGTTGTCGATAGGTACTCACGAAAGGCCTTAAAACCCTTGCTAGGTATACGTAAACTCTCGATATATCGAACATATTTAAAATTAACAATAATGCCTCCATCCACTCCAAATTTCCCGAGAGACATCATCCATAGTAAATAAGGCCAGGCTTAATGCAACCCTGTTTTAATTGGCCATATTTCACAAGTAAGTTTCCAACTTGGTTTGTATTTATGAATTCGATATCACTACAGATATTATAAACGCAAAAGTGTGTTTGTTTGTTGGTTTGTCCCGTAATTACGCCGAAATGAAGAAACGGGTCAATGTAATATCTTACATGCTTATAGTTTTAGTAGTCAGACTCGCGCATTTTTCGACATTTTGCACGATAATTCAAAAACTATGATGCATAATCTAATCACCTCTAACTTTTCGGAGTTATGTAACTCCGAAAAGTTAGAGGTGCGTGCCCGGGATCGAACCCCCGACCTCCGATTAGAAGACGGACGTCCTAACCACTAGGCTATCACAGCTTTATATCTAGTAGTGTGTCAAGATAATTTTAATACCAGAAGGTTACCTGTCCGAATTTGAGTTGAGTCAGCTAGTTGGTCCCCATTTAAAATATATGAAATCAAATAAAGTTTTTTTTTTAATTTATAGACTAGCGCTTGGCTGCAATCAAACCTGGGTGGCAAGTGTTGATGCAGCCTCAGATGGAGCGCGCTTGCCTGAAGATGCCTATTCACTCTTGTCTTGAAGATGCCCATATTATAATTGGAGGGGAAAACTGATGCTGGATGGAAGGGTGTTCCAAATCTCAGCGGTTCGGATTAGAAATGAGGAAGCAAATCGCTTCGTACGTATCCGTGGAATTTCGACTACGTACGGGTGCAGACCTTGGCGATGCCATGCGGTACGATTGGATCAATTGGTTGTAGGTACCTGTTCCATCGTGAACTATTCCAATTGCTATTGGAGTAGGAGTCCGACAAATTAACAAAGTTCTGGTCGGGTATGGAAGTTATTATGTAATAGTGGGCTTTGAACAACCAGATTGAAACTATGTACTACAGAGCTGATTTTGTTCAAGAGTTGTTATTTTAAAAATTTATTACACTGATATTATTGGCGAAAGTTCGTGTGTGTATGTTTGTGTTTGTTACACTTTCACACAAATGCAACTGGACAGTAGCTGTGGAATGGAGATAGATTATGCACTGGGTTAACACATAAGCTAATTTTTATACCGGTAAATCAAAGAGTTCCGGTTTACCGGTACATAAAAATACTATGTTTTTAAAGGGATGACGTAGACATCCGGTAAGAAAGGTCTTACCGGATGTCTACGTCATAAATCTTAATAGCTATCTGCATGCCAAACTTCAGCCCGATTCGTGCAGTAGTTTGGGCTGTGCGTTGATAGATCAGTCAGTCAGTTTTTGGAAAAATCATCAATATCAGTCCAATTCTACAGCCATAGAAAGAGACTAACAGACAGTCTGATTAATCAATTAATAAGTAAAGTAAAAATATGGGTTAAAATAATAACTTTATTCCCAAAGAATTTTCAGTTTCATAGCTTTTTCAGAGCATATTTTTTTAACCGTTTTGCTCAAATTTCTTTGCACATGATATAATCCTCAGCCTAACAGGTTAGTCTTTTCAAAGCGCCTTTGAAAGGTTATAATGAACCGTAGTTGGCGCTTTTAGAACCAAACGTGCCGTAAGCCTAGTGCGAACCTGGCTTTAATATACACTAGTAGTTTTGTAAAAAGAGGTTAAGGCATCGTCACACTCAATGCAGGTTAACGCTGAGACGATATTATTATTACAACGTTGACAATTTGCCTTCCAGTCCAAGTTTCATCAACAGCATCATGATCAACCCATAGCCGGCTCACTACTGAGAACTGATCTCCATCCAGAATGATAAGGTGGTCATAGTTCCACCACGCTGGCCAAATGCAGATTGGAAGACTTCACACACCTTTGAGAACATTAAGGGGAACTCTCAGCCGAGAAGTTTAAAATGCTCATAACGCATTAAGTAGGTATACCTTCTTAATGATGATGTCATCTTGCATTAATTATTATATATCACACACGATGACCTCAAAGATACTTTCGCATATAATCGCATATAGAAAGTACTTAGACTTTGCTCAAACTTAATTTTTTTACTTGGTACAAGTTACCTTTGACTGCTATCTCACCTGGTGGTAAATGATGAGTGGGCAGTTCATGATGGAAACAGGCTAACTTGGGACAGTTTCTGTTAAAAGTAGACAGATTCATGCCAGGGATATAACACTGTTTGGTTTCAACATTGTATTAAGTCTGAGCAAAGTCAAAGTGCGCTCTATAGATCTCAACCTCAGTCAGGTGTGAGCCTTTCATTGGTAACAAACTCTACGCTATGACTACGCTATGACATACGAGTACGCTACGAAGTCTAACGTAGTATGCTTTACATAATATTTACTACGCCTACACTGCCGCTGCTGCTACGTTAATCGAAACAGCTACGCCACGCGGCCTACGTAAGCGTGATAATCCGTCTCTAGTAAAACGCTTCTAGTGTGATGAAACCTTAAAAGTCGCGCGTTATTTTGTAACGCTTCATTGCCGGCGAGATAATTTAAAATTAAATTTACTTTGGCTTTTACGTGCAGCTTCGCTTCGTCGACAATACTGTATTAAGTGCAGCGAACAATAGCTTATTTATGCACTGACTAGATTTGACTTTTGGTACTAGATTACCAATTCTTGGTTTTAACGGTCAAAACTTCATTGTTTGTATGTCATAGCCCAAATAAACAAATCTTCTTCAAATTTAGCGGATAATAGCAAATTAAGCTTTTGGTTCTTTATACAGGGTGTAACCAGAAAGCTAGCAAAAACTTCGCATTATTGTTATACTATCACAATCCAATACCAATAACCATTTGCCTCATTTTGTAGTTTTAAGGTATGATTCCGAAGTCCGAACCACGCTGCACGCAGCAGCGCTGCCGCAACAGTGCTGTCACCAGCTGTCACAGTCCTGTCACGGCACTACTGGTCCCCATACAATCTCTATAAGCTTATATGACATTACATTCCGAGCTAGGCAGCAATGTTCCGCTACATTGCTGCCCAGCTCGGAACTTAAGATGCCTTGCCCGGTTAGCGTAAGGAAGAATAATTCTTCTTTCTCGGTTATATTCAAGCTGCATGTCAACTCTGCCGTCTTGGTTAAGAAGGAAAAGAAGGTGGTATCTTCAAAAGCGTTTACTAAACGCAACCAACTTAAGTTAACCGTCTTAATCTTTAAAAAAAATTGCTTAGCTTAAATATAGGCATCAAGCTAACAGCGCGGCGCCAGTAAAACAACCCAAATACCTACCCACCAGCGATTTACTTAAAAAGCAGAAATCAAGTTCTGTTTATTTTTTGCCGAGTAATTACGGGCACACAGTACAGTTAGTATAAGATTTCATAGTTTTAAAAATACCAAAGTCGAAATCGACTGTTTCCAAACATCTACAGGCAGCGACACAGCGGAAATATTGCGAACTAAAGATGATCGAGTGTTTGCGAGTATAGCTTTCAACTTTACGATACCAATTACCACATAACTACGTCACCATCGAGAATGGTTTGCGTTTACCTACACCAATACCAATATCGAGTAATTTGGCAGTACGAGTCCTAAGTTTGACGTCCTAAAACTAGTAAATGACGTCATTTTCGCTTATGGATACGAGTCGATAGTCGAATTGTAACTCACCAAAAAATACTCGGTGAGAGAAGCGTGAAAGCTTATTGATAATTAAACAAAATGATGAAATTTAATAAGTGAAGTGCCTTAATTTGCCCACGGAGGCAAGGAGAATGTTTGGGAAGGTAGTCAAAGCTAACCTTCGTGATTGTGTAACTTAAATTTGGTTCAGCGGCGTAATTTGTGATGTGCGCAGTGTATCGGTCAAAGAAACAGGTTCTCACATAGCCCAAACCCTCCAGCAAGTTGAAGTGACAGTGAACAATCCATGCATGTCGTACTGGGTTGAGCATCCGTCAAAGAAACAGGTTCTCACATAGCCCAAACCCCCCCGTAAGTTGAAGTGGCAGTGAACAATCCTTGCCTGTCGTACTGGGTTGAGCATCCGTCAAAGAAACAGGTTCTCACATAGTCGAAACCCCCCAGCAAGTTGAAGTGGCAGTGAACAATCCATGCCTGTCGTACTGGGTTGAGCATCCGTCAAAGAAACAGGTTCTCACATAGTCGAAACCCCCCAGCAAGTTGAAGTGGCAGTGAACAATCCATGCCTGTCGTACTTGGTTGAGCATCCGTCAAAGAAACAGGTTCTCACATAGTCGAAACCACCCAGCAAGTTGAAGTGGCAGTGAACAATCCATGCCTGCGTTCCTACTGAGTTGAGATTTGGTACCACAGCATACCTACAAGTACCTAGTGGGGTACCGACCGATGGACCGTTCATATTATAGAGTAGGTACCTAACGTGAAGTGGCTGAATGAGGATGCCTCAAGACTGGATGTAGAAGACAGACATCCACAGGCTAAAATGATAGATAATGATAATAGTGCATCTCGGATGAATCATTTTGTGCAGCGATGACTGGATGTAGAAGACAGACATCCACAGGCTAAAATGATAGATAATGATAATAGTGCATCTCGGATGAATCATTTTGTGCAGCGATGACTGAATGTAGAAGACAGACATCCACAGGCTAAAATGATAGATAATGATAATAGTGCATCTCGGATGAATCATTTTGTGCAGCGATGACTGGATGTAGAAGACAGACATCCACAGGCTAAAATGATAGATAATGATAATAGTGCATCTCGGATGAATCATTTTGTGCAGCGATGATTGGATGTAGAAGACAGACATCCACAGGTTAAAATGATAGATAATGATAATAGTGCATCTCGGATGAATCATTTTGTGCAGCGATAGCCATCCATACATATAGCTCGCAGAATGCATTTACTTGTAGCGTTGTAAGATCGATCACAAAGAGTATGTCACACCTTGATCATTGAGGCAAAGGTAAGATATGCACAATTTATTACCTACCTATACCTAGGTACCTAATACCTACATAATATTATTCTAAGCCTTATGGGTAGGTACATCAAACGTGTGGCTCAAATTTCCTACTAAGTAGGTGCCTACTTACATTAATTTATGATTCAATTATACATATAAGTTGGTACCTACATCTGATAAAATCAACCCATTTTTTCACCAGAATAGAAACCTAGGTAGGTACCTACCTACCAGGTATATTAAGAAACATACATACAATAACAGAAAATACCTACCTACTACCTACCATTACTTGCATCCATTCACAAACAAGAAAGTAGGTACTTAATTTATCTATATATAAAAAAGGAAAAGCTGACTGACTGATCTATCTAATTGAAATTTGTGTAGTCCTCGCGGACAAAATCGCGGGCACAATCTAGTATAGAAGGGTATAAGTTAGTAAAATTTTGTATGAAATGGACCTACCTACCAAATTTAGCTAGCTTATTATATTAAGTATTTTTCTAAAATAAATTATTATTTTCAGGTTGCAGATCATCTATGGTACCTAACCTATACTTACCAGATTATGTTGCCTATCTTCCAGCTACCTAAGCTAGGGCCACTAGAACCTAACTTAATTCAAGAGTCAAGACTGCAACTAACCTGGGGGTCATCAGACTTGTAGAATACCTATATAATTTGAACTGTTTATGATGTACCTACTTAAATACACCTTATGAATTTTACAGCTGATGTAAAATACTTATACGCATACCTACCTACTTATAGTATCTAATTTAAATTAAAACAAAAGAATTTAATTTGTTTTATTTCATCCTAAAAAAAGTAAGTTTTCAGATGATACTAATAATAGTTAAAAAGTATTCTGGAATTTGCCTGCCTGGATATTTCCGGGAATCTATGATCAAAACTAAATTAAAATGACAGGTTTATGTGTATTGCTGTTCCTTTCATAAGCTCCCTGCACTGCAGAAAAGGATAGCAATACATTTAGACCTCGTCTAACAGAATTAGCCACACTGTCCCCAACTGTTTGTGCACCAAGTCTCATCAAAATCGGTTCAACACTTCAAAGATTAGCTCACAATTTTTTTAATTATGAGCTTATTGAGAACGTAACAGGCAATTTTCAATTTTGTTTATTTGTATGAACATTTTGAAACGTGCAGCCTTGATGGGGGTAGCTGAGGTAAAAGGGAGGGGAGGGAAATCATTCCCTTGGAAGGAGTGATTTTCCGCCGGGGATGTATACTTTTTTAAATGATTTTTAATTTTGATAAAATTGTCATTGACTTAAAACAGCCTCGGTAGGGGGCGGCGGGGTAAGTCAACCCCTTCACTCCTTCAGCCAGAGACTCACTCACGTTTTGTATGGATGAATCCAGAGACTCCGGAACGTCCCTATCTCCTCTTCTTTTCTCCATCAAGGCGGCAAGTCTCAAAAGCTAGCCCGTTGTATGTAGGTATGAATTAAAATGCCTATAAAAGAATCTTATGGCATGACTAGCTATAAAAACACTATGTTCATAATAGAAAAGCAGAGACAAAAAACATTTTATTTACTATTAAATTTTTATATTGTTATAAAACTGTAGTTTGTTGCGCAGTGTTACTGCACTTAGATGACTTATGAGGATTCTGTAGAGTGTAGTCTTGATGCAGCAAAATCAACTTGCATTCTTCTAACAAAGTGGATTAGGCAGGTGGTGTGGTCATTCACAGGCTGTTAACATAACGTAACTAACTGGTCCACAGTTATCACTGAAAAAATAGAAATTATTGATCTTTAATTTTTTAAATTACTAATTAGACAAGAACTATTCTTCTTATTTTACTATCTATCTTAATGAGGTCTAAGTTTTATTTATAATATTAATTAATAAGTAGATGATGCCCGTGACTTTATCCGCGCTGATTTAAAGGGTAAAAGTAGCCTATCTCCTTCTCCAGCATGTAACAAAGCTCCACACTAAATAATTTATACTCGCAACTTCATTTATCTTGTGGGAACTGTTCGATTTTCAGAGCCTAGTTTATTTAAAAATAGGCTATATCTATCCCCAGGATGAAAGATCTTTGTACCTTTTGTCAAAATTGGTTGAACGGATGAGCTGTAAAAAGCCAGCAGATAGATAGACAGATAACCTTTATACATACACTAAAATACAGCTCAAACTCAAGGTCCCGAACTTAATTACATGTCTTAAACAAAGAAAACTGAATTGATTATTAAAGAGTTGCCTTTCTGTAATAGATTACCTAGATGTTTTATTGCAACTTTAACTTCAGTGTACCACAAGATTATGTCTAAAATGTGTTGTCATTTATCAAGCGGTCAGTAGTCAAAACTGTTCTAACAAATATAATTATTAATGATGGCTCAGCCCTTTTTGAACTCATTTAATGCTAGGTACCTAGTAGACAGTAATTATTTAAGTAGGTAGGTACATATGAAGTTATGTTATGATTTAACTATACTCTTCAAACCTGGCCACTTGTCTATGTGTCCAAATTCAGATCAAGAGATTTGTATTACCTAGTAATTAGTACATTATGTGAGCGTGATCCGAAGAGAGAGAGTAAACTTACTTAAGGTCGTCAGTCCAGCGGGTTGGAGGTCGTCCCACACTGCGCTTGCTGATACGCGGTCTCCACTTCAGAACACGTCTGCCCCATCGGTTCTGCGGCAGACGTGGCCTGCCCACTGCCAGTACAGATTTCTAATTCGTTGGGCTATGTCAGTCACTCTGGTCATCCAACGGATTTCGTTGTTACGGATTTTGTCCCTCAGAGTTACCCAACATAGCCCGCTAAGCGACTTTGAACTTGTGGACAAGGCCAACTGTCAGTGTCCACGTTTCAGCACCATACGTCATCACAGGTAGGACACATTCATTAAAGACTTTCGTCTTTAGGCTTTGGGGTATCGACGAATTGAAGACTTGACGCAATTTTCCAAATGCTGCCCAGCCCAGCTTATTTTTCTGTCAGCTTCCTTGTCGAAGTTGTTTCTACAAAGTTGTATTACGTACAATAATATATACCTAATAATCAGTAAAACTTCAGTTTTCTAGTTAAAACTAAAGCGATTGTTCCGTTTGTTTCAGTCTCAACTCTCAGTTTCAGTTATGATAAAAGGTTATGTTGGTTTCGTTGGTTTGTTTTGATTTATTTTTTTACTGACAATGACAGAGTAACAGACTAGAAAGCGGTAACTTTTTTTTAATCTGATGAAAATTTGGCTCTGGACACAAGTTTCTTGAGGTTTTTAGTGATCTTAGACAAATTACCATAGACACACACACCATAGACTAAGTGGTGGACTGTCACTTGTTTGTCATTGTCACGCTGTCAATCTGTCATTGTCAATCTGTCAAAAACGTCAATAAACGAAATAATAAATGCCAAACTCAACAAAATGGCAGCGTATATCTGTCCCCCTTTTTTTGCGAACGTGTAAGAGAGACAAATTGTGGCGAGAGTTGGACCATCACGTTTACTATTTCTTTTACTCGATGAGTCCAATACTGACTGTTATGGCCAACTCATACTGCCGGACAATACGTAAACATTGACCGTGAGGAGTAAACGAAACGATAAACGATAAATGCATTGTTCAATCTTGTACTAACTGTACTGTAGAGTTTAGTTTCGCTTGAACTTTCAGTTACTTTATACCTACGGACCAATCGTATTGGTATGTTACCGACAAAACGTGTCGTATCAATGAAGAATTATCTATACTACAATATATATAAAAGGAAAAGCTGACTGACTGACTGATCTATCAACGCACAGCTCAATACACTAGACGGATCGGGCTGAAATTTGGCATGCAGATATATAGCCATTATGACGTAGACATCTATTATGACAAGGATTTTTGAAAATTCAACCCCTAAGAGGGTAAAATAGTGGTTCGTTTATGTAGTCTACACAAACGAAGTCGCGGGCATAAGTTAGTAATTATTTCATAAGAGAACAATAAAATGGGCCCGGATGTCCCGTTAGTACGTATTATATTTCGTTGTTTGGCCCTAAAGCCAAATGGAGATTAACAGACTTCACACACCTTTGAGGACATTATGGATTTCTCTGAGGCATGCAGGTTTCCTCACGATGTTTCCTTTTACCGTTAAAATCCAGTGATATTAAAATATTACCTAGTAAAACGCTAATAGCTTCGAAAAGTTAGATCCGCGATCTAACTCCGACCCCCCCGAATAGAAGGCCGACGTCTTTACCACTAGACTATTACTATTCACTGCTCGTTAAATGATGACTTAAAGTTAGTTTTCATATTTCAACTCACGATATTTTAAATTATAAAATGTCTGGAGCTATAAACAGGACTTTATGCAGTTCACGAAAGACTGCTCGGTATACCCACCACGCACTCAGCTCAGTGCTTCGTTGCATATTTTCCATGTAAATGTTAACATGTTACATTTATATACACATTACTCGTTAAATATATTCCGCTTTAACTTGTTTAATTTTCTAAGGCCTCATTTTTAGCGCTCGTTCTCACTAGTTAAATTAGGCACAGAACAGGGGTGGCTCCGCTCCGTCATCAAGTCCGCTCCGTGACTTCGAAATTACGCCAAATTCACCGACCGAATGGTACTGAATAGGTACCTACATCACCGAAAGTTTGCAACGAAGAATAATGTGATGACAAAAGCACGAAGCAACGAATATCGTAACAACGAAAACATGTGATGACGAATCACGGAATAGCGAATGCACGTTGTAACGAAAAACTTCACACCGAACTGGGCGGCTACGGTTATGATCTACTAGGATAATACGGAGGGAGGTCAAATAGAGGTGAAGTAGATGAGGAAGGAGGTGGGGGTAGATTTGGAGAAAGGAGGGGGAGATGGGGATGGATGAGGAGAAAGAAGGGGGAGGTTGGGGAAGGTGGGGGGTAATCGGGGGAGGTGGGGGAGAAGTGGGAGATGATGAAATATTAGGGTAGATGGGAGAGATGGGCTAGAATTTAACTGCTTATATAAATTTTTAGGTAATACATTTTTAGTTCGCCCTCCACCTCTCCCTCATCTATCCCCACCTCATCCCACAACTACCCCATTTCTCTCCCCTTCTTCTACCTTTCCCCATATCCTCCCCTTTCTCCTCATCCACCCCCACCTCCCACTCCTTTTTCCTAATTGACCCCCCCCATCCATGTTGCATGGGAGTGTAACGTAGCTTATGGAAGTACCTACAAGAGATCTATGTCCAGCTGTGGACGTCTATCGGTTGACAACATAATACATAATTCGTATGGATAATATTTCCTAAATAGGTGATTTAGCGATACTAAAACTCCCTAACCCCAAAATAAGCTTCAGCTTACATGAAAAGTTTAATGTTGGACGTGCAATAATTTTCCCACCAAAATTGCTAACTAGTTCTAAACATAATTAAACATTTCGCCAACTTAGGGCCTTATCATGGACTATAATGAGTATGTACTTACCAGCGGTAAACATATTTTGAATTATGCTTAAAGTTCAAGGCAAAATAATGCCTACGCACACTTGATCTTATATTGTAGGCAGCACAAACATGCGACTTACATAATTTGGTATAGATAAGTAATTGTACATTATGTTTTTGTGAATGAAAATTTATAATTTTGTACGTAAAATGTTTTAGTAGGTACATAAATATATACCCAGTTGAACTCGTAATCACTCGTAATCATAAAGCTAAGAGCGCAAGTTTAATTCCTCGCTAAGAAAATTTAGGCAAATTCTAAGCTTATCTAATATCTCATTCAGAAGATTCAATTTCAGTCAAGTCAAGAATGGGTAAGGTAGCTGAAAAATTCATGTGATGGTGCATAGAAGTCATATTATACCAACTGTAGATTATGGTAGTCTATGTCCTGCAGTAAATGTCAATCTATTGTGACGTAAACTAATGAGATTTACAAAAATAAGCAACTCGAAAGTAATGCCTTTAGAATTACATTTCGGCTTTGTAGAAGCGTTGTCTCTGTCACTCATACCTATATGACGGTTTGTCGGTCTCAACAACAGAGACAGTGCTCTACAAAAGTGCTGTCGATAATAAAGGTCGATATACATTACTTTCAGCCGCGTATTGTCACTGCGTGCAAGCTTTTAATTTTGGCCTCAAATATCAAGATCATCTGGAACAGCTTTGCACCGATCACTGAGGTACTGGAATTGGTCTAAGAGAGAGAATTCATGAAAATCTTTCGGAGGAAGCTCGCTTTCTTTGAAAATTTACGGAGACTGAGCCCAATTCTCATTCTCTAGATTAAGTAGGTAGTATAGGAAAGAAGATTGGCTGACAAAAGACCTTTAGCTCGCCAAATACGCAGATGGACGATATAAAGAAAATAGAAAGAAGAAAAATAGAAAAGAGAGTGGACAGGGCTTAGTTAAGCGGCTTTAGGTATGACTTCATTTCTTTTTTTTTTTTTTTTTTTTTTTAATAGATATAGCGAGCAAGCGAGCAGGCGGGTCACCTGATGTTAAGTGATTACCGCCGCCCATGAACATTTGCAGCACCAGAGGAGCCGCCGATGCGTTGCCGGCCTTTTAGGAATTTGTTGGTCCGCCCCTTGAATAACCCCATGTTATAATCTAGTGGGAACACCGCCGATGGGAGTTGGTTCCACAGTTTGCATTTCGAAGATGACACACGATAATGATGAAAAAAATTACTAATTCTTTGAATCTAAATATATAAAAGGAAAAGGTGACTGACTGAATGACTGACTGACTGACTGACTGACTGACTGACTGACTGATCTATCAACGCTCAGCTTAAACTACTGGACGGATCGGGCTGAAATTTGGCATGCAGATAGTTATTATGACGTAGGCATCCGCTAAGAAAGGATTTTTGAAAATTCAACCCCTAAGGGGGTGAAATAGGGGTTTGAAATTTGTGTAGTCCACGCGAACGAAGTCGCGAGCATAAGCTAGTGTATAATATAGCGGGTACATACCACGATTAGTTTTTGTTTTCACTTGTCGATATTTCAACCCAATTGCACGGGTCGTGGTCACGACGGGACTCACACGAAATAAGCATTCTTTGAATGTTCTTTATTTGATTATTTTCGTAAATTTTAGAGAGTTGGCAGATACTTTAGCCGTGTACCTACTTATATAAAATAGCTGAAAACGGCAAGCGGCGCAAGTACGCCTCTCTTAGCTAGAGTTATATTTTTGACCCTGGGGCCATGGAGTCTTAGTGCTAAAAAAATTTACGAGACAGTTCACTGCGATTAATAGCCTCATCTGGTGAGAGAAGGGCTGGCTCATTTTTTGCGCAACGGATCAGCCTGGCTGTCCAGCGCGGAAATGCAGCCAGTATTCTTAGCACCATTACACGCAGGTATGATTTGTGTAGTAATTAGATAAGGCTAGCTTAAGGTGTTATTGTTAAAAAAAGCTGAAAGCCATTGGCGTTGAGGATAAAATAGTTACATATAGCATGTAACTATTTAGTCGTCAACGCCATGGCTAGCCATACGTCTCTTGTAGAAATTTTCACACTCCACGGTTTTTTTCCGCTTGCATCCAGCGGCTCTTTTGATGTCGTTTATCCGCCTAAAATTATTATTAGGCATGTATATTTACAGACTAATTTGTCGCACTAAAATCGTAGGAATGTGCGTTTTCTTTAGTGTATAAGATAAGGCACGTTCTTAGTTATACGATTATTACGGCCCATCTCCCTTTTAGCATTTACGTGCAATTTACTGCAATGACTCTAAAGAAAATTAGCTACCTGCCTCTTTATAGAAAAACATAAAAAAGCTTGAAAAAAGCACGGTTTCAACGATTACTTTAAAAAGGAGAGACTGACTGACTGAAATTATAGAGAGAGAGAGGGCCAGCGCGAGCCTTCGTTATTTCATAAAAACGGAAAGTTTCTCTGCGTATTGTCCCCAACACAGGGAGGATCAGTGATAAACTTTTAAACTTTAAGGGCGTCTGGCAGGGGGTTGCCACGACACTAAGGACACTTTGACTTTGCTCAGAATTAAGATTGAGTTAAAACGAGACAAATTTATGTGAGAGATATACCTCTGTCTCGTTTTAACTCTGTGTTAAGTCTAAGCTAAGTCAGAATGCGCTCTATAGATCTCACCCTAAGTGTCTGGTAATGCATGATGTGATGCCTAATACTATTCTGAAAAAAATGTATAAAATAGTAAAGAAGTTAATAATAATTAGCGAAAAGGTACAACAAAATTGGAAAACAATATAAGTAATATTTGGGGATAAGAAAGGATTTTCAAAATTTTCATCTGAGTGAAGCCAATTCGGATATTCTCTAGTAATAATAATTATCTACCTAAATAATTACACTTACTTTCCTACTTGACTAGTAGGTAGATATGATAGAATTTAAAACAAAAAATAGATAAATGCTATGAATTAATTTCATATAGCAAGCAATGCTCTATGCAACCTAACCTATGCACAATTTGATATATAAGCGATTTCTGAAACCCTCCCTCGTCCGCAGGCAAAACCGCAACGCCACGCTGTTACACCGCATAGTGATAAATTAATAACAGAGAAGAATCCTACTTCTATGCTATGATAGTATACTTAGGTATGCAAAAAAACAAGAAATCACCCTAATATTTTATAATAGGTATTTGGGTCTCTTGTTTTTTTTAGGCCAAAGTTTATGTGTATGTTTGTTACTCTTTCACGCAAAAACTACTGGACGGATTTGGCTGAAAGTAATGGAGATAGGTAGGTAACACCCTGGGTTAACAAAAATTTTTGAATAGAGATAGCGAGCAAACGAGCAGGCGGGTCACCTGGTGTTAAGTGATTACCTACCGCCGCCCATGAACATTTGCAGCACCAGAGGAACTGCCGATGCGATGCCGGCCTTTCTAGAATTTGTTGGTCCGCCCCTTGAATAACCCCATGTTGTAATCTAGTGGGAACACCGCCGATGGGAGTTGATTCCACAGTTTGCATGTGCGTGGAAAGAATAATCAAATCAGAACGAACTAAGTTTGTATGGAAAGTACTTGGGAGCACGCTAGGATTATTTCTATATTCTGTTTGTTTATCATCATCCAAGTAATGATGAGAAGAATTATAATATGAAACCAAAATATTGTGAGCTGTCGGAAAATAGTAGGTCGTTACCAGTGGCGTGCACAGTAGTGTTCGAAGCCAGGAATAGAATAGAATAGAATAGAATAGAATAGAATAGAATAGAATAGAATAGAATAGAATAGAATAGAATAGAATAGAATAGAATAGAATAGAATAGAATAGAATAGAATAGAATAGAATAGAATAGAATAGAATAGAATAGAATAGAATAGAATAGAATAGAATAGAATAGAATAGAATAGAATAGAATGGAATAGAATGGAATAGAATGGAATAGAATGGAATAGAATGGAATAGAATGGAATAGAATAGAATAGAATAGAATAGAATAGAATAGAATAGAATAGAATAGAATAGAATAGAATAGAATAGAATAGAATAGAATAGAATAGAATAGAATAGAATAGAATAGAATAGAATAGAATAGAATAGAATAGAATAGAATAGAATAGAATAGAATAGAATAGAATAGAATAGAATAGAATAGAATAGAATAGAATAGAATAGAATAGAATAGAATAGAATAGAATAGAATAGAATAGAATAGAATAGAATAGAATAGAATAGAATAGAATAGAATAGAATAGAATAGAATAGAATAGAATAGAATAGAATAGAATAGAATAGAATAGAATAGAATAGAATAGAATAGAATAGAATAGAATAGAATAGAATAGAATAGAATAGAATAGAATAGAATAGAATAGAATAGAATAGAATAGAATAGAATAGAATAGAATAGAATAGAATAGAATAGAATAGAATAGAATAGAATAGAATAGAATAGAATAGAATAGAATAGAATAGAATAGAATAGAATAGAATAGAATAGAATAGAATAGAATAGAATAGACTAGAATAGAATAGAATAGAATAGAATAGAATAGAATAGAATAGACTAGAATAGAATAGAATAGAATAGAATAGAATAGAATAGAATAGAATAGAATAGAATAGAATAGAATAGAATAGAATGTTTTTCTATTCATGTAAACTTTATAATAGTGCTTATGAATAGTCAGGTTGTTTTAATTTACCACTGGGTAGGCATTAGTTAGGTAGGCTGTTTACATGCAGGTCATAATGAAAAATATGCATTGAGCTATTACAACTGGGGTAAGCAGTGCATTTATGCCTTTATGACCTGCACGCCACTGGTCGTTACCATAGACGTACAAAAAGTTTACCAATTTTAATAAACTGGCCATCAATCAACATTACAGAAACGATCGTAAATTATCTCGTTTTAATTATAAAACACATTGGGTTTAAAAGACATAGCTATAATATTTTACTACTATGAAGCGAAACCAAATTTAAATTATAAGTTAAATTCTACGCCAATATTTACGCTGTAAGTTGACTGTGAGGGTAATTAATTGCATATTATGAGAAAACAAGTACCAAACTTCCGGGAATCCAGAAATGTAGGCGGCCATTTCGAAAATAATTCATATATAATCTACTATAGGTAAGTGCGGAACATTGTAATACGAAAGTTTGTTTGACTTACTGTCAACCCATCTGCCCGTCAATTTTTAGGGTTCCGTACCTCCAAAGAAGAAAAGGATCCTTTTAGGATCACTTCGTCTGTCGAACCCCGTCAAGGGAATCAAAACCTATAGGATATTTCTCGTTAACCATCATCAACAGTCAACCATCATCAGAAATGTGGCATAATGTCTTATAGCACAAATGAAGGGGAAATCTGAAAACCGTGAATATTTGGTTACTGACAAAAAACACTTACATACCTACAAGTTTCTACAGAACCCTCGGTACGCGAGTCCAACTCGCTCTTGGCCGGGTTTTTTTGTTCAAATAGGAAGCAAGTGAACAGGCATCTGATGCTAACTGATTACCACCGCCTATGAATATTTGCAACACCAGAGACACCACCAATGCATTGCCGGCTTTTAAATTTAAATATTAAAAAAGTTTCATAGGACAAACAAAGGCTTCTATTGGTGGTCAAAATTTAATATATATAATGTAATGGTAACAGTTTGTACCATAGGTTTGACTGGTTATCATGCAACTAGATCTTAGGTGTTAAATCATCTGAACTTAATTAGTTAACCATTTGCTGCCTGGGACACTGCGGCGAGCGATGCGTACTTGCGGCTGTCGAGTGTCGGTGACAGGCGACAGCTTTATATTTCCGCCATTATAGATCTTGATACTCTTCTAACCTTAGCTTCTAACTCTAAGTAGACCTAAGTAGACTCATATCTTCCATTTTTTTAACTTTGTGGACTCTCAGGCATGCAGGTTTCCTCACGATGTTTTCCTTCAACATTAAAGGGAATATTTAATTTTTGTAAACGCACATAACTACGAAAGTTAGAGGTGCGTGCCGATCGAAACCCCGACCTCCCGAATAGGAGGCGGACTTCGTAACCGCTACGCTATCACGGCTTTTTTTCAGTTAGTGCATAAAACGTCATAATAACTATTATTATTATTTTTAATAGACTAAGCAGCTTTCGCTGATGCGTCTATATCAGAAGTGCTTCGAGTTTTCCAAATGTTTGTCCAATCTATTCTTGAACTGGTTAACATAACTTGACATAACCACATCCTTAGGCAATTTATTCCATATGTGAATAACTCTGTTGGTTAGAAAGTGTTTTAATGGGTTTGATGATGGCAATTGATATTGTAGCTTCATATCATGTCCCCTAAATCTAGGATCTAGTTCTTAAATAATTCACCGCATTAACATCACGAAACATATCATAATTTCCCCAGAGTTTCCCAGCCTTTCGAAGTTTCCTATCTAATTGATCGTATTTCACTTGTTCCCTCAGGGCTCGCGAACTATACTCGTTGTTATGGGGTAGTTAGCAACCCTGTAAACTGTAACAGCCGTAACAACTCCATTAAAGTTAAATATACACGTCCCGAATATGTTTCGGCAGGTATTCCGCCTTTATGTGGCTTAACTGAACCCACCTTGTCTTGTACTTGAATATTAACGACGATAAATATTTGTTTTATTAGGCTTGATAATATGGGAGGTACAGTACGCAGCCAAAAGTGATGAACGTCGATCTTTAGAAGGAGATTTTGGAGAGCACTGTCTCTGTCGTTGAGACCGACAAAACGTCATATGGGTATTAGTGACAGAGACAACGCTCTACAAACCTGAAATGTCATTCTAAAGGCCGATGTTCATCACTTTCGGCCGCATACTATAATAATGTTAGCTAACAATGTTCTATAAAATATAGTCAGCTTGATGATGTCTACGAGTGCGTCCGCGTGGATTTTTATTTTTGGAAATCCTTATGGACTATTTAATTTCCCAAAACAAAAAGTAGCATATTATGTTCATCCCAAAGATGCAAGCTATCCCTGTATCCATCAAATTTGTTTTTTTTTAATTTATACTAGCGCTTGGCTTCAATCAGACCTGGTGGCAAGTGATGATGCAGCCTAAGATGGAGCGCGCTTGCCTAGAATATGCCTATTCACTCTCGACTTGAAGGTACCCATTGGAGGGGAAAACTGTTGCTGGTTAAACTTATAGGTAGGCCTTTAAATATTCCGTGGGAACTCTCTAAATGTCCGTGGAAAAAGTATACAATTTCCGTCTTCGAGTTGCAAGCTACTATATGTAGGTACCTATCAAAGTTCCTCATAATCGATTTAGCAGATGGGCCCTGAAAAGCTTGTCTGCTAGCTTTCACACGTACAGACATTTATATCTATCTACTTTTTTTTAATTCAGATACAAGTTAGCCCTTGACTGCAATCTCACCTGATGGTAAGTGACTATGCAGTCCAAGGTAGGAGCGGGCAAACCTGGAAGGAGTATAGCAGTTTTTATTAAACCCATACACCTTTAGTTTCTACACGGCATCGTACCGGAACGCTAAATCGCTTGGCGGCACGGCTTTGCCGGTAGGGTGGTAACTAGCCACGGCCGAGGCCTCCCACCAGACCAGACCAGAAATTTAGAAATTATAAAATTCCAAATCCCTGTCAGGAATCGAACCCGGGACCTCCCACTAATAAGACCACATCACTTACCACTGCGCCAGGGAGGTCGTCAAAAAATAATATAATATATTACAATCTATAATATAATATAATAATATAATACAATCTTACAACCTTCTCACCTCTCTTTCAATCCGATGTGCAGGCAACCTACTTCGATATATTGAAGAGTTGCATTTTTTAGGTTACAGCTAATATGAACATGCTACGTTTAAACTGACAATTCGTACATATTACAATATTAGTACAGAGCTATAGCTCTTACTCTACTCCACACTCAGGTACTAGGTAGGTAAAGAGAGTATGGATGTTAAATTAAACAAATTCTAAAAACCTTACAATTTCGAAATACTTACATCAAAGAACTATCAGAATAAAAGCAAAATAGTCCGAACATCATTGAAATAGTCGCGATTCCTCTCAAAAGAAAGGTAAGTTAAAAAGTGCGGAGTTCCATCTTATACTTAAACGGGAAAAGTGTTCCAGAAGTTTTTTCCAGAACATTCGTTCAGCTTCCATTTCATATTCTTAATGGACTCACCGGCGACTTTAAGTAACGCAAAATTGCGAATGGTCTTTCATTTAAAGTCCAACTATTCTTAACTATATATTCGAGTTACAGTGTCTAAGTTTCCGTTTAAATTTGTTCCTGATTAAATTATTTGAAGTCGTCTCTTCTCTACTTTTAGTTTAAATGAAAAACGTAGGTAGCTACTTTTGATATCTTATGATATCCTAGTACTCCTTTTGACTTTTCATTAGATAAGATAAAAACAAGTAGGTAGGATAGATGATCTATATCATCTAAGGTTATTTCAAACCAGCAGACGTATGTATGGCTTATGTTTGATATCTCATGTCTGACAATGTCGATCAATTAATGATCCATGTTCAATGCAGCGGTAATCGGATGCGTGAATAATGAGGATGTCCTATTATACCACGTTTACACCATGGTCTAAAATTCGATTAAAATATTATGATTCATGCTCCAGCGCAGCGGTAATCAGATGCGTGAACAATGAGCATGTTCTATTAAAACACGTTTACACATATTTTTTTTACTAATGTCAACTAAGACCTACCTACCTGCCAAATTTCATGATTCCAGGTCAACGGGAAGTACCCTGTAGGTTTCTTGACAGACACGACAGACAGACAGACAGATACACAAAGAAGAGATCCTATAAGGGTTCCTTTTTTCCTTTTGAGGACGGAACCCTAAAAAAGTATCCTTATCAATCGCTGTCATCATCATTTGGGTAACATATCGTTTGTATTCAGCCTTCTGAGTTGCATCAGCATCACGTGACACGTCGCACGGACACGAGACTTCACTCTACCCTTTTTCTACCTTTTTTATAGTTTCACCGACGATCTCTCGGGAATGGTTTTCGAAGTTTTCGTGGTGCGTCCGGCACGTTTTTATGACACCGATACTTTTCCTTTTCTGGAATCTCAGCGGACCAATATATCGATTATAATGTTTTTTAACTACGAGTACAGTAACCGGCAGAAAATATTGTACATCGACCTTTAGAAAGAGGTTTCGGCTTCGTAGAGCGTTGTAGTTACCTGTCACCTCATACCTACAGTGCGACAAAGCTCTCTTGGCACTTGAATGACATTGATAGGGCGCCCCCCTCTGCTGGAGAACAAAGGCTTAAAATACCTATTCAAACAAGAACGTAGATAGAGTAATAAAGTCGTGCTATCGCTATCTCATACGCGGTTACACAGTACTTACATCTACCTATTCTATCTACGAACAAGAAGAACAAGAACAAAGAGACACTTGACGGCAACGTTAGTATTCCGATTTTCGTCATGCGCCATGATAGCCTTGTCGCACTGTATCTGACGTTTTGTCGGTCCTAACGACACGGGCCGCCATTTTTTGAAGCACATTCGTAATCTGTGTCTAATTTTCTTAACTTTTTAAAATACAATCGCTTTGGCTATCTGGAGTTTTATAATATATTTGTATAGTAATAAATAATAATAAACGTAAGATGGTTCGCCGTCTGTTTATCGAGAAATCGATACCTGTAGCTTTTCCCACCGAATCCAAGACTTTTCTATTCGAACCACGTACAAAGTGTGTTACGCCCCCTCCGCGCGAAAAGGCACTCTGTAATTTTATTTTCACATCCAATATGTGGTTACCTTGATATTGATAATTTTGTAAAAATATTTCTCATCAAATGTCCACTTTGCAAAAATATTTCACATCAAATATTCCGTTTTGTCCCCAACAAAAGTAAGGCACATTGATTAATCAGTTTTGTAACTTAATCTTGCTTAGGTACCCGCACTTTAAAACACTTCTTTCATATTTAGATAACTTGGACAAAATATGGACAGAATATCTCCGAAAAATTTGTTATTATGGTAGCCACGTCCTCGATGTTTTACTTGTAAGTAGGTGTAAACTATTTTATTTTACACTAGCTGATGCCCACGACTTCGTCCGCATGGACTTAGTTTTTTTTAATCCTGTGGCAACTCTTTCTGGGATAAAAAGTAGCCAATGTCATTCTTCAAGTCTTTAACTAAACCCATGCAAAAAATCAAGTTGACCCGTTGTTCCGTTGCAGAGTGGTTGAAAGACAAACCAACAAACCAATAAACCATAAAAAAAAACAACAAACAAACACACTTTCGCATTCATAATATTATGGAAAGTGATAATATGGAAAGTGATAATATGGGTAGTGATAAATATGGGTAGTGACTAGATAACTTGATCCGCGTCAATTTATGTTTCAAAAAATCGCAAGGAAATCCTTTGCCGGAAGTCGGTGCCGGGAAGCAACATAATATCTCAGTATACCAAATGTCAAAATCAGTTAAACAGATCGGCCCTCAAAAAGTAACCGACAGGCTCACTTCTAAAATAACATGTAGATACCTAAGATGCAGGATGTAAACTGAGTTTAAAAAGTTCCAGAGTAAATTGGCACATTATTATTATACGGGCTTCATCATCATCATCAGCCTGTGGACGTACACTGTTGGAACTTGGCCTTCCCTAAAGAGCACCACCACACCCGGTCCTCAGCCTTCCTCATCCGGCCAGCCTCTTTATATCGTCGGTCCATCGTGCTGGACTTACGGGCTTACTTTTAGAAAAATACTAGGTTTTACAGTCCTATTTTGACAGGGATAGTGGTGCTGTATCTAATATCTCAAATTAATTGTTCCAAAAGTCCATATCCGCTCTAATTAGTGAGCCATATCAATCCGGGCCCTTTTTTGAGGAAAAAATTCATCCCCCGCCCAGTTGATTAATTGCAGACATGCTTTGTTAAGCAGTCGTTGAAAAATCGCTTTTAATTACGGACTTTTGATACAAAAGAATACTGAACCTTTATGTAACCCTAACCTACATTTAAAAAAAATCATTTAGACCTGCTTTGTTTGCGTTCGGCGAGTACTAATACTAATAAAGTCATTCATTAGATACCAACTAGAAATATTATCGAATTTCCAAGGGCAACTTTACACTTCTTGTTTGCTTATGCTTCCTGCTCTCGATTTGTAAAGATTTCGTTCAGTTATTATTATCAATGAACGTTAATAAGTAGAACGTGATCCTCAAACTTTACTAAAGCGCGACAGATTTTTATTGAAGTCAAAACAAGCACTTTCACCGTTAAAGCAAGTGATATTTAATTACTTAAAACACACATAACTTCGAAAAGTTAGAGGTGCGTGCCCGGGATCGAACCCCCGATTAGAAGGCGGACGTCCTAACGACTAGGCTATCACAGCTTAACACTTAGTTTTTTTTTAATTTTCATCGCGTCCATTTAATTTTTTTATTGTTGTTGTTATAGCGGCAAAAGAAATCACAATCTATGAAAATTTCAACTCTACCTATTACGCTTCACGAGATAAAGCCCGCTGACAGACAGACGAATGGACGGACAGCAGAGGCTTAGTAATAGGGTCCCGTTGACACCCTTGGGACACGGAACCCTGAAAACACAAAAATGCATTCTGATATTAAAATCCATAAAGTCGACATCCCACGTACCCCAATTACGTGGCAACACGGTGACTTGCCCCCAAGACACGTATACCTTCATTCGATCCTTATGTATGCAACGTTAAGAACTTTGCTACCTCATCGTGTACAAACTCAACTACAAGGGAATATAAACCTTAAGTTAAAAACTAAAGGATCTAAATTGTTTGTGACTCGTTACTATGTTACAAGATATTCAATTTTCTCGCTCGGTTGCCCGGATCTTCGAGGTCTAGAAATGGGCTAACGAGAAGCGAAAATATTCGTAGTTGGTGGGATCGACATGTCCTTGTACAACCCCTAGTTGTAACGAGCAGATTTTACGAGTACCTTTGCTATGTTATATGCATGAAATGTGGTTTACTTAGATATGTAGGTAGGTAGGTAAAGTAGGGTATGGCTTAAATAACCCAGGCGATTTGGGCAAAATTTGAATGAAACCTTGAAATAAATAACAAAGTTTTGATTTTTTTTCCAAGAAGTGTTTCTTATGCTCTTAGAAGTACCTATCTCCTTAAAAGTCCCCGACCTAGGGTGCCGGCTCTTCCCCTTCAAATGACTACCCGACCATGTTTTTTAGTAAATTCCTCAAAATCGAATAGAGCTATGGAAAAATCGTCAATAGCAAAAAATAATTCTAATTATATTATCTACAAAATGGTGGTCTATGAAATGTTTACATAGATACATAGACATATCATATAATAGATACCTAGGTAAAAGTAGAGTATGTGTTAAATCGGACCTACTATGTTAGATAATTTGTACTAGGTTTCTTGAATAATAATATGAAGTTCAGCTGCCTGGTGGCTAACTTCTTCGTCTGCGAATCATGAGGTCCTGAGTTCGGTGCCGGGTTAACCAAAAAAGTTGGGTTTTTCTGGTAATGAAATACTGTCATTAGCAACCCGTACTTGCTACCCGTAATTGCTACTTTAGGTGGGTGCATCCTAGATTTTTTAACTTTTGAAACAGATTACCTAGGTGAGGTCGAGTGCTCGAAGTAAATTATTATTTATAGTGTAGGTACAGTTGTGCAATCCAAATAAGAATTCAGTAAAAATCGACCCACTTTCACTCCGATACAGATAAATTTATAATTCAACAGCTAAAATTTATTGTACCGGTTTAACCATGGTCAACAAAATATAGAACGGGGATATTTACAAAATGGCCAATTATTTAGGGCCGTTAGTATAAAAATGTGGTTTACAGCATTGAGTTATATGCCATAGAGACGAAGATGTCATCTTCTATGTCAGCCTAATTTATCTATCTATCGCCCATGGTTGGACATAAAGCTCGTCATGTGCGTGCCAGTTGCCACTTCTTACGATCTTATGCTTGTCTTGTCTCCCCCCCCCCCCCCCCCCCCCCCCCCTAAGACACGAGATTTCCTAGTTTAGGGGTCAGGATTCCAGAGAGTTGAGTACTGTACTGAGTTGTTTAAATAAATAAATATTATATTATTATTAAGCCTCAATAGCTCAACGGTTAAAGGGCGGGCTGAAATCCGAAAGGTCGGCGATTCAAACCCCACCCGTTGCACTTTTGTCGTACCTACTCCTTGTGCTAGCACAAGCCTGACGCTTAGTTGGAGAGGAAAGGGAATATTAGTTATTTAACATATTTAATATTCTTATTTTTAAAAAAAATCCTTTGCCATTACGTGATTAATGGAAAGCAGTCACGTCTGTCTATGAAAAATGCAACGCAAAAAGCGAGAGATAGGCATCGATATAAATGACAAGATATGGTCAAGCGAACAAAATTCTTCACGGTTTAAGAACCAAATAAATCAGCGCCACCTCTTAGATACTAATGAACGACCCGTTTGAAATCCAGACGTCACTGAGGTTACAATGGTGCATTAGCACCAATGAGTCGGTGCTATTTTGTTCGTTCAATAACCCTGTCCATACGAAGTAATAGAAGTCGGCAGAGCTCTAGTATCGTCTTGTTTCCTTCTATTGGGCGTTTATTTACAGGGTTATTATGTTGGCTAAATAGGAACGCTGGATACGATTCCACGCAAATGTTTTCTCTTACCATATTCAAACCATATTGTTTTTCTTACGTCTCCTTGGTAACCCAGATTATGTCGTAACGCGCAGACTCGATCAACGTCGCTAGACAACGTTTGCGTCCCGATTACTGCCGAGTCATCTCCGACATATAAGTCAATGGAGATTTTTACCATCTCTAGGATATTACACCTCCTTGGTTTACAGTGTATCAAACTCGATATAATGCTGTTCGAGTACTAAAGCTCTCGTTTGGCAAAATTTAGTGGGGCCCGGAAGACACATGGTTGCGGTGTGGTAATTTATGGGTTGTTTTTTGTTGGGTTAATGGCCTTTAATGGTGTACTTATGTAACAATTACAATGACCTCCGCCTTTTATCTGACCGTAATTTGTTTTGTGATCAATGCGTCGGAACCTAAGCAATAGCAGTGAGTCTAATCTTTTGAAGCGAATGGAAGTTTGGGGAGACAACAGACGAACTCTGCGATAAAACGATGATGAACTCTTTCTTCTTCTTCTTCTTTTTATACTTGGGGCTATGCAGGTTCTTGAATACCCTGTATCACTGCGACCGTCTCTGATCTAATGTGTTTGCCTCCACGTCACATTTCCTTTTCAAACCGCCGCAGGTCGCCAGATTTTTTTTTTTTTTTTTTAATAGATATAGCGAGCAAGCGAGCAGGCGGGTCACCTGATGTTAAGTGATTACCGCCGCCCATGAACATTTGCAGCACCAGAGGAGCCGCCGATGCGTTGCCGGCCTTTTAGGAATTTGTATAGATATAGCTCCACCTTTTTAAATAGAATTGAAGTAACATCCTCAGGTTATATGATGATCTCATAATATGGGCAATAACGCCCATATTATTATGAGTGAGAGACTTTCTTTTCTACTATACCCTAGAGGCATAAACTGTATCAACACACACACACACTATGTTCACACACACTCACATTATGTTGTGAAAGTGTATCTGTCTATCCATCTGCTAGCTTTTTACGGCCCTTTTTAACGTTTGGCACAGAAATAGCTCGCATGCCAGGAACGGACATAGGCTACTTTTTATCCCGGAAAATCAAAGAGTTTCCTCCCTCGTTATAAGTCTCGCAAATTGCTAATGCGTGTGGCCGCCATTTTAGTGACGTCAGCACTAGACTGAAGTTTCGAGCTGATGGTATATTTTTATTTCGGCTGACGTCAAAATGACGTCATTTTGATGTTAATGAGACATGGTTCTAGCGCAATAGCAATTTGTGGGACTTAAACAAAATTGTAGCTGTAGCTAGGTATTTTTGACAAGTACGGAAAATTTAACGGACGGAATTTCAGAACAAGACAAAAGTGGGTAACAAAGAAGTTTCTCGGAAGTGTCTTCCTCGTTTAAATTAATCATTTGTCCCATAACTAAGGTGATGTTAGGAACCGACGAGTCGAGGTGAATTATTAAACTCCCCGGGGAAATCACGAGATCAAACTTTGGGTTGAAGTGCTCTACTTCAAAATTTGAAGACAATAGCAAAATAGATAATGAAGGAAGTGTGGCCTGGTTTTGAATAGCATGACACGAGAATATTATAATCTTAATATATAAAAAGGAAACCTGACTGACTGATTGACTGACTGACTGACTGATCTATTAACGCACAGCTCAAACTATTGGATGGATCGGGCTGAAATTTGGCATGCAGATGGCTATTATGATGTAGGCATCCGCTAAGAAAGGCTCTTTCAATAAAAATTCAACCCCTAAGGGGGCGAAATAAGAGTTTGAAATGTACTTATGTAGTCCACGCGGACGAAGTCGCGAGCATAAGCTAGTTATCTATGCTAATGTTATAAATGCGAAGTATGTCTGTCTGATTGTTTATTTATTACCTTTTCCCGATCCATCCGCTTAACCAATTTTGACGAAATTTGATACAGAAATAGAGAGAGAATTATGCTGGAGACCGATATAAACTAGTTTATCCCAGAGCCTTTAATCAAGGAGTTCCCACGGGATTTTGAAAAAATTAAATCCACGCCGATGATTCGCGGGCATCATCCAGTTACCTAATCCATCAAGTATACTATACTATACTAACTACCAGGGAGTAGTCCTAATAGGAATTGGTGATGATATCCTAGTGGTTAAGACTATTGGAGAGATCCGGGGATCGATTCTGGGCACCTCTAACTTTTCAGACGGTGAAGGAAAACTCGCGCGGATATCTGCATGCCTGAGAGTTTTCCATTATGTTCTCAAAGATGTGTGAATTCTGCCAATACGCAATTAGCCATCATGGTGGACTATGGCCTAAATCCTAATCATTCTGATAGGAGATCTGTGCTTAGCAGTGGGCTGGCAGCTAGACATAACATTATAGAAACCCGTATTTGGGTCCAGAAGTAGACCTCGTTTAAATACAAGGTACAGTACACGGCAGAAAATGATATACGTCGACCTTTAGAAGAAGATAGTGGATTTGTAGAGCATTATCTCTGTCGTTGAGACCGCCAAAACGTCGCATACCTGGGTATGAGTGACAGAGACAACGCTCTACAAAGCCGAAATGTCATTCTAAAGGCCGATGTACATTACTTTCTGCCGGGTACTGTTTATTATAGGTACGGAAACTCCAGACATAGTTTGTGTCAAAATCAAAGATAGTAAAGTATGATAACCGGTCAGTAAGTATTAGCTATTAAGTATTAGAGTAAGAAGTTAAAACATTCTTTGAATGACTTAATTATTTGTCCCGTAACTGCAGTCAGGCTCGGACACGATGAGCTGAATTATTGAAGACCCGGGGGAAATCACGAGCTAACTTTAGGTACAACTATTCCGTGCCTGTCTGTTGGTATAAACCTAGTCTTTTAATTTTCTTTCCGCATAAATAAAGGCAAGTCAACAGATGAATTTTTTTACAATCAACCGGCTGAGCTTTCATTTGTCCACAAAATAGATACCTAGATAACCGCCCGATGTGCGACGGGCCCTAAGAAAGAAAAAGTGTTTATTTGTTGGTATTTCTATGAAGAACTAGATATACAAAAAACCGGCCAAGTGCGAGTAAGGCTTGCGCAATGAGGGTTCCGAACTACAGTCGTATTTTTTCGACATTTTGCACGATAATTCAAAAACTATGATGCATAAAAATAATTTAAAATCTGTTTTAGAATTTACAGGTGAAGACCTTTCATATGATACCCCACTTGATATAGTTATCTCACTTCGTAAGTTGAAAATACTAAGTCCACACCACAATTTACCAGTGACCACAATTTTTTTTTGTGTGATGTAACCACAAATTCACGGTTTTCAGATTTTCCCCGAATGTCTGCTATAAGACCTACCAGACAGACAGACGCGACGGACAGACAGACAACAAAGTGATCCTGTAAGGGTTCCCTTTCCTTTTGAGGTACGGAACCCTAAAAAGTAAAAAGTAATTAGCAGTTGTTTTTAACTAATTTTTAATTCATCATCATCATCATCAACCAATAGACGTCACCTACTGGACATAGGTCTCTTTTAAATGGGTGATATTAAATCTGACCGCCTGAAATGCTAAAAAATTGTTCCGTAATATTCATATTGAAAACATTTCTTAAAAGAAATATTTTTCGACTAATTACACTCAAGTTTCGAAATGCGACAATGTATTTAACGTGCCAATTAAGAAACTCTGGAACTCTCATTGGATTTTGTGAAGAACTTTACCCAATTGAGCGTTATAGTTAATTAAGTATTGTTGTTTCTTTTGTTTGCGAGTTTTAATTGAGGAGTTACAAGCAAGCATCTCGAGTCAGAGTTACTTGAACAATTAAGTTCTCCTAACGGCCTTCAAAGTTACTGTAATGTTAAATCTGTTTACAATTAAGAGTGTTTCAAACGAAAATTTTGCCCACGGCTTCGCCTGCGTACTCTCGCCTCTCGCCTCTTTTTTGCACGACTATCCAAAAAGGAGTGTAATGTTTTCAGGATCTACATATTATTATGTAGGTGAGTTTGGTTATTCCACCATAACTTCTAAATGCCTGAACAGATTTGGATATACATATTATGTGGTTGGAATTTTGATATCATCCCGAGTGACAGTGGCTATAATTTTATTAAAAAATCAATTTGACATCTGTACTGCGTCATTTTCAAATCTAGTTCGTTTTTTTGGCAGGGCAGTAGTGGTTTTTTAGCTAATTTCTGTTGAGCATAATATAGCGTACATTAACTCATTTAAAAGGGTACCAGAAGTGAGTTTAAAAGTGAGACAGAAAAGCAGGGTATTATAAGCTATTTTTGAATTGGTAATTGGAATGTCCTCTCTTGTTAAACTTGCGCGCAGACATTGATCACACGCGTAGAGGCTTACTGAGAGGTTTACTTTTTATGTACTACATAGTAGTACATACAATTATAAGTGCGATAACACATTCAAGTAGCTTTCTACTAAATGAAGAGATAGAAACTTCTAGAAGACGATATTTTACTCCAAGACAGGTAATGACAACTCAACGTTGCTCTGGTTTGGAAAGCAGAATCTGATGAGCAGAAACAGCTACACAATATTTCCTTGAATTTTATTTTCCTTAATCAAGTTCTTTTTTTTTACAATCAAGTTCATATGATTTTCATTCCTGTAGTAAAATATATCCAGTAGGAAAAGTATGTGAGTTTCACGAGCACTCACAAGTAGCGTGTAGCCTAAATAACTCCACCGCCCCTAATGCTCGAGTGCGGGGGTTTATTGCGTTCCTTTACTGTTATTCTCTTACTGTTTTTTATTTGCTAAAACTAAGATATGTGTGGCCCACTTTTACTGTGAAACTACCAACTTTAACTAGGTTCAGATTGGCTATTACTGCCTGAGCGTCTAGCCTCTCTGAGTGAGAAAACTCTTGGTTTGATTCTGAATCGACATCTTCTTCTAAATATATAAAAGGATTAACTGACTAACTGATCTATCAACGCACAGCTCAAACTACTGGACGGACTAATAATTAGATTTGTATTTGTCTCAGCTACGCTACACAAATCGCGAAAAAGGAAAAGAAAATTTAAAAATGATCAATAAATAACTCAAGTCTTAACCCCCGCATAACGCAGTGCCCATAAAAATATTGGTAGAAAAATAAGTCGCGAATTCTTAGATTCCTTGGCTTGTATGCAACAAATGCATCCCCCTTGTGAATACAAATAGCCTCCTTCCACGAAATAGGCAGGAGGGTCGCCTACATTATGGCGCATCTAATATCTTAAAATTCCAAGACATTTGGGCGACACAAACAAAAATAAGATTTTTCTATAACGGGACCAAATTCCGCGAATTTTCATGGCTCGCTATGCTCTAATACTTTTGTAGAGAGAATTCGATTGCAATATACTTTGGTTATACGATGATTGAGTCCTTTTGTTGACCGACTTCCAAAAAATAGGTTATGTATTCGACCCGTATGTATATATGTTTGTATTTCTGTTCGCGATTATCTCAATTTGACTATTGAACATTAAAGAACATAATATTGAGCTCTAGTTAGTTTTTTTGAAACATTTTTATTTTCAATCATTGGACCCCTTGACAACATTATGATTGTTGATTTAAATAGCTGAACTTTTCAAGGGTGTAAATGGAGTCAAGAGTTTAAGTAGCCAATGACCTATGTCCTTCGCCGGGATAATATCTATGTACCTTTTAGTTTAGTTATAGACCGTGAAAAGCTAGCAGACAGACAGACATACTTTTGCATTTATAATATTTATATGATTTTTATATTTTTATAGTACTTACGTATTTTCCGAGTAAAGCAAACAAACAGGGTCCTCTTCAACATAATGGCAACGAAATTTCTCAAAATAGCCTCTCCACTCCCCTTCATATAGATTGGCTTTATTTAGATGCTTATTAGACGAATTATATTGTGACCACTTGGTATTCATACTCAGACTCTCGAGGTGGAGGGGTGGCTGGCGATAGGTACATATCTAGTATCTACAGCTAGTGGATATGTTGCTAGGAAAGTCGATAAGGATAGTCGATAAAAAAACTCTAGATACAAAGCATGCATTTTTTTAAATCAATAAACGAGCTCACGTGTGATATTTTTTTAAAGGATTCCCTAGGAACCAGCAAGAAAGTAGGAAACATAGTTTCCATAGATTAATTATTGGTCTCGCTCCGCTCTATATAGTTTCGTTCAGCTTATCGCGTCTATCTGTCGGTTGTCAATTTGTCTGTCGATCGGTCCATCTGTATTTGTGTCACAGCCATTAAAAAAAACTATATAGCTGTAAAGTTTAAATTGAAACAGTTATTGTGACAAGTTATTTTTAAAATCTGTCTAATAAACCCATGAAACCTCATAAAATTATTTACCTATTTATAATGACCGCAAGTTTTTAATCACTATAGGGAACCCTACCTTAATCGTGTTCTATCTAAGTATAGACCTAGATCTAGCATTTTATTTAAGTACATACGTTTTTTATCTAAGTACATACCTAGATCTAGCAATAAAAATTTTGGTAGGATTTCTATTTTTTTGTGCTTAGCCAAAAAATCTAGACAAATTTCCTACCCATCACTTAAGTCCATAAAATAAAATAAAATATAATAAAATAAAAATATTTTTTATTCAAATAGACTTTTACAAGTACTTTCGATTAGTCGGATGCATCTACCACTGGTTCGGATAGCCCTTCCTAATGATTGCAAAAGCTGAACTAATGAGCGAGCCCCTTTCAATTTAGCCTAAGCCCTTCGGAAAAGGTCAAACCCTTGTGCACTTGATTAATTACGTACTTGCTTTGTTAAACACTCCCTGTTAAAAAATCGCTTTTCTTTACAAATACATTTAGATTTTAATTACTTCATTATTCACTCGTCTACTACTAATAATGCCTATCTAACTATTGCCTACCCTGGCTTCGAACTCTGTGCACGCCTCAATGGTGGGTACCTCACTGAGCGGTTATTTGATCCGGAAGATTAATAAAACTTTTTAGTAGAGTTCGTACTGCAGGCGTTACGTTCACTTAAGTGTTCTTATAGTAGTATCAGCAGATATTCAAGGTAAATTCTTACTCCAGATTTGTTCTACAAATAACATGGACGTAATAAAAGTAATGAACTATACACCTGCCGGCCGTAACTTCGTCTTCAACGTTATTACAGCCTCCACTGTCATGAAAATGGAAAATGCTAGCACAATTTTGGAATGTTTATTACTTCCCACTTGGCGGGCGGGAGTCGACGTGCAGCGCTGCACCTGGGCACGCATTTCGGCCTGTAATCTGGGGCAGCATTATTTATGAAGGGAATACGTTTTGTGTATTCTGCTATGATTTTCTATAGATTTCCTCTGCCTGAGAAAGGGGAATATTTGCCTTTCTGGTGTTAGTGTTGACACTTTGTCACATAACACATTTCGGGTGTATTTAGGTAAGTATACGATGTGATTTTAAATACTTACAAAATTAAAGTTATTTTAGATACCTATGTTTTAAAATTGTCAATATACTTTAATGTAAGAATTGTAGTTTAATGGAAGAAAATAGATAGGGTGTATTTAAACGGTTTTTAAGTCAGTGCAAGCAATTAATCCCCAAAGTTAATTTGTATTTTCAATTTAAAATTTCTAAGAAAATGAAAGGCCTAACTTTGTAAATTCTGCGAAAATTTTTGAAGTCGCGGGCATCATCTAGTAGCTATATAAATTCACTGGACAATAGCTTAGCTTAATAATTTTCCTGTTCTCATAGCATCAAATCGTTGTCAAGCTTGTACGAATTTGATATTTTGGTGTCTGACTAGCTGCCTCTAACATGTCCAGCGCGCGTCGGACGTATGCCGCCATTTCGGACATGTTTCACGCTTTATTTCCGGTACAATGACGTATTCATGCGCCAAGATATTTCTAAACATCAATTATTTAGGATTTGTTGATGCCACACTATTACCTGGGAGTATCGTTTAACTTTAAAATATCCACCTTACCACCAGAAGTGCCACCTTACCACCTTTTACCACTAAAGTTTATGGAAGCTTTGTTTTTTTTTTAATTTATAGACTAGAACTAGGCTGCAATCAGACCTGCTGTATAGTGATGCAGCCTTAGATGGAGCGCGCTTGCCTAGAAAGAAGTAGGTACCATCAGAATTATTTTTCTACCTCGGTTTAAGTCAGTAAAGATCAAACACACCAAAATCAAAAAGAAAATTGATGGAAACTATATATATCGTTATAAGATTTTCATCTAGTACTTATTTAAGTTATGTTTGTTTAACTATTTACCTTTTATAGGCAAATAAGAAACAATACCTACCAACTAATCTTCTTTCCAATTTTCTTGAACAGTAAAAGATTTACGATGGCTGCTAAGTCGTAAAACAAACTGAAGACTTCAGTTAAGTTGAACTACGTGACGCGTTGGTGAAGCCAAACTTCCTGCTAGCAATGTTCAATAACCTCCTGTTTGCAAGGTTATGTTTCCCTAATACTGTTCGCACAGCCACTTAAGCCGAACAAGAAATGAGAAAGAATCGAAAGAAGGAAAACTAGAGTAACTGACGTGTTCATCAAATCGCAAAGTTGAAATGCCAATTAGCATATTCAACTCTATTAGCATTTCAGTTTTGTGACTCGATGAGCAATGTCGGTTACTCTGGTTCTAAATGTTGACTCCAAACAGACAGACAGACAACAAAGTGATCCTATAAGGGTTCCGTTTTTCGTTTTGAGGTACCTACGGAACCCTAAAAAAACACTAAAAATTGAAAAATAATTTAATTTATTACCGAATATATTATGTATACAAGAGTTAATATAGTTCCATTATAATACTTTTTGGTGCCGGTGCCAATTAGCTTTAGCTGCGCGAATCGTCTAGACTTCATATTTTTATGGGACTCCACAATGGCACCTCATTGGCACCGACCCCAAAAAATATTATTATGGACCTATATTAACTCTTGTATACATAATATATTCGGTAATAAATTAAATTATTTTTCAATTTTTAGTGTTTGTGTAACGAAGTCGGTTTTTATTTTTTTTGTAAAAATTTTTTATTTCACAATTTTTAGTGGCTCCATGGAATTATGCTATGACTGGTTAAAAATCTACTGTTTACTAAGCTATTACACTGATCGCGAGCAATTTACTCTTATCCGTTGAGGAGTTCCAGTATCTATCTTCGAAGATGTTCATCAGATCTTCACCAAATTGAAATGGGACCAACTTTGAAGTATACCCTTTCAAACAAAAAAAGAATTTTCAAAATCGGTCCAGGCGTTTTCGCGTAATCGGGGAACATACATAAAAAAAAAAAAAAAAATAAAAAAAAAAAAAAAAAAGATTCCGACGAATTGAGAACCTCCTCCTTTTTTTGAAGTCGGTTAAAAAGAAAACGCAAATTCAATAATTGGGAATTTGGGATAGTTTACAATACAAAGTCAAATTACAATAAAATACATCACAAAATATTATTAAAATATTATTTTTACATCCACAATTCGTTCGTTCCATACTTCAGTATGGAACGAACGAATTGTGGATTTTTATATACTTACTTTAATAGATTCATACAACTACTTACCTACTGTAATTTTATTTTCAATTTTCATATCAAAAGCAATATGACTAAAGCAAGAAGAAAATATATTTTGTTTGTGAATGATATTGCTCTATCTTTTGTTATTCAAGTAAACATTTATGTGATTGGAAATTCCTCTAGTAAAATGTTTCATTTGGACCTTGTTCCCTAATAAGTGTACCTACCTTCATTTCACACTTGAGTAAATCTACTTATCTCCTTAGGCTTTACTATGTCTTTAACGAAATCCGTCTTAGAAGGACCGTGAAAGGAATTCATTTATTTATTTTGGTCAAGGCTTTAGGCTCGAATCACATAAGCTGGCGACGACACGTGACGCAATAAGTCGAAGCAAAATTTTATTTTTCAAAACAAAACTAACAACTCTCCTCAAATGTATTTCAACCAAAGCCTACGATACTCTACGCCTACTATGTAGAGCGCTACGAGCGTTGCGTAGAGCATTTTACAACCTCGAAAATATAACGACCAAGTCGCTATTATGTGTTGTTATATTATTATTGGGGCCCATTCTCTTGTACACAATCTCTAAACTAAACTAAATTAACAGGTCTAAATTTAGTGCTATCCTTTTAGCAAGCAACATTAGGAAAGGGATAGCAATAGACTTAGACGCGCCATTTTAGTTTAGTTTAGATAATATTGTGTACAACGGAATTAGCCTTATTATTTAACTTAACAAGAAATACATCATGCTTGTAGTGTTTAAATAAAAAATAATTGAAATAATACAATTATTTTCATTTTTTATTTTGAGTGTTGTACATTGTACAAGTCACTAAATAATTTTAAATACATATCAAAAATTGCGTGACCGGCAGGAATCGAACCTGCATCTTCTGGGTTCGCGCCCACTGAGTTAACATACATATCACCAATTTCGTCACTGGCAGTAAGCGAGACCGTGGCCGAATGGTCAAGGCATCGGGCGCGAACCCAGAAGATGCAGGTTCGATTCCTGCCGGTCACGCAATTTTTGATATGTATTTAAAATTATATAGTAATTTCCTTGAAGTGTAGGTAAACACTAAAAAATTATAAAAAATATTGTACAGATCCCTGCGATTTTGAAATCGCAAAACCTCAAACGATGCTACGTAAAACACACAGGCCAGATTCTTGTCTAGCCTTAGTCTCTCCGTTAGTGTGAATCAATCCTAAGGTAGCTTTGTGCTCAAGTCCGCAGTCTTTAAGTGGTCATCCTCGAGTGTTTGGCCTCGAGATTTACCTTTGCTCCTTTTGACTCTTCCCTCTTACCCACTCAATCAGGTGCGTCGTTGTCTCGAACGCTTTTGATTCCAAGTGGTCGAAGGGTACGGGATTTCTTACAATTACCTTGTTTGGAGTGGATAATTTTTTTCTGGATGCGCTGAAATGGCAGATCTGAAGACTGTAATTTTAAAGTTTATTTATGGCCTACTTACTGCAGTGTTATGTAGGTACATGAAAGTAAATAAATAAATCTGAATCTGAATCTGAATATTTCTCACTTATTATTCAAAACTCTGAGCTTTCTTATGAGGCCCATAGTTAGCGACCATGTCTCGGATCTATATGTCATCACTGGCAACACGCACTGTTCGAAGACTTTGGTCTTCAAGCACTGAGGAATTTTGGACAAGAAGACATCTCGAAGCTTCCTGAACGCTGCCCAACCGAGAGTATACTAATATTATAAATGCGAAAGCGTACCTATCTGTGTGTCTTTATTTATATAAGCTTTTCACGGCTTAACCGCCGAACCGTTCTTAAAGTTTGACAAAGAGATACATTGTAAAAACCTAAATCCATGCAGTCAAAGTTGCGGACTAGTATAGCTATCTAATGTTTTACCATTTACGCATTCGTACTAAAACATCAGTCTCTATAAAAGAAATGAAGGAATGCCGAAAATTTTTTCAAGAAATCGATACCTGTAGCTTTCCAAATATTTCCCGATGCGAGCCACGTACAAAGTGTGTTATGCCCCCTCCTGCAAAAAAGGTACTCTATATTTTATTTCCCGACCAAAACGTAGTTATCTTGGATACCTTCTTGATATCGTTGAGCCAAGAGCTAGTGTAGGATTTATTTTGAGTAAGTAACACCTATACACCGAGTACATAATCTGCTATTCTGTTGAACAAATTTTGTTATTGAAATTGCCTAATAGTGCCAAAAACGGACGGATCGGGACATAATTTTGCATGCAGATAGCTATTATGACGTAGACATCCGCTCAGAAAGGATTTTCGAAAATTCAATCCCTAAAAGGGTAAAACAGGGGTTTGAAATTTGTGTAGTCAATGCGGACGAAGTCGCGGGCATAAGCTAGTTATAAAATAAATAAAGAACAACATCCGTCCATGTAGGACGGATGTTGTTCTTTATTTATTCCATCAGTCAATCCAAAAAGATTACCTGGTTGCCCCTGGACCAAAGGTGCCCATCATGCTCAACATTTTCCAAGCTCACGCTAAGTATATGGCAATGGACAACATCTGGACCTGGAACATCCCCATAATACGGATCACAGCTGTTTTCTCTTCTGGTACGCTCCACTATCCAGAATTCGGCAAATGATTCGAAATGGGGCGAATTGTATGATAATTCGGCATTCGACAAATAAGCTGGCCAAACTTTTCCTATCCTTACCTAATTATTAAAAAAATTTTAACGTTTAAATAACTTAATCACAATATATGAACCAGCTCTTAAAGTACGATGTATTTTTATAAAGATCGCTCACATTAACTTGTTGTCTATTCGTTTATGTCTCAGATCAGAAGATAAATTGAATCAGCTTTTGTTGAAGGTAAAATGGTAAACGCCTGCAGCTATAATGTTTTCTTTTCTGTACATTCTATTATGTTGTGAGGATTCATTTTGTACGGACTATAATTCGTAGATTATCTCTCATTGATATAAGCCTAAATCCATTAAATTCCCACCGTATCGGCCTACTAATATGCGATGATGAATATTGAGTATGATTGATTGACGTGGATGTTTGCAAAGACAATCAAATGATTTATGCTCAATACAGACTCTCGGGTGCCTACTAGAATATAGTAGGACTAAAACACTAATTACTGATTAAAGGTTAGGACATATAACGCGTGCCAATAAAGAATAATCAATAAATATCCACCGAGCTCAGTTGACATTTATTTTTTAATCCATTGAAGGTTTTCTACGAAAAATTATTTTAATTGAAATTGAGTTAAAACGAGACATATTTATGTGAGAGATATACTTAGCTCTCGTTTTAACTAAACTTAAGTAACGATTAAGCGACTCTGAGTACGGCTGTTAGACGCCGAGTTAGCAAACCACCCCACTGATGATAATGACTGTTGTCAACTCCTCGAGCGCAGGAGGTTCGTATAAAAAATAAATTATTCAATTCAACTTTTACAAGTATTTTTAAATCGTCAACTGCATCTACCACTGCATCTATCTACCTACCTACCTATAGTACGCGACAGGTCGAGATGGCAATCTGGGAGGGAACGCCCCGCTAACCCGGTGCGGTCGAGCGCGGGTGACAGGGCATCCTCCTACCTCATACTCCGATTGCCATCTCAACCTATTGCAGACGTCCCTTCAACGTGTTGAGTAGTTGGCTTCAGGTGTTTATGTATAACCGCTCTTATGATTGCCGCAATCACAATGCATCAATCAGAAGTTTCTTAATACCTACGAAAAGCCATACCAATAAACATCGCAAACGACAGCTCACAAAAATTCAATTGCTAAAAGGAACTGAGATTTGTCACAGTCAATTGTGAATTTATGTGGTCCTATTGGGCGCGCCTTGCACCGGGTCACGCCATATTCCGTGCCAGGGATTCTTGATGGAACTCAAATTAAAATTAGACTCAGTACCTACTTAGTACTAAGTGCTTCATTTTAGTGATCTCTGGAGTCTGAGTTTAGGTTTGTGTTATATGAGCCGCGGCTCACGGCTTCGAAAGAAGGAACATACGAGTAGGTACATGCAATAACTCAAGCTGTTTTGAGTTGTAGGTACATTGTTAGGTCTGTTAGTTAGTTTTTCCTTTCATAATATTATGTACCTAACTACACAGGGTGTAACCAGAATGCTGGCAAAAACGAAGACAGGTGATAGTACTGATGATTGCTCATATTATGATACCTACCACAAAAAAAAAACACGAAAAAATATATAAAAATCCTATAATTTTATAAAAGTTCCCGATAAAACATTTGACTGACGCTAAAGGTAAACTAGGAGTCAATGCCACTTTGTAGGCGGGGCATTGACCCGAGTTTTGAACACTATACATTGAGGGTTTGAAAATTAGGTGTAGCCCGTAGAACAGTAATTGGTTGAACTTACATTGTTTTGGTTTCAGCCGACTAAAATGGGTTACGCCAGAAGACTGCATTGTCATCCCTTCATCGTTCAGCTTCACCCCTTCACCATCCTTTCGCTGCGTAATTATGTCGACGACGCTTGGTACACCACCTTCTCCCTTCGCTCCGCTTGGCCTCGTAGGCTCGCTACATTCTGAAAGATTCTTCACTTCTTTGCAAAGAAAAAAAATAATATACATACTTACTTATAATATTTTGAAGTCACAAGAAATTTCTACAAACGTCGGATTGTTTAAGTTTAAAGTTCGCGACATGAAATGAAGAAAGTTCTGCTGAGTTGATAACAATGTACAGAAATTTTCTTCCCAGTTTGCAAATTCAAATAGAGACATTCAATAGCAGACGTTTTGAAGATATTAAATTAATACTTACTATTAATTAATTTAACATCTTTCATGTTCCTTTATTTATTTACCGACTTCATAAACAAAATCTGTATTATAATACCTAGGTATATATTTGGTTATGCGTTGTTAAGGTGACGCTGGATGCACGTCCGAACTGCTCGGCCCACGTGGGTAACCTGTATGCTATTTCACCTAACATTGTGATAGAAAGAGATAGACTCAGTGATGAGCAGTGTAGCGAGTGCATGCGCTCACACTAGCGTCCGGATATATTGATGATGGCACACAGATAGTTGGACAGATGTCACCGATGAATTTTTGTAAATATATGATTTATGAAGGAACTACTTATTTCAATTATTATTGTATAAGATTTTATGGAAGAGCGGGGTCGCCTGCCACGAGTACTCGTAGCAATACTAAAACAGTTACTGGGATGGTCCCAATTACTACGCACTATGTGAAATTGTTTTACCTACTGAAATAAATATTTTTTAATTTTTTTTTGAATGATAATGATTACCTACTTATCTTTTGATGAATACTATAAAATCTCACTTACATACATACCTATTAGGTAACTACTGCCTCAGCGTGTATAAACAACTCGTATATATTATAGAAATCCATACTTCTATGAAGTGTCTGTCTGTAATTTCGAAATAACTACCGCAAGCTCATAATATTGTTATTTGAACTGTACCATAACAGCTGAATCAAACGTTTTTAAAAACTGTCTGTCTGTCTGTCTGTTTGAACGGGCTAATCTTCGGAACGGCAGAACCTATTTTGACGGGACTTTTACAGACAAGTAGAGGATTAACAAAGGATACTTTTTTAACCGAGTTTTAAAAAAGGAGTTGTGTTTTTCTACCTATGTACACAGAAATCTCCGAGATTACTGAACCGATTTGGGTATTTTTTTTAATTGATAAAGAAACTTTGCAACATTGTCCTATATAAAATGTCATTTTATATAGGACACACAGGATTTCAACTCCTCAATCCTGATGCTGCAGGGGACATGACCACCAAAACTTATGGGATTTTGAAACTGTCGGTTATAAATTGATATTGGAGGTAGGTACCTATATCTACCAAGTAAAGACTTTATCATTGAACTCGAAGACCCACTTCTCGACCCTGATGCTGTACCTAAGGAATTGCATTGCTAAATCGTGGTGATCCCACGGAATTTTAAATGAATCATCGCCCACGCCCGTTCGGTACCCTCATTCCGCACATTGTTTTGATTAGTCAGTCCACCAATCACAACAAAGCATTCTCCCCTGTCCCCCGCCAACATTTTACGATTTTGTTTTCATGTAAAACCTTGTATATGCGTACTCTAGGAGTTGAATTCTCTGTGCTGGCGGATTACCTATTAGGAACACATGATTACACATTCGTTTGTCTGTGAAAATAACTTTTGTTGCCTACACTTATCTATTAGTAGCGACTAAAAACTATATATACTATCTACTTGTACAAAACAAAACAAAAGTCAAAATAAATTCCACTTTGATCTCAAAAATGAAAATTTTATTTTTATAAGTAGGAAGTAGGTACAATTCAATTTCCCTCTAAAAGCCCACTACACACATAAACACAATATGTATCATTTTCTGTTTCAACAGTCACATTAGATGTAAGTATCATTCGACGCAGAACTATTGAAGCTCTCCATTTCATTTCTGGAATTAATAAACATACAATCAACATAATTATATTGTGAGTATTATCTATATAGAATGTATGCAAAAAACATAGCATAACAACTTACAAGTATGGTATGGTAGACCTTTCAATATTTAGTACAGAATTGAATGTTGCAGCATCATGTTGGATTTCAGTGGTACGTATATTGGGCACATTCATTTTATTTTCCTTGTTTTCTTCTAAAAGGAATGTCTTGAGTCACTAAAATACAACATAATTCAGCATTGACAAATCTGACAACAAATAGTAAATCTCTATATTATATAAAAATGAATCGCTGAATGTGTTGCTGATCGCAAATCTCGAGAACAGCTGCACCGATTTCGCTAATTATTTTTGATAATATTCCTTGAAGTACGGGGATGGTTCTTATGGAGAGAATTTTTTTTAAAAAGTCCTGAAAAAGAATCGACTGTAGGCGGTGCGAAGTTCGTCGGGGCAGCTAGTAACATAATAATTATATTATCCTAATCCTAATCTAAATATATAAAAGAAAAAGGTGACTGACTGACTGACTGACTGACTGACTGACTGACTGACTGACTGACTGACTGACTGATCTATCAACGCACAGCTCAAAATACTGGACGGATCGTGCTGAAATTTGGCATGCAGATAGCTATTATGACGCAGGCATCCACTAAGAAGGGATTTTTGAAAATTCAACTCTGGAGGGGGTGAAATAGGGGTTCGAAATTTTGTGTAGCCCACGCGGACGAAGTCGCGAGCATAAGCTAGTCTATAATATAAAAATGAATCACTAAATGTCATCGCAAATCTCGAGAACAGCTGAACCGATTTCGCTAATTCTTTTTTTAAATTAGGTATTCCTTGAAGTACGAGGATGGTTCTTACCGAGAGAAAAATTTAAAAAATTTGAATCGACTGTTAGGCCGTAGGCGGAACGAAGTTCGCCAGGGCAGCTAGTGGAATTATAAATGTGAAAGTGTAGATGTTTGGATGTTTGTTACTCAATCACGCAAAAAAGGCTGAACGGATTTGAATGAAATTTAGAATTCTTAACTGGATTAACACATAGGCTACTTTTTATCCCGGAAAATCAAAGAGTTCCCGCGGGATTTTGAAAAATGTGAAATCCACGCGGACGAAGTCGCGGGCATTAGCTATAAACGCGGATCGAACCCCCCGACCTCCGTTTAGAAGGCGGACGTCCTAACCACTAGGCTATCATAGCTTCACCTAGTTTATAATATTAGTAGGATATATGTAAACTACTACCACCAGCTGTCGATACGATGCATTCTAAAATAAATCGACCGACCGACCGACAGACCGACCGGCCAAGTACGAGTCAGACTCGCGCCCCGAGGTTTCCGTACTACAATAGTAAAATGTTTATCTCTAAATCTCTGTTTAGAGATAAGCATTTACAATGTAACTTAATTTATTACTACTATGTAACTAGAATTTCGGTACATATAAAAATGAATCGCTAAATGTGTTGCTGATCGCAAATCTCGAGAACAGCTGAACCGATTTCGCTAATTCTTTTTTTATAATATTCCTTGAAGTACGAATATGGTTCTTACGGAGAGAAAATTTTTTAAAAATTCCTGAAAAAGAATCGACTGTTAGGCGGTACGAAGCTCGCCGGGGCAGCTAGTGAAAAATAAAAATAAATAAATAGGTAAATAGTATTTTTTGACATTTTGCATGATAAATCAAAAACTATTTAGTATGCACTAGATGATGCCCGCAACTTCGTCCGCGTGGATTTAGGTTTTTTAAAAATCCCGTGGGAACTTTGATTTTCCGGGATCAAAAGTCAAAGTCAAATGATTTGTTCAAAATAGGTAATAAATTACTCTTTTCGATTGTCAGTTGTTGGATTTGTAAAATATAGTGTTGATAGACCTTTTTTTTTGGGTTGTGCCACACATGACATACTTTATTCCGGCGCTTCTTCTACTTGAGGTTTTTTGACTTTATTACTCAAGTATAAGAGGCGCTGGGATAACCTAACCAGTTGGTAACTGGTAATGTGTGGTACAGCTTTAAAAAATAAACGTTTTTTCTTTTCTTTCTTTTTCTTTTCTAATAATATGCCATATGACATAATGCTGTGAAAGTAACTAAAATATACTAGTATCGCCGTTTCTATGTCTGTCAACAGGTGAGATTGCAGTCAAGGGCTAACTTGTATCTGAATAAATAAATAAAAAAGTACTATTTGTACGAAGCGTTGCGTACTTTGTTTGTAAGACGGACAGACAGACAGACAACAAACTGATCCTATAAGGGTTCCTTTTTCCTTTTGAGGTACGGAATCCTAATGATCTCTCTTTTTGCACTGCATTTAACCTGAATCCAAGAATTTCCGATCCGAAATAGTCGTAAGCAAGACTGTATCGTCACCTACCACCAGGTGAGATTGCAGTCAAGGGCTAACTTGTATCTGAATCAATATTATTATTATTATTTTATTACTTATAATAAAACTGTAACAGGTGAAATTCTGTACATTGAAGATATATTATTTTGAAATTTTTTTTTCGAGGGCACTCTATAATCGATACTGAACCCAAAACTGGAATTTTTTTCATTTTTGTCTGTCTGTCTGTCTGTCTGTATCACGGCCGCGCATCACGCTGAAACTACTGAATGGATTCCAATGAAACTTGGTACGATTTGACGTCATACTATGAGGAAGAATATAGGATACTTTTTATCCCGAAATTCAGCATGGTTCCCTTAGGAGAGGGGTTGAAAGTTAAAATGTATACTGAGCTGTAATTCATTAACGCGTAGTCCGATTTCATTCATTATTTTTTGTTAGAAACCATACATGTTAAAACTTCAAGTTCCAACTTCTCAACCATCATCATAATAATGACGGGTAGCTTTTGTACTTTTGGATTTCAATCAGCTGTTTTAGGAATAGTTGATGTTGAATTGATATTAAAGGTACGCTTAGAATAAACTATCTCTGGTTTAGGTACCAAGCAACGACTTCATAATTCAACTCGATATCCAAACTCTTCAACCCTGATGATGCAGGGTATTGCACTCCTAAGCCACTGTTGATTGTGAGATAATATTGTAGATGCCAAACATATATACCATTATTGAACTTTAAGTTCCAACTCTTCAATACTGATGCTGCAGGGTACTGCACTCCTATTCTATGGGTTTTAGGAACTGTTGTTGGTGAATTAATATTGTACCATTTACTATTGTACCAAACCACGACTACATGGTTGAACTCCGTTCACAAAAATCCACGCACTCCATCGAAATCCTATTCTATTCCAAACTTATTCGCCAGCGTGACAGGAGTGGAGAAGGCGGATAGGGACGTGTGAGGGGTGCAACGGATCAACGTGATTTTTTCCATCATCATCAGCCTGCGGTCGTCCACTGTTGGACATAGGCTTTCCCTAAAGAGCGCCACCACACCCGGTCCTCAGCCTTCCTCACCTAGCCACTTCCCGCCAGCCTCTGTATATCGTCGGTCCATCGTGCTGGAAGGCGTCCCACACTACGCTTACTTATACCTACGCGGTCTCCACTCAAGAACTTTCCGGCTCCAACGGCCATCACCTCTACGACAGGCATGACCTGCCTTCTTTTATCCCAGAAAATAAAAGAGTTCCCACGGGCTTTTGAAAACCTACATCCACGCGGACGAAGTCGCGGGCGTCAGCTAGTAAATAAATAAAAAAGTACTATTTGTACGAAGCGTTGCGTACTTTATTTGTAAGACGGACAGACAGACAGACAGACAGATAGACGGACAGACAGACAGACGGACAGACGAACAGACGGACAGACGGACGGGCAGACGGACCGATGGACGGACCGACAGACGCATGGACGGACGGACGGACTGACGGACAGACAGACAGAGGGTTCCGTTTTTTCCTTCTGAGGTACGGAACCCTAAAAATATAAAGAAATACCACCAGGTAGGTACCTACCTACCTATATTATTATACATATACAGGTACCTTTTTAGGGTTCCGTACTTTATAAGGAAAAAAGGGACCCTTAGGATCACTTCGTTGTCTGTCTGTCTTTCCGTCTCTCCGTCTGTGTCGTATCTGTCACACAAACCTATAGGATACTTCCCGTTGACCCAGAATAATGAAATTTAGTAGGTACGTAGGTCTTAGAGCACAAGTAAAGGAATAAATCCGAAAACCATAGATTTGTGATTACAACTTACAAAAAAAAATTAAAGTGTGTTAATGAAAAATAATTAGTATTTTCAATTTTCAATGTATAATAAGTATACCAAGTGGGGTATTATATGAAAGGGCTTTACTTGTGTATTCTAAAACACATTTTTATTTATTTTTATGCATAGTAGTTTTTGATTTATGGAGCAAAATGTCAAAAAAATACCTGAGTACGGAACCCTTGGTGCGCGAGCAACTCGCACTTGCCGGTTTTTTAAAATTAGATAAAATAAATAACTAAACAAAGTTACTTACCTATTGTACTAGGACCACACGAGTAGATATCCCTACTAGGACCTCAACAACAAAGTCAGGTCAATAAACCAATGAATAAAATTGGTGTCCAAATTTCAAATTCCAGAGGTCAATGTACAAAATGCAATAAGTATTTGAAGGACTTATTGACTCTGCTCTGCTCAATCTTCTACACATTTGCATAGCCACTGAATTAATAAACGAATAAAAATTAATTTTATAAAATCATTACGACTTTTGTTTTTGAAAACATAACAACAGTTGTCGTCATAGAAACCACAATATTACACGCGCAGCCGCGCGCCGCTGGGCTGGCCCTTCCCTCCGCCACCCGCGCGGTGTCTAATGTTTTGGGGTGAGAAGCATGATGATTTTAGCCGAAATCTAGCGCTTGAAAAGGGTTGAACAGTAGTTTGGGAAAAGTATTTTTGAGAAAAAACTACTGAATTTAGGTTTGCAAAGTAAAGTTATTTCAACTAATGAATAAATAAACTACGTGTAATGATAAATTGTTTTAGAATTTTCATATCCCTAATCTTATTTATTTACGCCCAAAGTTGTCATAGATTTAGTGTTAAAATAGGAATCTTTTGAGGCTCGTAACTTTTAAATCAATATTTTTTTCAATGTTTTAGATATCATTGAACCTAGATAATGACGAGATAAATCGATATAATTCTTAGTTTTGTGCGTACAATATCGAATATTGTTGTATTTTCCCTCCTACGTTTGTATGGAGAAAGCACCGAACTGAGCTGCCTTAAGTTCTAACTCTAAGACTCCAGTGTAACAACTCTTGTGTAACTTTTCAAGTCTATTCTGTAGTAATATTATGATTTATGTCCAGGTGGACTTTTTTCCCCCAAAATTTGGTGGGAACCCTTTATTTCCTAGAACCTTCTTTTGTTTCCTTAGTTACCAGTACTGTGGTAACTAGCCACGGCTGAAGTCTCCCACCAGATCAGACCAAATTTAGAATTTATTTTCCAAATTGCTGCTCCTTGGACCTCCCTTTTATACGTCTACAGCGGCTGCGTATGAGTTCCCAGGGTGCTGGGATGGCGACTTCGTGCCGGAAAACGCAGCGTTGGCAGATCACCAACTTGTTCAAACGTTGCAAGACCGTGGTGTGTGGAAGTCCGGCAATGAACGTCTATCGGTTGTCGACGAATGAACGAACATAGCATTAGAGATGGCTAGCTAATTCCGTGTGGCACAAAACCATATCAATCCAATTTCCGTTATGAGACAAGAAACCAAAGACGCTCCGTGGAATGTGCTAATAACGAGCTCAAACCCATAGAGATATCGTATACTAGAGGCGATGATGTCCCGCAAAATGGCCTCAACCTGTCCAGTGACAAAGAACATACAAAAACAGTGCGGCTACGGAAGGTAAACTCAATACAACATGAGATAACAGGTGCACTCAGACATGCATGTGTGACGGTGAGTTCAGCCCAGTCTACAAAATGCCGGCAGAGCTGAATGGCTCGATCGTGATTTTTGGCATGGCATTAATTTATGAGCATGAGAAAATCCTCAGCCACTAATTTTCCGTGTTAACGGATTTAATAAAAAAGGAAACCAAACTAAACATTTACTCGGACCAGGCGATATGGTACGATACGAATATTAGTATGATTAGAGTGTGATATTATAATCCATACTAATATTATAAATTCGAAAGTATGACTGTATGTCTGCTGTCTGCTAGCTTTTCACAACCCATCCGTTCAACCGATTTCAATAAAATTTGATACACAGATAGCTTGCATCCCGGGGAAGGACATAGGCTACTTTTTATCTCGGAAAATTAACGAAGTCGCGGGCATCATCAAGTTACATATAAATGTTTAAACTACATCGTGCTATTGAAAGATGATTATCTTAATATGAAGGTCCATAATATTTGATCTGAGCATCTGTGCCTCGAAAAGTCTTTTGGATGTTTTAAATAATTAAATAACAGCGCTTTTTTGACGGCTGATGTGTGAGATCTGTACCTCTACGTTCTACAACTCAACGCTTAAACCCTACAAAGATAAAGTCGGGGTTCGGAGGGTGAATTTTAATTAAATGCGTCCACGACATTAATGAGATGAAAGTGAGCTCGGCTCTTTATCGTGATTTGTTTGTAGAGTAGGTACTTGTATAATTACAAGGGTAAGATTTTATGCATCTACTATTACCTATAGTACGCAACAGGTCGAGATGGCGATCGGGGTGGGAACGCACCGCACTCCCACACGGCTCAACTCTTACCCGATGCGGGATAGCGCGAGTGACGTGCGGGTGTGCAGGGCGTCCCCCACCTCATACCCCGATTGCCATCTTGACATATCGCGTAGGTACTATGCGTGGACCGTGAATTATCACGGTCTGCTCCGCTCAACTCCGTCCAGCTCCACGTCAGTGGAAACGCACCCTTAGGCTGCGCGTTGATGATTCAGCCAGGATAAGTCTTTTTCCCGCAGACGACGGGTTCCGTACCATCGTTAATAACACTTTTTATTTTACTTTAATTTTTATAGTGGTTATTTTGAAATTTTTAGTGAATATTTGTCATTATAGTGGCAATAGAAATACACATTCTGTGAAAATTTCAACTCTCTGCCTATTACGGTTCACGATATACAGCCCGCTGACAAACGGATGGACGGACGAACAGCGGAAGCTTAGTAATAGGGTCCCGTTGGCTCCCTTCGGGTACAGAACAGCAACAACGTAGGTTCGTCTAATCCAGCGCGGTGCCAACGATTATGCGGGCCGAGGAAGATTGATGACGACCGATAAACGAGGCTTAACCCTCAGAATCCACAGGATTATGACCCATAAATAGCTATTTATTTTTGCACGCAAGTTTTTCAATGTACAAGGCCTCTGATAATGTACTGTACAAATAAGTATACGTACCTAAACACAGGACTGGATTTAACAGCCATATCAAAAGCCTCGTTCAGATTAAGGCTCGGTCTCCACCGAAGCGGAGCGGAGTGGAGATTGTATTCTGACTTCAGTCGACCAATCAGCATAATAGATAACGTAAAAAAATTATTACGTCATCTTTAAAAAATCTGATTGGTTGACTTTACAGATCTCCTCTCCGCTCCGCTTTGAGACAACCGGGCCAGGGGGTGCGTGATCATCTACCAAAGATGTGCGAGGAAGTTTCGGAGGTGTAGGCGTATATAGGCCCTACGTAGTACTAACGACTTCTCTGTAATAAGTACAAAACGGGATATCCAATAATAAAATGTGTATGTGTGTTCATTTGTCGAACTTTTTTTTTGTTTAATCGATAATTTAAAATGTTTATCACATAAAATTAACAAAGGACGAGGATTTTACGTATTTTGGAAACGATCTATTTAATATAATTACCTACTAAAATAATTTATTTTTGACATAGGCAACATCGCTTTAGGTAGGTATGCCGCGTGTTGCGATCACGTAGTAGGTATACCGCAAAGTACTAATTTTACTCTCAAGACGCAACTTTTATTTCAAAAAATCTTAAATAAGCTTCTACTTTATCCATTGAAAACTTTACTGCGTAGGCATTGCGTGGGCGAAGGCTAACTTCGCGACCTAAGTGGGGTTTGTGTGTCAGATAGAGAGCAAACCCTTGTACCAGACGGCCTGTAAAGTATGAATACGAGTATAATAGCTATAGTAAAAGTACAGCAAGCTTTTTAGCAATTTCGTTAAGTATATACTTAATATTTTTACAAAAACTGTTTTTAAGCTTAAAAGGTCTAAGTATATACCTATACTGCTATAAGCATACTTCCATACTGATATTATAAATGCGAAAGTGTGTCTGTCTGTCTGTCTGCTAGCTTTTCACGACTCAACCGTTCAACCGATTTTGACGAAATTTGGTACAGAGGTAGCTTGGAACCCGGGGAAGGACATAGGCTACTTTTTATCCCGGAAAATTTAAGAGTTCCCACAGCATTTTTAAAACCTAAATCCACGCGTACGAAGTCGCGGGCATCAGCTAATACATAATATTATAGCCGTAGGTATAACGCAAGGGACGTAGATAAATCGTAGCCAAGGTCATTTTCTGTCTGTTCCGATGAGATTCTGTAAAAAGAAAATCATGAGGTGTTGTGACCCGAAAAAAGCTTATTTTTCATTCGATAGTGGGAATTTCATCCATCTCAAACATGGCTTCAAACTTCCAAATCCACGCAGACGAAGTCGCGGGCAAAGGTAATAACCTCTTTCTAAAGGTTGATGTACATTATTTTCTTCCGCGTACTGTACTTAATGTGGCTATCTGAGAAGATATCATTAACCACCAACCCGATATTCCCATTTCCCCCATTAAATGAAGACAAACCCGTATAAAAGCCAATACACAAGCTTTTTCTGTTCCCGGGGAGGCCGGGGTGGGATTACACGAAATCAGAGTCATTTAGTGACGCACCGTCGCGCGTCCCAATTATGTTACACCTTCCCGACGTAATTACTGAGCCATATTTGATTCAGGCTTCTATAAAGTCACTACAGACATGAAAGGATACTCATATACCTAGTACTTAGGTAAAACGCGACAGATCTCCAAAAAAACAAATAGATTCGTCGTCACCATCATCATCAGGATGGTATGGAACCCTTCGTGTACGAGTCCGACTCGCACTTGACCGATTGTTTATTATTCTAGTCTGCAAGGGGAGAACACTGATGCAGAACACGCATCAGAGGCCCAACCTAATTTTAACCGACTTCCAAAAAGGAGGTGGTTCTCAATTCGGCTCGTTTTTTTTTTGGATGTAACATTGTTGGATGGACTACACAAATTTCAAACGACTATTTCATCCTCTTAGGGGTTGAACTTTAAAAAATCCTTCCTTAGCGGATGTCCATGTCATAATAGTTATCTGCATGTCTTTCAGCCCGATTCGTCCAGAACGATAGACATCTAATGTTAGATTGTAGGACTATCTATCTCTCTGCGTTGCGCGTCGTAGGAATATCTCAGCAATGGCTGAGAATCCGATTGTGTGGAATTTTGGACAATATTTATTACGACTGTCACATTCAAAGTAAGTGCATGTGAAACAACCTTTATTATTTCACTAAAGTGGGACAGGTGCTGGGTTTCATTTATCAAAGAGGACTTAAATTATGTCTTAGCGTATACCGACAGAGCGTGAGTTAAACTTCGGTAAGTAGGCAAGTAAAGTTAATATTTTTGTGTCTGTGTGTCAAGAAACCTAGAGGGTTCTTCCCGTTGACCTATAACCATGAAATCTAGCAGTAGGTAGGTCTTATAGCACACGTAAGGGGGAAAATTCGAATTTGTGGTTACATCCCGAAATAAAATTAAAATTTGTTCTTGAACAAAAAATAATAGTATTCTCAATTTTCAAAGTGAGATTACTCTACCAAGTGGGGTATCATATGAAAGGGCTTTTTACCTGTACATTCTAAAACAGATTTTTGTTTATTTTTATGCTAAATAGTTTTTGATTTATCGTACAAAATATCGAAAAAATATGTATATACGGCACATTCGGTGCGCGGGTCTGACTCGCACATGACCGGTTTTTCTTATACCTATACTTATACGGTATACCTACTTAATTATTCGGTAATGTTCTGATTTCGTTGCCCGCAGCCCGAATCTTTATGACCACTCTAGACTAAGCAAGTTGATACAAAAACGTATCCTCAAATCGTTCTTGCCCGGGGGTCCGCTTAACCTATTTTCATTTCCCTGTTTTTATTTCCCCGAAGCTACGCGAAAAACGTTATATGGGCAGAGGCTTTCCAATTTACTGGGAGGCTCCTTCGGAAATAGTTTCCTGGGTACAGCGATAACAGTAAAAGTTAAAACATAGGTAGGTAGCTACATTCGCTTTCGGAATTTAGTGGTGGTCAAAGAAATCAGTGTTCCGTACATACGTACATAGTAAAAAAACCTCTATCAAAGACCGAGAACCAATATCAAGTTGGTAATTTTTTTGTGACTGACTCACAGGTCACCAAGTAGACAATCATTATCTTGGTCAACTTTGTTGCTGGTAAATTAGCAAACCCTCCATGATCGCTACAAACTTAATTTTATTGACACGTAAGACTTATTAAATTAAAATATAAAAAAAATGTAATTAACCTCAAAAGGAATTTAATATCTTTAATACAAAAAACAAAAATACCAAACTTATTCTAGAACATAAAAATTACAAATCGAAAATATCATCTAAACCACCGCAACGAGGTAGGGTGCCCAGAACGCTGGCAGCGTTACCTCGTTGAATGGCCAGACTAATATGCTGACCGAGGTAACTGCCAGCCCTCCGGTCCCCCGTGGATTCCGCGAGACGGGATGAAAGGTCCTTAAAAAAGGATCCTCGCCCCACGAACCCATGGTCTCCACCCCAAAAGGCACAAATATGAAACTATTTTCTATATTCTCATATTTGCGCCTCTTGGCCCTTTCTGCCTTAGTAGCCGCCGCTCCGGCCGCCACGGAGGTCGCCTGTACGTGTGACAGCGCCAGTGTATCCACACACGTGGCATCCCACACAAGCGACCTACCTTGCTTCCACGGGACAAGAGTCATACCGTCTGGTCTCTTGCCATCGCTACGTGCCAAACCATTTGGTTCCAATACTGCAGGCACATTAGCCGTGACAAGAGACCTACATATGACTCCGTTCAAGGAAGCATGACGGGAAAAACGACCGGCACTTTTGGCACAAGCAAGACCGTGGTGACCATATACGTCCACTGTCTCGCCACAATGACAAAGATGTGGCTGTTGAATCCTAGCGCCAAGCCGAAGACCAACCGCGATAGTAAGTGTAAGGTGGTCTAAAAGAGTGCCTATATGTTTCGAAGGGAGAGCTTGAAGCCAATAGCTCGATTCTCTCGTAGACACTGCGAGGAGACGCGCGCGATCTCTTGCAGAAGTTGATGAATTTATCAACTCCTGCAAAACGTCTGCACAAAGCGCGTCATCCCACCCCCTTTGAGAAAACAAAGATACCGGCTCATTACTAGGACATGCTAAATTGAAAGCTTCTCTAGCCTCTGCCAAATACGAAAGCTCTATAGAACCCAAAGATGGATTTATAATATTGCCAAAGAGCTTTAACGTACTATACGCAGAAGATAGAAAAGCTGGTAATGATACACTGCTTATTTTACGAATGCCTAAACCACCGTAGCGAACCGGGAGTGAAGCTTGTTTCCATGTCGCGCCATCAAAAGGACAACTTAGAACTTTGGAAAGTGTGTTTTCAAATGTTTTCCTGTTAAACCTCAAAATGTTTTCAAATTTTTGGAAAATCTACCCCACGGAAGCACGGAACACATCTGCCCCAGCAGCCTTCGGTTCTGCGACAGACAATAACCTGCCCATTGCCACTTCAGCTTGCAAGTGCATAAGTTAATAGATGGATATCGTTATTTTTATCGTAACTTATTACGTTAAATATAACAGTTACGGATTTTCATACGGTTTTCACGAATAGAAAAAGGCTATAATTTATGAGTATTTTGCAAAAATACGTTACCGGTATGATGAAAATTGACGGAAAAAATCGTCCCACCTGAGAGCTTGTGTGGCGTGCACTGCGTTACCTAATACGTATACGCGACAGGCCAAGATGGCAATCGTAAGTGAGGACGCCCCGCACACCCGTACAGCCCCCACCACGCTAACCCGGTGCGGGATAACGCGGGTGACGTGCGGGTGTGCGAGGCGTCCTTCCACCTCACACCCCTATTGTCATCTCGACCTGTCGCGTACTAAACCTACCTAGTAAAACAATATAATATAGGTACCTCTACCTAGTGGAATAGTTCCTCTCAAGCTACCCGTGCGAAGCCGGGGCGGGTCGCTAGTAAATTTTGAACCCAGGATATGGGCACATCTGAGGGCCAGATTCAAATTAAAACGCCCCCTTGTTCTTTGAAGAAATGCCGAGGGCATTTAATTGTGATCCGAATATTGGCCTCAGAGCGGGTTGCGAATAATTGCCGAATTTACTGCTCAAATGCCCTTTGTCGTCAGTTATTGAATTAGGCAAGCGGCTCTCAGTCGAAACGGAAAATTTCGACTAATGAAAAATTCTATTCGGGACCTTGTGGTTTTTTGGAATTCATTATCTCCAAAATAGAAATTTCCTTTGAAGAGGCCTACCTATAGGTAAACCATCTTTAAACAATATAAAACGTCGGATAAGTAGGTAGGTAACTACGTTTATTTTTGTACTATTTTTAATTGTACAATAAAATTATTTGTAAACCTTATTTAGGAGATTTCATAGAGGGTTTCACCAATTCGGTTACTGACTTGGGTCAACTTGCTTATCCGTCTCAGTAGATTGATACGCTTCGCCCGCCTACATAACCAGTGCTACGTATAGTCGTATAGTCCGCGACAGGTCGAGATAGCAATCGGGAAGGGAACGCTCCGCACAGCCCGCGCGCTAACCCGGTACGGTACGGCGGGTGGCGTGCGGGTGTGCGGGGCATCCCTCCACCTCATACACAGATTGCCATCTCAACTTATCGCGTAGTAGGTATAGGTAGGTATGTGGTTATGCGCTGTCGCCACTCTCAAACTGTAAAAAAAAGTCAAGACCGCGTAGGTACCTACCTAGTGCAAAAATAAAACTAGGTACTAGGTAGATAGATATGTACCTAACCTATTGCTTGTTATTTTCACAAGCGCATAGAAATTATCAACTTTGACGACAGTAGGGGGCAGGTAAGAGCTTTGAAAGGAAAATATAAGCAGCAACAAGACATTCCAATGTCCTGTCGTAGCTATTAGAGCAGTGAAGCCCGCTCTATACAGAACAAACATTCATTCGTGCCGCCCCTACTTCAACTGTCCGGGTAGGGTTGCCACATACTTTTTTAAAAAATTGTTAAAGTCAAGCACCAATTACCGCAAATCTTTTTGTCATGGACTCATGGACATGACGAATATAGGCCGTTGGACTTCAGGAGCCTAAATACAAAGGATAAGTTTTATAATAGGCATACCTACGCTTTACCACAATGAAACGTGATGGAAAGTGATGATGTGGCCTAAGATCACCGAGTAGAAAAAGGGACGCGTTTACCTAGAAGATGCCTAGATTCACTCTTGTTTTAAAGATATACGGAGTTCGGATTATAATTGGTAGGAAACACAGACCGTGGGAGAGTATTCCAAACCTTAGCCATCTGAGGAATGATGACGCAAAACGTTTCGTGCGTGTAGATAGAATGTCGACGACATAATATTGGATGGAAATTCGCCCAAGGCGTCTTGCGGTTCAGTGGTAAAAGTACCTGGGTAAAATTAGAAGCCTAATAAAATGCAGTTCAAAATAACTGAACCCACTGAGGTGTCTCAGAAAGGCACCTCATTTTATTTATTTGCAAAAAATTAACGTTTAAATAGGTAATAATGTAGGTACAGGTAGCAACCCTTGTAGTCTACTTCAAGGGGTGGGAGAAAATTATCTCGTGAATAAATTATATTTTTCCCCTTTTATGAAGACAGTTGAAGTGCATTTTCGTCCATCTTTTGTCTTAGATCAAAGACGCAGGAATTCCGGCAGCCCAGGCCGGAAAAATATAAATATGGTTAGGATTTTAAGTTGGGTTGGTGTCGTTGAGATACGTTACCAAAGATATCCTCATCTTACGATTCTTTAGTTTCAACTTTCACCTCCTTTGTAGTAGATATCTAGTCTACTTGCATATCCACATAGGTCACAGACATACCTCGACAGGTCGAGATGGCAATCGGGGTTGGGACGCCCCGCACACCCGCAGTTCCCGCGCTAACCCAGTGCGAGATAGCGCGGATGAGCGGGGCGTCCCCCCGCTTCATACCCCGATTGACATCTCGAACTGTCGCGTACTATAGATACATTAACATACCAAATTAATGACAGAGACAACGCTTTACTAAGCCGAAATCTCATTCTACAGATCGATGTACATTACTTTCTGCCGCGTAGGTACTGTACTCATCTTGAGTTTTATATTATATCAATACTCGTGGTCCTGCGTGTAAAATAATGGCATTAGAGTGCTTTAGGACGATTCTCCTAACGCTGTTTGTTTTCAAAATTCAATTTGCGTCAGCGAATTTGCACGTTTGACGTTATCAGCCCTCGGGGTAAAGTTTTGTTGTTTGAAAATTGTTTTTAGGAAATTAGGGTCCGGACAGCTTCATAAAGAGCCTAGCTAGTAGCTACAGTACGCGGCAGAAAATATTGTACATCGACCTTTAGACAGAGATAACGGTCTCGTAGAGCCAGTGGCGTGCAGGTGATAGAGGCATCCAAGCACTGCTTACCCAAGTTGAAATAGCTCAAATAGCTCAATTCACTTTTCATAATGATAGTAAATAAGTAACCTGACCAACTAATGCTTACCTTAGCATCGAATCCTGTTCACGCCACTGCGTAGAGCGTTCTCTGTCGTCGAGATCGACAAAACGTCATATAGGTATCAGTGTCAGAGACAACGCTTTACAAAACCAAATCTCATTCTAAAGGTCGATGCACATTATTTTTGCCACAGTACCTATACAATTAGATACAAAAAGCGTGATCCGGAGCAGATGGTTAGATCCACATAAAAATAAAATTGGGAAACTCTATTCCTCGTAAAAGTATGGCTTTTATTTTATCAACTTGTCAGATTAGATATATTTGTGCACAACTAAATAAGCACCCCACCAAGGTAGTTACTTCCAGATATTATAGTAGGTAAGTACCACCACTACAATTATCATCAACCGATAGACGTCCACTGCTGGACATAGGTCTCTTGAAGGGACTTCCACACGCCACGGTCTTGCGCCGCCTGAATCCAGCGGCTCCCTGCGACTCGTCTGATGCACCTCTGCACCTTGGGACCCCAACTATATCTTCTATAACATAAAAATGAAGCACTAAATGTGTTGGTCATCGCAAATCTCGAGAACAGCTGAACCGATTTCGCTAATTCTTTATTTATAATATTCCTTGAAGAACGAGGACGGTACTTACGGAGAGAAAAATTTAAAAAATTTTAATCGACTGTTAGGCGGAACGAAGTTCGCCAGGGCAGCTAGTAGTATATATAAAAAGCTTGTAATAGGTATTTCATAATACTTTTATTATGAACAGTCAAGATTCTTAGAAGTTATAACGTAATCACGTGATTTATAACATAGAATAAACATATCTCAATGAATTTACAATATTACTTAATAACAGTATAAACACTACGCATTCAAAATCGGGAAAAAAAATTATAAATTGAAACGAATCCGACAGTTTGCTTTCATCTCAAAATTTCACCTCTTTGAGGTGATGCCTTAAGGCAGACGCGTGATAGACGAAGTGGAGTCTTGTGTAACAATTTAGGGATGATTTATGTCAGCACGTGGCGGACGCGGGCCGTGCCACGTACGACGCGCGAACGAGACACGGATTCAAAACATCACGAACATTTTATATGAAGCAGTTCACGCTTTACCGTGCTGTGTCCGTTCACGGATGTCACACGTGAAGCATAAACTGCTCGCGATATTTTTTAATCGTCGCTTCGTTATCAAAAAGACTGCTCTTATCTCCACTCATGTCGGGTTTAAAAGTTCAATATTTTATATTACAAAGGTATCTTTTATAATACAATAAAAATAAAATCTATTTTAAATTCTGTACATGCCACGTCAATTATTAGGTACCTGCCCATTTAGCCCAATTTTGTTACACACAAAACTTTATTGGCAATATTTATTAAATTTAAAGTTTTGTGTATAACCAAATAAGCGGTATAATATAAGTAGCATTTTTTCATCTATATTTTCAATATAATATACCTACTTACATCACATAATATTCTAATTCACTAAACAGGTCTACAAAAAGAAAAATTACTATTATTTAACATTTAACATAGATAAACATAGGTAGGTACACTCTTTAAAGATTTTCATGTAAATTATTTCACACACAATCAGTACCCTTATTAGAAATGCGAAAGTGTGTTTGTTTGTTGGTTTGTCCTTCAATCACCTCGCAACGGTGCAACGGATTGACGTGATTTTTTGCATGGGTATAGATAAAGACCTGGCGAGTGACTAAGGCTACTTTTTATCCCTGAAAATCACAGAGTTCCTACGGGATTTTTAAAAACCTAATTCGACGCGGGCGAAGTAAGTAGCGGATTATCTATATAATTATCTATTTAATCAATCTTCAATAGGTATTTCTTTAAAGCCCAGCATGCATTGGCCCAATCCATTCGGCGAACGTATACCAGACACTCGGCGTACCTACCACGTGCGGCCGGCGCGTGCCGATGTTTGTGGTTTTGTCATAGAAATATCAATCTTAATAGTAGGTACCTGGGCGCAATTTAAAAGCAGAGTTTACACTTTACGTTTTCTTTAGTTTATATTTTGAATATGTGCATTTGTCTTTTGGTGTAACTTGTAAGTACCTACCTACTATAAAGCATATTTCACTCATACATGACTTCGTCGAATGCATTAGGCCAATGTACAGAGGCGTGCACAGGGTTGACAGTCAAGGGTAGGTAGGCATAATTAGGTACTCGCAGGAACTTATTTACTAGCCTAATTAATCATAAACATTGGCCTAAAAGTAGGGTAAGCAAGTGTTTTATGTCTCTATGACCTGCACGCCACTGCCAATGTGTACTAGACATCGATGTATAAACTTTTTACAAATTAATCTATCTGTTGTCGAAAATTTCAGTAGCCTCCCAATAAATCCAATTTTAAATTCCAAATCATACCAATCAAAAGCAAAAACACAGTGCGTTCAGTCAAAAACCGATTAATTTTTACCAGCCGCTCGAGTCTGGTCTACGAGGATTTAAAATTTTAAACATATTTTTATTGTAATATATTATTGTGGGGATGAAGTATTGTTTTCCCCATCTTTCTCTATGAAATACTACCATTGATGTGGTGTACTCTATGAATACTACTGATATTACATTAAAAATATGTCTAAAATGAAAAAAACTACTTTCCTTGGAACATCATGAACAGCGCCATCTATGAGACTTTTAAGGGACACGGTCTGGAAGTTCTAAGTCCTAAGTTTAATATAATCAGTGTGGCTAATTCCTTTGTACACAATCTCTAAACTAAACTAAAATATCACGTCTAAATCTATTGCTATCCCTTTCATAATGTTGCTTGCGGAAAAGGAAAGCACTAGATTTAGACCTGTTAATTTAGTTTAGTTTAGAGATTGTGTACTAGAGAATCGGCCCCAGTATTATAACTCTATGAATATAATGCTTATTGTACACAACTAGATGAACCTCACGTAACGAAATTATAGTAGTAGTAGTATAGTAGGATAGTAGTGTAACGAATGTACTGATGAACGCTTTGCTTGCGTAAGTACATCCTGTACCTTGAGTACAATTTTACTATAAGTAATACATATAATTATTTCATACAATTAGGCCGCATTATTTCGATTGTAAAATTAGGCCGCACTTAAATTTTAGGTGCCTCACCAATGACCTGGGGGATCGCGGTGCGCGGAAAGACAGTGATTTTATCATATTTACATTAAAATTCCGCCTCAGCACCTCAGATGTGGAGTTCTGTATCTATATAATAATTCAGACCGCATAGAAACCGATAAAGCTACCCTGTCCAGGTTAGTGCGCTTCCGTCTTAGGGTGAAATCTATAGAGCGCACTCTGACTTTGCTAAAGTCAGCGTTAAAACGAGACAGATGTATATCTCTCACATAAATCTGTCTCGTTTTAACTCTAATCTTAAGTAAAGTCAAAGTGTGCTCTAAGCCAGAACAAAAAAAAAAGTGCGCTCTATAGATCTCAGCCACAGACTGCATTATCAATTTGCCAATCATCATTAATTATTATCACCATGTGAAATTCTGGGATTACAGGAGCTAACATTGCCATAAAATAACAAATGACATATTTGCAATCATATCATGTCCGTGCCCAAATATATTGACGATGCAATCATTGCATTGCCCATGTACGGCGTAAAATAAGTCATGCCTTATCTATCCTAGCCTACTTTAAAATGGACCAAATTGTTATCGGCAGGAATATTACACGATAAATACGCATCATTTACATCTAATAAGTTTTATCTAAGCCTTTATTTTAAACTATTGCCATCTCAACCTGTCGCGTAGGTACTTTTGCCATGCATTGTACCGCATTCGCCATCACATGTCAATTTGCAGAGTCGTGCAGTAGAACTTGGTGCAATTTGTACAACTAGTCACATAAAGGGGCTTAGTACAATAAAGCTTTGTATCCACTAAAGGCGGCCGCGGATCGAAGCAGCCAGCGCCTTAACCCGCGACAGCTCATGTGTAGACACTCCCTAAACGCCTGAAGCATCAAATCAAACTAGGCGAATCTCGCGGAGTTTTTCTTATATCTCGCTCGTTTTTGGCACAACCAGAAGTCTGAATTAGAACCATGTGTAAGCAGCATGTATGCAGCAACATGGACAAGCACATGTATCCATTTGAGCAACCTCAGTTTGCCTCAAAAGAAACTGCTCAAAGGGACAAAAAAGTCTTATCCACTTTTATGAGTTGCGCCGATGTACAAAAATGTTATTTTTGAATTGCGCAAAAATCTCAGTCAATTACGCGCGTCCTTGCGCTATATTTTGTACGCACGAATTATGAGCGAGATAGCACGAGTCTTTTGTAGTTGTTCTTGTTTAAAATTTAACGTCAAGTAATAAGGTATGTGATTGTATTTCATTTCATTGGTGTAAATTTGGTTTTAATCGACTTTTCTGCGCAAACGAATATTAGCGATGCGATTAATAAAAATAATAGTACTATAACTGTATTTGCATTTCAGGTAGTTTCGCTCAAACTTCACATGAAAATAATATAATTGTAAAAATGTTCCATAATACATTATCCATTTATTGTAAAACATTCATTTATTAAAATTTATTTACTTGTCCAACATTAGATAATTTGATAATCCTACAAAATACCTGGAACTTGGTAAATGCATGAAGCAAACATTCTTTATAAGAATGGTTACAATTTTTTATGAAAATAGTAGGGGGCTATATTGCAGATATTAAGCAAAAATCAAAATAAAATATTAAATTTAATAACAGTGATAAAACGGAACTTTTAAATTTAATAAGTGACATAATCATATTCACCCTGCTTAGCATGTGTCAGTTTACAATAAGCCTCACTCTCTCCATCACTTTACTTTCTGTTCACTTTTTGTTCACTTTCACTTCACTCCAGTGTCTCAGAGGCCCAGCAGACACAGGGCGAGGAAGTTAGAGCATCAGTCATCCGCATCCTCCTCTTCTTCGCTCATGTCCTCCTCGCTGCTGCAGTCGGGCTCTGAGCCCTGCGCCACGCAGCGCTCGCACCAGCATATGAACAGGTAGTTCTCTGCTAACTCCTGAAATTATACAGAAACTCATCTATTGAAACTGACAGCACATTGGAAACATCTAAAACAATTGTCTGTTATGTTGAATGACTATATCTTCTTTCTTCCTGGGTTTCTTTTCCATGCTTACACTGAGATCTATAGAGCACACTTTGACTTTGCTCAGACTTAAAATTGAGTTAAAATCTAGAATCAGTATCCCAAACCAGTGGTAGTGACCATTCACTACCACTGATTTGGAATACTGATTCTAGATTTTTCGATTTTTTATTAATATTAAAATGAGAGATTATTAACGAATCTGATCAAATTTGATATCTAAATATAAAAATCTTCATTAAATAAATTAAAACCATATCCTTAACCTTAAATAAAATGATTTACCTTCTGCCTCGAATGCCTAGATCGCTGTAATGCACACTCATCCAGATAACTAATAAATATTTCCTCTCCCGGAAGGATGGTTTTGATGGCTTTCAGTTCTATCCTATGGTTGCCGTATGGGAATGATGACTCAGCGTTTGGCGCACAGCTGTGGTTACAAGCACTTTGCAAGAGGAATAGCCCAGAACCTTCTGTGTTGAGGAATTGACCAGATTCTATAAATAATAATAACAATTGGGTATTTGACTACATCAAAAATAAATTATTTCTCAGTGATTATTAAACAGAGGGTCTTCCATAATACGTAAAATCCTCCTTTGTTGGTTTTAAGTGTAATAACCATTTTCAATTATAGATTAAACTAAAAAAGCACGTCAAGTAATTGTGACGTCACACACCGGTATTTCATAGAATATCGCATACTAAGCGCGCGTTTTGACGTTTGATAAAAAGTAACTGATTTGACTAGTTGTCAAATACCGTATTAGTTTAGTTTCTCTTGGGTTGTAAGAATTGGTCAAAGGTCAAGTGCAAGTTGGACTCGCACACGAAGGATTTCGTACCATCGTAGAAGAAACACTTTTTAATTTTCTTTTTTTTTTAATTCAGAATTTTAGAGTTTAAAGCCGTAAAGCCGGGTGTGAGGATATGTATAAATTTAGAATTCTTTAATTCTGAATTTTGTTAACAACAATAAATTTCTGTGAAAATTTCAACTATCTATTACGGTTCACGAGATACAGCCCGCTAACAGACAGACGGACAGTGGAGGCCTAGTCATAGGGTCCCGTTTGCCGGGTACAGAACCCTAAAAAGAGGCCCGTATGCGAACGAGATCGAAACTGCAATGCAGTACCCTCATTAATAAGCAAAACAGAAAATTTAAATGTATAGAAGCAGGTGTTACTTTGCGGATATATGTACAATGAACCAAAAGCTTAATTTGCTATAATCTGGTGAAACAGGTCGAATCTGTATGGTGCAACATGCAGCGTGCGACATGCACCGCCCGCCCTCCCATTGCACTTTGAAATTGTGGATTGTAAGGTCTAAATCTCCTGAGGATGCGCCGGTGTTGGGGCGAAACTTGTGTCGAGTGTGTTGGGATTTGTGTGATGCTGTGTGGTAATGGTGCATATTGCTTACCTGGTGGCTGCTTTTTCTGCATGTTTAGTAGTAATAGGGCGGGCAGTGCATGTCGCATGTCGCATGGTGCACCATACAGATTCGACTTGGTTCAGCAGATTATAGCAAATTAAGCTTTTGGTTCATTGAATAGAAAATTGAAACACAAACCTTCTTCCACATACTGATACAGCTGGTCAATAAACATGTCCAACTGTTGTTTCTCATCGTCCGACATTGTCAAGTTTGATACGGAATTGACCCATAGAGCAAGTGGACTTGTGCCGATGCCCTGTCCATTTGTTCCTACTAGAGCCATTAAAGAGCAGAAGCCTTCAGGCGTTAAGAACTGAAAAAATTTAAGAATGTTTTCAATATTTATTAATTTATTTTAATACTTATTTACAGTTTACAATAGTTAGGGAGCTTCTAACAAAACATCGCTTCAACGTCAGGTACAAATGTTTCAAGTCCCGCAAATTGCTAATGCGCGTGGCCACCATTTTAGTGACATCAGCACTAGACTGAAGTTTCGAGCTGATGGTATATTTTTACTTAAATATACGTCAAATGACGCCAAAATGACGTCATTTCGATGTTAATGAGACATGATTCCAGCGCAATAACAATTTGCGGGACTTATATCTACATTTGACGCTACGTAGGCTATGAAACGACTAGGTTTCTTTGATTTCACGTCACGCATAGCCTAATATTTGACAGATTGTCGATTCAGTAGGTCAATTTTGTAAAATCTGCATCAATCATCATTACAATCTCAATTGTTGTGATTGGCTGAATTTGTGCGACTCTTGTTGCAACAATGCATTGTAGCCAATAGTGAGCGAGCGTCAACTAAGAGGTGATTGCAATAGTGACATTGTAACTAGCCTTCATTCTACTGCAATGGAGCAGCATCATTATTCTTAAGTTTGACATATTATCTAGCTGTCATTTTAGTATCTGAAAAAATAAACTATAGAGCACACTGTAGAATAAAATATCATACCTCCTGTATATACTCGCCATTTATAACACTGGCAGTCATCTCTCTCAGTGTATTTATCTGGCTCCTAAACTCATCTCCAAGCAACTTGTGAACTAACTCGGCATCCTCATTCACAGTTCTATGACAGAACTGTTTGATTGTGGCCGCAGCTGACTCAGGGTCTGAGTGTTGTTGGATGTATGCTAGTATCCTTACTAGCAACATTACATTTGCTGTCTCTGGTGGGTAGTGGATTTGCCTGAAAATTCACATGATAAAATTTAAAAGACTGTGTGTGAAAGTGTGTCTGTCTGTCTGTCTGTCTGCTAGACTTTCACTGCCCATCCGTTCAACCGATTTTGACGAAATTTGATACAACAATAGCTAGCATTCCGGGGAAGGACATAGGCTTCTTTTTATCCCGGAAAAACAAAGACTTCCCACAGGATTTTTAAAAACTAAATCCACGTGGACGAAGTCGCAGGCTTCATCTAGTAAAAAATAAAGGGTATGTCACATACTTACTTCCAAGTCTCCAGTAAAACATTAATAGGATGTTGCGTCTCACTCTGTATATAACACAACACCCTGTGGTATTTGGCATAGGAGATCTCCTTGCATTCCTCAGAACAGTAGAGTATACCACACTGATTACAACTCGTAATATTCAGGAGGTCTGTTTCAAAGCAATTTGAATGTGGTAAGACTATATCAGGCTTTGCAGAGAGACGTCTTACATTCTGTTCTGGAGTTTCTAGGGGCCTGAAAATGAATAATAAAATATTTTTAATGAAATGTTAGATCAATAAGTTTTGCTTCCAAAATTCTTCAGGGACTCTCCCAATTATGAAGTAAAATTTATGAGATTTTTAGTCTTGTTATTGGGATGTGTTCGCAAAAACAATTTGAGAGAAATACTAACAAGAATTCGTATATATTTCTAGTATACTTACATAATTATTATGACATAAATATAAATTTTATAAATATATTGCTATTCTCAAACTCCTTGGTGAAAAACATGTGCAGCGTAAGCCTCTGTTATTATAACTAACAAGTGATAATAATTGTGATTCATGAGAGATTTGAGTGAAAATTAAACAAAAAAATTCTATAGGTACCTCATGCAATGATCACACGCTAGATATCTATACGTGGCGTTCCACGCAAACTGACACGACACTAAGGGATCTTCCGCCAAAATAACATCACCTTCATTGAACTGCTTCGTCGCAAACAGACCCTTTCCCTAAAAAAACAATGAATTTCACTTATGCCGCATTGCACATAAGAATGTGTTTTGTAACTTTAGATAAAAACAATCCATTTCATACCTTTTTGCTGTTAGATATTCTTATTTCAAATCCTGCCATAGTGTTGGTCTAATACACTAATAATCTAATTACACTTCTTATTGTAAAAAGGAATTATTTAAATATTTCAAAGGTTAGAATTGAAAACAAGACCACGAAAGTCGAAAAATAGGAAAATGTCATTAATGACAATAGTGATTAGTGACAAATGTGTAAATTTTTTGCTATGCGTTCAGAAATTGTAATCCATAGTTGTAATCATTATTCTTACGTTTGACATTTCTAGTTGTCATTTTCACATCACTGTTTTAGTATCTGAAAAAATTATAGTAAAGTCTGGCTAACGATGGGCTCACGAAAGATGAGACTGGAAAAGCGCGACAACAAAGCTTTAAAAAATATCAGTATGGCATTGACTTATTATATATATGGCAGCCACAAAATTAGTAGGTACACATTTAGTAACAATAGACCTAGAATAACCTAATTTGATACCTACTTTAGAATTTTTATTTCTGTTCTATCAAATCCGGTTATTCCTGGTCTGTCATACTCAAGGTCATACTAATTTCAGAGTTGCCATACTGATATTTTTTTAATTTAACGCGCTAACGCGCTTTTCCAGTCTCATCTTTTGTTAGCCAGACTTTAGTGTAGTTATCACAGTTATCACAAATCGGACTAGGACTGCTCAGAATAGACTTATAAAAATAAAAACTGTTCAACCTCTTTTGTGTTTTCTCCAAACAAAGCTGTGCTGTGCTGTGTGGCAAAGACTACAATGTAGAGCGTAGAGCTGAGCGAGACCAATAATAAATTTAATCTATGACTACACTATTATCTCTATGACTATTATACTGGGTATGGCACAACAAAAAGCCACTAAAAGAAACAACAACGAATTTGAACAACTGCGCTGCGATCCTTCCTGATATTTTTAAAATAGTCCGAGAGGTGGATACAAAATTTATAAGCATTAATTTTAAAGTTTGCATAATAAGTAATAAATAAATAAATCATAGATTAATAATTATTGATCTCGCTCCGCTGTAAGGATTAAATATTAAGAGGGCTTGGCCTTTTATCGTTGAAAATAAATAGGAACAAAACAACAAGGAGTTTCGCTAAATATACTCTGATGTAGGATAAAATCTTACATTCTTAAAAGTCTTTGAATTGAATAAAATACAAGTTTATTAATCTGAGCTCATAGGTACCTGTTATATTACAGGTAGTGACAAGTGTGCTTATTTTAAACTCATCTCATCATCTAAGATACCAACCCATGTACCAACCAGAGTAAGTACCTACCTACTTACGTAAGATTTGTTGTTAATAATAAGAAACAGCATTACAGTTCGGGCTACATTATGAGAACTGTATATTAAATGTACATACTCTTTGAGATAAACCAATAGAGTCAGCTATCTATCTAAGGAGATTTTCTATTCGAAGAATTTTCTTGGCGTTTTCTTAATAATAATTATTATTGGCCATATTTACTTAATAGCTAAGTAAATAAAATAAAGACGCGTTAAATATTAATTATTTTATTCAAAATTGGAAATAAATGAAGACAATAATTTCATTTAATTAGGTATTTATTTATAACAATTAATATAGGCATTCAAATTTATCTAGATTGAACTAAATTAGACATTATATTATTTACATTAGAGAGTACAGATAACACACATACAAAGTAAATATTAATAATCTCTCTCAGGTCTTCAACTATACCCATGCAAAAAACCACGTTGATCTGTAGTTCTGTTGCGGCATGATTGCAGGACAAACCAACAAAAAAAACACATTTTTGCATTACCAATAATTATAAGGATCCATGAATATATTTATACTACTTAAACCTACTTAAAAGTACCTATAGGTAGTTTTTATTTTTGATTTATAGCTTAAGTATTTAAATAAAACTATTCGATTACCAAAAAATGCTAACCTAATGAAATAATTGTATACTTAGGTACATAAGTCATAATAACTACAAATGTTTCGACTCATAAGATAGCTGCCGCCTTACGTATATTATTAAAAATATAATCTAACATTTTCAAAGAAATTAACTTACTTATTTTATTTAGGATCTAATAAAAATATCTTATCTTACTAAGCTCTAATAAAATGATTTTATTTTATTTTAACTAATTAATACCTATCTTAATGCTCATTTATTCATTTTAACCAAGTTTTGTCAGAGCAATCGTTAAATAATACAATAATAGTCGTCAAGTAAGTATCTAACACAATAAGCGTAGCTCTATTAAGTAAATCAGTGAACATTATAATTTTATTAAAATACAAAATTCCCATAAAAATAAAGACAATAAAAAATATTATCAGGCAGTGTTGACACCGACAGAAGTAAAAACTTCAAAATTTTATATTCAACTATGAAATAACAATGGATTTTTTGAAATTATTACCCATCCCAAAATCGCCCAACGCACAAAAAGAAGTTTCACTTTTACTTTTAGTTTTATTTTTAAAATTATACCTATTTAAGCGCTAAGAAAAGTGTCCAACTACCTAATTATTACTGTCAAACTCCAAATTTATTATTGAGTAACGTAACCAATAATTCACAATTATAAATTCCCGATGGCATGGCATAGACGTCCTACGCAGTTAATATTGGTATTTTTTTGCCTAATGTACCTAGGTATATATCACAACTAAATTACAAATGTTCACTGAGCTAAGCAATAGGTCAGCAGAAACGTAAACAAAATAATTTAATAATAATTAACCAAAATATTAAATAAAAAATTTTGGACTTCTAAGAACAAACTTCAGTAACGCGTAGAGAACTTATGACCTTTTAAACTAGTTTTGATTGACATCATTACAAATGCGTCATAACTTTAGCTTTATACGCTTCTATTTGTGCTATCGTATCAAATAAAGGTAGGGTCATCGTTTCGGGTGTAAAAGACAAGAGGAGCGCTGCTGCTATCGCTGTCGTGGAGAATAAGATGGATGGCAACGCGTTCAATTCACTCGCCTGTAACAACAACGTTTCAATGTTAATAAACCAAATACTTCGAATCTCGAAGAACTGATAAGCATTGGAGTCACAAGGGCTTTAATGGCGACCTCGCACCCGAAAACGCAGCGTCGGTAGACCCTCCACTAGGTGGTCAGACGCCGGCTGGACTCAAGCTGTACAGGACCATGTTTTGTGCTGATCCTTGCTGGAAACCTTCGCCCAGCTGTGAGATGACTGATCTATCTATTACTGTCTGTTACTTTAAAAATATAAACCTATGAATTTCAGGAGCTAGCACTTCTAAATATTTATACCTACCCAGTTTAAATATTCTATTTGAGATATGAAACGCTCAATACCATGGCGGTATGTCTTTACCGGTAGGGTAGTAATTATAAAAAACATCTTACCAGAAGAGGCGTAAGTGGTGCCAGCATACTGCCTACTCTGGCAGCGGTGTTGCCAACTCCAACAAGCGTCCCGCGAACACTTGTAGGGAACAATTCCAGGCTGTACGTGTATATGCCAGTAAAACAAATCACTACTCCAAGTTTCCCACACAAAAATAATAAAATTTTCAACCAGGACAGTGCTAAAATAAAAGAAAGCAGACATTAAAAACAAATAAAAGTCAAGATTCTTAAAAGTAGTCATATGCTTTTAAAAAATGTTATAGGTAGCCCAACGCTTTCCATTTTTTTCTTGGCTTACTTTAAAGCTAAACTAATCGCTTCTTGCAGAAAATAAGCGCCACGCTAACCAAGAGAACAAAGAATAATCACTTATAATGTTTTTACATACAAAAATTCATTTGTTATAAGAAGAGTTATTTAGAGTGAGTTTATAAGATTTTAAAATACTTACAATCAGGAGTGTAAGTCTGAGCGATAAGAAATATTGCAGAACAAACGTAGCCACATTGTAGAGACACTTTCCTTCCATACTTTTTGAACGTATAAAGCGCTAGCAGATCTCCAGGAAAGGAGGCAATAGACGTTAACACGAAATTGGTGTATTATTACCCGGTAATAATACTGAATGGACTGCTAAGCCGTAATATATGAAACTTGAGGTGAAGAAACAAAATGAAGTAACTATCAGACGTAGCATCGTCTCTCTGGAAGCCAGAATATCTTTCAAGCTTTCCTTCTCTTTCTGCATTACTATATTGAATTTAAATCTTAGATCTTCGGCACTCATTTCATCAATCTCCTTCGCACTAACATGTATCTTGTTCATTCTTGCTGTTAATTTCAATGTTTCTTTTGCCTCCGCTGTTCTGCCTCTGAGCATTTGCCATCTCGTGCCTTCTTTTAAAATTATTATGTATGTAATGAATAGTACCATCGGGGTGTATACGACTAGAATAAGGGTTTTCCAATATTTTAGGCCCATGGCTAAGAAAGCAAATAGCACTTCTCCTACGTAAACTGCATATGAAAATATCACTCCAGCCAATACACGATTTGGTTCACCGCCGATTTCTATTACTGGAACAAGTAAAATAAAGTTTATAGAGGTTTATTAAGTACCTATAGAGGTTTTATTTATTGTTAAATTAAATAGACAACCACTCTACAAAAAATCAATCTAATGAGTCATGACAAATACTAAACTTACATAAAACAACAGCCACTGTATATAACCCTGAAGCTAAAACGGATTCTAAAAACTCAACGCCAAGGTATGCATAGTAATTTGTAATAAATATTTTCGCCAGTCCAACTGCACCGCCGATTGAGCATACAATTATTGTAGGTTTTCTTCCAACTCTGTGAAAAAATATTTAAATGTTGCAAAAAGATTTGACACCATCTCTTATACTATGTACTACACACGGAAAAATTAGTACAGTAGCAAGTTCCTAATTTTTCTTTTCAAAATGCGAATCTGAGTTTTTTAATCATTCTTATTAATATTTAAGAAATTGAAAAATAGATTCTGTAGATAAAATTCACAAGAGTCTGGCTAACGAACGTAATGACTGGAAACCGCGGCAATTTCTAGAAACTTCAGTATGGCAGCCCCAAAATTAGTTTAACAGACTTGGAATAACCCATTAATTCATTTAAGGAATAACATAATCTGTTTAAAATAAAATGAGGATTTGGGATGATGCCTATGTCAAAAATAAATTATTTCCTAGGAATTATTAAATAGAGAGTCTTCCAAAACCCATAAAATTCACGTCTGCTTTTAGTTTTAAGTTTGCTAACCATTTAAAATTATCGATTTAAATAAAAAAGTCGTCGACGTCAAATTACCTACGTCAATTGTTTATGATAAAAAGTCGCTGAATTAGTAGGTAGTCATCATGCCTATTCTAAAGTATCAAATTAGATTAGGTATTCCAGGCTAATCCAGGCCCAGGGTCTGTCATGCTCATTTTGGGGCTGCCATACTGATTTTATTTGAATTTGCCGCGCTTTTCCAGTTTCTACTTTTGTTAGCCAGAATACAATATTACAGTAGCCGGCAAGAAATGATGTAGGTACATCGACCTTTAGAATGAGATTTCGGTTTTATAGAGCGTTGTCTCTGTCACTCATACTTACCGATGTGACGTTTTACCGTTCTCAACGACAACAGAGGCAACACTCTACGAAACCGCTAGGTACCTATCTCTTTCTAAAGGTCGATGTAGACCACAATATTTTCTGCCACGTAGTAGTATACCTACCTCTAATTCATTCATAATTTTTCTTCAGAATGTGTTAAGTATGCAACTTCTAATAGGCATACTTACCTATTAAATAAATTAGTTGCATAAAATACTTACCATACATAATCATAGGTATTCGTACTCAGAAGTTATAAATATAAATAAGTATATCGCTGGAAGTTATGCAATTTAAGAGGAATTTAAGCTGATCATAAAAAATCGTATTTTCCTTATTATCGATTTTCCTTAAAGTTCACGGGTCATCTACCTACTTGTCTTCGGTGAAATATCTTATAATACGCTTAGGTACGTTATAAGTAGGTACCTCTGCACATAAATAGGTAGGTAAGTAGGTACCTACGTACACAGTACACACCTTAATTTTAACGGTGAAGGAAACAACGTGAAAACTGTATTCTATATAGTTTTTCGTATAGTCTATATTCCATATCATAAGTATATTATATAATAAGTATTCTACTTATATTCTGTATCGTATAGTTCTTCATAATATTCGCAAAGGTGTGCGAAGTCTGCCAATCAGCATTTGACTAGCGCTAGCAATGAGCGGGGTAGCCAATAACCAGTGGCGTGCAGGTCATAGAGGCATAAATGCACTGCTTACCCCAGTTGTAATAGCTCAATGCATAGTTTTCATTATGACCTGCCATTAAACAGGTTCCTACCTAACTAATGCCTACCCTGGCTTCAAACCCTGTGCACGCCACTGCCAATAACCCTTCTCATTCTGAGAGCAGACCCACGGGTCTACCTACTAGTAGTGTAGCGGTAATTGCTTGAGACGATGATGATGAAGTACCTATAGTATGCGACCGATCGAGATGGCAATCGGGGTATGAAGCGGTGGGACGCCCCGCGCACCCGCACGTCACCCGCCATTGCCATCTCGACCTGTCGCGTACTATACATTCGTCAGTAACAAGTAAAACGCTTACTTGTCTGCTATCCATCCAGTTATTATCATGGACAGAACCATCCCAGCATTGTGGAGACTTCCAACTAGAGTCGACTTCCATGACTGGCAACCCAGGTTGAGCTAAAAAGAAAAAATACAGTAAATTATGTAAACAATACTTAGGTATCTACATACCTAACTACGTAACTACGTACGTAATACTGATACTACGTAACTACGTAACTGATAGGTAAATAAATATTTTTGAAATAAAATGGGAACTCTTTAATTTGCAGAGAGAAAAAAAGTAGCCTAGGTCCAGGTCTTTAACTATTAATCATGCAAAAATTTGCTGCGTTGTTCCGCGCTCGTGGCATGATTGAAGGACAAATCAACAACCAAATCAAACGCACTTTGTATTTATATGTATTTAGATGTTAATTGCCAATGACATAAGATGGAGCCGATCTACTAACTATGGGCGGGCGAATGGAGCGAGCTATATGCTTCGGGTTTCTCTACGTAATCAAATCAGAAATGAGGATCTCGTGGACGGTCGTCACCAAACCGAGTCGCAGGGAGCCGCTGAATTCAGGCGTGCAAGAACGTTGTGTGTGGAAGATGGAAGCCCCAACAAGAGACCTATGTCCAGCTGTGGACGTCTATTGGTTGATAATACTAATGATGATGATGATGATGATGTTAGTTATGACTGACTGCATCCTTAATTTAGTCTATTTACACAGCTGTAGTTAGGTAGGTAGGTATTTAGGTAACCGTTAAAATATGTAATAACTAATAAGTGCCCTTAAAGTCCTACTCTGTGCTTAAAGTTTAAACCTCCCAGTTTAACTATAGGTATAAGTAGATAGGTACCTACTCTTTATGGATTTCCTAAGCTACGGTCTAGCTATAATGATATTTAACCGGATAGACACAGCTAGTTTGACTTAAAATATACCTAATATTTACTGTACTTAAAATAAATTCCGCAATCATTAGGTCCGCCATGATTTTGAATTTCGCCGGATTTGTCCTAATATTATGAAGGACGTTTGAGCGAGGCTATGTAGATCGTTCGTAAACCAGTTTCAATGACGGGGACAGGTATTTTTTAAGTAAATAAAACAGGTTTCTTAGAATAAGCGTATTTTACTACGTTCGATCTGCACGGGTCACGTGACCTTCTAGGGGCAATGTTCAATGTTCATTTTCCCATAGTTACCAAATATTATAAAATTAGCACAATATAGGTACAATACCTAATTCAGGTTTTTCTACGCGCTACCGCTATGGCGAACGACATAGGTCATATTGTAAAATAATTGCTGACGTAAAATAGTTTTTTTAGGATTCCGTACCTCAAAAGGAAAAACGGAACCCTTTAGGATCACTTTGTTCTATGTCTGTCTGTCAAGAAACGTATAGGGTACTTCCTGTTGACTTAGAATCACGAAATTTGGTAGGAAGGTAGGTCTTATGGCAGACGTCATGAGGGGAAAAATCTAAAAACTCTGAATTTGTGTTTACATCAAACATTACAGACAGACACGTTAATTTTATTTATAAGTATAGATAGTATAGATATGCTAAATCGATTGCGACAATGGACATTAGCCTAGCTACGTGTGAAATCAGTAGGTCTACCAAGTTTTTTTAGATCTATGATTGACTCATGAATGTATTGCCATCAATGAGAGAACGCATCAGCTACCTACCTATATGGATTTTTCATCTCAAGAAGCGAGCGGCAAGCTTAAAAAATGTGGGTCTACAGTTAAACGAACAGGAAATATGAAGTTTTCACAGACATGAAGAGTAAAAACTAGAAAACCGCAATTTCAGGGTTTCGTACCTCAAAAGGAAAAACGGTTGCAAATTGAGCGTGCGATATCCAAGGATGAAAACTTGACAGACTAGTGACTACGTATTTTTGACTCATTAACCTCCGCAAGTGGTACGGAATCAGCACACAATCAGTACCTACTTTGAATAGGTGCGTGGGTGCATCTGAGTTCAAAGTAGCTATAATGTAAGCCAAACTTTGTATATAAGAGGGGAGCAACTGAAGAATAAGACTAGCTATGAATTGCAGCCGAAGGCTACTGCTCCTATGTGTATTCATATTATTTACTAGCTAATTAACCCGCGACTTCATCCGCGTGAACTACACAAATTTAAACCACTATTTTACCCCCTTAGAGATTGAATTTTCAAAAATTATTTCTTATCGGATGTCTACGCCATAATAGCTGTCTGCATGCCAAATTTCATCCCGATACGTCCAGTAGTTTGAGCTGTGCTTACTATAGTACTATACTGTATTGTAACTGACAGACTGATCTATCAACATAGATCAGTCTGTCAGTCACCTTTTCCTTTTATATATTTAGATTATGCATTCCAATTCCACCCTGTATTTTTGTATAATATATTCCAAATTTACAGAACTATTACTAAATGGATCTACCCGGAAACTCAGCTCATGACCCTTGGCACTAACACCGGTGCAATGAAATATGTAGGCGTCGAGGCCTAATCACGAGATAGATCTATTTTTGTACTATCAGATAATATCTAGGTTTATTAATAATGAGGATGTTCTAAGGAAGCTTATATTTATACCTAACTAATATAAACTCCTAAACAAATCGTTGCACTACCTTATACGTTTATGGGCTAAGATTATGGTTGTAAGAGCAGGCTTATCTCTATCGACTTAAAGTTATTATAATTTATTTGACGAGATGGCAATTAAAAACATTATGTATCTTACACACATTTTACAAAATATACATTAGGTCGTAGACCGTTGTCAAAGTCAAAGTCAAAGTCAAATGATTGATTCAAAATAGGTAATAAATTACTCTTATTGATTGTCTGGTATAGTGTTAGATTTGTAAGATAATATAGTGGTGATAATTATTATTATTGTGATTTTATTAGTGACAAATAAGATAAATATCTTTTTGAAGGTTCCGTACCATCGATCGCATTCGAACGTACGGTTCCGTACCTCAAAAGGAAAAAGGAACCCTTATGGGATCACTTTGTTGTCTGTCGTGTCTGTCAAGAAAACCTGTAGGGTACTTCCCGTTGACCTATGTAGACTCATGAAATTTGACAGGTAGGCAGGTCTTATAGTACCTACAAATGAAAATACGAAAATTTTCAACTTTCAAAGTAAGATCACTATACCAAATGGGGTATCATTTATTCTAAAACAGATTTTTAATTTTACTTTTTCACATAATCGTTTGTGAATGTCGAAAAAATACGACTGTAGTACGGAACCCTTGGTGCGCGAGTCTGAATCGCACTAGGCCGGTTTTTTCTTATTATGGTGCGACTAAATCTGTCCGTCTATCACAGCAGCTTAGTCCAGTAACCATTTTACTAGTGTTGGTAAATAATAATTTTATGTAAGCTTGTACTTAGATATAATAGGCTTGGCAAACAGCTATCTGGCGTCAAAGACACACCTTCCTAAACTAGAACTGGTTCTAATGCTAATGCTATGGCTTGATCGATGATATTTTATCGACTGTCATTTTCAACGTCTAATCAAACTAAAGTTAAATTATACTTAAAGTAATTAACATATTTTATCTAATGAAACAATACATTAATTTATCATCACCAGTTAATTTTGATGATTGTATTTATTTTTAGAGTTCCGTATCTCCAGAGAAAAATATGAATCCTTTTCCTATTATTCTTTGTCTGTTTTATTTGTCACTTCGTTGTCTGTCACTTAGTGACATACATGTGTGTTATGTCACTGTGTTGTTGCAAGCTATCTCTGTACGAAATTTCGTCAAAATCAGTCGAACGGATGGGCCGCGAAAGGCTAGCAGACAGACAGACACACTTTATATTAGTATGGAAGTATGGATTATCGAACAGATAAAAAAAATTGACAAAAATACGTTGCTAAGTAACCTATCGACAGATTACAGATACAATTAGAATTTCGACCGTAAGTAATTACCTACCTCATTGTCATTCAACAGTCAATACCTGTAGATTTTGTACCTACGTCTATTAATAAATAAAATACCTTGTAGGTACGGGTATAATAGCCTGTTTTATAAAACGAGCTTAGCAAAAAGTTTAAAAAGACGTTAGAACTTAGAAGGCATGCGTAACGGAATAAACAATTATGACCATTCCGATTGCGTACATAGGACAGTCCTGTAAATATGTTCTTAATAAAAGCTCATATTTTGTCCTGTACCTACTAAAGGTATTGAAAGTAATATGATTAATAAGTAAGTATTTTTTTAACGTGGAAATAAATATATTTACCATAATTTCATGCCATTGACCGCCCTTGCCGCTTTTCTTTTAATAGGTAGGTAATTCATAACATACATACATAGCTACATAATATATTTTGATAAGGTATTACGTTAAACATAGATAGAGTACATAAAGTTATTCAACGCTAATCATAATGATCTCCATAATAAGAGGGATCATAAAACTACCTATAAAATATAATATTATTGTTTACTTACTCTCAAAAAATCATGCATTTATTTATTTATTTTCAAGTTATCTTTCATACACTTAATGTATTTTTATCGCACTTTTCTGTCAATGGCGTTGATTAAGTGTGTTGTATTTAATCTTATACAATACTATCTGATGCCCTTTTGCTGATTTTTCATGCGAAAAATCACGTCAATCGATTGCTCCGTTGCGAGGTGATTGAAGGACAAACCAACAAACAAACACACTTTTGCATAATAAAAAATGGGTACTGATTTCTACCCAGTTTCATAGATTGCAGTCTCTAAAATAATTCTAAGACTTCTTGAAGACTTGTAAATTTTATGGTTGAACCTAACACGTTTTGAACCTTGAGGGAACCATTTATGTCAATGTTAGTGTTTTGTGTACATTAGTACATTCACCAGTGGCGGATTTGCCCTAAGGCCCAGTAGGCCCAAGCCTAGGGCGGCCAGGTATTAGGGGCGGCCAATCGTGAAAAAAATTCACTGATGTTATGATAAAAGCTGGCAATAAAAAATTCGTTAAGCCTAAGTATCGTTAAGGGTACCTAGTCTATTATCATGAGTGCTGAGAAAGGGGCAATCTTATATTTGTAAATACAGTATATTAATAAGATGATAATATAGAATCAGTTGCTGATACTCTAATATCTACTCGCTGCATAATTAATTAAATGATTAGGCACTTTCGATTATTTAGAAACGGAAAGAGACAAGAAAAAATTTAAAAAGATCATTTTTTCTTCATATTCACCCAGAACTTACCTCAGAAACGATCGAATTATCATTCTCGTAAATCCACTCGTGGCATTCTTCTAGTATCTCGAGAAATGTCTGATTTGAACATGTTTGATTTGATTTATCGTACTCCCGCACATCGACAACGGGTCGGAAGCATTTAGCGTCCACATCATTCGGCCACCAAACTGGTAAATCCACACTTGGATTCGTATCCTCGCATTCTGGGACCAGACATCTGAAATAAATTAGCATTTTATTATTCAATACAAATTAATAGAAAATGCAGTATGATCACATAATCGTTTTGTGAACTCTGGCCGGTCATCGGTCAACATGAGGCTGTTATTTAAGAATTTATGTCATAGTGGATAGATAAACATTATTGTATGTATGAATATTACAAAAAAAGAGAAGTATACAAAAAGGCGTAGACGTACGACATGTCCTGGAGTTGTTTTAAAGGTTGGTGGTGGTTATAAAACTTGTCGTCTATTTTTATAATGCAAAACGGGTTCTGGACTTAAGAAACTTGATATAAACAGCATTCCGAACTTGTGGGAAATTGACGACCCTTAGTGATTAGTGATTATAGCTAGATCTAAGATAGAAATTATATTTATAGAAAACTATTTCTACAATTACTTACTTAAATATTACTACCTACAAAAGGACTAATTAACATAACTTTTATTGTAATGAAACTGCATCACCAGACATAAAAAATAACATTGGAACAAATCGTTCAATTATGCCCATCAACAAATTACCAGTAAGTGGTTGGTATCAGTTACAGGCTCAATTATGAACCCGCATATTAGACCAATGAAAACTATCTGCCAATGTAGCTATCACATACCTAACAACGTAACGACACATACATATTTATAAATTGACATTTTCATATTTTTAGCATAGCTTCAAACAAGCTAATAGAGAGAGAGCCAGCGCGTGCTAGACCTTCGTTATTTTATAAAAGCTGAAAGTTTTTCTTACCTCCCTATATTGTCCACAATACAGGGAGTAGTTGGTGGTACACCCCGTAACAGACACCCTTAAAGTTTAAAAATTGAAGAGTGTTTGGGAGGAAGTTGCCACGATAATAAGTGTCTGGCAATGCATCACGTGATTCGTAATAATATTCCGAAGAAAATATTTAAAACAATAGACTTTATACTTTGACGTAAGATTTTTACACGTTTATTACCAAGTTATTTCCCAAAGCCACCATCATCCAAGCTTCATAGTCACTGGTCGTTCCTCCCTGTGTTGGAGACAATACGCAGAAAAACTTTCAGCTTATATCAAATAAGGAAGGTCTAGCATGTGCTGACTCTTAGTCCATTAGATTAAATGAAACTAGATTTATTTAAGTATGTAGGTGTGTTGGGGACCATACGCAGAGAAACTTTCAGCTTTTATAAAATAAGGAAGGTCTGACACGCACTGGCTCCTTAGTACATTAGATTAAATTAAACTAGATTTAGAAATATATTTTTGCGTAACATGTTTTTGGACTTATAGAATTTTTTTTCGTTCTTAATATGGAGATGCCAATAATCTTTTAGGGTTATTCCGCATGGTTGCATTCTTCCTGTGACATCTTAAGAAAGTTCTTAACATTACGTCTGAAATTAGATTTTTCATAGGGTCCGACTTTATCAATATTGTTAAAGTACCAACGACTGTGCACTCTAGTAAATGAAAATTTACATTTGAATTCGTTTATAAACCCAAAGAGAATATAATCATAAAACAAGTCTGGAATTGCAAACATGCAATCGCGTATCTTGTTCTTGTATCTGGCACAAATATTTGCCACGAAAGTTGTTAAGAAAAATCTGCCCGGTTGAGCTTCAAAGGATTAAAATTATATTTATTGTTTTCGTGACTTTTATATTTCCCATTTATGCAAAGGTTAGCTTCCATGCCAGTACCTACCATGTTGCAATGCATTTATTGCAACATCATGCGTGTATATCACAATATAATATCTTTCGTGAGATACCTAGTCGTAATAGCAATCTTCACTGAGACAAAATACGGGATATTAAAAATACCATTATAACCATTGTCCTTGTTTTTATTTAGATCAAGGCTTGTACCTATTACCTATGTCAATAAAGATTGCAACAAGAATAGACAATACTTTTACCTACTTATGTTATATAGGTAATTTCATTTACATGTCTTAAACACATTCTAAAACACATTTTTAGGTCTCATTTTCAGTTTTTCATTAAATATTTTTATAAGGAAAATGTCCATAATATTTGTTGAATTGCAATCAGCGTCTTCACTCATCACGTGATCGATTTAGCAACTGGCATTCGTTCAGTTCGCACCCACTCACGCGCTTTTAGAACTTTTGTAATTTGATGATAAATATTTACGAAAATGACCTGTTGTGTTATTATTTACCCGGAAATTTATTTATAACTCGGTACATACTTAGGCCTCTCAGCCTATTTCAAATACCATATTGTAACCCCCAAAAAGATAATAAGGTAGAGCAAATTCCACTACGTGTTATCTACCTACTATCTATCATCGAAGTTCAACAAGCTTCTTAAATAACGCAGTGTTGACCGGACAAGGGCTTGTTGAAAGTGATCCCAAAATCTTGTTATTTGCGCCCTTACTGTATTTAAATATAGTTTTATAGTTGTAAAAATAAAATGATTATACTAACATAGTTTTAAAGCATTGTCAATACTAACAAAATATGGGTCTCTGTTATTTATTTATTTAGTGTGGTAAAATGTTTCCTTTGAGTTTTTATATTTTACTTAGAAGCCATGACCGTAATATTTATTTAGTTTTACGGTTTTACCTGTGGCCCTACCGCAGTTGTTTGACAATGTCACGATCGCAATCATCTCTGATTGGTTAATGCTCGCTCACTATTGGCCACAATGCATTGTTGCAACAAGAATCGCACAAATTCAGCCAATCAGAACAATTGAGATTGTAATAATGATTGATGCAGGTTTTAGACAATCGCCCTACGGGATTCAGACGTGTCAATTGTCATAAAGTAGGTAAGTTTCGCAGTGATGGTAGGCACTAATTACTTAGACAAACTGTAAATACATGGTACTAGTCAAGGTACTCTAAAATGGTATAGAGTTGTTAATGTAAAAGTCAAATGATTTTATTGTTATTGATATGCTGAAACTAGATACTGTTTGATGTGTAGGTAATAGGTTCGTGATATAATATTAATTAATCTTATGTTATGCATAATCTGTTTTATATGAAGAACACAAATAATTAAAAGCGTTAGTTTGTTTATTAAGCAACGCTACCGAATGAGATTAAATAACTAATCCGGTAATTACGATCAAATGGACCGTGTACTTAGAACTAGTTCTTATATTTTAAACATACAATACAGATAACTTCAAAAAATAGAATATGTGATAGGTATAAATTTAATTCAATCAAATGCCTGCTAAATGCCAAGCAATAACATTGAACGCAATTTTTTTTGGCCTTAAGGTTATGCAGGCGTAATTTTCCTATCAATAGTGATACTTGTTTTAGAATTATTGCATATATAGGAATTTTACACTGTTAGTTGATCGCGTACTTGCGACTCGGGACTCGCGTCCGTAGATATGCAAGTTAATGGTTACTGCAAAAGCTTTACGAATTACTATGACATAAAAGTCAGTAAGCTCAGATTTATTTATTTGCTTTCATATACATTTAGGATTAATTGATGGATGGGTCATGGGTGCTTTAAGCTAAATATAAGTAAGTACATGAGACCCTGTCAGGGTATTGCAAATACAATTTCAGGTACAATAAAATGATAAATATTAAAGATACAATAAGAATAGGATTAAAATTATTAAATTATCATTACTAGATATTAAATATTATTCATTTGCGTGCTTATCTATAATATAAAAATGAATCGCTAATGTGTTGCTCATCGCAAATCTCGAGAAAAGCTGAACCGATTTTGCTAATTCTTTTTTTATAATATTCCTTGAAGTACGAGGATGGTTCTTACGGAGAGAAAATTTTTAAAAAATTGAATCGACTGTTAGGCGGAACGAAGTTCGCCAGGGCAGCTAGTATATTATATTATATTATATTATATTATATTATATTATATTATATTATATTATATTATATTATATTATATTATATTATAATGTAGACTAGAATTTATTATAAAGCAAGATTAGTACAAAATAAAAATAAGGTCAAAGTATAATAGTATTAATACTATAGCTCTTCTTCTTCTTCTTATTATTTTGCTCTATGGCTTTTATTAGTGCCACATCAGCACAACGCACTTCGCCAATGTATACGTGGAATTGAAGAGCCACAGAGGGGATAATTCAGTAAACTCTTAATTTTAATACTCGAAAATAGATTTTGTTATGTTCTACGTCAAATTAAAATTATGCAAGTAGTAAATTAAAAGATTTTGCATCAATTAAAATTCAGTCATTATTTTAGCGTTCCGTATCTCCTGAGAAAAAAGGAACCCTTGTACTATCACTTCGTTGTCCATCTGTCTATCTGTCATGGGAATTAAAACCTATACCAAGAAGTATGGCAGATAGGCGTCTTCTAGCACAAGTTAAGGGAAAGTCCTGAAACCGTGAATTTGTGATTAGGCATTAAAAAGTTTAATTTCTTATTCGATGGTACGGAATCCTCCTTGTAGGTACGAATCTGACTCGCACTTGACCGTTTTCTTTGAAATTCCAAACACGAACCACCACAAGCTTCAGCTTAGGAGATGAGTTTTCGATAAAAATCATTTCTCAGATTTTTAATTTTTTTTAAACTTTTATTTTTTCTTTACTTAAAGTCACACAGTCACTGACTTAATTGAAAAATTACATGAATATAATTGAATGAGTCATAAACATCAGACTATTTTAGGGATATCTGGCACTTGCCTGTTCTTTGTTCTATTATTGTGTAGGTTCTTAGCTATAAGTCATGCAAATAGCTATTGCGCTGGAACCATGTCTCATTAACATCGAAATGACGTCATTTTGACGTCAGCCGATATAAAAATATACCTACCATCAGCTCAAAACTTCAGTCTAGTGCTGACGTCACTAAAATGACACGGGCATTAGCGATTTGCGGGACTTATAGAAAGGAGAAACACAATCCGATTGTTTGTTTAAATTTCTATCTGCCTTGTTAAAGACACCACCATCATCGAGTGGTCAAGTGGTCAGGCGCCGGCTGGGCGCCAAACCGGAACAGCGACCCCATTGATTTACTACAAGGAGCATATCTACTCTTCTACTGCTCGTAAATAAATAATTGATGAATGACAATTGACACAGGTTTACATATACCTACTATAATAGCTATTACAATTATTGATATAATTGCGAGTAATATCTACTGATTTTTTTCTACTATTCATATTTATTTATTTGAAACTAGATGATGCCCGCGACTTTGTCCGCTTGGATTTAGGTTTCCTGTGGGAACTTTTTGTTTTTCCGGGAAAAAAATTACCTATGTCAATTTCTAGGATGCAAGCTACCTTTGTACCAAATTTTATATAAATTGGTTATTATATAAATTGGCCGTCGTAGGCGAGCCATTGACCCGAATTTTGCACGCTGTACATTGCGGGTTTGAAAAATATTACAAAATGAGGCAAATGGTTATTGAGTATTGGATTGTGGTTAGATAGTATAACAATAATGCAAAGTTTTTGCTAGCGTTCTGGTTACAACCTGTATAAATTCAATTAGGTACTCTTACCTGCTGAAATCATTAAAATAGGATTGTTTCTGAGAATACGCTACAAAATAACAAACTTCGCCAAAGAACTACCTAACACAAGGAATTATTAACCCCAAAGATATTAAATTATTTGAATAACCCATATATAAATCCGCATTTGGCCAGCGTGGTTTACTATGGCCTAAACCCTCTTTTTTCTGAGAGGAGGTCCTTGCGCATTAGTAGGCCCGTGATGAACAACAGCAATAATTGAAAATACTTAGATTATTTTTATACATCCTGGTGATTTAATGTGTTAATATAATAAGTTTAAATATATTTATCCAAGCAAAGTGTGTATGTTTATTGTTTATGTATACCTAGTTGCATTGCGATTTGCGATTTCCATCTTACAGTTCTATAATTTCTTAAGTAGAGGTATGGGCCATAGATTGCCTGGAAGGGGACACTGCAGTGATAAGATCTCCATTTGTTTTAAAGTATCTCCTAGGTACTATTTTTATTCTTTTTATGGTTAGTAACAAAGATGTTTAGATTAAAATTTAAATAAAACTAGATTTATATCTTTCACTTTATAAAACGGCCGTTAGAATCTGTTTAAGTTTAAAATGACTGAATGTAATTTCACTTATACTAAATTAAAATTAATATTTACCTGTGTTTGACGTCTTCGGCGACAAAAATATAATTCACGTGTATCATTGACACCATCATGAGTGGTAAACATACCAGCAAATACTGTATGAAATGATATCTACCGAATTTCTCGAATTCCAAATAAAGGTCCGAACTCGCACTACTTTCGGTTTTAGCCGCCATTTTTCAAAATAGTCCACTAATTTCGATTACTTGTAAAAATATTTTATTATTCCAATTATTTACACTGATAACTAAATATTGGAATACAATATGGAATTTACTAAGTTTAATAATATAAACTGAATGCTGATCACCAGTTGGCACGGCACGGCTGCTATCGAGGCACTAATTTTAAATTAAATATAACACTTCACTATAAATTAGAATTATTATTTTCTGCCCTTGTATGCCGATCACTAGTGGATACGGCTTCTGACAAGGCACTAATTGTAAATTTAACAATACATCTCTGAAGTGCGGGCGAGGCGCGTGCGGCGTGCGTTACGCAGAATACGACGCGAATTCGTCAACTGCCAAGGATGCGCGTGAGCACTGAGCAGTGAACTTTACGCGACGAGCATCATATTCTGCTGTAGGTACTAGGTGTAAAGTAGACGTCATTCAACTGGAAATACTACTTTCTCCTTTAATTATCTGAATATTCATAGTGCAATCGGGTAGGATTTACTTTTTAGGATTCCGTAGCCAAATGGCAAGAAACGGAACCCTTATAGATTCGTCATGTCTGTCTGTCAGCCTGTCCGTCCGTATGTCACAGAGACTTTTTTTCCGAAACTATAAGACTATACTGTTAAAACTTGGTAAGTAGATGTATTCTGAGAACCTCATTAAGATTTTCACACAAAAATAGAAAAAAAATTTTTGGGGTTCCCCATACTTAGAACTGAAACTCAAAAATATTTTTTTCATCGAACCCATACGTGTGTGTATCTATGGATAGGTCTTCAAAAATGATATTGCGGTTTCTAATATCATTTTTTAAAACTGAATAGATTGCGCGAGAGAGTGGTAAAATGTTTCCCCCCCTCCCCCCTGTAACTTCTAAAATAAGAGAATGATAAAACTAAAAAAATATATGATGTACATTACCATGCAAACTTCCACCGAAAATTGGTTTGAACTAGATCTAGTAAGTAGTTTTTGAATTATCGTGCAAAATGTCGATAAAATACGATTGTACTACGGAACCCTCAGTGCGCGAGTCTGATTCGCACTTGGCCGGTTTTAATATTGTTTGTTTGTGCCCAGCCCGCGTCCAATCGGTTTTGTTTGCGTTTGCGGCAATCAGAGATGTGTACCGTGTGATTGCCGGGATAGACAGTCGAAAAGAGAGCATTGAGTTAATTACAACAGTATGCAATGCTTTTATGCATGAAAAATGGCGTGCAGGTCACTGCACGCCATTGTATACCTGCATAGGTACATGAACCTTGACGACATTTCAGTTCTGTTTTTGTGCAGTCGTGTAAAAACTGACTGACTGCTGATCTATCAACGCACAGCTCAAACTAATGGACGGATCGGGCTGTTTGGCATGCAGATAGCTATTATGACGTAGACATCCGCTAAGAAAGGATTTTTGAAAATTCAACCCCTAAGGGTGTGAAATAGGGGTTCAAAATTTGTGTAGTCCACGCGAACGGAGTCGCGGGCATAAGCTAGTTTAACAAATAAAATGTCTTTGATTGAGTTACTGAGAATTTGATCATTATCATCCTCACAACTCATCGGCTCCTCTCAGAGAAATGCCGTACGGGCGCTTGGCTAAAACATTCAATGGCACAATTAAAAAAAAAAAATTTTTTTTGGCAGGGCATAGTATACGTTCCAAAACGCGAGTAGCTGACGTTCGCCTTGCAGCCGCTTTACTCAAATGGGACTGGGCAGGTCATGTGTGCCGTATGCCCAGATGAGTTACGGGCAAAATCTGCTTCTTTTTGGACGCCCCAGAATCATCAACGCCAGCGTGGTCGGCCGAGGCGACATTGGCGTGATGAATAAGATAACTTTACAGTTACGTAGCCTGAAGAGGCATGGAATAGGAAACTGTGGAAGGATCGGAGGGAGGCTTTTGCCCAGACGTGGGACAGCACAGGCTGATTTAGATTTAGGGCAGTTGTTTTTTTTTAATTCTTACCTATGACTTACCATTACATAATCTTCGATTGTGTAATATGTTTTATTCAGAATTATTTGACATTCTCGTATGTCCACGTAGTCATTTTTCCAATAAATCAGTAATGCTCAAATATTAACACGTCCGTTGAATCGACGAACGTGTTACTTGAGCATATGATTTGATTTATAACTCTTGGATATCGACAACCGGTCTGATTGGCGAAGCATCTAGCGTAGGTACAATGTCCTTTGGCCAGCTAACTGGTAAATCCACACTCGGATTCATTTCTTCGCATTCCGGGACCAGACATCTTTAATTAATTAGCAGTTTGAATTTATTTAGTAATTCTTATATTATGAATCATGATGTCCCAGGTTTGAGTCTCTATAGGCTGATTCGCTAACTCAGTGTTTAACACTGCAGTCTGCATTTACTTACCTATTTATATATTTTTTATTTGTACCAAAAATATATTTTATACACACACACACACATTGGCATGTTAGCCATCGAGCTCGTTTCATATTTATGTTTAATCCATTGAAGGTTTTCTACGAAAAATTATTTTATTATCACTCAATGAAGCATCAATGTAGAACCAGCCAATGTCAAATGAGCTCGGTGGCAACAGCCCTTCGATTGCGGTACACTGACAGCTACAATGTCACGATCGCAATCACCTCTGATTGGTTGACGCTCGCTCACTATTGGCTACAATGCATTGTTGCAACAAAAATACCTTAAAACGGAGTTTGCGAAACTACCGGTATTTTATCACCCCTCTTGGCTCTTTGCCTCGAACAGCACGTAAAGCTGTTAATCCTGAAGATCTCTCTCTGCTCCTGTCGTGTCGAATTGCCATCCCATCCTATGAGAGTGAGGGAATAGTGAATTCATATGCGTTTGCGCACACTCACAAATTTAGTGTGAGTTTATAGGTACTAAATAAATAGTGTCAATAACATCAACCGATAAACGTCCTCTGTTCGACATAGGTCTCTCGTAGGGACTGCCACACGCCACGTCTTGCGGTGCCTGAATCCAGTGGCTCCCTAAGACTCGTCTGATGTCGTCCATCCACCTAGCATGGGATCTTCCAACGCTGCGCTGTCCGGTGCAAGGTCGCCATTCCAGTACCTACTTTGGGACCCCACGTAGGTATATCTTACATAATAGAGGGTGTAAACAGAACGCTAGCAAAAACTTAGCGTTATTGACTAAGTATTGTTATACTACCTAAACACAATCCAATACCAATAAACATTTGCCTCATTTTGTAGTTTTAGTGATTTAGTATTTTTCTAACCAGCAATGTATAGCGTGTAAAACTCGGGTCAATGACCCACCTTCGACGCGACATTGACTCCGGGTGGCCTACTTACGCAACGGTCGTTGACCTCTAGCGTTAGTCTGATGTTTTATTTGAAATATATCGTAAACTTATAAAAAATTACAGGTTTTATTTAATATTTTTTTCGTGGTATCACAAATGTGATCATAAGTACTATCACCTGTCTTCGTTTTTGCCAGCAGCGTTCTGGTTATACCCTGTATACCTAGTTAAGACTGTAGAGTAAGTAGAGTAGTAAATTGAGTCAGTAGGTATGGTGTGGACGGTCCCTTGCATGTGTGTAGGGTTGCCAGGTCTTAAAACCTAAAAGCCGAACAGACCCGCCACTTTAGCCGGACATTTGGGCAAAAAGGCCGGACAACCTTCTTTTTAACCTTTTTCATTCATGAATACTATTCCAATTTGCAATGGAAAACCAAAATGAAACAAAGCAAACTCTAATGAATGAACCAGTCCTATTTTAATAATCATCATTGTTTACTACATTATCATTGTTGCAAAAGTGATCAAATTGAAAAAAGCCTAACAAAAGCTGGACAGGCCGCACACCGTCTAATTTGGCCGCAAAAGTAACCAAGAAACCTGACTGTGTCCAGCTTTATCCGGACGCCTGGCAACGCTACATGAGTACTACTACTTAGGTACCTGCAGGCTGTCGATGTCGACCAGCAGACAAGTGGCGAATGCTCGTGAGGGAGGTATAATATTATAACAACGGCCCTCAAAGACGTCGCTTCGTGACAACGACCGCTCTATATCACGACCTACGACGTAGAAGCACGTAGAAGGACGTTGAGCTTGTTACCTATACGCGACAAGCTGAGATGACAACCGGGGTGGGGACGCCGCGCACACCCGCATAGCCCCCTCGCCAACCCGGTGAGTGCGAACCCGGGTGACGTGCAGGTGTGCGGGGCGTCCCCCCGCCTCATAACCCGATTGCCATCTCGACCTGTCGCGGACTATACTTAGGTATTATTTTCTGAACCCGTTTTGCTAACTCTGATTTCTGAGCAGTCTTCCGAGAAGTATTATAAATAATTCATTTTTAATGCATTTTAATTCGCAGAATTTCGATATCCTCAATACAAATAACTGGTTAAGTGCGTGTCAGAAGTCAGAACACGCATAAGGTTCCGTGGTCATATTAAGTACTTCCTATCGCGAACTAAAAGCTTAAAAAGCTAGAATTTAAACAAATTTTTTTTGTGATTTTTTTCTCGAAAATTACACACTGGATCAACTAAATTCTTACACGTTAATATTATTGCTTTTTAGGGTTCCGTATCCGACGGGTGCCAACGGGACCCTATTACTAAGCCTCCGCTGTCTGTCCGTCCGTCCGTCAACCGTATACTAGGTAGGGAGTTGAAATTATCTGTATCTCGTGAACCGTAATAGGTAGGGAGTTGAAATTATCTCAGAATGTGTATTTCTATTGCCATGAAAATTAAAAAACCGGCCAAGTGCGAGTCAGGCTCGCACAACGAGGGTTCCGTACAACAGTCGTATTTTTTCAACATTTTGCACGATAATTCAAAAACTATGATGCAAAAAAATAAATAAAAATCTGTTTTAGAATGTACAAGTTAAGAACTTTCATAATATGATACCCCACTTGATATATTGGTCACACGACACTTAATATACCTAACATATTATGTTATGCTAGCTGATTCTATCGCGACTTCATCCGCGTGGAATAAGGTTTTTAAAAATCCCGTGGTAACTCTTTGATTTTCCGGAATAAAAAGTAGCCTATGTCCAGGTCTTTATATTATAAGTACTCATGCAAAAAAAACACGTCAATCCGTTGCACCGTTGCGACGCGATTGAAGGACAAACCAACAAACCAACAAACCAACAAGCAAACACACTTTCGCATTTATAATAAGGGTATAATAAGGGTTTTAATAATTGGTGTGATCAAATAAAAAAGTTTTTTCTTTCTTCTTTCTTTTTATAGTTTCTGAATAAAATGACAGGGACGGACAGATGGTCTGGACTCTGGACGAAACAATAAGGGTTTCTTGTTATGCTACGGGACCCTAAAAATCATCTCAGGCTTGGCACAAAATAAGAAGATAGGCTTAGTTTAGACATTGAGATGGGTCTTTGGGATGAAAATATTTTATTGTTCCTTAGCTCTGTCTTAGCCAAAAGCGTTGAATAAGCGTTACACTTCAAATTCAAATTCAAATTTCTTTATTGCGAATATGGGTCAAACAGTGGTGATATTACAAAAACAAAAAAGGTACAGCCAAATTCAGAATATAAGCATGCAATATGTTATGATATACCTACCTAACAACGTGTACCTACATAGTTTTGATAAAATTAGTCACATTAAATATGCATTAAATACACACAGTCACAAAAAAATACAAATTTCAATAATAGTATTACAAATGTCAAAAATTAATATAAACTATTGAGCAATTGACTATACAAGAGTGGCTCAGTGGAGAAAAAACTTTTGGAGAAACTTGTGTAGAACTAACAGCCGGCACACGAGCTACTCGTGTGCAGCCGGTACCTAATCACACATCGAACACGCACTAAACAAGCGTTTAACACGCGTTAAACCTGGTGTTGCATACGCGTTGAACTGGCACTAGCCACTCGCTTGAACAATCGTTGAATACGCGCTGAACACTCGTTGTAAACGCGCTGAACAGACGTTGAACAGGTGTTGAATACGCGTTGAACAGGCATTGAACAAGCGTTGAACACGCGCTGAACAGACTTTAAACACGCGCTGAACAAATACAAATTTCTTTATTGCAAATCTGGGTAAACAGTTGAGATGTTACAAAAACAAAAAGGTACGGCCAAATTCTGCCTATTAGCATGCAATATGTTATAAACCTAGCAACGTGTACATAGTTTTGATAAAATTAGTCACATCAAATACTTAGTCACAGAGAAAGAAAAATAATAATAATAGGTTTACAATTGTCTTTTGGTGGTTTTTTGTTTGAACAGACGTTGAATACGCGCTGAACAGGCGTTAAACAGGTGTTGAACAAGCGATGAACACGCGCTTGGCACCGTTTGAAAACACGCTGAATAGGCGTTGAACAGGGGTTGAATACTCGTTGAACAGACGTTGAACAGGCGTTGAACACGCGTTGTATTGTACTATAGTTGAACTAGAGTTGTACACGAGTGGAACACGCCTGTTACTTGTTAGGAATAGAAGCTTATTGGACGGCCAGTGTTAAACGGAGTCTCTTACCAGGATAGAGGAACATTCGCCGATGTCGACGGCCCCCTGATGCGGTGGTAAGATTCAAGATAGTTTTTGTGGTCCCAGATTGTAGATTTCACGCACGTTGATAATTTGGTGTGTAGTGTATGTAGGTACCTTTATCTCTACATATACCCTCCAACAAATAAACCTGGAATAGCGGTGGAATAGTTATACTCTGTTTTGTCTTTCTCTGTCATCAGTAATTTGACATTTGAAGGAAAAAGACAAAACAGAGTATAACTATTCCACCGCTATTCCAGATTTATTTGTTAGAGGGCTAGTGTGTAGGTACGTTGCGAATTGACAGCACTGTGGTGTTGCTACTTTTGGTGGCCACATTTTAAACCCTGACTGATTATAATGGGCGCCATATATTTGTTACAAAAGAACTAGAACTAGAACGCCGTCGAAATTGTATTTATTTTGTATTTTTTTTAAATATAAATTAAGTTATGGGTCGTTCTTTAGCCTTTGGACAGAGAGAACTAGAGTGAGGAAACTCTCGGTTTGATCCTGATTCGACGATTTTTGTCAAATATTAGGCTATGGTAACGTAAAAATGGTAGAATCAAAGAAAAATAGGGCTAACAAACAACCCGTCAAAATAATGTACCTACATAACATTTGACGCCTGCCAGCGACGCCGAAGCCTCGATGTTTTGTTAGACATTCCCTTTCTAGAGGTAGATTTTTGCGTTGCAATGCTGCCCGATCCGACCCGGCCGGCATTGTGTACGCTAACTAAGCTATGTCTCTTTTAAGTACCTAACTATACAAGATAATACCTACACCTACTTACACACAAATTACAATTACCTACCTAGGTCCTTACTAGTCTCAATTTTTGTATCGTCTTCTTCAGTTGGATAGACTTTTGTGTCGTCGCTTGTCAAAGGACGCACAGCCATGGAAGCAACTGCAGAAACCAAAAGATTATAAGCCTTTAGTTTTAGGTACCTACCTACTGTACCTATTTTTTTAGACGCAGTAAAACTGAAGTCATTTTAAAATAATTATGATTTAAAGTAGGTAATAGTGATGAGATGATTGAGTTATGTTCCTACTTACTTGTGTCATTTGTGAATGGTCAATAATAATTAACCGGATGACTTAATAAGTAGTCCGTATACAACGTAAGTACCTAATATCAGTTAGTACCTACCTAAATATAAAATAGGTCACATATTTTGTTAGCTAATCGCGTTTTATAAGCACCATATTGTATAAGTATACGCGACAGGTCAAGATAGCAATCGGGAATCGGGTAATACCCGCGCAGCCCCCGCGGTAACCCGGTGCGGACGAGCGCGGGTGACGTGCGGGTGTGCGGGGCGTCCCCCCGCCCCATACTCCGATTGGTTGCCATCTGAACCTTTCGCGGACTATAAATTACTAAGTAGGTATGCTTACTTACTCTGACTGATGCCTGTTGGTCAAATTCCACAACGCAACCCAAGGTTCCTGGTTCATGCGCAACAATAGTTACGAGACCGGTTTAAGCATATTCGGCGCCGGGGTGCGAAAGTTAGTCTGCGCTCCGCCCGCCAAATAGAAAAATGTCTCGGAAAATAAGTAAAATCTAGGTCAAAATCTTAGAAAGCGCGAGCAAAGCGAGCGCGAATTTTTTATAAATATCGCTCAAGGGAGGTGCATATTTGTGTCCTTTTCGGCACCCCCGAAAATTAAATCTAGGCTCTCTGAACTTAGAAATCGATAAAGCGCGAGCGAAGCGAGTGCGAAAATTTTCACATTGCCCATGGGAGGCATCCATTTGTTTCCTTTTCGGCACCGCCCGAAATCAAATCTAGGTAGACAGGTAAATTTATGGGCGGACGGCTTGCGCCCCCTAGGACTCTGCGCCATTTGCTGCTAGCGTATTGTAGGTACTTGTTTTTCTTGTAAATAAATAACCTAATCTTTTGTTATGACAGCTGATTAGGTGGCTGATTGGCTGATACTATTATTCATCCAAGGATACTAGGATACTATGAACAAGCGCCGCTATTTTCTGTGCTAAAAAATACGCGGTAAAACCTTTTGCTTTGTTCTCCAACAGCGCCCCTCCTGTCAATGTTATTCAAGTGCCAAGAGAGCCTTGTCACATTTTACTGTATGACGACGGCCACAGAATAATATAACCCGTCAGCCATACGATTCCTTAAAGTGATATCAGACGGTCCATTTTAATGTTCTAAAGGTTCCAGTCCTGTTTTTTGGTCGGTGCTCTGTGCTGTCATGTAGTTGTGCCAGAGTGTGGTCTGTGCATTGACTTAGGGCTGTAAAACTCACAGCCGTAAAGCTAGAAGAAAATCTGCGCCACTGTGGTGCTGTCATAAAATACCGTTTTGCTAAGGTTTTGCTCTTTTGCTCATGAGGAGACTTGTCAAACGCGTATACCCGAAAGGGACAAAACAACAAAAGAATACTTAGGTACATATGAAAATGTTTCATAATTTGCGTTCGCTACAACTTTTACACAGCAATGCAACATAAATGGCTTCTACACACCTTCAATACTAAATTTAAAACAGAAAACTAAACAAAAACTCGTAATAATCACACAGGTTTGTTGGGCACAAACTACAACGTGCCCAACAAAAAAAAAGCTAAACTATGACAAAGACTCTTCAGAGCTTTTCTATACACAAAGCTTGCTCTAACAAGGTATTATTATTTAATCTACCTTGATTCTTAATCTGAGATTTAAACTCAAATATATTCTCTATGGTCAAAACATAGTCAAAAAGTCATATCTGTGCAAAAAGTCAAACATGAACACATAGACTATAGAATAGGATGATGAACAAATGCAGTATGCACATTGGTCTGTGGTATGCACATTGCACGCCTGACGCCATGGTTGCCAACTTAGGGGTTTTCCCCCCAAATTTAGGGGGTAAATAAGTCAGATGGGATTTTTTTAGGGGCATAATAGTTTTAGGGGTAGTTTTAGGGATTTTTTGGCTTATATTTTTGATTTTTTTTTGATTAACAAAAAATAAAAATATATGGCCTGAAGTAATCCAATTTAGCCCATCATATTTATTTGTTGACTTAGCGACATTTAGTATGGTTCTTCATTACTAAGTATTTGGAGTTGTATAAGAAACAAATGCCACCATAGGTAATAATATCAGTATTCAGTAAATTTTCGGTTTGTTATAAATGCGAAAGGGTGTTTGTTTGTTGGTTTGTTGGTCTGTCCTTTAATCAGTTCGTAACGGTGCAACGGATTGACGTGATTTTTTGCATGGGTATAGTATTTTTATATTATCACGAAGCGACGCGCGCTTTACTTGTGGTAACTAAGTGTACAATACAAGGTGCGCATGTGTGCGCGAAGGCTAGTAGCGTTAGCACATACATCCTAACAAATGGAATTAGGAATTATATTCCCAAGCGTGAATATGAATCTGTGTCACTTATTTTTTATTTATATTTTAGTCTTTTTGTTGTTTATTGTGTAAAATAAAAGATTAATTAAAAAATAAATGATATATTGAAGGAACAGATCTTTTAAGAACTGTAAAAAATAACAAACGGTTCCTTTTTAAATGTTTTATCAAATCAATCAGAACCATTCGAATCATCATCATTATCAGTGTCAGATTCATCAAAATCAGCTTAAAATCATAAGTTTATAATCATATTTACAAAAAAACATACAAAATTCATACTTACAAATTACATCTATCACAATAATCCATACTATACTAATATTATAAATGCGAAAGTGTGTCTGTCTGCTAGCTTTTCACGGCTCAACCGTTCAACCGATTTTGACGAAATTTGGTACAGAGATAGCTTGCATCCCAGGGAAGGACATAGGCTACTTTTTATGCCGGAAATCAAAGAGTTCCCACGGGATTTTCAAAAACCTAAATCCACGTGAACGAAGTCGTGGGCATCATCTAGTTAATAATAATTTACGAGTAAAACGTCGTTTTTGATACAATATTAGTCTATCTTATCTGTAAATACATAAAAAATCTAAATACTAAAAAAGTAAATAAAATTACATTATGTAAAATAATGAACCAACCTCACTATGAACGACTTTTCGTCGGTTACTTTCTATACTGACGTTACATCACACGCCACTCGCGAAATGTCACGAATGTCACGCACACTTTCACAACGTGTTTGTACATTGGTTACCACAAGTAAAGCGCGCGTCGGTTCGTGAGATAAAAATACTATATATAGTTTCAACACTCGAATTTTTAATTTAACAACACGTTTATAATTACAGAACTAGATAAATAATATTTTGTAGATATCTATGTGACTTATCTAATTACTATATAAATCATGACCGCGTGGAATGGTGCCAAGAATACTGGCTGCATTTCCGCGCTGGACAGCCAGGCTGATCCGTTGCGCAAAAAATGAGCCAGCCCTTCTGTCACCAGATGAGGCTATTAATCGCGGTGAAATGTCTCGTAATTTTTTTTTAGCACTAAGACTCCATGGCTCCATGACTCCATATGTAGTTGACCTCGAGAGTGACATAGGCTACTTTTTATCCCGGAAAATCAAAGAGGTCTATATTACAAAATTTTGTTTTCATTTACTAATTGTTGTTAATTTACCGTTTATAATTTTTTAGGGGGATTTTAAGTAGTAGTAATTGTTGTGATTTTAGGGGTTTTTAACTTAAGCTTTAGGGGAAAATATTTTTGATAGTTGGTAGCACTGCCTGACGCCACAAATCATAGAATACATTTATGCCACAATTACAAATGACAAATGGCGGCGGTGATGGCGGCGAATTGTGGCGGCGAAATCGCTGATCGCATATGAAGAATCAAGTGAACTAATTTAAATAACTTAAAATACATGTCTTAAAGTTGCAAAAATGCATATAAAACAGGTAAAAATATGGATTACATAATTATTTTCTATCTTCTAATTGTCTTATGGAATATTTTATTTCAACGTTTGCATTATGACGTAAAATAAAGAGTTACGGTGAAAATTTTCATGTTGTGTTATGCTTATTCTGTTCATTTTCAGGTGATAATTCAGGGTTTCAAGAGTTATCGCGAACAAATTGTTGTAGAGCCGTTCGACAAACGGCACAATGTAGTTGTTGGCCGTAACGGTTCTGGGAAAAGTAACTTTTTCCATGGTAAGTACTTAACTACTCATTCCAATAAAATTATTTTATTTACTTACACACCAAAAAACATATACAATTATTCTAATCCCCATATTGTTGTTGAACTTGTTCGTGTTTAACCCCTGATTTGACCCCAAAAAAGGGATATAAAACAATATAAATTATCGTGGACCAAGGTGCAAGACACTTACTAGTTAATATATTGAAAGTTGAAAATACTTGTTACATTCATGAACACATCTTAATTTTTTTTTGTGATGTAACCACAAATTCATGATTTTCGGATTTTTTCCTTTACTTTGTGCGTTAGATCTACCTACTGGCCAAATTTCATGATTCTAGGTCAACGGGAAGTACCCGTTTTCTTGACAAATGTACAGACAACAAAGTGATTCTAAAAGGGTTCCTTTTTACTTTTGAGGTATGGAACCCTAATAAAGTTATTGAGATAAAAAATGTAATTGTGTATAAGGCAAGTCCAAATAATTATGAAATCCTTTTTCTTATGACAATAGTTGTTGGTAGGTACACATGTAAGAACTAACACCAAATTACTATTGAATTCCAGCCATCCAGTTTGTGCTCAGCGATGAGTTCTCGCATCTGCGGCCAGAACAGAGGCTGGCGCTGCTACACGAGGGGACGGGTCCACGGGTGATCTCCGCCTTCGTTGAGATTATATTCGACAACTCCGACAACAGAATACCAGTAAATCCATACTAATATTATAAATAAGAAAGTGTGCCTGTCTGTCTGTCTACCTGTCTAGCTTAGCTGTTAGGTTTTTACAGCCCATCTGTTTAACCGATTTTCATGATATTTTGGTACAACGATAGCTTGCATCCTGTGGAAGGACATAGGCAAATTTTGGTCCCAAAGTTCCAATGGGATTTTTAAAAATCTAAATTCACATGGATAAAGTTGCATCATCATTTATTGCATCATTCATGGTACAGCGATAGCTTGAATGCTGGAGACTGAAATATACTACTGTATATCCCAGATATTTAAAAACTGGCCAAGTGCGTGGCAGACCACGCGCAGTGTAGGGTTCCGTAGTCACAATCCTCAAAAACAGATATAACTCCTTAACCTGTGATCTCTACTTAGCCATGATAGTTTACCTTTAAAATTGATTATATATACTACTGCTGTGAATTTTTTTCACGATCCTACCATACACTACCATTTGGCTGATAGAGGGGGGCACACTTGACTAATAAAAATTAGCACTTTAAAACATCATATTTTACAAACGGATCTAGAAATCGAAAAATGATGTTCCCACACCCACAGTATTTTTAAAAGAACTATTCAACTATACCCCACACTATGGGGTAGACGAGAAAAAAAAATTCATCCCCACTTTGTCAGTGTGATTAATATACTTATATCCATGCCAAATTACACATTTCTAGCACTAGTAGTCTCTGAGATTAACCGAGGACGGACGGACGGACATGGCGAAACTATAAGGGTTCCTTCTTTACTACGGAACCCTAAAAAGTCTCCAAGGGATTTTTATAAATCTAAATCTACATAGACAGTCACTGGCATCATCTAGTATCTCATAATGTACATGCGTACATTACTTTCTGCCTCATACTGTAGAATAGAATAGAATAATGTTTATTCGAGGTATATAGGTGGTACATGGTGTAGGCAATATCGTCCTGTACAGCAGTGCAACACCTCGAACAGGTAGGCCACTCAGCTTGTGTTGAGACGTCGAGCCCCTCAGACACAAACCTCTAGACTCTAGAGAAAATATCTGAGGTACCAGACGCCCCAACGCTGATTTTCAGTGACCACCTTTTAAATATTACCAAAACGTCAGTGGCATAGAATATATAAAGTTGGCGAGTAAATGGATAAATAAAATGAAATAAAGTGTTTAAAGTTTTTAAATTTAAAGTGATTTAGGACATAAAAGAAGAAATAAGAAATAATACATTGAAATAGATGTTGTAAATTGTAAGAATAGGAAAATTGTACGATAGTTTTTTTTTTTGTATAATAAAGCAAAAAAATGAAATAAAATAAATAGCTCGCAAGGTGTGGATGAGGAAGTGAAATTTGGTAAGATAAATAAATTAAATAAATTTTGACTAAATCTGTAATTTTTGAATAATTAAAAGATGTTTTTTGAATTTTACTTTAAAAGCGCCAGAAGTGTGAAGGTTTCTATAAGGTGGACTATAGTCCCTCTCACTCAAGCAGAGGTACTTGTGAAATGTTATTCCTTCTATTTGACGTTCGCTTCGGCTACTGTAGCCTAGTATACTGCAACCCACCAATGCACAATAACTTCAAAAAGAAAAATTGTATTCAATTTTCAGTCAAAATCAATTATTTCTTTGAAATACTTGAGTCAACATAATCTCAATTCACATTGTTTTATAACCATGATGAATGATTGCCACAGTGATAAGGACAAAAAATAATCATTTGTCATCCATACTAATATTATAAATGCGAAAGTGTGTCTGTCTGTCTGTCTGTCTGCTAGCCTTTTACGGCCTATCCGTTCAACCGATTTTGACGAAATTTGGTACAGTGATAGCTTGCATCTCGGGGAAGGACATAGGCTACTTTTTATCCCGGAAAATCAAAGAGTTCCCGCGGGATTTTTGAAAAACCTAAATCCACGCGGACGAAGTCGCGGGCATCATCTAATAAAAGCTTAAATACATTTAGCTATCTCGCTATTACATTATGAGTCACAATAGGGCTACTTCTACAGGTATTTGTTCTGAGAGTAGAACTCTTATGTAGTAGACTGTAAACTGTACTTTAGTTTATAGAGCAAATATGGTGAATCCTTTCGCATTATACATCCTTACGTCACAGTGGAGACTGCTGCCGATTAAATCGATTGAGTTGTAACTGGAACACCTTAATTGTCTTGTACTGGCAAACGAAGTTACAAGTCCATAGCGGACCGCAGGCAGCAGCGGCAGGCGACGTGTCGCCGCTGCTGGGTTCTTAAGTATTTCTTTGAAATACGCTCAGTGGTTGGGGGTAAAATTTCAATTACTAGATTTGACACACAGGCAAACTAAATAAAACACGCACAGTAATAATTAGCTAAATAAAACTGTTTGATTTTTTGACGTTGGGTTAATTTTGGTATTGGAGTCTACTTAATATTAAAAAAAAAAAGAAAAAAAAATTCTACTTTGTCAGGTGTGGGGTTCGAACCCACGCTCCCTCTCGGGAACCAGAGCTTAAATCTGGCGCCTTAGACCACTCGGCCAACCTGCCTTACTCGTCAACGGCGAAAAATCGAATCATAATTCATAACGAATGTCAAATTCCACACCGCATTTCAATAATTCATCACACCTCAGGATTAAAATTATGGTGTTTATAAATAATTATTTATTAAAAAGACAAAAATGTTAGATTTTGTAACACTAAGTGTTGCACTAAGAGAGAAACCTCTTTCTCTGAACACAATTAATCAATTCTTTTTTAATTATAACCCTTTGTTTTCTATCAAAAACACTTTTGCATGAATTTTGGCACCAGGCTCAGTAAATGTTGGAGATGTCTCTTAACAAGTTCAGTTTTCATAATCCTATTACAATTATTTAAATGATAAGAAAGCTTGGACATGACTTGCCTTAAGAGCTTTGATAGTTTTTATTAGTGATATTGTAAAGTGGTTATGATAAAAAGAATATCTGGCTGAAATTGTGATGGGCTTCTTCTCAGACCAGGGCAGGTTTGGAACCCTGGTAGCTTTAGTTTTAAGCTTAAGTTGTAATTAATTATTATCACCATCATTATCTTACAAATCCAACAATCAAAAAGTGTACACTAGTACAACCCGTCGGAAATATCTGAGTACCTGGGTTTAATGACGTCATGCAACGTGCTTGTGTTGGCAACGGTACTGGTAGAACGTAGTGTTTATATACTCTTTGGGTACTGGATAGGCGAAAATGGGTGAGCTACGGAGAAGCACGACGGGAAGCGCATTCCAGCGGGTCAGATATTTCCGACGGGTTACAGCTATTTTGAATAAATAAATGATTTGACTTTGACTTTACAACAAAATACACAAGAGAAAATGTTAATCCCTAGATCGAGAAAGATGAGATATTCCTGCGGCGAGTGATCGGTACCAAGAAAGACCAGTTCTTCTTGAACAAGAAGTTGGTGCCTCGCTCTGAAGTGCTGAACCTGCTTGAGAGTGCCGGCCTGTCCAACTCTAACCCATACTACATTGTCAAACAGGGCAAGGTTTGTATACTAACAATCTAAATATATAAAAGGAAAAGGTGACTGACTGACTGATCTATCAACGCACAGCTCAAACTACTGGACGGATCGGGCTGAAATTTGGCATGCAGATAGCTATTATGATGTAGGCATCTGCTAAGAAAGGAATTTTGAAAATTCAACTCCTAAGAGGGTGAAATAGGGGTTTGAAATTTGTGTAGTCCACGCGGACGAAGTCGCCAGCATAAGCTAGTCCATGTATATAAAAGGAAAAGGTGACTGACTGACTGATCTATCAACGCACAGCTCAAACTACTAGATGGATCGGGCTGTAATTTGGCATGCAGATTGCTATTATGACATAGGTTTCCGCTAACAAAGGATTTTTGAAAATTAAGAGCCTCGATAGCTCAACCGGTAAAGGAGTGGACTGAAAACCGAAAGGTCGACGGTTCAAACCCCGCCCGTTGCACTATTGTCGTACCTACTCCTAGCACAAGCCTGACGCTTAGTTGGAGAGGAAAGGGGAATATTAGTCATTTAACGTGGCTAATATTCTATGAAAAAAAAAAAAAAATCAACCCCTAAGGGGATGAAATTTGTGTAGTCCGCGCGGACGAAGTCGCGAGCATAAGCTAGTATCATATACTAGCTTTTCGTCCGGGTGACCCTGTGCATTATTCTCGATAATTTATAGCCTGTAATTTATGTCCACTCAGGGATATTGAAGCTATCTGTTAAAAAAAATTCAGAGTTCTATTGTGCATATTCTCCAAACTAAATTGACAGTTCAAAAGCTTCTATCCTTTTCTGCACAAAGCATTTTGGAAGGGATAGGTATGAAATAGCTGTGGTAGCCTAGTGGTTAGGACGTCCGCCTTCCAATCGGAGGTCGGGGGTTCGATCCCAGGCACGCACCTCTAACTTTTCGGAGTTATGTGCGTTTTTAAGTAATTAAAATATCACTTGCTTGCTTTGAAGGAAAACATCGTGAGGAAACCTGCATGTCTGAGAGTTCTCCATAATGTTCTCAAAGGTGTGTGAAGTCTGCCAATCCGCACTTGGCCAGCGTGGTATACTATGGCCAAAAACCTTTCTCACTCTGAGAGGAGACCTGTGCTCTGTAGTGAGCCGGTGATGGGTTGATCATGATGATGATGAGGTATGAAATATAAGGATAGATATTAAAAGGGATAACAATATATTTTACTTTAGAGATTGTGTACAACAGAATTAGCCACGTTAACAAACTATGAAAGTAATCCACAGATTGCAATTCAATCCACAGATTAACCAAATGGCTATAGCGCCAGACTCTCAAAGGTTGAAGCTCTTGAGAGAGGTGGCTGGGACCAGGGTGTACGACGAGCGCAGAGAGGAATCCGTCACTATACTCAAAGAGACTGTTGGCAAGGTATAAAGAATATGTGCTACACTGATTTTTATCTTCTTTTTAGGGTTCCGTACCTCAAAAGGAAAAACGGAACCCTTATAGGATCACTTTGTTGTCTGTCTGTCGGTCTGTCAAGAAACCTACCTACTTTCCGTTGACCTAGAATCATGAAATTTGACAGGTAGGTAGATCTTATAGCTGACATTTGGGGAAAAATCTGAAAACCGTGAATTTGTGGTTACAAACACAAACACAAAAAAAATTAAATTGTGGTCATGAACTAATAATTAGAATTTCCAATTTTCTAAGTAAGATAACTATATCAAGTGGGGTATCTTATGAAAGGTCTTCACCTCTGCATTCTAAAACAGATTTTTATTTATTTTTATGTATCATAGTTATTGAATTATCCTGCAAAATGTCGAAAAAATACGACTGTAGTACGGAACCCTCATTGTGCGAGCCTGACTCGCACTTGGCCTGTTTTTTTTCTTTACAACTTCTACAAAGTCGGTAATTCATTATTATTTACGGTATTTTTACAAAATATCGTGCATTGCCTGAGAATTTCCATAATGTTCTCAAAGGTGTGTGAAGTCTGCCGCTCCGCACTGGGATAGTGTGGCAGACTTTCCTAAACCTTTCTCATTCTGAGAGAAGGCCGTAGTTGATCATGATCATGATGATGATTTATTTCAACCCATCTCCGGCCTTGCGGAACCTTTGAACTAAAGCGAGCGTTATTAGCTACTCCTCTAAAAAGTTATTTTTACATGCTTCATTTTAGCATCCCCTATAATACAAGAGATTATAACAGCTACTAGAAGCTGTGATAGCATAGTGGTTAGGACGTCCACCTTCTAATCGGAGGTCGGGGGTGCGATCCCGGACACGCACCTCTAACTTTTCGGAGTTATGTGCATTTTTTAAGAGCCTCAATAGCTCAACCGGTATAGGAGTGGACTGAAAACCGAAAGGTCGACGGTTCAAATCCCGCCCGTTGCACTATTGTCGTACCTACTCCTAGCACAAGCTTGACGCTTAATTGGAGAGGAAAGGGGAATATTAGTCATTTAATATGGCTAATATTCTTTAAAAAAAAAAAAAAAAAATTAAATATCACTTGCTTTAACAGTGAAGAAAAACATCGTGAGGAAACCTGCATGCCTGAGACTTCTCCATAATGTTCTCAAAGGTTTGTGAAGTCTACCAATCTGCACATGGCCAGCTTGGTAGACTGTGGCCAAAACCCTTCTCACTCCGAGAGGAGACCCGTTCTCTGTAAGCCGGTGATGGGTTGATTATGATGATGATGATGATGATAAAAGCTACAAAGTTTGGAACATCGGCGCAAAGTTGCCTGTCTATCTGTATTCTATAGGATTCAGAGTATGTGCTAAAGAACTTTGTGTCTCGGTACCTTCACCTTTCTACTAACAAGACACTGTAAGGCATCGTCAAGGTCTGCACCCATAAGATGTAGTCGAAATACCACGGACACGTACGAAGCGCTTGCTTCGTCATTTCTAATTCAAACCGCTAGGATAAGGAATGCTTTGCTGGCATCTGCTTTTAATCCATTTTTAATATAAGTACCATCAAATTAAGTGTGAATATCTAGATAGACAAGCGCGCTCCATCTTAGGCTACATCATCACCCAATTTGCAGCCCAGAGCTAATCTGAAAATATCTTTCAAATCTCAAATTCTCCCTCTTACAGGTGGAGAAAATCAACGACTTCCTCCAAACAATTGAAGAGCGTCTCAAAACGTTAGAAGAAGAAAAGGAAGAGTTGAAAGAGTATCAGAAGTGGGATCGGTCCAGACGAGTCTTGGAATTCATCATACATGATACTGAACATAGGGAGAATAAGCGAAAACTCGAAGACGTACGTAGATTTGTGCCTGTCATTTTAGTTTAGTTTATAAATTTTGAATAACAGAATTAGACACAATGCAAAGCTTAGACTGAGGCCACACGATGCGTTTCCGGTGCGTTACGGCGCCGCACCGCTGTGGATTATAGTATTGGGTCTGGGTGCAACGCACCACTCCACCCCGCCTCGGCTCTCTGATCCTTAGGCAGTGGTCCGACCGCCGGCGAGAAAACTACTAACTATCGGCGATTTTCTCTCAAGAAACGCACAATAAATGTACATTCCGTGTAAACGAAAGAGCTCTCTGACTGTTCACACTGCCGGCGACGACTCGCTTTACTAGTTTTGTCGCTGAGCGACGAGCTTTCAAAAATAAACTCGGTCAGCTATATTCGTTCAGCGATGCTCGCTCGCTTGAACACGTGTAACGCGCGCGCAGGTTTGCACAGGACTGAACGACCGCGGGCGAAGGCGCGAGTAGTCGCTCGTCGCACTTGCACACTCGCTTATGGCCCGGCGATAAAACTATCGAAACTACACACTCGCTTCCCGCTGATCGCCAACTCGTTTATAGTTTCTCGTTCATCGTCGGCGGTCGGACCACTGCCTGAATCCGTTGCGTGTGTGGTGCGGCGCCGCACGACGTCGTAAGTCATCGTGTGGTATGGTACAGCGATTTCTATGTAGGATGACGCACCAGCACCGCTTAGGCGCCGCATCGTCAACGCAACGAATCGTGTGGCTTCACTCTTAAATTGTTGGGTAGAAATCTTTACACAGGAGTTCCTTTTACATATTAATATGTATAATGTAGGTGAGCACTAATTTTTTTTTTTTATAATGATTCATCTCTGGAAAGAAATTCTGAAATTTTACATAGCGCTTATCTCATTTAATTGTTTTTTTCTTGTAGCTGGAAAAAATACGAGCCAACAGCGGCAAAGAGCAGCAACATTATGCGGACATGGTGCGAGAGGCGCAGGACCACGTGCGGGAGTCCAACAAGTAAATATGACATTGATAGGTATCATCGTGCATAATCACTATTTATTAGACTTTGCCCATAAGTCATTGAAATGGTAGCGGCCGGTAGCTCCTAGAGTGACTGCTAAAGCATGCGTGAACATAAATTACACCACACTTTTGTAAACCAAATCACTATGTAAAAAACCGTTCAAACGCGAGTTGGACTCGTGCACCAAGAATTCCGTACCTTTGAAGGATACATGTTAACATTTTGATGCTTAGTTACAAATGTATTTTTGCTTAAAAATATTTTGCATAGTAATCCGAAATTACCGTGATTCGCGCACAGATTTATGTTTTTGCTAATTTTCAAGCGTTTCCGAGGCTTTTTAGGGTGTTAATTACAGGAAATTACGTCCATTTACAAATTCTAGGATGGCATTATTTCTTTGGAAAATCTGAAGTTTCACTTCTTACCAGTTTAAACATTCTAATTGATTTTTCTAATTTTCATCATAATCTTGATAATCTTCCTGTTCAATAGTGTTCGCTATTATTCAGTTTGATTGATTGTATTATTTTGTTGTAATCTCATAGAAAACTGAAGGATGCCCGCAAAGACGTAGCGGCGGCGCGCGAAGAGAAAGATATACTGTCGACTGAACAACAGCAGCTATTGCGAGAAAAGACTAAACTGGAACTAGCTATTAAGGACTTAACTGACGACGTCGACGGCGACAACAAATCAAAGGTATGTGTAACAAGCGACCGTCTATCTCAGCTACTTCTCACCTTATACACCTAATTGCCGTATACTTTCGTGACTACAAATAATAATGCCAGAATCCAGGATGCCCGCAACTTCGTCCGCGTTGATTTAGCTTTTTAAAAATCCTGTGGGAACTCTTCAATTTTCCAGGATAAAAAGTATCCTATGTCCTTCCCCCGGGATGTAAGCTATCTCTGTACCGAATTTCGTCAAAATCGGTTAAACGGTTGAGCCGTGAAAAGCTAGCAGACAGACAGACAGACAGACAGACACTTTCGCATTTATAATATTAGTATGGATATGACATGGATTTAATATTAATATTTAACATTTGACGATCTCCCTAGCGCAGTGGTAAGCGCTGTGGTCTTATTAGTGGGAGGTCCCGGGTTCGATTCCTGGCAGGGATTTGGAATTTTATAATTTCTAAATTTCTGGTCTGGTCTGGTGGGAGGCTTCGGCCGTGGCTAGTTACCACCCTGTGTGTGTACCACAGTGCCACAATGTAAACGTTGCCAACAATATGGGCACACGCAAAATAACTGCATGAGACCCTATAGATGCGTCAAATGCGCAGGAGCACACAAAACTACTGAATGCACCAAAAAGGATCGTAATACTCCAGCTAAGTGTGCCCTATGTCTTGGCGACCATCCTGCCAACTACAAAGGTTGCAATGTTTATCTGGAAATTAAAAATAGAAAATTTAATAAGAAAAGCAATCAGACAAATATGTACAACAGACCAAATCAACCCAAGGCTACCAACATGCAAACAGAAGGACCCTGGGAGAAAGATGACCCAGCAAGCCAAAAGTATACAGACTGCAAGCCAGAGCAACCTGAACATAAAAACCGTAGTGAAAGACCCAAATCTACTAGAAAAACATATGCACAAGCTGCTGCCAACAAAGACACAACAAATCTAGAAAAACTCGAACATCTTCTCATAAAACAAGCTGAAAAGCTAGATATACTAATTGGACAAATGAGCACTCTTATGGGCTTGCTGACCACAGTCATTAACAAACTCGCCAACTAACGGCACTTAGAATAGCAGCATGGAACATAAACGACCTTTCAGGCCATAAACTAGAATTACTAACAATGATAAACATAAACAAAGTTGACATTATGCTCATAAGTGAGTCACACTTAACAGATGCAACAGCCTTTTCGCTTCAAGAATTTTGCGTGTATGTGACTAATCACCCCGACGGTACAAGTCACGGAGGCACTGCAATACTCGTAAGAAAGAACATCAAGCACAATCTTGCACCATCATTCCGCACAGAATATATACAAGCAACAACAATATGTGTACACGATAAAATTGGTATATTTAATGTGACTGCTGTATACTGCCCTCCAAAGCATAAGATAGATGAAGCTACCTTTACCAAATTTATCAAATCTTTGGGCCCAAGATTCTTAGCAGGTGGCGATTGGAATGCGAAAAATGAATGCTGGGGTTCTAGACTTACTTTAACCAGGGGTAGGGAATTAAAAAATGCAATGGATAAAAACAACACTAAAGTGCTCAGTACAGGAGAGCCAACATACTTTCCTGCAGATCCGAACAGAAGGCCAGACCTTCTAGATTTCTTTCTCTATAAAGGTTTTACAGAACACTATCTAATGATAGAAAGTTGTTACGATACTTCAGATGATCACTCGCCTATTATCGCTACTATCAGCACTACTATAATTGATAAAAACCCTAAACGACATCTATACAATAAAAGAACTGACTGGTATGCATTTAGCGAGTTTATTACTGAACACATTAACCTAAACGTTTCTCTTAAGACAGAGGGTGAAATTGAAATAGCAACGATCAATTTCACAAACTTGGTGCAAAAAGCTTGCTGGTTAAGTACACCCCAAGAAACAGCCAAAGAACTTGCGTTCCAAAATGTACCTTTCCTGACTAAAGAAAAAGTGATGGAGAAAAGACGCCTAAGAAGAATATGGCAAACGCAACGAAGAGCAAAAGACAAATCGCTACTTAATAAAGCCATTCATGACCTAAAAGCATATCTGAGAGAAGTAGAAGATGAAACCCTTCAAAACAGATTAGAAAATATGTCTCCGACAGGCAATAACGAGCATTCCTTATGGAAGGCTATTAAGTCGACTACTGGCCCGCAGGTTCAATCACACCCGCTGAAACTGGATGATAACACATGGGCAAAAACTGACTCTCATAAGGCAGAAGTGTATGCACAATTTCTCGATACAATTTTTACTCCGAACACAAGGGATGAAACTTACAATAATGAGAATGAAATTGATGATTACCTGAATAGCGATCTCCAACTTAGTCTTCCTATAAAGTGTTTTACCCCAGCCGAAGTCTCACGAGCAATAAAACACCTTGAAAACAGGAAAGCTCCAGGATTTGACCTTATAACTGGAGAAGTCCTTAAGCAGCTCCCAAAGAAAGCCATTGTCTTTCTCACAACACTTTTCAACTGTATACTTAGGACATCCTATTTCCCACAAGTATGGAAAGTTTCTCATATAATTATGATACCAAAACCTGGGAAAGACCCCTTTATTGTCTCATCATATAGACCCATCAGCCTACTACCTGTCATATCAAAGCTCTTTGAAAAACTTCTTCTATGTCGCATGAAAGCTATTATTACAAAAGAAGCTCTTATACCAGATCACCAATTTGGCTTCAGACAAGGTCACTCAACCGTAGAACAAATCCATAGAGTAGTTAACAAAGTAAGGCAGTCCCTAGAAAAAAAAGAATATTGCTCAGCCGCATTTTTGGATGTTCAGCAGGCCTTTGACAGAGTTTGGCACAAAGGCCTTTTATACAAAGTAAAGATTAACTTTCCTCACAACATTTATACTCTGCTGAAGTCGTATTTGCAAGACAGGATATTCCAGGTCGTAGTGGGAGATAACTGTTCCCAGTTCTACGATATCAAAGCTGGTGTTCCGCAGGGATCAGTGCTAGGACCGATCCTTTACACCCTATACACGGCCGACCTACCCGAAACACCAAGTATCCTTACCGCGACGTTTGCAGACGATACAGCGGCACTGAGTAGTCACCCAAATCCAAAAGTAGCATCCCAGAGATTACAGGGCCACTTGGATAATATTGATAAGTGGATGCGAAAGTGGAGAATCAAAGCTAGTGCATCCAAATCAACCCACGTAACCTTTGCGCTTAGACCCGAAGATTGCCCACAGGTGAAACTTGGTAACGAGACTCTGCCACATGGTAATGTTGCCAAGTACCTTGGTATGCATCTTGATAGAAGGCAAACATGGCAAGCACATATTAAAAAAAAGAGAGAAGAGCTGCGTATTCGCACTAGATCGCTAATGTGGTTACTTGGCAGACACTCTAGACTATCACTCAATAACAAAATACTCATATACAAGAGCTTCCTAAAACCTGTATGGACATATGGTTTGGAGTTGTGGGGCACAGCCAGCAACTCTAACATAGAAATACTACAGCGATATCAAAATTCAGTCTTTCGCACAATACTCAATGCCCCGTGGTTTACCAAAACAACAGAAATACACGAATATCTTGGAATGCCCACAATTAAAGAAGAAATAAATATTAATGCAAAGAAACACAAGGCCAGGCTTGAAGTCCATGCAAATAGTCTGGCAGTGTCACTTACCACATGCAGCAGAGTTAGTAGGCTGAAAAGAGTCACAGTAGAAGAACTGTCAAGTACACACTAAAGCCAGCGAAAGCATTATGAGAAGAGTTTCTTGATGGAGTGACCTTCTCTCAACCTTGAATGCACTCATAAAAATCTGATAAAAGTCCATCCAATGACTGATTGCAGATGGCTTTGAAATATCAAAAAAAAAAAAAAAAAAGTTACCACCCTACCGGCAAAGCCGTACCGCCAAGCGATTTAGCGTTCCGGTACGATGCCGTGTAGAAACCAAAGGGGCATGGGCTTATTCACAACTGCCATACCCCTTCCAGGTTAGCCCGCTACCATCTTAGACTGCATCGTCACTTACCACCAGGTGAGATTGCAGTCAAGGGCTAACCTGTATCTAAATTTTAAAAAAAAATTAACAGGAAAGAGCCGAAGGGGAACTGGAGCGCTTACGGCAACAGATAGCCGAAAAAGAGCGCGAGTTGGAGGAATTGAAGCCCAAATACGAAGAAATGAAGGCGCGTGAGGAAGAGTGTACGCGCGCCTTAACGCTCAACCAGCAGAAGCGGCAGGAGCTGTACGCTAAGCAGGGCCGAGGGACTCAGTTCACCTCCAAGCAGGACCGAGACCGATGGATCGAGAAGGAGCTCAAGTAAGTCACACGCACCTCATATGCTTCACACACGCACCACATAGTCCACACACACACCACAGACGATTCAAATACACACCATACACGCACGGCTCTTGCACCAGAACGCTAATCACTCTCATCACTCGCCCTCTACACACCCACCAAACACGCACTACACACGCACCACACACACGACACATGCACCACACACACGACACATGCACCACCACACACACGACACATGCACCACACACCCATGATTCATGAACCACACATGCTTAACATCGCACCACATACGCTCCATAGAAGCACCATACACGCACTACAAAAACGCATGTCGCGCGCACATCTCAAATTAGCAAAAACTCAAAACAACAATTTCTTCTGTTTAATATTGTATAATTTTTTTCTAGGTCCTTAGTCAAGCAAATAAAGGACAAAAAAGACCATGAAGCCAAGTTACGAGAAGACCTGCGCCGAGACGGTGTCAAACTGACGGAACTCGAGAAACGTATAGAGGAAACCACTAAGGAGATGGAGAGGCAAAGAGTTGCCATCGACGAGCACAACAAACAGTATTACGAGTGCAAGAAACGGAAGGATCAAGAACAGAGTGCCAGGAAGTGAGTATTTTAGTCTTTTCCCCAACAAAGGAAAGCAGATACCTGCAGTGAGCGAAATTTGAACGTAAGATTACCTATATGTGCATTGTGCATGTGTGGATAATGCGTTGACGGATGACAAAAGTGAGTGGAAGAAAAATACATGTTGTGCCGACTCTACTTAGCGTGGTATATGGTATGGAAGAAAAAGATGCATCGAGTTTTCGTGACACTTTTCTCGTATGTTTTACTTCTTCATCTGTATGCGTGTGCTTACGTATATGGATACTTCACGCATGTGCTGGCGCGCGCGCGTTTGTGTGTGTGTGTGTGTCTGTGTGTGTGTGCGTGCGCGTGCGTGCGTGCGGGCAAACACTCAGGAGTCAGGACACATTGACTCCTGAGTGTGTAGATGTGCGTCTTAGAGTGCGTTTGAGTGTGTGGATGTGCGCAAGCGCGTGCATCTATGGATATGGTATGCATGCGTGTTGAGTGGCCGAACTAATAAGCGGTTCGCAAACAAAATTAATATTTTTCGATTTGTATTTTAGTGAGCTGTGGCGTAAAGAGACAACGTTGACACAGAACTTATCGTCACTAAAGGAAGACCTGGCTAAGGCCGACCAAGCGTTACGTTCCATGGCGGGAAAGGTATTATATTACAAGTTTAAACAACACAATCACTACTGAGTTCGCTAGATTTCTTTTGATTTATTGGTTAATAGCTGATGATCGTGGATTCCGTCCGCTCGTCCGTCTGTCGTCTGTCAAAAGCAAACCTATAGGGTACTTCCCGTTTACCTAGAATCATGAAATTTGGCAGGTAGGTAGGTCTTAATAGCACAAGTAAAGAAATAAATCACAAAGACATCACAAAGAAAAATTAAGATGTGTTCATTAACAAATATTGCTATTTTCGACTTTCAAAGAAAAATTGCTATATCAAGTGGATTATCATATGAAAGGGCTTTACCTGTACATTCTAAAACAGATTTTTATTTATTTTTATGAATAATTGTTTTTGATTTATCATGCAAAATGTCTAAAAAATACTCGATTACGGAACCTTTAGCCCGCGAATCTGACTCGCACTTGGTTGGTTTATAGTTTTTTAAGAATTATTTTAAAAAGTAATAATTTGTAGCCCATCCTCAACGGCCGAGACAGCGTGCGCAAAGTGCTGGAGACGTTCCAGGAGCGAGGCGGGGAGTGGGCCAAAATAGCCACGCAGTACTATGGGCCCGTCATTGAGAACTTTACCTGCGATAAGACCATTTATACAGCTGTTGAGGTGATTATGATTACTGACTAGATAACATCCTCAACGGCCGAGACAGCGTGCGCAAAGTGCTGGAGACGTTCCAGGAGCGAGGCGGGGAGTGGGCCAAGATAGCCACGCTATGGGCCCGTCATTGAGAACTTTACCTGCGATAAGACCGCATTTATACAGCTGTTGAGGTGACTATGATTCATCATCATGATCATCCCATCGCCGGCTCACTGCAGAGCACGGGCCTCCTCTCACAGTGAGAAGGGTTTGGCCATGGTCTACCATGCTGGCCATGTGCAGCTGATTGGTAGAGTTCACACACCTTTGAGAACATTGTAGAGAACTCCTGCAGGTTTCCTCACGATGTTTTCCTTCACGTTAAATGCAAGTGAATCAAGTGATATTTAATCATTAAAACACACATAACTCCGAAAAGTTAGAGGTGCGTGCCCGGGATCGAACCCCCGACCTTCGATTAGAAGGCGGACGTCCTAACCACTATCTATCTATTACATCTTTTTTAGTTTTCCATTTTCCTTTGATTTTCTTCAAACTCAAGCCTATCTTGTAAAAAATTGAGGCTAGTAAAAATATCAAGCAGGATTCCGAGTGGATTATGCGCGCCAAATGTGTCGCAATATGGCGCTCCCAAAACATTTCAATATGTCACATTCGCATTCGCTTATGTCACATTCGCATTTGCTTAGGTCACATTCGCATTCGCTTATGTCACAAGCGGAATTGCTCAAGACTTCCAGCCTGATGTGCCAGATCTTTTTTCCCACGCACATGCAAACTGTGGAATCAACTCCCTTCGACGGTGTTCCTACTAGATTACAACATGGGGTTATTCAAGAGGTGGACCAACAATCCTGAAAAGCCGGCAACGCATTGGCGGTTCCTCTGGTGCTGCAAATGCTTGTTTGCTCGTTATTTTTATTTAAAAAAATTGTGAGCCTTAATTAATTGAATCTGTGCAGGTAACGGCTGGCAACCGGCTCTTCCATCACATCGTGGAGTCCGACACAGTAGGCACAAAGATCCTGAAGGAGATGAACCGACAGAGTCTGCCGGGAGAGGTCACCTTCATGCCGCTCAACCGCCTGCAAGTCAGGGACATGGTCTATCCCAATGACAATGTGAGTGCCAAGACCAGGTCACCTAAAGCAGGACAAGGCTAGGGTGGCAAAGGGCAGGGAAAATAGTCCGAAAAACTATATATGTTGGGGTCGCAAGGTTCTGGAATGGCGACTTCGCACGGAAAGCCCAGTCTTGGTAGACTGGGGGTCTACCAATTAGACAAGTCGAACATCATACGAGTCGCAGGGAGCCGCTGAATTTAGGCGGCGCAAGACTGGCGTGTAAAAATCCCTACAATAGACTATGTCCAGCTGTGGACGTTTATCGTTTGATGATGATGAATTGTTTTTCAATTTCTTCAACCATCTGTCAACATAACGAATTCAATAAAGTTACGTTTTGTAGTAAGTTAAAAAGATCGTATTGCTTACAGAACGCAATAGCCATGGTGCATAAGCTGAAGTTCGACCTGAAGTACGCCAAGGCGATGAAGTATATCTTCGGCAAAACCCTCATCTGCAGGAATTTGGAGTGTGCCACAGAATTAGGCAAGCAGTTCAATTTGGATTGCGTCACCTTAGAGGGTGACCAGGTATGTTGTATGACATTTTTAAAGACACAAAAACTGGTAAAGTGTTATGAGAACACATAAAGAAGGGTTCTGTGGCTATGCTAGTTGGATAATCTCTTAAAAGGTACGAATTAACTACGAAACGAACGGTAAGAGACGTTATAATGATTAAACCCTAATTTAACCAGGTATTCTCGAGTGGGTAAACCAAAATTTATTTTTCGAATCATTATTTTTCCCAGGTCTAACTAAAATTAATATCTCCGAGCCATTGAAGATTTCAGTAATATTTTCTTTTTTAAGGTATCATCAAAAGGCTCCCTCACTGGCGGCTACTTCAACCAATCCCGCTCGCGTTTGGAAATGCAGAAGACAAGGTCGGAGTTGATGGAACAAATCTCCACGCTCGAAGATGAACTGGCGACGCTGCGACAAGAACTCAACAAGACCGAGACGAGCATTAACACCATCGTGTCTGAAATGCAACGTACTGAGACCAAACAGGGCAAGGCTAAGTAAGTACATACAGGTTTACGCCGCTTAATATTATACAGAGCGTAACCAGAACGCTGGCAAAAACGAAGACAGGTGATAGTATTAATGATAATATATGATACCACAAAAAAACGCAAAAAATATAAAAATCCAATAAATTTGTAAAAGTTTACGTTACATTGTAAATAAAACATCTGACTGACGCTAGAGGTCAACGAGCGTTGCGTAAGTAGGCCACTCGGAGTCAATGCCGCGTCGTAGGCGGGGCATTGACCTGAGTTTTGCTCGCTATACATTGCGAGTCCGGAAAATACTAAATCACTAAACTAAAAATGAGGCAAATGGTTATTGTCATCGGATTGTGTTTAGGTAGTATAACAATATCGCTAAGTTTTCGATAGGGTTCTGGTTACACCCAGTGGTAGTTTAGCTACCACCAGTTTGCAAAGTAGATTCCCAGATTCAGAGAGATTATTTTGTTTGTCAGGGACATATTTGACAAAGTAAAGGCTGACATCCGACTGATGAAGGAGGAGCTAGCCTCCATTGAGCGGTTCCGTGGGCCCAAGGAACGCTCGCTGGCCCAGTGTCGTTCCAGCCTTGAGGCCATGCAGGCCACCAAGGAAGGGCTCGAGTCGGAGCTACACCAGGTAAGCAGAGAGCTGAATCTAAAGACAAAAAATTAAGACTTAGTGGCAACGTAGGCACTTGTAGATTAACCTTAACGTCATTGGCCAAAAAATATTGTTTTATCCGATCGATATAGGTACTCCAAGTACCCGAACTGAGATTAAACTCGCCTAATTTGCCAACCGACATCTTGCCCAACATTCAAAACAACTTTTAGAAAACTTATCCTACCGACTGCGCCACTGTAATGTATTAAAGAAAACACCGAGTCGCCACAACGGTTTATTCATTTCTAAAATACTAAAAGAGTCACTCTTATTAATAAACATGGACCAGAGCGAGATTAACTTTATTCCGTGTAAGTCAGTAGTAGCTACATTCTGTATTAATAAACATAGAGTAAGGAGGAAGTAAAATAATGCGACTCTACTCTCGGTGTAAAATTTACTCCTTGGTGCCACATGGTTTAACGACTGACTAAGCATAATCTACGCACTAAGTATGCATATTTTGACCATCAGCCATAGCGTTTATGTTGTGTATGATAATATTCAATAAAACGATTTTTGATTAATGAGATTTGTGTTTTCATACCATGTTTGTAACGCAAATTAGTTATGTACTTACCTACAAGATCAATTCAGATTATTTCATTGATAATATAAAGTGAAACTGAAGCATTTTCTGAGTAATTAATTGCCATCAATACTTTTCAAATTCAAATGGCCTATGAGTGCGGCACTCCTGCAGCGTCAGGATTAAATACTTGGATCCATACATTTTTATGGTAATATCTCGCGAACTTCCTCTACTAATTAAAAAAAACTATGCAAATCGGCCAGAAATCTAGGAGACATCGGTTTACAAAAACGCGCCGAATTGAGAACCTCCTCCTTTTGGAAAGCCGGTTAAAAATGCAAAACAAAAATGGCGTACAAGTTATCAGCTGTGAAGTCAATGTCAACAAAAAATACTGTCACAGTTATAGGTCCGCAGGTCTATATCGTCTGTCACTGTCACACACAGCATTCACTTCGTTCGCTGACTCTCTCTTTTACTTTTAAATAAAGGGGCTGCCACACGTGCACACTGTCATTCTGAAGTAAGGCTGGCATTGTTAAATCGGGCTTGCTCCATGTTTATTAATAACATTGTTAAAACGAAGTTAATACTACGTTGGTCCTGGAAGTAACTAGTCCAAGTGTAGCTTAGGTTAATGCTTGAAGTAAACATTTTTTATTAATAAGGGTGATACCCTCTAACAAATAAATTTAATTACCTAATCACTTAATTATCTAATAAAATAATCACCTAATCACTTATTTGCCCAGTCACCTCATTCCTCATCCACTTTTCCTCTTCACTTAATTATTTAATTTTATTAAAATTAAATAATAGAAGTAATTTTCCACAGGAATTAATGGAACAACTCTCTACCGCCGATCAAGGCAAGGTAGATGAACTGAACGACGCTATCCGAAGACTGACACAAGAAAACAAGGAAGCCTTCAGTCAAAGGATGAACCTTGAAGCCACCAAGAACAAACTGGAGAATTTACTCACCAACAACTTAATAAGGCAACAATATTTTTCCTTATAATTCTAGAATATTCTATATAGTGGAGGAAATTTTAGATTGTACCTTAATTTTTTAAACTAAGCTTTGACCTTCACCATAGATGTTCCTCTAGTAATTCTAAGCTTATTTTATTTCAGCTTATGCTTGCGACTTCGTCCGCGTGGGCTACACAAATTTTGAACCCCTATTTTACCAACTTAGGGGTTGAATTTTCTCAAATCCTTAGCGGATTTCTACGTCATAAAGCTATCTGTATGCCAAATTTCAGCCCGATCCGTCCAGTAGTTTGAGCTGTGCGTTGATAGATCAGTCAGTCAGTCAATCCTTTTGTAGATTTAGATAGAGAGAAAAAGAGTTAGGTGACCATCTTTGTCCTCCCTCCTCTTCTAGACGCATATTTCTCATTTTCCCGGACTAAAATTAGAAAATCCTGGAGAAAGCATTCACTTTGAGTAATTCAAAGCATATCGCTTTGAATTACTCAAAATCTAATTTTACCTATCCAGACGTAAAGACGAGTTGGTGCAAGCCCTGCAAGAGATATCGGTAGAAGATCGCAAGAGACGCCTCAGCAACAGCAAAGCCGATCTCGCCGCGACGGAGAAGAGAATTCGGCAGATCAACAAGGAGTTGGAAGAAGTGGAGAGGAAAGTGCAGGCCGCCGTCAAGAACGAGAAAGCTCTTAAACTGGAGTTGGATAAATGGAGACATAAGGTTAATTTTTTTAATATAATGCTAACATATGCCGCCCAACCCAGTAATGGTTGAGAGCTCTGCACTCGAAATTGTATACGAGTATGTTTATTTGTCCCCCAATCTGACCTCTTTCTCGAAATTGGACCTACCTAGCTGAATTGGGTATTTTCCTAATTTTTAATTTGATATATTATTACTTTATTATAAACTAGGATAAAAATGATGACGTACGCTGAAAAAAATATTAAAATCCAACAAAGATTTACAAAGTTACAACAGGCATTTTAATTTTGGAGTGGGAGGGTCTTTTATCCCTTTTTCGCAAAACGAAAATTTGTATGAAACCGCACGAAGCTACTATGGCATTAGTAAGGTGTGACGTCAAAATGCTATATCGCTATCTCTGTCTAATCAGAAATGTTTAAATGCTTTTAACTTTTTTGTTATTTGATCGATTTAATTTGATTTTCATTTATTTTATCATATCATAACGTCATTATTTTTATCCTAGTTTATAATAAAGTAATAAAAAATTGGAGTCAAATACCCTATAGTATATTCCAGGCATACATCATCATCAACCGATAGACATCCACTGCTACCACCTTTATAGGACTCTGCTCTTGTAGGATTTTCCACACGCCACGGTCTTACGCCGCCTGAATCCAGCGGCTCCCTGCGACTCGCCTGATGTCCGTCCATCTGTCCATCTAGTGGGGGGGTCTTCCAACGTTGCGCTTTCCGGTGTGAGGTCGCCATTCCAGCACCTTGGGATCCCAACGTTGGATGTCTACGTCATACTAGCTATCTGCGTGCCAAATTTCAGCCTGATCCGTCCAGTCGTTTGAGTTGTACGGTGACAGATCAGTCAGTCAGATTTACCTTTTGTAATATAATATATATAGATTTACTTTTATGTTATAATATTTTTAATGTACAGGAAAAAGAAGCGCAAGACAAAATGGAGGAAGACGCAAAGGGGCTAGAGAAGATGGCGTCCAAGGAAGTTCTCCTTCAAGAGAAGATGCAGGAGTCACTCGACAAGATCGCAGCGCTGGGCACCCTGCCCAACGCTCCTGATCTGCATACCAAGTATCAGAAGCTGTCACTCAAACAGGTCAATATATATGTTACTAGTTGACCCGCCCGGCTTCGCTCGGGTGTTTATTGAATTATAAAATTCGTTACCTATATAATTTTAACTGAAATTAACATTTTTCGATTGCTTATTTGCTAATATTACCTTGTTTATACATTTTTAGATTTTTTCTCGCTTGGTGTAAAATACCGTATTACTTTGGTTTCAGCTGTTCAAAGAGCTTGAGAAGGCCAACCAGCACCTCAAAAAGTACAACCATGTCAACAAAAAGGCCTTGGACCAGTTCATAAGCTTCTCGGAACAAAAGGAGAAACTATACAAGAGGAAAGAAGAACTAGATATTGGGTATGTTTCTTACTTTTTGAAGTAAAACTTCTTTAAAAACTTCAAGGTCGCGTCACCGACATGCTAATGTTAATATCGGGAGTGTCTATAGATGGCAAATAAAAATTAGTGTTAGTAATTTAAATTTACAAATTACGACTACAAATTAATTTGAATAAAAAACCTGTTGCGTGACCGGTGGCGCCACCATGGTGTCCTAGTAAGATATTGGCCCCGATTCTCTAGTCTCTCTCTAAACTAAATTTAGAGTATCTGCATCCTTTTCTTTTTACTAATGCTAAAAAAGGAACGGAACATGACTCACATTTAAAGACTCTAAATTTTAGTGCACAATACAAATTTAAACAGTAGGTTCGCGAGTGCGTGCTAAAATCACGGGTTTTACCATCTAAAAATTAAAATGTAGAAATGTCAAACTGCTTCTGTCCTTTCCATATTACAATAGTAAGAAGAGGGTGCGAATACTCTAAAATTACTTGTTACTGTTCTGTCTTATGCTAAACTAAATTTACGAGTATCTGCATCTTTTTCTTTTTAATATTGCTAAAACTGCTACATGAATTTCACACTTAAAGACTAAATTTTATTGCACGCTACAAAATTAAACAATAGTGTCACAACTGGCAGCTAAAGTCACGAGGTTTGACAGCTCTAAATTAAATTTATAACTGATAAACTGTGTCTATCCTTTTCATATTACATAGGGGATGTGAATACTCTAAAATCTAGGTGTGCTAAGAATCAGTACCACTGACCTTAGTTTTTGCTTCTTCTGTTTTTTAATTCGTTTTTTTTTGTCCCTATTTATGATACGTCTTTGATTAGCTCGAATTCTTCTATATTGTTCAAAATATTCGTGTAAACTAGTTCCTTAGCAACATTAGCGTACATGTAATCAAAGTGGTTGAACTTTTCTATGTTATAAGAGTCGTAAACATTCGGCAGCTTAGCAAACAACTGTTTAACATCGTTCAAATCCGACAACCAATCATTTGTACTATAAAACAGTATCACTGGAACTGTCGCGTTGGTGAGTTCATAATCAGGTGGTGAGTTGACTCCATATTTAATCAAATTTTCACTTGGGCCATAATCGAAACGACAGAATCTTTCAGATTTAAACATCTGTCCATAATGTATAAATTGTAGTATAGACGAACCGCTTGGTATATGCGCATAAATAACAGGCAATAATTTCGCATCTATAAACTTGTAGTCATTCCCGATAATCCATTGTAATATATTGTCGCAACCGATCGGCAGAAATTTGCAAAATAATTTCGGAATGCTGTTAAAGACCTCTACATTTGACGAATAAGTGTTGGAATTTGCTGTCAGGTATCCAAATATTTCATAAGCGGGCGTAAAAAGTTTAAAAATAGGGCTTTTCGCGTTACTTATCCAAGCAATAGGTGCTAAAGCGAACATCATATTCACTTTAAAGTTATATTCAGGTTTAAGAGCCAGCATTGCAAAGAAAGCTGTCGTGCCTTGGGAATGTCCGATATAATATAATTTTTCGTTGGCCGTTGTGCTTAAAACATAGTCGATCATCGCTGGCAAGTCGTAAAGACCAATTTCTTCCCAGGAAAACTTCCAGAATTGTGAACTTTTGCTGTCCAAAGTTGTATGCGAAAAGGAATATTTATTGCCTCTTGCGTTACCCATCCAAACGTCAAATCCTTTGTCCGCAAGAACGTATGCCAAAGCATTGTTAGGCCCTTGTAATAACCAACTGTCTGAGGAATCTAAAATTCCATGCATTAGGAATATGACAGTATTATTTTTAGTTGACTTTTTGCTTGGTATTCTATGTAGACATAATATATAACCGTCTTCAGATATAACTTTATGCTCTTCTATATTATATCCATATTTCTTCGTTAGTTGAGTTATATTTAATAATGCATCATCAAAATTAAAATCTATATCATTATTCTGATTTAAATTCACTGCGCCTTTAAAATTATTGTAGTTTGAGTTTTTCTCATTAATTAATCCGTTACATACTATTGGTGTAACAACTAAATATAAAATTACGATGAAAAATGATTGTACCGTATACATTTCTTATTATTTTTGTCCAAATAAGTGTGTTGGACGTTTGTTCAGGTTTTTATACTTCGTATATCGCTACAGTCGTTAAGATATCGAAGTAGCGCATATTGCGAGTCACTTTGTTCGGAATAATCACCTGTCTTTCGTGAACTTGACATATTAGCCTACTCAAGTAATTGTTGTATGTTGTACAGTACGCGCCCGAAAGTTTAAAAGGAGATAGCAGATTTGTAGAGAACTGTCTCTGTCGTTGAGACCGACAAAACCGACACAACGTCATCAATTTGTATCATATTTTTTGAGGTCTAGAGTGTCAACATGACGCGGGTTACAATCTATAGGGGTGCATCTGCATTTTAGACTGTAGCTACAAAGCCTTAGTTTTGAGGAGGATCAGACAACGAAATAACTTGGGTGTTGATTACGATGGGTAAAAATTTCCGTGGAAACTCTTCAAACTAAACAATTCGTTATAGCGGCGCTTCTAGTATTTTGGCCATTTTAGTTGCTCAAGTTATGGCAAAATGGTTAGAACTGTGTCTCATTCAACAGTGGCGAGAAGATTCGAGAGCTGATCGAGACCCTGGAGCACAGGAAGCTGGAAGCCATCCAGTTCACGTTCAAGCAGGTCAGCAAGAACTTCACGGAGGTTTTCAAGAAGCTGGTGCCCCAGGGCCGCGGCAGCCTCATCATGAAGGTCGCGCCCGATGAGCAGGATCCCAACCCTGATGTGAGAACTGAACTACCTAATATTTCACTAGTGATTTTGTCCTGATAGATTTGAAGACCTAGCTCGCGATTTCGTCCTCGTGGATTTGACGACTTACCTCACAACTTTGTCCTCGTGGATTTGAGGAGCTAGCTCCAGCTCCAGCTAGCTCCATTTAACACATTTGCCGACATAGCTCCATTTGACGACAGATCGCGACTTCGTCTTCGTAGTCTTAGCGATCTAGCGCAACATTTGGTCCCCGTGCATTAGACGACCCTGCTCGCGACTTCGTCCTGTTGACTTTGTCGTGTATTTGACGGCCTAGTTCGCAATTCCGTCCTCATGGATTTGACGACCTAGCTCGCGACTTCGTCCTCGTCGATTTGACGACATAGTTCGCGACTTAGTCCTCGTGGATTTGAGAACATAGATTGCGAATTCGTCCTGGATTACATGACCTAGATCGTGACTGTCGTGGATTTCACGATTGCGACTTTGACGACCTAGTTCGAAATTATCTCGTGGATCGACACCCGGCCAAATATTACATCATACTTATCCCACTTCTGACACCATAATATGCGCCAAGGTTTCTGTAACTATTAATTAATAATAATGACGTAATGTATTTCAGCGTGTGAACGCAGACCCATTCACGGGCGTGGGTATCAAGGTGTCGTTCACGGGCGGCGACGGCGACATGCGCGAGATGAACCAGCTCTCCGGCGGACAGAAGTCGCTGGTGGCGCTGGCCCTCATCTTCGCCATACAGAAGTGCGATCCGGCGCCCTTCTACCTGTTTGACGAGATTGACCAGGTGATTGCACACATTACACTGAACTCGCGACAGGCGTAAATCTCGCGATCATTGCTGTCAAACGTCACACGTAACAGCGGCTACAGACAGACAGACAGCAATAACCACAAAGCAAAATAAGAAGAGAGACAGCAATCGAGCTCTAGTTCACCCTCTATCGGACAATCTATGAACTGTCGCGTTGCTGTCGCTACTGCAACGTTACTTATGCGAGGCGACCAACATTGTTTTGTTGCCGTCTCTTTCTCGTTACACCACAGTGTATCAATCTATCTGCATATTTTCAACATTACGTGTGTTGACAGGCGCTCGACGCGCAGCACCGCAAGGCGATCGCGAACATGATCCACGAGCTGTCGTCGTCCGCGCAGTTCATCACCACCACGTTCCGGCCGGAGCTGCTGGAGCACGCGCACAAGTTCTACGGCGTCAAGTTCCGCAACAAGGTGTCGCACGTCGACTGCGTCACGCAGGACGAGGCGCGCGACTTCGTAGAGGATAGCGTCACTCACGCATAATGGATGACACACGTATGATGATGACGAAATATTATATTTACCTACTTCTTTCCTGTGTTGATTTGCGCCGTACGCATGTGTTTTTGTCTAAATATTGACAAGAGTATAGGACACTAATACACATATAAGCAGTGATAGCCTAGTGGTTAGGACGTCCGCCTTCTAATCGGAGGTCGGGGGTTCGATCCCGGGCACGCACCTCTAACTTTTCAGAGTTAAGTGCGTTTTAATTAATTAAATATCACTTTAACGGTGAAGGAAAACATCGTGAGGAGACCTGCATGCCTGAGAGTTCTCCATAATGTTCTCAAAGGTGTGTGAAGTCTACCAATCCGCACATGGCCAGCGTGGTAGACTATGGCCAAAACCCTTCTCACTTTGAGAGATGACCCGCGCTCTGTAGTGAGCCGGTGATGGGTTGATCATGATGATGTGTTTTTGTATAAATATTGACATAAGAATATTGGACACTAACGATTAAATTTTTAATGTATTTTCAGAATAATTATAAGTTTATTTCCATTTTCTATGACTCTTGGTATACTTGATTAATTACTATGTAATGAATAAAAAACGTAAATTTACGAATTTCGTTTTATTTAAAGCTGCTATTTAATTTAGAGGAATGTCAATTTCCTGGACAAAACTATGTAGTGTGTAAGCGTGCGCGACGTGGAATGAGGAGCGCGGGCGGAGATAACTGCGCGAGAGCGGTCGACAGCTCTAGCAGTCAGTTGTATACCTGGCGACTGCTTGACCGCCCAACCGCCCGAAGCAGTTGCAACTGCTTGAGCGGTTCGTGTATGCAAGTACGTAGAAGTCTGTAGTTCAACTTCAATATGCAGTCGCAGCTTGAAGCAGTCCATCCTGACTGCTTCACACTGTATGTGTATAGCTGGTCTAACACTTATTCTCTTGCCATAATTAACTGGGCATAAAAAAGAAAGATATTATGGATAGAAGTAGTCTTTATTTACATTTTTAAGATCGAATATCACGCGTATTGTCTTACATTATAGCACGCTATTGCTTTTAGAGCTTATGCTAATAATTACAAAATAATATCAAAGTACATAGATTTATAATACAGTACAGTTTCCCATATATATAAAATCATTAAGTATTAACTTTACAATATTTATGTAAGGGAAATGCTAAAAAAACAACAGACTTCCAAGAGAAATACTAGAAAGTGAAAAAGAATTTAATTTCGGAAGTCGGTTGTAAAAAACGAAAATACAAAACCAATTAGGTACATTACGCGGTAGAAAGTAATGTACCTACATCGGCCTTTAGAATGACATTTCGGCTTTGTAGAGCGTTGTCTCTGTCACTATGTGACGTTTTTTCGGTCTCAATGAGCTACGAATTCGCTATCTCCTTCTAAAGGAGAACATCTTCTAAAGGTCGATATACATTACTTTCTGTCGCGTAGGTACTGTACTATGACTTGACTTGGTACAATTTTCATAAATGTTTAATGAATTATTATCAGAGTTCTAAACCACGTACCTACCTAGGTACTTTACGATTCGTATATATTTCGTACAAAAGTAGGTATTTACACAGTTAAGTAATTAATGTTTATTAGGTGGCAGTACCAACACTAAACTAAGCGAAACTTAAAGAAGTAACGACACGACGGGTCTGACTTGAAGATTAGGCTAGTTTATCGGAGTTGGAGCGAACATAACAAATCGAAAGATCGTAAATAAGACTTCAGACTATCTAAATATTTTAATTTTCTTATAAGTGGGTGGAAAAATTACAAAAAAACTACAGATTTTATTTATTTAGTATCAAATCATAAGCATCAAATGCCTTAAAAATCTAACGATTAATTTATTATTAGAAACGTGAATAAGCCAATTTTTATAGAAACGCATGAGGGCATCACATAAGTCTACATAAAAATAATAATAAAAGACACATTTTAAGCTCAGATTTTATGGTTGTCTTTTCGTAAATACTTTTGATGTGGTTAACTAAATAAAATTTTTGGGGAGACAAAGTGTATATTTACAAAGATACTGTTAGGCCGCGATTACACCTTAAGATTCACTCACGTAAGCAGCATACGTAATTAATTGACACCAAATTTACTAAGGTACCTAAATAACACTTAAGAGTGCTTTCATTAGTAAAGTCGTAAGTTAATCATGTAGGCTACTTACGTCGAGTCAAATGTACAGGTGTGATTGCGGCCTTATTTATTAACAGGATACGCATAAAAATTATAATAGATTTTTATTCGAAGTTTAGTATAAAAAGTTACACACATGGAAACCTGTTCGACAGATCACACACGAGTCAACTTTTCAAGTTAACTAATGAATTAACTAAACGTTAATACTTTTTACAAAAATCAGTTATAAATGAGGAAGCTTTCGAGCAAAATGGTGTAATTGCACGAAATTAAATTTTACAAGAGCAAAACTGGATGAAAGGAAGAAACTTCACAAATGCCATGTTTTAGGCAATTTTTTTCGGAAATGACGAGTATTCAGTGATCGAACTCACGAACTTTAGCCTCAAGTTTAACACAGTTTTAGACTGTTTTGCTCAGAAATAAGTTCACCATTTGTATTTAGTGGGCCAAAAACGTTCAGGTTAAAAAAAGTATTTCGATCAAGTATAATCACAGTTTTGTTCGCCAGCTTCTCAAATACAGGGTGGAAGTAAAACGCTAGCAAAAACGAAGACAGTACTGATGATTTCTGAAAAAACGCGATATTTTTAAACCTGTATTTTAAAAAGCAATGTATTTATTGCAAACAAAACGCTAGAGCTCAACAAACGTTGCGTAGTTAGGTGCCGTAGCGTTAAGAGCCTGCTTCATCGCAGCGACAACTCGTTGGCGGGTGGAGCCTAAAATAGTGCTGTTTCTGTTTCTGCTCTTAATGCCGCGTCGTAGACGGGGCATTGACACCGAGTTTTGCACGCTATACATTGCGGATTTGAAAAATACTAAAATAACAAGTATAAGGCAAATGGTTATTGGTATTGGATTGTGTTTCGGTAGTATAACAATAGCGCTAAGTTTTTGCTAGCGTTCTATTTACATCCCGTAAGTATATACTGTGCCTAATTCCATTGTACACAATCTCGAAAGTAAACTAAAATGATACCGTGTTTAAATCTATTGCTATCCATTTCATAATGTCGCCTTCAGAAAAGGATAGCATTCGATTTAAACCTATCTATTTAGTTTAGAGAGAGAATCGGCCAGTGTCCTATGAAATGAAAAGTCAAGAAGTGTTACATAGTCTGTGGCGTACGCTATAACCTCCTCAACGGAACAGCGTAAGGGGAAGTCCAGTCTCTCTCGAACACCTGCTGCAGCTCCGCCCTTATGTCGTGCGTGCTGTTGAGGCCGTAGGGCTCGTACACGAAGGCGACGCCGGCCGTGTTGACGAAGTAGTCGCCGTACCAGTTGGAGGTGCCGATGTAGGCGGCCCGGTCCGTCACCATGTACTTGTTGTGGTTGACGCGAGCGAACGGGATCTTGTCCTGCTCGGGAGTCGATGGCACGATGAAACGTCTCTGGAATGAACGAATCGTTCATTAGGGGTCCGTACCCGAAGAGTGCCAACAGGAGCCTATTACTAAGCCTCCGCTGTCCGTCTGTCTGTCAGCGAGCTGTATCTCGTGACTTCACCTGTGTGGATTTAATTTATGTTTTAAATTCGATTTTTTGGATGGCGGTCTTAAAACAGCTGTTCTATTTGGCGGCTATCCATACTAATATTATAAATGCTAAAGTGTCTGTCTGTCTGCTAGCCTTTCACGGCCCATCCGTTTAACTGATTTTGACGAAATTTGATACAAAGATAGCTTGGATCCCGGGAAAGGACATACGCTATTTTTATCCCGGAAAATGATAGGGTTCCCATGGGATTTTCAAAAACCTAAATCCACGCGGACGAAGTCGCGGGCATCATCTAGTTTTGAATAGTACAGTACGCGGCCGAAAGTGAGGTACATCGGCCGCTAGAATGGTCATTTCGGCTTTGTAGTGCGATGTCTCTGACCTATATGACGTTTTGTCGGTCTCAATGACAGGGACAACGCTCTACAAATCTGGCTATCTCCTTCTAAAGGCCGATGTACATTAGTTTCGGCCGCGTACTGTAAGTAACGTTCACGATACTTTACCTCAGTAAACGTTCAAAATGAATCTCCAGTACGTACCACTTGTATGTCGAGGCGCGGATAGGAGTCCGCAAGCGCGGCCAGCGAGGCGAGGAAGTGTTCCTCCGCAGGCCGCGAGTGCTTCCACCAGCTCACCAGCAACCTCACCCGCACGCGCTCCTCGATCGCCGCGCGCCGGATCGCGTCGTCGATCTTCGGCCAGAATCTACGACACGAGAAAACCTTAAGATGTAGTCATACAGACGATACTCTTGATGCTTGTGGACGGCCAGCTTTACGGTCGTAACACTCAACGGAACGACTGATTTAACTACTGAGTACTAAACAAGATAATATATTATGTATCCGAGACATGGTCGCTAACTATGACCCTCATAAGAAAGCTCAAAGTCACTCAGCGGGCGATGGAAAGAGCTATGCTTAGATTTCTCTACGTGATCAAATCAGTAATGAAGAGATCCATAGAACCAAAGTAACCAACATAGTTTAACGGGTTCCCCTAACTGAAGTGGATATGAGTAGGCCATATAGTTTGAAAAACTGACAGACGTTGCGGACCTAAGGTGCTAGAATGGCGACCTAGCACCGGAAAGCGCAGCGTTGGGAGACATACTTTATCGTTTAAACTATCGTGAGTGATATCCATTATAAAAAAACCCGACTGGACTCATTTATGAGTAGTCGAAGTAGGTAAAGTTTGGAACCCATCCGGATTTCTTTCTTTGAGACTCTTTGAGACTCTTTGAGAGTCTCTGCTCGCGACGAATGCGCTGCGGCCCACACGGACCGCTGTGAGGGGGGCTGAGATGAGGGGAACTGAGGTGAGGTTGGAAGACTCTCTACTCGACTCTAACTGGACAGACGAACGACGAATAATGTTAGGTGCAAACAAATATATTGCAGGGCCCGGCAAACAACTTGAGCATTGACGCAATTGGCTGGCGAATGGCGGATGCACTTGATTGGTTGATTTTCTCGCCAATTTTCTCCCACAACGTTGCTTCAGATCCAAGTTGTTTGCCGGGCACTATACTGTCTTATCAATCCACTAAGTGGAGGGAAGTGGTTGAATGAGATCTGTGTGTGCCTGTTTTCGGGAAGGGATGTCCAGCAATGGAAGCAAATGACAATGATATGTGTGACACTTACTTGAGCTTGGGCGAGTACTCGAGCGTGGGCCCGTAGTCCATGACGGCGATGTAGACGAACTCCTCGGCCGCGGCGATGACGCCCACGATGGCGTCGTCGTCGGCCGTGCGCCCCGCCGGGCTCAGCGGCGGCGGCGAGCTCTGAACCAACATTCATTACGCTTTAAGGACTCCGTTCATATCTACAGACATTTTTTTTTAACAGAGCCATGTTTAATGACTGATCTTCCCCTTTCCTTTCCAACTAAGCGTCAAGCTTGTGTTAGGAGTAGGTACGACAATAGTGCAACGGGCGGGGTTTGAACCGTCGACCTTTCGGTTTTCAGTCCACTCCTTTACCCGTTGAGCTATTGAGGCTCTTAAATATTACATACGTTGGGCGTATCTCCATAGTATTTAACTTAATTTGTGGCCACGCTGCTTCCACACTACGTCGTTTTGTATATTTGCAAGTTTGTGTTTCGTTTCGGACATCAAGAATTCGGGATTTTTTTAAATATTATACCTAGACCAGCGCTTGGCTGCAATCAGACCTGGTGGCAAGTGATGATGCATTACTTCAGCGGGGAGGGGCGATGCACGCACAACAGACGGAAACGTTTAAGTGCGGAAACCGGCCCAGAATGAAGAAGAAGCTCTCTCTGAGCCTAAGATTGGGCGCGCTTGCCTAGAAGATGCCTATGATATAATAATAATATTTTGTGTATCAGCCTGTCTAAACAAGAATTGTTAATAACGAACGGTTGTTTACAAGTTACAACTAATGAACTCCTCAATGAAAATACAAATCAGTAGCTTAGTCATTAATTAATGTCCTCATTAGGGCCTACGTTATCAACTAGGATATCTAGGTACCTCAGGATATGTAGGTACCCAACTTTTACTGGTTTGATTACTATATTATTTCATAATAATTAAATTCTAGGCACTGGCACAGTGGTAAAGTTACTCCTAAAATAATCGCCGCAAAAAATGGGAATTCTCGTCTTCAGCAATCGGAGGTGTTTTATCATTGATATGTTCTGTAGTTCTGATCGCAGTGTGGTGCTTTCATCGGAAATGGCACTCCCTTCACAACTACATCAGCATCCAATCAAATCGTTATTGGCACATTGCACTTGTGTCTTATTTACTACTGCAGAAGCGCAGGACAATCTAAATGATATTATAACGACACTAACTAGCTACTTATTTCAACTGTCTCTCTGTTGGTCGCTTTGTGCGTCTTTGCTTGCGTACTTAAGACTTGTGTTAGTGTTTTACGGTGACATCTCACATGAAAAGTTGAAGGCGACTGCCTTTACGTTCGGTTCACTGCTCGTTCTTGAGGTCATCACATTGAAATCGTTACATTTCTATTGATAGCGCCGCAAGCATGGTTTGCAACAGAAGTGATGTGTACATTCGTAGTGTCTGCGGCTATTCTATCCACTATTTGTGCGAGTGATCCGAGCTGTGTGGCCATGCGGCAAACAGAGGTTCCGTCACGGAAGAGTAAAAAGTGTAATCTCACTGATCGGTGTTGCGATACTATCTGATATTATTATGTCTGTAGTGGTACAAACTCATGATGATAAAACTTTTAACTGGTCAACTGCTATGGATCTGCGATGGTTGCAGTGTATTTGTGATTTCAGATTAATTCCACACACAATTGTTGTGCTCTTTAACAGAGCCTCGCAGGATTATTGGAAGAAACGTAGAGCTCGACGTATACCGAATAACGTTATTTGACTTTTTGGAAAGGCGTGTAATTTTGTGTGTGTAAGGGAGAACGCAGACTTGCACAGTGGGAAGGTCGGTGGCCTTTTGTTATTACAACTCAAGTCAGGTGTGTGTCCTTCTCTTTGCAGGTTTGCGTTCTCCCAAAGACGTAATGGGTCTAACTGTGCATGTAAGCACTGTAACAAGTTTTTCCCATCCATTTTTTTTTTAAAGAATATTAGCCATATTAAATGACTAATATTCCCCTTTCCTCTCCAATTAAGCGTCAGGCTTGTGCTAGGAGAAGGTACGACCAATAGTGCAACGGGCGGGGTTTAAACCGTCGACCTTTCGGTTTTCAGTCCACTCATATACCGGTTGAGCTATTGAGGCTCTCATTTAATTAAAATCACTTAATAGGAGTAGCTCTATTGCGTTTTGTTTTTTTTAATGCCACTCCAATTCCTTCGATGTTCAGTGTTTGAATTTCGCATATTGGCTACTATTGCTTAAACGATTGTTTATCTGTTTATCATTCCTAAGCAGCTAGGCTTCCATCGAGGCGCTCGTAGCCTCGGGGTCAGCTCGCGAAGGGAAACATTTGGAGTATTCATACTTTCGTAAAGAGCATTTTTGCCCACAGTGTGCACAGTCAACGATCATCAACTATTAATATTTATCTTTTATTGACACAAAATCACACATCGATTATACGTTTATTGGGCGAGAAAATAGTGGATAGCTAGTCGCTTTCTTGTAGGCGGTGCAGTGGGGCAATTGTCTAAGAAGCGAACGAGTGTCTTAGATTGTAACCGTTAGTGTACCCATTAAAAAAGCGCCTTGTCATCGCATTTCTTTGGCCACGCTGCTTTCTGCACACACGTCGCTTTATATGTTTTTAAGATTGTGTTTCGTTTATCTAAAAATCAAAAATTCAGGATATTTTGTGTATCTGCGCGTCAAAACAAGAAGTCTCTGGTGTTAATAACGCACGATTGCGTTTTCCCTTTACGACTGTTGAGCTCTAAAATAAAAATACTAATCAGTAGGTTAGTTATTAATTAATATCGTCATTAGGACCTACGGTATCAATTCGACCTCAGGATAATTATATGAGTACTTTTACTGGATGGTTATTATATTTATAATTAAATTCAAGCCGCCCGCACTGGTAGTAAAGTTACACACTCCTATAATCGCGCAAAAAATGAAACCGGAATATATTTCTTCAGCAATAGGAGGTGTTTGTCGTTGATATGTTCTATAGTGCTAATTGTAGTGTGGTGCTTACATCCGAAATGGCAATCCCTTCACAACTACATCAGCATCAATCAAATTGTAATTGGCACATTACACTTGTGTTTATTTACTGTTCAAGCAACCTATTTTAACTATTTTATAATGGTACTAACTATCTACTTATTGCAACTGTCTTTTTGTTGGTCGCTTTGTGCGTCTTTGTTTGCGTACTTAAGACTTGTGTTAGTTTTTTACGGCGACATCTCGCATGAAAAGTTGAAGGCGACTGCCCTTTACGTTCGGCACACTGCTTGTTCTTGAGGTCATTTTTGAAGTAGTTCCATTTATATTTGAAGGCGTAGAGAGGTTTAATATAACGATGATGACGTATATATAATAGTTTCTACGGCTATTCTATTAATATTTGTGCCAAGTAATCAGAGCAGTGTTGCCCATGCGGCAAGCAGAGCTTCCGTCACGGAAAAGTAAAATGTGTAATCGCACTGATCGGTGTTGCGATACTATCTGATACTATTAGGGCCTTAATGTTAATATCATGATTATAGAGTTTTAACTTCGGGAAGAGCTAAGTATGTGCTATGGTTGCAGTATCTTTGTGATTTTAGATTAATCCCGCACACAATGTTGTGCTCTTTAACAGAGCCTCGCAGGATTATTGGAAGAAACGTAGAGCTCGACCGTATACCGAATAACGTTTTTTGACTTTTTGGAAATGCGTGTAGTTTCTGTGTGTAAGGGGGAACGCAGCCTTGCAGAGTGGGAAGATCGCCGGCCCTTTTGTATTACAACTGAAACTCACCTTTATTTCCTTCTCTTTGCAGGTTTGCGTTCTCCCAAAGACGTAATGGGTCTAACTGTGCATGTAAGCACTGTAACAAATTTTTCCCATCCATTGATTAAATATATACTTAGGAGTAGCTCTATTGCGTTTTGTTTTTTTTAAATGCCACTCCACTTCCTTCGATGTTCAGTGTTTGAATTTCGCATATTGGCTACTATTGCCTGAACGATTGTTTCTTGTTTAGCATTCTAAGCAGTTAGGCTTTCATCGCGGTGCTTGTAGCCTCGGGGTCAGCTCGGGAACGGAAACATTTGGAGTATTTCATACTTTCGTAAAGAGCGTTTTTGCCGACAGTGTGCACAGTCAGCGATCGACTATAATATTTATCTCTTTTATGACACGAAATAACACATGATTTATACGTTTCTTGAGCGAGAAAATAGTGGTTAGCTAGTCGCTTTTCTTGTCGGCGGTGGGGGCAATGTCTAAGAAGCGAGCGAGAGATTGTAACCGTTTAATGTACCAATTAAAAAAAAGCGCCTTGTTATCGCATGTCTTTGGCCACGCTGCTTTCTGCCACCGCGTCACTTTATATGTTTGCAAGCTTGTGTTTCGTTTATAAGGAAATCAAGAATCAGGATATTTTGTGTATCGGCGCGTCAAACAGGAATTCTCTGGCGTTTTCCCTTTACGACTGTTGAGCTCTAAAATAAAAATACTAATCAGTAGGTTAGTTATTAGTTAATATCGTCATTAGGACCTACGGTATCAATTCGAGCTCAGGATAATTATATGAGTACTTTTATTGGATGGTTATTATATTTTATAATTAAATTCAAGCCGCACGCACTGGTAGTAAAGTTACACACTCCTATAATCGCGCAAAAAATGAAACCGGAATTCATTTCTTCAGCAATAGGAGGTGTTTTGTCGTTGATATGTTCTGTAGTTCTAATTGTAGTGTGGTGCTTACATCCGAAATGGCAATCCCTTCACAACTACATCAGCATCAATCAAATTGTAATTGGCACATTGCACTTGTGTCTGTTTACTGCGCATGCGCAGGCCTATCCTAACCATTTTATAACGATACTAACTCGTACTTATTCCAACTGTCTCTCTGTTGGTCGCTTGTGTGCGTCTTTGTTTGCGTACTTAAGACTTGTGTTAGTTTTTTACGGCGACATCTCGCATGAAAAGTTGAAGGCGACTGCCTTTACGTTCGGCACACTGCTTGTTCTTGAGGTAATTTTTGAAGTAGTTCCATTATATTTAAAGGCGCCATAGTGGAGATTAATATAACGATGACGTATATATTAATAGTTTCTACGGCTATTCTATTACTATTTGTGCAAGTAATCAGAGCTGTGTTGCCATGCGGCAAGCAGAGCTTCCGTCACGGAAGAGTAAAATGTGTAATCGCACTGATCGGTGTTGCGATACTATCTGATATTATTAGGGCTTTAATGTTAATATTCATGATTATAGAATTTTTGACTTCGGGAAGAGCTAAGTATGTGCTATGGTTGCAGTATCTTTGTGATTTTAGATTAATCCCGCACACAATTGTTGTGCTCTTTAACAGAGCCTCGCAGGGTTATTGGAAGACACGTAGAGGTCGACGAGTGCCCAATAACGTTATTTGACTTTTTGGAAAGGCGTATAATTTTCTGTGTAAGGAGGAATGCAGACTTGCAGAGTGGAAGATCGGCGGCCTTTTATTATTACAACTGAAACACAGGCTTTATTCCTTTAACGGTTTTGCAGGTCTGTGTTCTCCCAAACTGTGTAAGCACTAACAAATTTTTGACATCTATTGATTAAATACCTACTTAGGAGTAGCTATATGTAAATTTGTTTTTTTTAATACCAATCTTCAATGTTTTTTCAAATGGAAGATCTTTCAGGTCGGAAGCCCTTTGTCAACAACTGAATCTGTTTTATTTAACTTTAACCTCTGCAGGTTGGCGTTCCCCTAACGTAACAACTGTAACACATTTCTGCGATTCATTTAGTAAAATCCTATTTCATAAATTGGAGGAGAGAATTCATAAAATTGTTTTTCTTGCGGCCACTCCAATTTCTTGTATGTTCAGTTTGCATGACGATTTAACGGATTGAGAACGCCCATGCTCCGTGCTGAGCTTGTGGGCCACGGACGCCGTGTCTAGGTCCAGTACACAGTGTAACTCACGGTAGATATAGGCGCCGTAGCTGGAGAGGTTGACCGGGTGTTCCATGTCGATGTCCGTGCTGAGCTCTGAGGGGCCACGACGCCGCGTCTAGGTCCAGTACACAGTGTAAACTCACGGTGATATAGGCGCCGTAGTGGAGAGGTTGACCGGGTTGTTCCATTGTCGATGTCCGTGCTGAGCTCTGCGGGCCACGACGCCGCGTCTAGGTCCAGTACACAGTGTAACTCACGGTGATATAGGCGCCGTAGCTGGAGAGGTTGACCGGGTGTTCCATGTCGATGTCCGTGCTGAGCTCTGCGGGCCACGACGCCGTGTCTAGGTCCAGTACACAGTGTAACTCACGGTGATATAGGCGCCGTAGCTGGAGAGGTTGACCGGGTGTTCCATGTCGATGTCCGTGCTGAGCTCTGCGGGCCACGACGCCGCGTCTAGGTCCAGTACACAGTGTAACTCACGGTGATATAGGCGCCGTAGCTGGAGAGGTTGACCGGGTGTTCCATGTCGATGTCCGTTGCTGAGCTCTGCGGGCCACGACGCCGCGTCTAGGTCCAGTTACACACAGTGTAACTCACGGTGATATAGGCGCCGTAGCTGGAGAGGTTGACCGGGTGTTCCATGTCGATGTCCGTGCTGAGCTCTGCGGGCCACGACGCCGTGTCTAGGTCCAGTACACAGTGTAACTCAACGGTGATATAGGCGCCGTAGCTGGAGAGGTTGACCGGGGTGTTCCATGTCGATGTCCGTTGCTGAGCTCTGCGGGCCACGCCGCCGCGTCTAGGTCCAGTACACCAGTGTAACTCACGGTGATATAGGCGCCGTAGCTGGAGAGGTTGACCGGGTGTTCCATGTCGATGTCCGTGCTGAGCTCTGTGGGCCACGACGCCGGAACCGCATCCCGCCTGCGCCTAAGCTCCAGTACACCCTGCGCAGGAAAACATCTCATTTTAAATTTATCATCACTCATCATCACCATCAGACTGTTGACGTCCAATGTTTGACACAGGCATTCCCTAAAGAGCGCCCACCACACCCGGTCTTCAGCTTCTTCATCCAGCCACCTGCCGCCAGCCTCTTTATATCGTCAGTCCATCGTGCTGGAGGGCATCCCACACTACGCTTGCTTAAACGCGGTCTCCAGCTCCAACAGCCATCGACTCTACGGACAGGCATGACTTGGTCCACTACCACTTCAGGCTTGCTTGCGTTTTAAATTCAAATATCAGTAATTTCCAATGCTCTTGTGACTCTTACGATAACTCAAGACTCTACCATCGGTTCAGAAACAAATTCTGCTAAGAGCCACAAAACAGCTACCTATCTAACTCAGCTGAGCTATTTGGAAATAATATTTAAAGCGGACACATTTATTACATTAAATCGTAATGTAATAAATGTCGCTAAATCGTTGACTTTAGGATTGGGTTAGAACAGATTATGTGAGAGATAAACTCTGTCTCGTTTTAACTAGACTTGGGTAACGATTAAGCGACTCTTGAGTACGACTGTAAGATTTAAATAACCCTAATTATGTAAGTATACGCTGTTAATTACTTCTTCAAATAAACAAAATTAAATAAATTTACATGACATATTCGTAAGAGACCTCGGAGCTCCCAATACGCGCTGAGGGTGGCTACCGTGTGTGGCTACCGAGGGGGATTTCAGTAGGTAAAATCCTAAATAACGAAAATTCGGCCTGGGCAGCATTCGGGAAGCTTAGAAAAGCTCACCCCTCATCGGGTGATGAAAAGAGCTAGGCTTCGAGTTTCTTATATATCAAAATATTATCAATAAAAAATGAGGAGATCCATAGGCTCCTATGGATCTCCCTCATTAGTCCCACCAGAGTAACCGACATGACATCCACGGGTTACGAAGCTGAAGTGGCAATGGGCAAATGTTAGAAAAACCGACAGATGGGTCTCAAGGTGCTAGAATGGCGATCTCGCCAACGGAAACGACCCGCAGCATTCAGGCTGCGCAAGAGCGTGGCGTGTGCAAGTCCCTACAAGCTACCTAGTCTATCAGTGTTACACAAAAAATATATAGTGCGAAATACATCTCATCAGTATTTACTACAGTACCTTAGCTATAGTAAGTGTAGCAATGATAACTACAGCGAAATAACGGAAGTAATTTGTTATTATGCGACCCCGTTTGCTGGTACCAGTCTGTACCATTTTCAAAGTTTTACGATAAAGTGTTTCCTTACAACGTTTACTCACGAGTTTCTGTATTTCTATCAAAACTTATTTAATTGTCATATTTTTATGAAATGGAGACTTTTTTTGCTAAAAGTTTATCTGTAGTACAGTAAACTTTTGTTTAATAAAATGAGATAATCAATTGGAGATATCGCCTTCTTCTGGAATTTCGTGACCACCCACTAAAAACTTATCTTTTGACGGACTGGGTTAAGTAAAGTACGCGACAGGTTGAGATAGCAATCGTGGTGGAGACGCCCCGCACTAACACGGCGCAGGATAGGGCGAGTGTCCGGGGCGTCGTGTGTCCGTCCGTCCCCCGCCTCATACCCCGATTGCCATCTCCACCTGTCGCGAATTACAGGTACAGTGGTACTGATTCTGAGCACAACCTAATTTTAGAGTATTCGCATCCTCTTTTGACTAATGTAATATGAAAAGGACAGACGCAGTTTGACAGTTTTAAATTTAATTTTTAGATGGTAAAACCCGCGATTTTAGCGCACAGTCGCGAGCCTACTGTTTTAATTTGTGCACTAAAATTTAAAGTCTTTAAATGTAAGTTCATGTTCTGTCCCTTTTTAGCATTGTTAAAAAGGATTCAGATACTCTAAATTTAGTTTAGAGTAAGACAACGGAATCGGTTTGCCACTATCCCTACTATAACATCGGAATTACGTTGATTTGCCGCATGCTTATGGAGAATGTCAAAACACGATGAGATCGACCCTAAACATTCTGTACAAAACAATCACGTAGATTGCAGCAATGAAAACAATCAACAAAATAAATAGTTATTATAGCGATAAAAACCTTGTATTTACTTTGTCATTGGCCATTGCTATACAAGGACGGCGTCATATTTGTTATTTTTAGCGCTCCACATGCGATCATTTAGCGTGCATTTCACAATTTATTCACATGCCATATTTATCAACAGGCTAGAGTTGTCTACTACTGTACAGTCATCATCATCATCATCATCGTCAACCGATAGAGGTTCACTGCTGGACATAGATCTCTTGTAAGGACTTCCACACGCCAAGGTCTTGCGCCGCCTAAATCCAGCGGCTCCCTGCGACTCGTCTGATGTCGTTCTTCCACCTAGTGGCGGGTCTTCCAACACTGCGCCTACCGGTGCGAGGTCGCCATTTCAGCACCTTGGGACCCCAACTGTACTAAGCGGCCGAAAGTAATGTACATCAACCTTTAGAAGGAGATAGCAAATTTGTAGAGCCCTGTTTCTGAGACCGACAAAAGGTCATATAGGTATGAGTGACAGAGACATCGCTCTACAAAGTTGGAATGTCATTCTAAAGGCCCATGTACATTACTTTCTGCCACGTACTGTAGGTATCGTAATATCAGCCTCACACAGTAAAGGCTCTTTTTACTAGTCTACTAGCGACTGCCCGCAGGTTCGCTCTCGTGGGAGTTTCGAAAAATATGGTCGTATTCCCTGTTTACAATATAAAGGGAATATCTGTGCAAAATTTCAGCTTTCTAGGTCCAAGGGTTAGGGCTGGGCGTTGGGAGTCAGGACTTTTCATTTCATTTGTATTGTCTTGCGACATGAATTTTAAAAATCACCAGCTTACGAATGCGTTCCTAATTGACCAATGATAATAGATCTCTGTGCAAGCTTTATGGTGTGCATTAGAAAATTATAAAAAAGAATGCATTCCCATAAATTTCAACCGAACAACGATCTGAATGCGTTGAAAATAATATCCAGAAACAACGAGACCTTTGTATACCTAGTCTGTGACAGGTCGAAATGGCAATCGGGGTATGAGGCGGGGGGACGCCTCGCACACCCACACGTCAACCGCGCTCGCCCGCACCGGGTTTGCGCGGGGGCTGTGCATGTGTGCGGGGCGTTCCCTCTCCGATTGCCATCTCGACCTGTCACAGACTAGGTATACAAAGGTCTCGTTGTGGTAGAGGAACCAAATATTTTTTGTCATTATAAATACAAATATCAACTATTAGGTTTAAAAACTCACATCAAATATTTTCCCCAAATCGGTCGCAAGACAGGAACAGTTGTAGGCGACTATACCCAACTCCTTGACCTGCAAACAGATTTAAAATTCAAGTTGTTATTACGGTTTGGCATTAGAACGGCTATTCTGAATAAAAGCCGTCAAACTAGGCACATCGTCTGTTGTTTTTGTCTGAATGCCCGACAAAAACGAAGTCTCTACGGATTTTTCGTGACAGTAAGTTTGACCGGATTGAACTAGACCAGATCGGTTCGTCCGGTGCAGTCCAAACCGGTCTGGTGCTATTCGTTTCGATCCGATTCGGTCCGATGCGGTTGATTCAATCAAACAAAGAAGTCGTGTGTCTTGGGCAAGTTAAGTGTCATCAAGGGATACGCCACTGTATGTATATAAATAAATAAATAAATAAATAAACGTTGATTTCAGACCATTCATAGATCCATAGATTGTTAGTATGTTAGTTACAGTTTTTTCCTTAAATGGTAAGTTAGTATTTTTAGTTCATTAGTGGGTAGGTACAATTAATTTTATTTTACTGACCCAATAGCTACCGCCACACAGTGGTGTAGTATGGGACAGTCAGGCCTGGCAGCAATTACCTTTAGGATGCCGTTGTCGCTGAATGTCTCGGGCCACATGATCAATTAGTGAGCCCAGCCTGGTATCGCTTTTTTTTAGTTTCCTTAAAAGATTACAAATTACAGAAATCTTCTCGAAGAAACGCGTAAGCCACGCAATTTACCCGGCGCTTTAGACCTTCTGAAGTGAGGTTTTCACTCGTATCATGATTTCATTGTCGATTCGGGGTACCAAGGTGCCATGGGCTGCGTATAGTGCGCCTCTTACCCATTCCTATTCTTAGTAGCTTGTCGCTTAACTTGTTTAACTTTTCTTCAAGGCAAACCGGACTGTAGTACATGGACATCGATGCGGCTTAGCTAATCCAAAACCGCGTGCGATTAATTGCCGAGCGTTCTAGGGCTAGTACCTGTGTGAGCGACCTCCAGTCCATGTTGGCACTGCCGATGTAGAAGTGCGTGCGGTCCACCAGCCAGAACTTGGTGTGTAACACGCCGCCACCCAGCAGCTTCGAGAAGTTGAGGCTGCGGACCCTGAGCGAGCGAACACCACAACTGTGACTTTTTAGTCGTATTACAAAAGCTAACCAGTTAAACTATCGACTCGAAAAGAAGAAGAAGAGAAAAATTAAATACCTACCTATTAGTAATACTAATAAAAAATCCAGTAAGTGCGAGTCGGTCTCGCGCACCGAGAGATCTGCAGCTTTGAAAGATATGTGTAGTTATTTGATGCGGAAATTATCTCCAACTACAAATGTAACTGTAAAATGTAAGTTTGTAAATATTTTTTGTGCAACTTTTATTTGTGTATTTTACAAAGTAACAATTTTCAGATTTTTTTTCCTTTATTTGTGCCTTTCATTATCCTAAGCCAACGAGAAGGACCCTTCAGTTTTGATTTATTTGCGAGTGTCAAATATGGGTTCTATCAGTCTATAGATATAGGTAATTCATGTTTTTGTTTGTTTGTATGTGGTGTTTTAGAGAATAGACGCGTTGGCGATTTTAATGATTCATACAACAATAGATTTGTCTCAATCTAATGAGTGCTAAGATTTAATCGATGGATTATGGCTGGGCAGGTGTCAATTGTGTCATTGAATAGGTTTTCTAAATTAAAGTTAGGTTCCCTGACAAAGTAGAAATAAGATTAGGTAATTCGCTTTAAAACACATATTTACCCTGGGCAGCCTTTTTCTTAATTAAATATTCAGTATCTACGTTAGGATAGGACTTTGAAGGCCAGTTTTGAGCAATTTTCAAATTTATTTTTCTCTTCGTTCCAGCTGCAAGTAAGGCTTGGAATACTTGCTCACCCTGCAAACAAATTATTCAGTAGGTATGGGTAAAAGCAGATGTTACAAAGATGTCTATATCCATCGCGAGGTGCAAGCTATCACTTTTCTTTAATAGAGATAGCGAGCAGACGAGCAGGTGGGTTACCTGATGTTAAGTGATTACCGCCCATGAACATTTGCAGCACCAAAGGAACTGCCGATGCGTGGCCGGCTTTTCAGGAATTTGTTGGTCCGCCCCTTGAGTAGCCCCATATTGTATGAATCTCTAGATGATGCCTGCAACTTCGCCCATGTGGACTTAGGTTTTTGGAAATCCAATGGGAATTCTTGGATTTTCCGGGACTAAACGTAGCGTATGTCCTTCCGCTCCGCACGCATGCAAGCTTTTTCTATACTTTTCGTCTAAATCATTTAAATGGATTGGCCGTGAAAGCTAACAGACACACTTTCACATTTATAACAGTATGAGTTATATGTAGCAACTACACCAAGAAACAAGGAAAAAATATACAGAGCAATTAGTACTTACGTCTACAGAAGAGTTATAAGGATATATTTCGTTAAACCTAAGTGTCCAATAGAAAGAGGCGATTTCTATTGAAGATTGAGCTTCGTCTATCAAATCTAACCAAGCGTTTTTGGTCCGTGTGTGCGTTGTATTGGGAGGATACATGTGGCCCTCCGGAATACTTTCCACTAACGATAACCTGAAAAAAAAATTATACTATTTACTATGCTCAAGTATTAGAGGCGCCGGGATGACCTAACTAGGTCTAACTGGTAATGTGGGCACAGCTTTAAAAAATAAACGTTTTCTCTTTCTTTCTTTTGAATCACGCGTGTGTGTATGTGTGATCCGAATGACCCGGTTTAAGCATTGAACTATATTAGTACCTATAGAAGTGCCATTTCAAACCTTCTGTCACAACTATGCAATGTTTGGCTGGTCCAGAAGTGGCACTGACACCACAAGTAGTATCAGTACTATCACTATTATAATATTGTGATTATCAAGGTGGCATTTACTAGTGTCAAAGTTTCTGGCCCAAGGCCAACCTTTGAAAACCTATTCAGTTCACGATTCGCTAACAGCGAATATTTTTTAAAAGTTATGTTGAGATTTATGACCAATGATAGTCAATTCGTTCAATTTCAGCATTTGCCAGAAACCTTAGGTTTTTTGGCCGAAGCCCAATATTTGGCCAAAGTGTTTTTTTGTCCAAAGGTGGCCGAAGATGTAGTCCCGTCTGCGCAATGCAAGTTGACGTGAGCAGCAGTGACCAGCACCGGCACAATGTTAGGCTGGTCCAGCAGTGGCACCAACACCACTAATATTATCAGCACTATTACTATAGGTACTGGAACACTACTAAGGTGGGCACTCACCTACATTCGTCTGAGCAATGCAAGTTGACGTGAGCAGCAGTGGGCAGCACCTGCACAATGTTGGGCTGGTCCAGAAGTGGCACCAACACCACTAGTACTATCAGAACTATTACTATCGATACTGGTATGCATGACGGTCGACACCATATGCTTCGCTTCTTCCTTCTACACAAAAAAATTTAGTTACTAAGATAATTTCATATTGAAATTTTAATTTATCATTTTACTAGGAGACTGGAATTGTTTAAAACTGTTCTGGAGCTAGTCTGGAGTACATTTTATTTTTACATAATATAGATGTCAGATGTCAGTCTGTATTGTCATAGGGAATTTATTATTTAAAATACTTATTTTAAGTTATTCAGAAAGTTAAGTTGAGAAAGATAAGACCAATAGTAGCAGAGGAACAATTTATTTATCTCTATATATAAAAATGAATCGCTGAATGTGTTGCTGATCGCAAATCTCGAGAACAGCTGAACCGATTTCGCTAATTCTTTTTTCATAATATTCCTTGAAGTACGGGGATGGTTCTTACGGAGAAAAATTTAAAAAAATTCCTGAAAAAGAATTTACTGTTAGGCGGTACGAAGTTCGCCGGGGCAGCTAGTTTTATATAATTAGAACTATTAACAGCATAAAATAATTTAAGCCATAGATATTGAAATGAGTTATAAATCTCGATTCTGAAATGAAAAAAAAATAGAAGAAAAATAACTTAGCATAACTTGTCCACTTTCAATACTTACTGTAAAAAAAAATAAGAGTAGTGGCAATTCAGGAATTCATAATTTTAAATAATATTCTCTGGTCTGGTCTGGTGGAAGGCTACGGCCGTGACTAGTTACCACCCTACCAGTAAAGCCATACTGCCAAGCCATTTAGCGTTCCGACACATTGCCGTGTAGAAACCATGTACAAGAAGTTTAATAAAAAACTTCCATACCCTTGCCAGTTAGTTCGCTTCCATAGACGAAATCGCAGACAAGCGCTTACTTGTAGCCAATAAAATGCACTCACTTGTCATTATAGCTGTTCCCGTTCTCATCCCTCATCATGAAGATCTGCTCCCACTGTTCCAGCTCTTCATCAGACGACGACGCGTTCCCCACACTCCCTGATTCTAGCACAGTCTGTGAACAAAACATCAAGGTCAGGCGAGTTGTCGAAACTATGACAATGATTATATTCCTTGCTTAAAATTAATTTTTATAATAGATACAAACGGTCTGCACTAGGGTTTTCGCGTACTCGACTTTTATTACCCTTATTATCTTTTCTTATACCCGGGTACCCCGTACCCGGATATGTGCAATTTTTGCAGAAAAAGAGACAATTTTCGGGTGAAGTACCCGAAAATAGAAGTAAGTAATATGTCAGAAGGTTTTAACTTATAGTAATTTCGTTAATGTTAGTACAAGGTCGAAAAAAGCAGTGTATTAGGCACAACTTCAAAATTTTCCTGAACCAAAGATTAGAAGGATACCTACTTACTTGAGGAATTCAGTAAATACATATAAAATCTTGCAACAATCCAGAATATTGTAAACAACAAAGTGATCCTATAAGGGTTCCGTTTTTCCTTTTGAGGTACGGAACCCTAGAAATGTATATAAGTACCTACTTAAAGCTTATTTAAAGCAACACAAGTAATAAATTACGATTTACGAACAAATAATTGTCTTTTTGGCTTCTTGTGGATAAAGCTTTTTAATTAACAATTGATAAACAATGTAAAAACTTACTCTAACGTTGCTTATAACTTTTTTGCACAAAGGGATTAAATAGCCCATGATGTGCCTTACTTTATAAAACACTTATCGATAGGTGCATCAATTAACTTATTATTAGTTATGATTCTTTGTTTAATATGCCTAATAAAAACAAAAGAAACGGGTTTTTTGCCGGTGGATTTGCTTTTGTTTGTAAATAGTATTGGTGTGTACTGTGTGCTTGTCAAACTTGATAAAAGGTCAAACACTAAAGTCAAAAGCATATTAATCTATGGTCAAAAGTGACACTGACACGGTGAATAGACGAATTCAAACAAGCGTTTTCCAATATAGTGTTTCCACTTATGATTTCGGGTTTACCCTAGTTTCAGTAAGAATTCACCCCAAATTACCCTAAACGTTGTTTGAAAACCATGATGTAGGGCGCATTACAATAATTAACTATTTTACATTAATTTTATAATTGTAAGAACATCATTTTATGTTGTCTTGAACATGTTAATAGACTAGTTACACAGCACAAATAATTGTACGGCTATAAAAAATTTGGGGCTGCCACCTGAAGCTTGATTTAAACCCCAAATTACCCTAAGCCCTTACCTATCTACATAAAAGACGCCCTAAACTGTACCTGATAAAAGTTGATTCGCCCTAAAATAGGACAAGATCTCTAAAAATAGAGACACTGCTACTGTCTTTTTATTGGTCCCAACAAATGTGGGTAACTTTAGAAATGCTTTAGAAACACACATTTGTGAGTCTATGGTTTACATTGGAAACGGGTAACATTGGTATAATAGCGAGGTTTTTCTTGATTTCAAAAAAGTTAAGTAAATAGATCATCTAAAATTATTCATGATTTTTATAAATTAAATTATCAGATACGCAAATATAACGCTATTTGCTATACTGACACCAATAAAATAGTTACCTACTATCTAATTCCAGGATAAAAAGTAGCCCATGTCCTTTTCCGAGATGCAAGCTATCTCTACAAGTTTCATCAAAATCAGTTAATTTTTTTATTTCTTTTGTGGAATGCAATAATAGAGAACACTTTTAAAAAAAAGTCAATTTTGCACTTTTAATTTTTTCAGTCTAATCAGCCTAACACCATGGTGTTGAATCTATTCCATATAATATTTTATTAATTCGTTAAGAATATCGCATTACGTAGCTAGGTACCAAACTGAAATACCAGAACAATTAAATGTAAAACACTATAATGTAAATTATGAATTCGAAGACTGAATTTCGGATTTGAATGGACTGCCTCGAATAACTGTAGAAGTACCTACTGCCTGCCTCCAATGCACGAGTACATACCTACCTACCTACATTTTTAATAAATAGGGTGATTTGAATGCATTGAAAGCGACACTTTAAACATTTATTACCTACTAGCTGATGCCCGCGACTTCGTCCGCGTGGATTTACGTTTTTCAAAATCCCGCGGGAACTCTTTTATTTTCCGGGATAAAAAGTAGCCTATGTGTTAATCCAGGGTATGATCTATCTCCATTCCAAATTTTAGCCAAATCCATCCTGTAGTTTTTGCGTGAAGGAGTAACAAACATACACACACACGCATACACACGCACATACAAACTTTCGCATTAATAATATTATTAGTCGGGATTTACCTTAAACAAAACTTATTAGTAGGTATTTACCTATTTACATTAAGCACCTACCTACGTACTAACTAGGTACCTACGTAGGCAAGCTAAAAATATTCTATAAACCTTATACTTGTAAGCATTAAGTTAAAGATACTAGGTAGGTACCTACCTACTTAGTTAAAAAATAAACACAATTTACTAACCATTTCAAGTTTTCTGGACAACATAATTTAGAACAACAAAAGAAGTTATGAGTTTCAAATACCAATAATGTATTTTGCACTAGAGCACGTAACCTAACACGACGCATTAAATACTGCATTTTCGTTCAAAATCCTGATGCTTCTACTCGTATAATACCAACAAATCGTGCAAGCGCTTTTGCAGCAAAAATATAACTGCAAAATAGCTGACGTTGACTACCACCGCATTGTGAAATTGTGAATGTGGTAAGTTAGTATTCAAATACGGGATAAAGACTTGGACACACGCAAAGCGCGGTGGCAGCGGCGCGCGACTTCTATGATGCACGGCAGTTCACGGTCACAGCCAAAATGAAAACTCTCGCAGTTATTGTGACTTTGTCATTGAAAAAGCCGCGAGAAAGCTTTGTCACACTGATCGCTTGATGTGCTTGAGCTGTATTATCACTCAAAGCGCACGCGCACGCGTCGCGATTTGTGATAAAAGAAACTGAAAATGATATTTATATTAATTAAATTGAAGCATTTTAGCTTAAACTATTGTGAGTGATAACCAGTTTGCGTGACGTCGCAAGCAGATGTCCTTTGAAAAGGACATTGGACGGGTTCAAAACTAGGTGGGCATACCCTACTCCGACTAATCACGTCAGTTCAGACGTAAGAGATTTATACTTATAAAAATATGAAGCATGTTACATTCCAGAGCGCGACGAAAACGGCATCCGTTTGCTGCAGCGGGAATCGCATGCGCACTTCACAGTGTAAACGCTTTAATACAACGTACCTTCAGCAACGTCGCTACCGTCACGCTACCCATGTATCCAAGCCTTTATTCGATACCTACTGTATAACTAGGTAGGTATGCCAAATGGCACTAACTAATGCAGTAGGTGGGTAATTATTATTACTACATTCACGGATTTAATTTGGTAGGCATAACTTTTTTATTGCTGGGCAATTTGTTACCTAGGCTAGCATAATTAATTTGTTAGGCGTGTAAGTTTCTTAACCTATACTTATTTATTACCGTCCTACTTAAGTACTTGTATCTAAAAAGCAAAAAATGGTTTTTGAGTTATACTTAGCCAAAAACATGGACAAAATCTATATTTCTAAAAACTAGTGCTACGTAGGACCAATGTTTCTAGCTAGATTTTAGTTTGGTCTTACATATCAAACTTTTTAGAAATATTTTTGTAAAAATCCCATATTATATTTGGCGATAACTTTAAACTATTTTTTGCAGTTAACAGCTTGATATACCTACCTATAGGACAGCAGCAGCAGTTTAGGTAAGTAAGTATAGTAGGTATATGACGTGTGTAAGTTGGATAGTAGGTATACGAATCTAGGTACAAGGAGACACGCCCCTTCATTAAAAAAGTCGTGAGGTGTCGACATCCGACAGAAGTGAAGCTTCTTACACATTGTACCTACCTGTATTTTTATTTCCAATAATATGTTATTTTTACCAGGTAGGTACCTAGGTATATTTTTTTATATCAAACTGTAAAATCAATAGTTGGATTTAGGTATAGGCAGTAGGCACCTAACTACCTAGGTACCTACTTATGTTGAAGCAATTTAACGACGGGGATCATCGTAAAAAGAACCAGCTAGGAGTATAAATACGGTTGTTCTTTTGTATGAGCTTTAAAACTTTATAGGTATTGTAAAATGATTAATTTCTACTTGGAGAAGTTTATTTTCATTTATACAACCAGACTATATAAAGTACCCAAATCTGAATGAAATTTTATAGATATACTAGCTTATGCTCGCGACTTCGTCCGCGTGGACAACACAAATTTCAAACCCCTATTTCTACCCCTTAGGGGTTGAATTTTCAAAAATCCTTTCTTAGCGGATGCCTACGTCATAACAGCTATCTGCATGCCAAATTCCAGCCCGATCCGTTCAGTAGTTCAAGCTGTGCATTGATAGATCAGTCAGTCAGTCAGTCAGTCACCTTTTCCTTTTATATATTTAGATTATACGGAATACTTAGGTGCAGGTTCCCACTGAGGTACCTATGCTTCCCTTACTACAAGTACTTAACTTACAACTTTGTAATGTTACCAACATCAACATCATTGTCAACCGATAGACGTCCATTGTTTGACATCTAGGTCTCTTCACGGCCACACGCCACGTCTTGCGCCGCCACCATCCAGCGGCTCCTTGCGAGTGCGACTTGTTTGACGTCGTTCGTCCACCTAGTGGGGAGATGTCTTCCAACAGGCTACAGGTTGAGAATTGAGATGGCAATCAGAGTATGAGGCGGGGGGCCGGCCTGCACAGTCGCACGTCACCCGCACTCACCCACACTGGGTTAGTGCGAGGACTGTGCGGGTGTGCAGTTTCCCTCACCGATTCTGTCACGTAGGTACTATTGAGATTGAGATCTATTGATACAGACTGTATTCTGAGGAGCAGGCATAAAACAAATAATTCACAGAATCTACACAAGAAACCTATCTAGGTACACATCCACATGTGTGAAAAGGATTCGTGAAAAATTCAAGTGAATAACGACGTTGCCTGGATGCTCCTTCAATTTCGCGCTTGTTTTATGGCCGGCGAATTTTTGCATAACGACATCAGATGCAGAGTGCTCGTGAATTTTTTAAAAGCTCACTCTTAGGTTTAAGTCAGATTGCAAGAGAATCAACGCGAGGCGAGAATCAACGATTCTAGGGCTGCCGTGGACGAAATTCGATTTTGAGAAACATTAATCACAATTACAGTACCCAACAGGAAATACACACATTGTACATCAACTTTTAGAAAGAGGTAGCGGTTTCGTAGAGCGTTGTCCCTGTCGTTGAGACCGACAAAACATCCCTTAGGTATAAGTGACAGAGACAACGCTCTACGAAACCGAAATCCCTTTCCAAAGGTCAATGTACAATTTTTCTGTCGGCTGCTGTAACTACCCTATAGAATTGCACACGATTTAGAAATTAAATTGATCGATAATAATCGTGTAACATAGATGTTTATCAGAATATACGAATTATGTAATCGAGTCTACCTGTTATACTTAATGTAGATTAGGTACATGCCGTGTTGTTTGTGCATGATGGCTCGATTAGACGGGCGTGGCATGTTTCAGCTACATTCTAATTTTTTTACAGCCGCTTTATTAGGTAAGTTTAATGAGCTAAAAGCCGGTGACTATTATATTAGACAGGCACGCTCACTAATATTAGAACATTAACAAGGCTGAGATCTAAGCGTACAGTTGTAAAGCGTTGTCCCTGTTGTTGAGACCGACGAAACGTCACATAGGTATGAATGACAGAGACAACTTTCTACAAAGCCGAAATCTCATTCTAAAGGTCGATGTACTTGCCGACTATTGTACCTACTTTGATTTGCTCAGATTTAAGTTTCAATTAAAACGAGACAGGTTTAATAATATTTTTTCAATCTTACTGGTCGCATAGCTGAAAGTCTATCTTCATATCTTGAGAAAAATAAACAAGCGAAATGGTTCACCAAAAATAGGTAAATTGTAAAATACCTATCCGATATTATCAGGGATTAAAACATCAATCTTGCACGCTAAATTCATGATCCCAACTCCAAACGTTGGACAAGAATAGAGTGATTCTGATGAAATACCTACCACCATACTTACCTACATAAATACGATACGGTGTTACTACCACATGAGTAGATATTGTGGTTACTACCACATGAGTATATATGCATCCATATCTACTCGTGTGTTATACTACGATAAAATACCCCACGGATTTTTTCGCAGTGGTCTAGCTCTACGGTGCTGTGTGTTACCGTATTTATTTTATACCTATCTTGTGTTGCAGTAAATGGGATTATAAGACCCACGGAAGTGGATTGGATATATGCCAAGACTAATTTGTTATACGTAGGTTAGTACTACTCCTACCCATTGCATGCACCGCTAAACGCTTATAAGTATTTAAGTAGGTACACTCTTTATTAGATTAGAACGACTGCCTACGGTATCTGCATAGTTGAGGGATCATTTTTAACATGCTGCCGATTTATGTACCTACCTACATACATACCCATAGATAGAAACCCCAGAATTACTACCCATATTATACCTTAATGCGAAAGAATGTTTGTTTGTTTGCTGCTTCATCTTTCAATCACGCCGCAACGAATTAACGGATCGACGTCAATATTGACTTTTTTTTTAACTGGAGATGACATCTAGGACCTAGGTTCGTCATACTTCTCATTCTTCGAGGGGGCCCGTGCTCAGTAGTGAGCCGGCGATGGGTTGATCATGACGATACCTAATGATACGATTAGAATATGTTTATGTTAGTCAATTTGGCACGACAATTCTCTTTCTAGATTTAATGCAGGTAGGTATATATTATGAAAGGTAGTGGTACCTGGTCACAGCTGTGGCGTAGGGCTTAGAAGATGGTAAGCATCAGGTGCGACTTAGAAAATTGCTTCACTTAAAGTCTGTGGAGCTTGTCTTAAATGAAATTTTCTTTAATGCTAAAGCTTACAATTTCAGTTTTTTGCCTGGAGTGAGTAGGTACTACTTAGTTAATGACATTATTTTATTTACCTCTGATGTACTATTCCGGCGCTTCTTCTGCTTGAGGCATGTTGACTTTAACGCTAAAGTGGAGGAAAACCAACTCTTATTTTATTGTTTATCTTATTGAGTTATAGGTAAGATTTGATGTGGAACAATTTTTTCTTTTACACATCAATATAAAATTTATCTTTTAAAAACTGCAGCCTCAGTGTTAGTATCTAATAGGTAAAAGTAAAATGTTTTTGAAGCGAAGCTTTGACGGATAGAGAGGTTTACTTAAACTTATCTATTTACTTTTTGGAATTTTAAAAATCATAAAATAGAGCGCATAACATTTTATCCGTACCGTACCTATAGAAGCATCATTTCATGCCATAAACGGCAAAATGATATTGCGACTCGGACGACGCCACAACGGTTTTATGGACGCAAACAGTACGCCTGCTAAGTAAATGTTGTGATTCTAGCTTTAATTACAGTAACTATCGGCACGTGTGACGTGCACGCTATAAAGATTAATATAGGCATTGCTTACCCTGGTTATTTGACAACAAACCTACTTGTATCAAGTCTTAAATGTATGTTAGAGCCTATACTTTAGTTTTCCTTAGTTTACTTTAAAAATTTAATAGGTACCCGTACGACCTTGTTATACCTAAGTCCCGCAAATTGCTATTGCTCTGGAACCATGTCTCATTAACATCGAAATTACGTAATTTTGACGTCAGCTGAAATAAAAACATACCATCAGCTCGAAACTTCAGTCTAGTGCTGACCGTCACTAAAATGCCGACCACGCGCATAAGCAATTTGTGGGACTCATATCGGGAACTGACTATGTTCAATCATGTTACGAGGGAACACTTAACTCTAGAAATTCTAAAGCGCCGGAAAAATCGCGTCACTTACGCGTTTCTCCGAGGTGTCTGCGTTTTGTTTAGCTTGTAAGCAAACCAAGGAAAACTAAAGTATACTCAGAACAGAAGCCGTAAACTTGGTATACCTAAGGGTTCTTTTCGTTAAGCTATAATCGTAACTAGTAATTTCTAGTATAATTCATTTATTCAATAAAATACAGGTTAGTTACTTATCTAAGGACAAATAAAAAATATATAATATTATATACTAGAACAATGAACCTAAAACTAAAAACCATAAAAATATAATATAATAACTAAAATATATTATTAAAAGGAGTCCCTTAAGGCAAGGTTCCGAAGACACTGGCAGCGTTATAATAATATTATTAAGTATACCTAGAAATTGCATAATTTGAAGGACTGAGGGGTAAAATAGAAGTTTTGGTCCTATTTAGAAAATCTTAAACGCCTAAGCCATGATAGAATTTGAACGCACTTCGTGCGATATTAGAATTTTTCTTAAACTCACTTGTATGGTACCATCATCATCATCATCATCATCATCTTTATAGGCTTTTACTGTACTTGCATGTTGTAGCTGACAGGTAGGTATTGTTATGATTTATTACGTGACAATTGACTTTCGATATTCGGTTTGACAAGCAAATAACCATTAGTTAACGTAAGAACTATAAGTTTAACCTGCAGGTTAAAGCCCGGTCAAAGAGTGCTATTGTGTCTACAAGAACACCCATCAATCATGTTTGTTTCGGATACGACCAGTCAGAGGCACTTTCCACCACAAGGTCGTATGCAAAGTTGTAAATATTATTACAGAAAACAGCGGTAAATACCCCTAGTACAAGTTTGATTCCCTCGAATACTAACTACGTTTTCGAAGGTTTCGATATTGTGAGTTCAGTGTAAAACTGAATCTTTAAGAACATCTGATGACGTCTTTGATGTACCTACGCAGTCCGACCGAATGTTGGATTTGATTAACTATAGTCTGCGACAGGTCGAGATGGCTATCGGGGTATGAGGCTGGGGGACGCCCCGTACCAGCATGTCACCCGCGCTCGCTCGCAGGCTAGCATGGGGGCTATGCGGGTGTGCGGGGCGTTCCCTCCCCGATTGCCGTCTCGACCTGTCGCGTATTATACTTGGTGTTCACGCACGTTGTCTGTATGTGATCTTCCAGCGGGTTTCGTGCATATATCTCCCTAGAATATTGATGTATAGAGAAAAGCTACGTCGAATTTTGTTTTCGAAAACTATTATTAAACTTGTGCTAGAGATACCGTCCGTAGTCCCAGCAACGCGTTTAATAACAAATTTAACAAATAACTTGTGAAACCCCACAAAAATTGATGAATCATGTGAGTAATGGGTATATAATAATACCTATTACTAATTTAATGATAAAAGCGTTCTAGAATGTACCTAGTGCTTAGAACTATTAGTCACTGGTTAGGATTTTCTAGGCTTTAGCGTCGTCTAGTCATGAATAATGATCAAGTTAGTTTATTATTTTCTAAGCTCTAATTTTTTAAACATTTCGAAAGCAGACTGAGAAAATAGCTACGGATTGGCTACGACGTAGCTGTTTGGTGGCTCCCCAGACCAATTTACGATTAAAATAAAAAATTATTAGGTACTTTCGAGATTTTTTTAGGATTTTATTTTATCATATTTTTTTCTAATTATCTTTACTTCTCAACGCTGAATAACGAAAAACTATAAGCATAATATAATATGTATTTGAATACCTGGTTTATTTGAATTTCGGTATAATTTTCAATTATTATCAACTTATGGATTACCGAAATTAAAATAAACCGCTGATACTATACAACACTACGTACTACGTCGGTATGTAAAGTAAAAACCAATTAAAACATACCTACAAGCAATCAGGTAAAAGCATCATTTTATTAGATCTACAAATGAAACAGTGTAGCATATTATCATGTAGGCACTGAACAAAATTTATTCTCCGGTCGACGACTGTGCGAATTAAGGCTAAGTAAACAAACAACCCTAATAAAACATGCTCAGTTCAATAACCTTAAATACTTAGACACCTATAGAAATCTCATATTACTGGAGAAGAGGCGTCAAAAATCCGCGCGCTTCAAAAATGTTTAGCAGTGGGAGTGCAGGCGGTGCATATCGCATGCTGCATGTTGCACCATATAAATAGATTTGTCTGTTTCAGCGGAATATAGCAAACTAGATGACCCGCCCCGCCTTCGCTTCGGCTTTCGTCGTATACCAATTTTCATCGATGTAACTTTAAAAATGATAGACTTTCATACAAACTTCCATCCCCTATTTACCCCCCTTAGGGATGGATTTTCAAAAAATCCTTTATTAGTCTTTACAAAGAACACACCCTCTAGGACCAGCGGTTTAGGCTGTACGTTGATATTGATATATAAGTCAGTCAGGCGGTTAGTCAGTCAGGACTTTGAATTTTATATAAGTATATAGATTAAGCTTTTGGTTCCTTGTATATCAATTAAATAAGGCGTTACTGCGCCTGCTTCTATGCAAGACTTTAGGTTCTATCCTATTTCAAATTAAGCAGTCTGAAATGTTAAATTATATTATCTGTAACGCTGTTGATCCCGACTAATATTATAAAGGCGAAAGTTTGTGTGTGTGTGTGTGTGTATGTTTGTTACTCCTTCACGCAAAAACTACTGGACGGATTTGGCTGAAATTTAGAATGAAGATAGATTATACCCTGGATTAACACATAGGCTTTTTATCCCGGAAAATCAAAGAGTTCCCGCAGGATTTTGAAAAACGTAAATCCACGCGGACGAAGTCGCGGGCATCAGCTAGTTACAAATAAATGAATAAAATAAAATAAAATTAATACATTGAGGTGCACAAACTTCCACGTTGTTATCATGTGTACCCATAGTTTACCTGCTGATATTGAGTTCAAAAGCTTTCCTTCATTGAATGTGAAATGTCTATTGTGCCTTGAAAGTTGGAGACGTCAATAGTGGAACATTCACGATAAGAAGTTTCCGCCGCGCTTTATTTGAAAACTATTCATATCGTGAATAAGTTATTGATAAAAGACAATGCTAGTAAGTTTCATAAAAGAGACTTGGATGCTTGGAGTGTAAACATGAAGCCGTTGCTTGATACCTAAAATATCAATTCACCATCAGAAATTCCCGAATCCCCACGGCTTAGGAGTTCAGTAGCTTGCAACATCAGGATTGAGGAGTTGGGATCCGCAGTTCAATGTTGTAGTCTATGCTTGGCACCAAAAATTATATTGCATCATCCGCAGTTCCTAAATCACTACCGTTTAGGAGTGCTGTACCCTACATCATCAGGGTTGAGGAGTTGGGACTTAGAGTCCAATCGTAAAGTCGATGCTTGGTACTTACAACGTTAATTCACTATAAAAACTTCTTGAATCTTGATAACTTAGGCGGGCAGTAACCCTGTAGCATCAGGATTGAGGAGTTGGATCTAGAAATTTGTATGAAGTCGGTTAATAAGAAATGTTTCTGCCTTCTTTATTGTATCTATGTTATCCAAAACATCCGATGTCCGCTTTCCACCCTGGATAAATTATTGTTAAGGGCGTAAAATACCAAACGTTTCATGATCATACTTTCGCCATAAAAACTTATATAGCTAGTCGCTACGAAATTGTACGAATAGCTGTTCTTTTTACGATACTCATTAAACGTCCTATAAAAGGAAAGGTCATAGGCGAATCATAGAATTACAATCTCTATGGGCTGTTTTTTTTAAATCCAGATGTACAAGTGGGCCCTTTTTCGAGACGAGACGAGACGAGAGCTATTGAACCTCAACATACATTCCCTTTCCCTTATAAGTATATACTTTCCTTTTAGTCAGAGTGAACTAGAGTGAGGAAACTCTCGCATTGATATTGAATCGACGATATGTCAAATATTGGAGTGTGGGGACGTAAACTCAAAGTAAAATGGGGCTATGTTAGGGCTACCTGCATCAAATGTAATAGGTAATATTTGACGCCTGCAGTGACGTCGAAACCTCGACGTTTTGTTAGAAATTCCCTAACTGTCATAAACTGTGCTTCAGTACCCGTAGTATAAGATTTTACGTCTCACCAAACCAAACCAAATTCGAGAGTCGAAATACTTCCGCGTTACAGTAAACTGGATCTTAAATGCCTTGTTTTAAAGCTCAAGTTTGTGTACACTTCTACAGCCAGCGCTCCAAGCGGAAACATTGGGAAATTAAAATCAGTGGCATTGAATATTTGACTTCAATTAAAGGCTCTTTAGGTCCATTTTACTTTGATGTTATTGTGTTTCAACTCTAGAATTCTAGCAACGTTTGGTGAGACGTAAAATCTTAAACTACGGGTACAGTCACAATTTAAAATGTAGGTACCTAGGTACTTAACTGGTGCAAATGTGTTTGATTTGGAATCATCTACAATCCATACTATTATTATAAATGTGAAAGTGTGTCTGTCTGTCTGCTAGCTTTTCACGGTTCAACCGTCCAACTGATTTTGACGAAATTGGTTCAGAGATAGCTTGCATCCCGGGCAAGGACATAGGCTACTTTTTATCCCGGAAAATTGAAGAGTACCTACCCACAGGATTTTCAACAACCTAAACCCACGCTGACGAAGTCGCGGGCATCGTCTAGTTTCTTATAAAGGAAAAACTGTGCTATTGTTTACTTACGTTACGTTTCATGTCAAAGATATGCACGTAACCACATTTGGTAAATAGGAAGGTACGTGTTTATTAGACGTGACAATGGGCAGGGCACATAGGCTCGGAGTAGGTACCCACCTACGAAATAGCGGTCACGCATCGAAATACGCAGCCTTGGAACACCTTCAATGGTGTACATGCAATATCAAGCCAAAAACAAGCGGCTATCCTATTTTTTGTTTTTTTATTACGTTACAAGTTAGCCCATGACTGCGATCTCACGGTGGTAAGAAATGATGCAATCTAAGATGGAAGCGGGCTAACTTAAAAGAGAGCGATCTATCTAGGCATCTAAATAATTTTAAATACCTATCAAAAATTGCGGACCGGCAGGCATCGAATCCGCGTCTCCTGGAATCGCGCCCGACGCTCTGACCACTAAGCTGTAGTACGCTTGCTGCGAGTGGCGAAATTTGTGATATGTATGTTCACTCAGTACTGAAGCGGCTTGAAGTGTAGGTAAAACACTAAAAAACTATCTAACTATATCGGTAATATAATGTTCATCGATTGAAAATTTATGATGATATAAAAAGCCTCCATTTGCCTTTGTTTACCTTTATTTTACCTGTACCTACTTGGTTGAATATGATATCTGGGTATCACAAAAATTTGAGATGGACATATATATAAGTAGGTACACTGGAAGAGGTGTGCCTTACAAAATAACATTTATTTTTTGTGCCGCTTCGAATCGCCCCACCTAGCATACCGGGAATCAAAATTGGCACTTTGAGTCAAATGGTCTTCGTGTTGACACTATGTTCGTGTTGTCAGATGTCTCATCACTAACATTTAGTTCCAAGTAGTTACGCTTACACGACGCTTACGTCTGCTATCAGAATGTCGAAAATCGATTTGGTTCAAATCAGGTCGGCAATCGCAGGTCCAGAGTACTTGTATTAGTAGAGGTCAGTGCCATGTTCGGTACCTGTAGCATTTGCACGTGCCGCTGCCGTGACAGTCGTCCTATCGCGCCTTCACACGCGACGAGCGTACGCAGGCTCGATACTGTCCGCTTAGTATAAGATTTTACGTCTCACCAACGTTAATAGTATTTGAGAGTTGAACACAATAACGTCAAAGTAAAATGGATCGTAAGATCCTAGAGTTGAAGTCAAAAGTTCAATACCACTGATTTTAATTTCGCAACGTTTCCGCTTGGAGCGCTGGCTGAAGAATGTAGATGTGTAGACAAAGTTGAGCTTTAAAACAAGACGGTTAAGATCCAGTTTACTATAACGCTGAAGTGTTTCGACACTCGAATACTATCATCGTTGGTGAGACATAAAATCTCGTACTAAGCATACTGAAGCATTGTCAACAACGATTGAATCATAGATATGGAAATGGTGATACGTTAGACTTGATAGTCGTCAGACATACCTACCTATCTAAAAATGCTATCATGTCACAGCTTTTATTCAAGTTTTGTTCATAACATCGCAGGTACCTACTTATTCCGTATTGGTAAACTTACTTAGATCGTATAGAAACCATAGTCAGACTCAAAGGAAAAGGCAAGTCAACTACAAATACCAAGTTTCCAATTTTCTGATCTTTAGCCTAAATAATAAAACTTCTGAAGTATCTATGTATTTAACATAAGAAGTTTTATTTTTTGGCATGCATATGGAATTCCAGGTTTGTGAAAAATTAACAACTTTTAACCTAAAACGTCTAAAAAACATGAGTTCTAAGTATAATAAGATCGCATATCTTATCTCATTACTTTTTTAGTAAGCCGTTCTGAAAGGCTAATTTTCAGAAACCATACCTATTAGAATTTAGATTTAAAACGCGATTCTTAAGCTTTGGGATATTCAAGGGGTGGACCAACAAATTCTTAAAAGGCCGGCAATGCATCGGCGGTTCCTCTGGTGCGGCAAATGTTCATGGGCGGCGGTAATCACTTAACATCAGGTGACCCACCTGCTCGTCTGCTCGCTATCTCTATTAAAAAAAGCTATATAAATAAGTATCTGAACAGTTAAATGAGCGGACTGAAATCCGAAAGGTCGCCGGTTCAAACTCCACCCGTTTGCACTATTGTTTTCACAAGCTTAACGCTTAGTTGGAGTGGAAAGGGGAATATTGGTCAATGGTCAGCATGATGAACTTGTCTCATATTCTTTTATATATAAAAAAGTACCTAACCACGTAAGTACTCAGATAGCTACATCAGAGCAGATCTGCGTTACTAGTAAAAAGTGCGAGTCAGGCTCGCGCAATGAGGGTTCCGTACTACAGTCGTATTTTTTCGACATTTTGCAGGATAATTCAAAAACTATGATACATAAAAATAAATAAAAATCTGTTTTAGAATGCACAGGTGAAGACCTTACATATGATACCCCACTTGATATAGTTATCTTACTTAGAAAATTGAAAATACTAATTATTAGTTCACGACCACAATTTAATTTTTTTTGTGTGTTTTTTTTTTGTGAGCCTAAATTCACGGTTTTCAGATTATTCCCCAAATGTCAACTATAAGATCTACCTACCTGCCAAATTTCATGATTCTAGGTCAACGGGAAGTACCCTATAGGTTTCTTGACAGATAGACGGACAGACAGACAGACAGACAACAAAGGGATCCTATAAGGGTTTCGGTTTTTACTTTTGAGGTACGGAACCCTAAAAATAAGCCAAGTTCAAATCTGTCGAACTCACAGTTATAGCTCTATATAAAGAGGTGAAATAGAGTTGTTTTCAACCGGCATGTAAGCAGCTTTTCCAAACAAGGTTATGGACACACAGTGGAAAATATCTAAATGTCGATTGACCTTGATCGCCTAACCTATTTTGTAGGACTACTATTAAAATAGGTACCTACTACAACGAAATTTTATATTTCGAAGGTAATATAGGTTTTCAGTTCGATTATACTAATTAAGTCAACTTAACTACCTTTTAAAGTTACCTTCTTAGCTGGAAATGTTCTGTTTTTCTTGATAAAGAAAAACACCATGAGGAGATAATAATTATGCAAGGTAACTGATACAAATAAGGCCTACCTTATTTAAATAGTTGATTACAAAATAAATATAGGTGTGTATCAAAAAAACTTCAATAAATTAGTATTAGATGTTTATTAATATCAAATTAATGGAGTAAAACATTAGCAATATCTAATAAAATGAAGACAAAATCAACAATACAAAAACCTTAGCTAGTGGCCATAATAAGTTACATCTACCAAATAAGGCCTGTAAACTCTAAACTCATAAAATCTTGTTAAAAATCTATTTATTTAAAAAAATACTATTTTACAGCCTTTATTTACCTTCTATCTTTTGATAACTAAGCTTTTTATTACAGTAATTAAACATTTATAAACACAGATGGCTTGTCAGACTTAAGCTCTCATATTAACAATAATATGAATAAATTATTTAAAAAAATATTGTCACTCGTAATTAAATAAATAAAGCACACATTCTGTAAAAAAAACGATTTTTTTACCAAAAAAAATAAAAAAAAATATAGGCCTTATTAAATTGCACTGCTGTATACAAGGCACTAAACTGCCGCTGCAGGCTGCTAAGCTTTCTTCCGACCAAGTAGCACGTTTAGGAGCCTTTTTAGATTTAGTTATTCGTAGTACTTTGAGAGCTAGACATCAAAATGCGTATTAAAATGCGGGATTTATATTAAGGCCTAGGGTTACAATTAAGGCCTAGGGCCTTATTCGGTACCGTACCAGATAAAATATAAAGTTCCATAATTCGTTCCATTATTCAAAATGATGAAAATGAAAGCAATAATTATCTAATATAATGGCTAAGGTATTATAACTACTTATTAGTTTATATAAAATGTCAATATAAAACCTAATAACTTGCCTTGTTATTACGAAAATTTTATAGTGCGCCGCGGAAAACCCGACTTCCACAAAGAAGGTGTCGCAACAAGCTCAGGGAATAGGCGCAGGGCGCCTGAGCAGTTCGTACCTAATCATAGGGCCGTAGTATGTATGTGCGTGAAGAATCGTTTATGTTACATTTATTTAACCGGGTTTTCGGGAGAGTAGGCCTTTTTCGAGCATAGGCCTTATTTGTATCAAGTACCTCATAAGTAAGTAGTTATCTTAAGTAGAAATAAACAGTCTTACTATTAAAATATTAATAAGTTTAACTTTTTGTATTTATTTTCCTTAAGAAACTCCTTCCTTCCTTTCCTTAAGAGATCCTAAAGACTATCTATTCAAAACAATGAATTAGGTAATCGAATAGTAGGTAGGTAGGTACCTATCGAAAGATTTTAATTTAATTTTCAAGTTCCACGCGATAACGCCTACTATTTCAATAGTCTTAGTAGGTACAAAGTAAAATATAACATAGTCCCATTTGTATTTCCATAAATACATTTACAGTTGCAAATGTTCAAGTAACTTTTCAATAAATTCAATAAAGTTGAAACTAAATACAAAACTTTAAATGGCATAGTTTGGACTTTGGAGACATGTCGACGCCAGACGCTGCGATGTACCTACTTTACTTACCTACACAAAGATCAATTGATTTTATTATTAACTTTTGCCAGAACTTCCCAAATATTTTTTGTACACTGAGGATAAGATTCTGGACTTTGGCAAGTCCATGTTTAGTGTTTTTCCTAATTTCCTGTGGAAAAGGATAGAATTATTTTTTTGCGTTCAGTTTAATTTAGAAATTTGTGTATTATCTAAGTAGTAGCTATGTCAGATAATAAGAGATAGAGGTAGGCCGAGAATCGAGATAAGAGAATAACCGGAAATTGGGTCGTTCCTAGTTCATACAAATAACGTTTACACAGCACTACTATGCAAGCTTAATTTTTTCATACAAATTCATTTATTCATTTGTCAATACAGTGGGTATACTTAGATGTTAGTGTAAGTACAAAATAATTATGGATACTATATTGCATATTATTATATATCATGGAATTCCGCAAAGCCTCTGTCTTGCTTCTATATCCAAAATAACACCGTAGCGTAGATATAATGTATGAGAAAAATTGCAGACATAGTGTGGTAGTTGTTACCACTATAGGAAGTATGTAATTATGTAACAGATTTAAAGCACTTGGGGCCTAGGGGGATTACTAGTCACGTATATTCTATATCCAAATGTAGACAAGTAGGTTAAAAGCAAAGCGGTCAAGGGCGACCAGCTTGGCACCACATAACCCAACCCTTTTATTATCGTTATACAGTAGGTGCCTGCCTACTTACGATCTACTGGGTAATCTAATGATACTTACTTACTATCATCCTCATCATCATGATCAACCCATCAATACTCGTATACGTAGGAGAAGGGTTTTTGGCCATAGTTCTACCACGCTGCACTGGCCAAGAGCGGACTGGCAGACTTCTCAGACCTTTGAGAACATTATGAAGAACTCTCAGGCATGCAGGTTTCCTCACGATGTTTTCCTTTACCGCTAAGGTATCTATTTAATTGCATATACATTATATACACATATATAACTCAGAAAAGTTAGCGGCGCGTAGGTACTTAGCTACAATAGTCTTACATATTTAGTGAAGCTGAAAATTATAAACAAAGTAAGCGTCAATATAATTGATCGAAAGTCCTAGTACCAGTTTTCATGAATCATTTAACAACTAAAAAAATTACAAACTCACAAATTTTTGTCCCCTATGTAACTACACCCCTTTAGGTGTATCTTAAATCCTTCCAAAAATCCTTTCTTAGGGGATGCCTCCTACGTCATAATAGCCTAGCTGTTAGTCAAATTTAAGCTGATCCATCCTGTATAGTTTGAGTTGTGCGTCATAGATCAGTCAGTCAGTCAGTCACCTTTTCCTTTTAATTATATTCGTATTAGACGACGGAAACTATTTCTTTATACACTTTTTCCTTCTAATTAAATCACGAACAATAATAAAATAACAGCAAAACATATAAATATACGAGTGCATGTTAGGGTAGTGATCTTGAATTACTGTAAGGCTTCGAGGGTGCAGCGAAAAAGTTTATTGCACGTGGACACGCTCCGTTGCACTTTATGTACCTACCTTTATGTACATTACAAAGGCATGCAAATCGACCTTCGATATAAAGCGAGTTATTCATTACTCAATATGGAAGTAAAATAGGGGTTTGAAAGTGTAGTCCATGCGGACGAAGTCGCAGGACTAAGCTAGTACTTAAATGTATGTCGAGACGTGAAGATAACGGCGCAGCATATATTCAGCGAGCATTCCATACGGGCGATGCATATTGCATACTCTATTATGTAAAAGTTACCCTGTATTTGCATATCCTGTCCAAACCTCTACTCTAGGACACGCTACGTATAACTTACTAGCTGATGCCCACGACTTCATCCTCGTGGATTTAGGTTTATGAAAATTCCGTGGGAACTCTTTAATTTCCCGGGATAAAAAGTAGCCTATTTCACTTTCCTCGTCTTTGACTATACCCATGCACAAAATCACGTCGATCCATTGCTCCGTTGCGACGTGCTTGAAGGACAAACCAACAAACCATAAACCAACAAACAAACATACTTTCAGCATTTATAATGGGAGTAGTGATAGGCCTTTTGTTTACAAAATGATAAACACTTTTCTGAAAATTGAGAAAGCTTTCGTACGAAATAAACTTCGTTTTCTGATCTCATCTCTTGCGGATAGTTGAAACATCATCTCACGTTTTCACTAAATTTATTTTCTTGGCGAATTCCGAGAAAATACGAGCAAATGTCGAGATCGATGTGAAACAAATTGGATGAGTGTTCTATTACTGAAGTGGAAACGTAAATTTAATTTGTGAGTATTGCCTTAGGTAGGTACATTTTATGATGAAGTAAATTGTAGTAATCGTTGCATTATAATATACAAAATCTAAATATATAAAAGGAAAAGGTGACGAACTGACTGATCTATCAACGCACAGCTCAAACTACAAGACGGATCGAGCTGAAATTTGGCATGCAGTCAGATACCTATGTCATAGGCATCCGCTAAGATTTGTGTAGTCCATGCAGACGAACGAAGTCGCGAGCAGGAGCTAGTCTATACATATAAATACCTGACTGACTGATCTACCAACGCGCAGTCCAGCCCGCTGAAGTTAGAAACTTGACATGACAGTGGGGTTCTTATAAGACGTAAGCACTATAAGCAGAGGTCGTGAACTGTGACGTAAGCATGAGTGCTTCTCAATATAATCAGTCAGTGGTTGAGAAAGACTTTTCCGAAATTTCACCCCTATATAAAAGTTTGTGGGAAAGTCTGTTATTTTAAAAGTTATATCCATGACAAAAAGAATTTGGGCTTTCGGTTAGAAAAATAAAGACGTCATACGTTACGTTACGATACGTTAGAAAAAACACGTGCTTTGAAAATTCCACCGCCTCAACGATTTTAGGAAATTCCACTCAAGTGAAGCCTACTATTCTCAATGTTTCCATTGAGAGAATAATTGGAATAAACATGTACCCAATCAAATAATCATATATAGTCATCCATTTAACCTGCTCAACATGAAATTAATAATAAGCACCTATGCCATGTATAAGCAGTGTGTATTTCTCATTAGTTTGGGCCGCTACAGATCAAAGTTCTATCGCACCATCATCATTATCAACCTATTGCTACAGAGCAGGTGTCTCCTCCCAGAATGAGAAGCGTTAAAGCCACGCAGTCCATCCACCACAAAAAACCGACTTCGATACGCAAACACTAAAAATTGAAAAATAATTTAATTTATTACCGAATATATTATGTATACAAGAGTTAATACAGTTCCATAATAATACTTTTTGGTGCCGGTGCCAATTAGCTTTAGCTGCGCGAATCGTCTAGACTTCATATTTTTATGAGACTCCACAATGGCACCTCATTGGCACCAACCCCAAAAAATATTATTATGGAACTATATTAACTCTTGTATACATAATATATTCGGTAATAAATTAAATTATTTTTCAATTTTTAGTGTTTGCGTATCGAAGTCGGTTTTTATTTTTTTTGTAAAAAAATTTTATTTTACAATTTTTAGTGGCCCCATGGAATTATGCTATGACTGCTTAAAAATCTACTGTTTACTAAGCTATTACACTGATCGCGAGCAATTTACTCTTATCCGTTGAGGAGTTCCAGTATCTATCTTCGAAGATGTTCATCAGATCTTCACCAAATTTAAATGGGACCAACTTTGAAGTATACCCTTTCAAACAAAAAAAGAATTTTCAAAATCGGTCCAGGCGTCTTCGAGTAATCGGGGAACATACATAAAAAAAAAAAAAAAGATTCCGACGAATTGAGAACCTCCTCCTTTTTTTGAAGTCGGTTAAAAAAGAACTCCCAGGCATGCAGGTTACCTCACGATATTTTCCTTCTCCGTTTAAAGCAAGTGATATTTAATTGATTAAAACGCACATAACTGGAAAAGTTAGGGATGTAGCCCCCGACCCGTATATGATGCGGACGTCCTAACCACTAGGCTATCACATAGTGTCTACTGCATACTTAATAGGAAAGCTATTAAAATCAACTTTGTTTAACGGATTAATAAAACGAACTATTAGGTGGAGCCTACATCAGTTGCACCCCCAGGTTGGAAGCCTTGACCCCGGCCGACAGGCAGGTGGCATTTACGAAGGAAACCTTATAAAAAATATAAACCTATAAGACTACTTAGAGTTAACATTATTCACAAATGGATTACATTTTCTAAAAGAGCTACATTTTCTACGTAGAGATTATGGAAAGTTTGCACTTTCGTATTCTCATGCAAATGTTAACTACCCTTTTAACTTAACTGTCTAGCTAGGTAGTATGAAAATGATAGGTATCACTACTGAATGTTAAAAATACGAAAGTGTATTTGTTTGTTTGTTCATCCGTCAATCACGCTGCAACGGAGCAACGGTATCCAAAGAGTTTCCTCGGGATTTTTCTTAAACCTAAATCCACGCGGACGAATTTACGGGCATCAGCTAGTTAAGTATATATTTTTAAATATTAGTATACAAACGTCCATAACATACTTTTGAAAAGTAGGTAAAAAATATTTAATACTTAGTGCAACTTTGACAAAAATCTATTGACATACGAGTAGATAATATGCGTAAAATCGATTGCAAGATAGAAGTTCCGGATTCATATTGCATTGGGAGACTCTTGTAAGAATCTATTTTGTATGCAGCCAGACAATAAAAATCAAACGATGTGTATAAAGTACGCGACAGATCGAGATGGCACTCGGGGTGGGGACGCCCCGCACACACGCGCAGCCCCCGCGATAACCCGGTGCGAGATAGCGCGACTGACGTGCGGCGCGTCCCCCCCACCTCATACCACGATTGCCATCTCTACCTGTCGCGTGCTATAAGTATAGTCTACTTACGAGTATCTACTTTGGAGTTTTCATCATCTAGAATCTAGTCAGGCGAGCGGCTAGACTCACCGGACGCACCATAAAGTGCGCTAGACCTATGAATAATACATACTTAATATTATAAGCTACGATGCAATACATAGAAAAGTATACCCAACATATAAAAAATTCACGCTTACATCGTTACATTTTTTATTCGAATCAATTTCACAATCATGTCATGTCACACGTGTTCAGAAATGTACACACTGCGTGGCTGAATCAACTGGGGTTGCCTCGTCTAAAAACGAATGTTTTTGTGCAGTATAGTCACTGCTCGACTAATACAAGGTACGCTAGACCTGCGATTGCTGACCTGTTCGACTTAGGGGTTGAATTATCAAAAATACTTTCTTAGCGGATGCCTACGTCATAATAGCTATCTGCATGCCAAATTTCAGCCCAATCTGTCCAGCAGTTTGAGCTGTGCGTTGATAGATCAGTCAGTCAGTCAGTCAGTCAATCAATCACCTTTTCGTTCTATATATTTAGATTAAATATGTCAATATCGCCAATAGGCTTAGATGGTGTTCAAAAATCGACCAGTGAAACTCTCGTATGGTGAAATGTAGACTGCAGTGATGACTCGCAAGTTGCAACTGATATCTGTACAGTTTTATTGATAAACGCGTCAGATTTTTTAGCATAAGACCACTTTATATAATAATTGCTTTGCAAGACTTCGTACTTCTATAATAGCATATGGGTCTCCATGGCAAATGGATCAAAACTCAAAAATGTAACAAATGTATGGTTTCAAAATATAAAAGCGTAGTACGCCTACAACAGTGCTACACTTCTTCGTAGCAACAACAAGATAATTATATTATGGTACCTAATTTAGGTCACAACACTACACGGTCGCTAAAGAAGGAGATTGTAAGTACCCCGTAGTTTTGGGAATGTAGGCTATTAGCATAATTAGTAGGAAAACTATACTGCAGTACTCAACAGACTAAGTATACAAACACTATGTGCTACTTGTTCAATCAGAAGTCGAATTGTTGTAAACATAAGTATGTATAGGTGTACATATTAATATTCTGAAACGACTATAGCCGTTAGATTTAATATATTATGTATAGTTAACTGAAAAATTAAAAAACACGATAGTTCTACCAAAAACTAGGAATCGAGGGAAATTTTTTCCCCGTTGGGAATGTGACTGAACGGGAACAACCCTGAAAACATTACACTCCTTTTTTTGGGCAGTCGTGTAAAAATATCGCCATCGCATTTTATGCCCTGTCCAATACTTCTATACTTTGATAGAAAATAAAACTAAACTAAACTAAATTAACAGGTCTAAATCTAATGCCATCCTTTTCCGCGAGCAGCATTATGAAAGGGATAGCAATAGATTTAGGCGTGTCATTTTAGTTTAGGTTAGAGATTGTGTACAATGGAATTAGCCACTAGCTTACATATTAAAAACATAGTGATTCTTTTACCAAACGATTACTACATTATATACATTAGATTTAGAAGCCACATAATTACCACATAGGCAGTTAGAATTTTCTATTTCAGAAATTTCACGTTACAATAAACCATTAGCATATTTAAGTAGATGGAAAAATCTTTGACGTAGCTTAACGGTCACGCTAGTTGATAAAGAAAATACCTACTCACCGACTACCATCAAAACCTACAATAGTCCAAAGAAATGTTTCACGAAGAGAAAATACTTACCTAAAATGAAATGAAAATATTACATCGATCTTTAGAAAAAGATACGGTTTCGTAGAGCGTTGTCTCTGTCGTTGACAAAACGTCACATACCTATGTATGGGTGACAAAGACAACGCTCTACAAAGCCGAAATTTCATTCTAAATGTCGATGTACAATATTTCGTGCCGGCTACTGTATTTTATTTGCAGGAAAAATCGTAAACCAAACTTTTCTTTCTAGCACATTCGATAGTTTTATATAAAGAAAATAAGTGTATCATGTAAAATATCAGCCGATAAGAAATGATACAACGAGAACTAACCTACTTCAGTGCTTTTACTTTGTCCTTAGAGGCAATCGATTTTATCCTGTCTTTACTGTCAGAGTGAACTAGAGTGAGGAAACTCTCAGTTTGATCCTGAATCGACGATATTTTAGGCCTTGACGTTTTCTTAAATTGTTACAAGTTCCCTAACTGTCGTAAACTGTGGTAGGTATTGTGAAAAGCAAACATAATACTGTTTATATGTATTCCACTCATTCTACCTTAGTATATTTATATCGAATCTGGTTCGGTATCTTATCATCTGGCTAGGTACGATACTCATGTGGCTACGCTGGCAACGCGATTTAGCTTTCCAATGCGATGCCGCGTAGACACGGATGCCTAGGTTAGTATAGGTTTAATAAAACTGCAATAAGTACTCTTTCTAGGTGAGCCCGCTTTATCGAAATACAAAATTGTAGACTGGAAACAGTTTGAATAATATTGTACGTACCAAATTCGTAGAGGATATCCGGTGCTACAGAAACCGTAGCAGTTTCGTAGAATTAAATGCAGACTTCTAAGTCAACTTCATAAAGTTAGCAGCAACAGAGTAAATTCGTGATGCTCTCAGTGAATTAGGTCACAGAACTAAACCGCTAAAGAGAGAGTTACAAATTGCTTTTGTAAAGTAGGTTACTGAACACTGCATTAAGACACCGACCGGGCATGTTGGCTGTCACGTTTATAACTCAACAACAAGAAACTCTAACGTCGTTGTAATTTCCGACCATTCGAATAGAATTTTAATGTATTTAAATAGGTTACGTTCTTTGAACAACTTTTCTAAAGTCGATTTGTAAGCAAATATTTTGGCCTATCTTCGACACAAAAAGTCTTAAGTAAAATGATATTTTTAAATGCTTATGTTGTTTCTGTGAAGTATTTTTCAGCTACTTACTTTTAATTGACCGATTTAATTGAAATTTTACGGATAAGGTGGTTGAGATGGTAATAAATAATTATATAAGGTATCATAGAGCGTGTCTAATGATTCAGATGAGATGTGGAATCTGGTATTTGACAACAAGTCAAATCAGTGTCTTTTTATCAAACGTCAAAACACGCGGCGAATTTCTATAAAATACTGGCATGTGACGTCACAACGATTTGACGTGTTTTTTAGTTTAATCGATAATTTAAAATGATTATTTATTACACTTAAAACTAACAAACGACGCGGATTTTACGTATGTCGGAAGGCACTCTATTTGATAATCACTGAGAAATAATTTCTTGTTGACATAGGCAAATACCATATTCTGTGTTGGTATACATATATGGCAGACACACAATAATATGGTCACTCCAAATACAGGACCAGACTACGGAGGTCACTCCGAGAGTGCGGCAGGGAGATGTTATCTCCCCAAATCTGACTTTAAAACTATAGCAAAAAACTTTAATCCATGTTGACGAAATCGCGAACAGAAGCTAGTAAGCAATAAACAGAAATAATCTGTGAAAACAAAGAGCTTAGCCGCGAGATTCTTAAACATTCAAAAACTAATTCCTGCGAACGAAGTCGGGAATTAAAACTATTAGTAGTAGCAATTAACACAAATAATTATCCATCGATTTTTATATTCATTAGAGGTTAAATGTCACGACCCGCATCCCGCATCTAAGGTCCTTTGAATTCGAACCCTTGTTAAAACTTTGAAGAGAACTTACGGCACTTGATTATTGCCGGCTCGAAGGTCTTGCAAATTGAACTGACAAGTCCTATTGTCTAGATGTAATATGCAAGGATAATATAGTCTGCTTTTCAATTTTAAATAATGCTTTCAAGCTTTTCGCAACTTCAGCCGCGTGAATTTAGGTTTTTTAAAAATCCCGTAAGAACCTTCTGTCTTGTCTGAAGAAGAAAGACCCGCCAAAATCGGTTCAGCTGTTTCGAAGATTAGCCCAAGATTAGGCCAAAAATGTTACAAAATAACAAACAGACACTTTAAGAATGTATAATATGAGATTTAACGACCGTAATAAGCATTAGTTGACTTTACTAAAAGGCCGCTAATTTTTTCCCACAGTTAGGTTTGTATGGATCTGATTAACTTGGCACTAAAATAGGTAAATATAAGTATAGTCCGCGACAGGTTGAGATGACAATCGGCGTATGAGGCGGGGGGACGCCCTGCACACCCATACGACACCCACGCTCGCCCGCACCGGGTTAGCGCGGGAGCTGTGCGGATGTGCGGGGCGTTTCCTCCCATTGCCATCTCGACCTGTCGCGTACTATATATTATTATTAGTTATGGTTTTTTAATATGACGACTTGCCGACTTTCTAGCGGCTTGACCTTTCTTAATTCATTTGGTCACATAGACACCGACTGCCTACAACATGCGTTCAACTACAACTTTGTGGCTTAAAGTCGATGGCTTTTTTGCGATGAAGTAACATAACAAGAAGTGACATTTTGCCCATAGAGCAAAATATATCAAAAAAGTCAATTTGTAATAAAGAACTCTTCCACTCAGAGACGGTATTCATATGAATCGCTGAGAAATGAATTTGCGAGCTCACGCATCATTAAATCGCGCGTTCAAATATTTAATTGCCCATGCAGCAAAATGGAATAAAAGGTCGTAAGTTGACCGAATCATATTATTCTTTAGAGGGTCAAGGGTGATTGACCTCTGTAAAACATACGATAGATTTCAGGTACAAGTCAATTAGATCTAATGATTTTAGGCTTATTTCGTGCCCGGGATCGAGCCCCAGACCCACCGACTAAAAAACAGACGTCTTAACCACTAGGCTATCAGCCCTATACTAGGCTATCACCGCTTGACCTTTTGTTATTATATAATCACCAAGAATCCGTATTTAGGTAGACCATGTAAGTTGTTACCTAACAAAATACCTACCCTAATTTGGTTCACAGGCAAATTCCGAGAGCGAGAAGTCGTAATCAGTTTTCTAAGAACCAAGTTTCATGCAAGAAAGCAATTAATTTTACAGGTTCGTGGAACATACTAAGTGTAAACCATAGGCAAGAACAAAAGCCAATTTACGTTCGCGCGGTAAAGTATCGGATTTTGGACAGCTATTAGTCATTGATATAAGAAATCAAAGATACACAGTTCCTCAGATTTAATAGTAAATCTTAAAACATGCTCATTTTTATTTACGTACGAATACATTGTACAAATACTGGTCAGAACACGCATTACAAAGGCTTTCATAGCTTTAATTTTAAGTGTACCTACGTAATTAATTAAAATTTTATCACCATTACATCTTACAAATTCAACAACCGACCGTCATTAGTGTACAACGGTACCCAATTTGAATAAATTATTTGACTTGATTTGACTTGAAGCCATTTTTATTTATTTAATCTTTGTAGCTAAAATTACTTAGTTAATTTCATTATTGTCTGAGAAATCTTATAAATAATGATTTTCTGTGTAACGGTAAAAGATTTCTATAACTGTTCTAAACTTCAACTTTACAGCTCTTAGTTTAATTTTAAAATACCTATACAGACTAACAGACTGACACACAGATACATGGACAGACGGACAGAACGAAAATATAACTAAATGTTTTACTAAGGAACCCTAAAAATGTATATAACCGAAGATTCTAAATCTGCGCACGTAGTTACGCATTTATTTTGCTCGAATACTATTTTTTACGGTAAACTGCGTTAAAACATCAGTAAAATACATAAACTTTAATAAAGCTTTTATGAATAGCAGCGCATTTGTAAAATATCTGTCACTGGTCCAAGACACCCATTGATGTTAGAAGAGCCAGCCCTTATTCTGAGAGGACACACTACCGAGAATCAGCATTGGTCGTTATTTTCGGGGAAAAAATTGGATTTCGTAAATCAATGGCGTCAGGAACCTCAGCCCTTACTCTGAGAGGACACAAGGAGAATCAGCAGTGGTCGTTATTTTTGAAAAAAAAAAATATTGGATTTCGTATATCAATGGCGCCAGGTAGTGGGTGGAACCTCGTTAAGTTCCCGAAAAACGAAGACAAAAGGCACGTCTAATACGAAAATAATTGGATCAAGGTCGAACGGCTGGGGCAGAGTGTATGCAGTCGCCGCGATGTCTTACTCTACGTACAAAATCGATATACCGGCAACGGCAGCACGGCACGCTATGACAAAAAAGCATTAAACTTAAAAAAAACTATACGCCAGGGCGTTCACCTCAAGATGAATCAGCTTGCAGAAATTTATACGCCGCTGCACAACACTAGGTACACTGAAACTTGTCACTTGAGTACCACACACGTCGTAGTTAATTGTGTTTTAAGTTTAACGTTTACTTAGCGTAAGGTATCGGTAATATCGTTTATTGTCGATGGACATTGAAGGTGTACTGGACTCACCTCGCGCGCTATGCATCTTTTAGACAGGACGGACGACAAGGACGTAGGCTGAAGTTACATTTTTATCGGCAAATAACAACTTTTGGTATTTTCCCGGCACAGACTTCTAAAAAAATTATAGAAATAATAGCTATCTCTTGTCTCATATATATTTTAACTACACAAATTTCAACCCCCTATTTAACCCCTTAAGGCTTGAGTTTTCAAAAAATCCTCTCTTAGCGGATGTCTGCGTCACAGTAGCCTAGCCGCATGCCAAATTTCTTAATAAACGCTGAAATATTATTGTAAAATTGTTTTTCTGTCGCTTGGTATATTTTAATGTTGTAATAGGTACGTTTATGTTTATGAACTCAAAATTTTCTCCTTTTTCATTTGCCACCCCACTTGATACGATAGCAAAAAAAATTGAGACACCCACTTTTTAGGTGCAACATCCGCCATATTGATTTTATTCATTTAAAATGTAGCGTATGTTATACCCGGACCATAACAACGAATCAATTGACGCCTCATTCATCAAAATCGGCCAGGTAGTTTAGCCGCTACAGTGGTACGCAGATAAATACAAACCTACACAGGTACATACACTGTAACACTGCCAAAATCATAAAGCGAGGTTTAGACTAGCAAGAACTTCTTGCAAGTTATTCCGCAAGTACTTGCAGAATTGTTTACACTACGAGCAATATTGTACATGTAGGTACATACATTTGTGACTTGAGGCAAGTCCAGCAAGTTACAAAACTTGCGGAAATGAGCTTGACGTGATTGTTTACATGGTAGAAATAGCTTGCGGAAGTCAACTTCTGCAAGTTTTGTTGCTAATCTAAACTTCGCTTTAATGTGTCATAAAGAACCCTTCCTTGTGGCTTTGCCGGAGTCGGGTAAAAAATGATTAATGCTATGCAAAATACGAATACACCTGCCTTTCCCAATAACGCACAATGATGTTTTCCTAGACTTCTGAGTTTCTGACAAATCACGCTCTTTTAACACTTCTATACATTTTCTAAATTTCGTGTTTCCCTAGCTAGGTTACTCGTAAGCTAAAGTTCGCGTGTAGGCGTTGAATCAATCACGAATTTCATAGTTTTATCATTACAACTGTCATAAAATTAACGATATTTGTTTCATGCCGTACCGGAGGGGGCATCAATAACTCAAAATGGATTTTTCCTTCATCATGATCAACCCATCGCCAGCCCACTACTGAGAGCGGGTCTCCTCTAAGAATCACAGTCCACCAAGCTCGTAAAGTGCGAATAAGCAGATTTCACACACCATTGAGTATGTATGTTCTAAATTACATAGCTTTAGCTGAGAATTAAGCAGTTAACGTTTTTTGTCATATGTAACATTATAAATCTTACCATAACATTACCTAGTCACTACACTAATAATATTCGATTCGAGTACCTTTGTCCAATTAAAATGTCGATATTTTATACATTTAGAAAAACAGTGAAACATAGTTTATAATTAGGTAAAACTATAAATAATACTGCTTTGTCATCTAGTTCCGATCTATGCTCACAAGGCTTAGCTCATCCAGAAGTTATAGTAGGTATAAAATCGATTACAATATTATTTGTACCGAAACGTGACAAACAGGGGTAACCGAAAAGAAAGCAAGACGTTTCGCAAGTAAATGACTCGTAGCAGGCGTAGCAGTGCTACGAGATATATTCCTCCCTCTCCCTTATACAGACTACAGTGCATGTATGTAGATATGACTTTATTAAATTTTCATACAAAAAGCGATAATGTTTTTCTCCCCGTAAATATACCTAGTGTTAGAGCGTATCAAATTGTTGTTCCAGTTTGTTGTCGGCGGTCGCAAGTTTGATTACCGCTAAGGTTGTAAGACTTACCTAACTATCTTATGACAAATATTTATTTAATTAATGCAATTTTTTTAGAAAACGTCGTTGTATTGCTACGAGCTGGTAAAAATGTGGTATTTATTTAAATGTGATAATACCCTGAGTTTAACATCATCGAAATATAAAAATATATTAAGACTTTGACTTAAAATAATACAATACTTATTAAAAAATAGCATTAGAACTATAGTGAGTAGGTCGAATATTCAATATAAATAGGTACCCCTGAAATTAGTCGGGAATACTCCGACAAATAAGTGAAGTTATGACATTTTATATTACTAACGTTTCTAACAAATAAACAATAATCTATATAAGTAAAAAATTCCTTACGGAGAGTCCTGGATTGCAGCCTGAAGTGATAGAGTTCTTTCTAAACTTCGGCACGCAGATCTGCATGGAACTTTTGCCTTTGGGCGGCCCGGCACAACCATACTCGTCGCTTCGGTCATTCCTAGTCAAATTAATATTGTTCGTGTTGTTAACCTTTACTAGAATATTGCAAGTTTGTGACGCGATTTGGAATAACCCCTCTTCTAAGTTCCTCTTATTATTGTACTGTCGGTTGAAACGCAAATAATCCCACCATGTAGGCATTTTCTTTAATGAAACGTAAAGAAAAACTTCCGAAACTGTTTTGAAGACCGGCGTGCGATCGCTCCGAACCGATGTCTCACTTTGACGGTTCAAACTATAAAAGTATCCACGAATTCGGACTTGCGCGGTAAAACTAAGTTAGACGTAGTGTGTAAACACTATTAATGTTTACTATTTTACGTAGATCCCTACCAAACACTAGCGTAGCGACTGTCCCTACAGGGAATTTTTTCGTGTGTATTTATGTCTAGTCTGACATAAGAAATGAGACACCATGGTGTTTTCTTTTAGTCGAATTATTTTGCTGTCATGAATGATTACTGTTCAGAAAACTCGTTGGCGTGTGTGAATAGTAAATTGCTTTATACACTTAAAGTAATTATTGCTTTCCAACAATTTGACATAGAAGCGCTGAGCATTTGAAACCTAGATAATTGTTTTTGATTGAATAGATAGAGTTTTAATAACGGATTTCGACGTAAAAATTATACAAGGATAAATATATTTTGTTGTTCTTTGTAACGATACTTTTGTCGATCGCTTTTTGAGCGAGCCGAATACGTAAGCTCGTCTCAGGAGGTTCCGGATAGGATTTTCTTTCTGTTGATTTAAAAAAACGGTGGCTCAGATGTGTAAAAAATTGTTAGGTAAATAAGTACATATGTATTACCTATCTCTTCCAGTTAATTTTATGTTTTATAAAAAGGTTATACAAAAATAGGTACCTACGTAGTCAAGGTAGGAATCGGTACATACAATGAGACTACAAGAATCGTCTTTTCTCATGAGTTACAACCTCTTATAAACTATCATTATTTTATTTTCAAAATTAATAATCGATAAGTACCTACCTACCTAGTTCTTAGTAACATTACAACATTCGAACTCAGTCTTTATACGTCTAATCATAGCCTCGATAGCTCAACGGTTAAAGGAGCGGACTGAAAACCGAAAGGTGGCCGGTTCGAATCCCACCCGTTGCACTATTGTCGTACCTACTCCTAGCATAAGCTTTACGCTTAGTTGGAGGGGAAAGGGGAATATTAGTCAGCAATTAACTTGACTAATATTCTTTTTTTTTTTTTAAATCCCCTACATGAGATGTAGGCTCCTATTGAGTCGCCTACAATTAATAAATTAAATATGTAGGTAGGTACGACTAAAATTCCACTTTTCTGTCCAAGTAAGCGTAAAACGTGTGCTATAATGGATACGACCCTAGGGTACCTGACGAGTGAAGTTCAAAAGGTCTTGCGGATTACTACAGCCTTTTTCATCACCATCATCATCGTCGTCAACCGACATAAGGTCTCTTGTTACGCCCACGACCTTGCACCGTCTGTATCCAGCGACTTGTTTGAGGTCGTCTATCGCCATTCCAGTATGTTGAAATCCCAACATCTATCAGTATCTCAAGTCTTTTTACCGCAGGGCTATTAGAGGTTTTTGTGCAATCGCTACCTAATCGGTTGGCAAACACTGCCGCCAAAATTCCCAACAGAATACCTACCCTCCATGTCTCGCGTGCTGAACGGGCTACATTGATAATGCAAGGAACGCACATATTTGAGAGGCAAAACCGGCACGAAAGCCTTGGCAAACTTACCGCAATATTAAATACCTAAGTCCATAACGAGTCTGTGTTGTTTTGTAGGTCCTTTGAGAATAGGGTTACCAAATCTAAAATTGAAAGGTCCTGACAAAAACTGAGTCCTCCTGAAAGTCCTGACTTTTCACTGCAGACGCGCAATTTTTTTTTTAATTGCGTGGCGTCGGCAATGATTTTTAGTTTGTTTAATTATGTTTAGCGAAGCTATGATAGCCTAGTGACGTCAGCCGTAACGTCGGATAGGAATTCGGGGGTTCTAGGGTCCCATCCTGGATACGCATCCCTAACTTTACGGAGTTATGTGCGTGCTTAGGAATTAAATAGCACTTGCTTTAACGGTGAAGGCAAAGATCGTAAAAGAACCTGCATACTTCAGAGTCCTCCATATTGTGCTTAAAGGTACCTATGTGAAGTGCGCCGCACCTGGCCAGCGTGGTGGACTACGGTCTAAACCATTCTCATTCTGAGAGGAGGCCTGTGCTCAGTAATGAGCCAGCGATGAGTTGTGATGATGATTGAGTCTAGATATTTTCAAAGTCCAGCCGGATTCTTGACAAGTCCTGAAGAGTCGCAACATGCGCCCTTATTGTGATTGTATATACTCATTATATTATTTTATTATAGGTACCTACTTACTTATTATATTATTATTAAATTAATTGTAAAAATAAAATGTACTAACATAGTTTCTAAGCATTTTCTATACTAACAAAATATGGGTCTCTGTTGTCTAAATAAAGAAATTATCTATTTATTTAAAACCTAATGTCTGGTAAGTGACAACCCTATTTGAAAGCCTTAATGCAAGGTCAACCTACCTATAAAACGGGATGTTACTTTTATGAGCCATTTGGTACGTTTACTTTTTGTTCACTCAGAGTTGTACGCTTGGGATCAGAACCTAAAACTACACAGTAAGTACACAATTAACGACATTTTTACAATCTGTATGTGACTACCTACATGAACTCTGTACGTAAGCACCTGCCGCCCTCCCACTGCTAAACATGCAGGAAAAGCTAGCCACCAAGCAAGCAAATGTTCAAGTGTGACAAGAAATGTTAAACTTTACTATGAACACTCTCGTAATAGCCTATTAATGGTGGCTTTTCCTGCATGTTTAGCAGTGGGAGGGCGGGAGGTGCACATCGCCTGCTACATGTTGCAACATACAGAGTACAGACTGGTCTGTTTCAGCGAATTATAGCAAATTAAGTATTTGGTTCCTTGTATAGCATGTAATTTTTGTACATCACACAAATTCTTAAAATAATATTACAATCGACGATAAAGAGGTATAGTCCGCGACAGGCCGAGATGGCAATCGAGGTATGAGGCGGAGGGACGCCTTGCACCTCACCCACATCGGATTAGCACGGGGGCTGTGCGGGTGTTCCCTCCCAGATTGCAATCTCGACCTGTCGCGTACTATAGGTTTATAAAATTTTAGCTCAGACTAGACGTCACGTCGCGTCAATGTTTTTGACCTTAAATCTTTACAAACCAGTCTGAATTTAATTATTAATTTAATAATCCTCAATAGCTCAATGGTTAATTAGCTAATTGAAATCCGAAAGATCGGCTGTTCAAATCTTCATAACCTCTCATGGCACAAGCTTTACCGTTATTTGGAGGGGATAGGCGATTATGAGTCATAATTAACATGACTAATAAATACTTTATAAAAAAATTAGGTGAATAGAAATAAAATATATTTAATATGGCAGTCTTATATTTTACAAAATATTTCCAAAAATACATACTTATTATGAAACAAACAGTTCACTTCATGTCAACATCTTCAGATATAGATTCCATATCATCTGGCTCATCCAACAAAGCTTGCAGCTGATGTATTGATGTCACCAACACATGGAACTGTTTTTTCCTCAACGACAAACGACTTTCCAATTGTTGTTTAGTCGCTTCTAGACTACTTAATTCCGTTTTTAATAAGCCAAGCCGTTCCAACGTTTCTTTTCTATCGGGCTGCTCACTTATTACTTTGGCTAGAACATTGTACTCTATGCGATTCTTTCTTACAGTTTTTGCTTGAGCGAAATCTGCTTTGCTCTTTTCTATGTTCTGTTTGGCTATCTCTATGCCGTTTTCTAGTATTTTGGACAAATCTTCATAGCTTTGTAGTTCTGCGGCCATCATTTCTGAAGCAAGCTGAGACTTTGTGACTGCAAATTCACATTGAGCAAGTTGAGCCAGCATTCTGTCATGTGTTGCTTTACTGTAAAACAAGGGGGAATGTTACTTATCTATACTAATATTATAAGTTTGAAAGTGTGTTTGTTTGTCCTTCACACCCTAACTAAGCAACCAATCAACTTGATTCTTGGCATAGAGATAGTTGAAAGGATGGAATGTAACATAGGCTACTTTTATCCCAGTAAATCAAACAGTTCCCAGAGGTTTTTAAAACCTAAATCTACGCGGACGAAGTCGCAGGCATCCGCTAGTACTATATACATATCACTAAAAATGCTTAAAGCAACATTACATTTTGGGTAATATCTTTTTGGATAACTCTACTATAACTGTGTATATTTACACATCTATGGTCCAGTTCAAAAAGTAGGTACCTAAAGTAAAAAGTCAAGAGTTCAAGAGTCAAGTTAAAGGATAGGTACTCAAGCCGCAAATTCTAACCTCTCCTCAGGTTTTTCATCTGCACTGTTACACCATTTTATGAATGTTTTCAATAAAACGTTCAGTCTCCGATCGTCGCCTGTTCCATCGCCGTCGATAAGGAGTCTTCTACGTATCACATCCTCTGTAAAACAAGTAAATGGTACAAGCAAAGTGTACTTTAAAATAGGGAACTTAATAACTTGTCACAAACATACCATCTCCCATGGCTGATGATGAATTTTTTCAACTATATTAGGGTGAGTATAAGTGTAATATTCAATATCAAATATCATATCAATCATTAATAAATATTATTAATAAATTTTTATGAACACTCCTTGCACGCTCTTTAATTTCTGGTCGGTGCATACATCCTACTCTATGGCTCTTTGTTTGTTACCACAGACCAATAACAAATAGGATATTTGTTACCTACAGTTTGAGCCACAGTTGAGCATGCTTTGATAACGTAGATAGAGTAATAAAGGTAGATACAGGAACGTTTGCTTTCTCATTCACACTAAAAAGAAAGCACAGATAAAGTTACTAATGTGATAAACAGAGACGCAGCTAACCTATTTTCTATTTTTTTACATACAAGGCATGCAACTTTAGTTGCGAAACAAACTTTGAGAAATCGTGGCGTAATTGTATTTCTTATGAGTTATTTACCTGTTTTCACTTAAAAACGTTTTATACAAATATTGTTGATCGGTTAATACAAATATTGACTACCAAACAATGGTAATAATAATTGTCGTGTTATTCATCGTTACGTCGTGCTATCGCTATCTCATACGCGGTTACACAGTAGGTACTTAAATCTACCTATAACCTATTATGCTATCTACGTTTGAAAATCAAAGAGAATATCACAGATCATATTATAATATGATTCATTTCCACAGTAGTAGTACATTTACAAATTCTTTGATTCAACCTCATTTCAAACAAAATCCAACAAACTGGTTCCCTGGGAACGGGGACGGGCGCTAATGTGGGACGCAACTTGCGTTGACACATTGGCCCCGTGTCATATCAGGAAGACAGCATCAAGACCGGGAGCCGCAGCAGAAACAGCTGAAAACGGCAAGCGGCGCAAGTATGCCTCTCTTATAGAGAGTTACATTTTTGTGCCGTTTGCCGTGGAGACCCTGGGGCCATGGAGTCTTAGTGCTAAAAATTTTTTACGAGACATTTCACCGCGATTAATAGCCTCAACTGGTGACAGAAGGGCTGGCTCATTTTTTGCGCAGCGGATCAGCCTAGCTGTCCAGCGCGGAAATGCAGCCAGTATTCTTGGCACCATTCCACGCGGTCATGATTTATATAGTAATTAGATAAGGCTAGCTTTAAGTTTTATTGTATTAAAAAAAAAAAAAAAACAAAATACCTACCTAGCTATAGCAAAATAATACAAGGAGTAGAATTAGAAATATTCAATGTACTCACTACTCTGTGATACGTGCAAAGGTACCTACTCGTAAAGTACTCTGTGGATACGTGTTTTGCTTTTTTGAACGCCCAAGTCCCATTGTTGTTTAGAATGGAAATTTTGCATATTTTCTTTACTTATAAATGGAATTTGTTTCGTCTTATCGTATCTTAGACTAAATTCTACGAATAGGATAATATTACAATCATGGAGAACGTAAATTTCAGTGAAAAAATCGAAGATTATTTTTCGGAACTGGGTCGATGGTTTGTATAATTTACTGTGGACTAGAATGGGACTATATTATTATAGTGCTAGACGCTAGTGCTAGCTTTCCAAAATGTTTATCATATTAGCCTATCGCTGTTTAAAGTTCTTCGTGGAAATTGTTACAAAATAATTTGTTACAAAATTGTCACTGGTTATTTTGGCTATGAATTGAAATAACTTCTATCAGAAATAGTTTAGTTAAAAACTGTAACCCGCCGCAGTTCTACATTGCTGTTCGGCGTGTCTTTGGCTACATGTGTTTCCATACTTTTTTCCAAGAATCATATTTTTACTAATTCATATAATCAACATACAGCACAAACCGCTGGGGCTAGAAAGTAAAGAAATTGCATACGTAGGTTCTGGTTATCATGTAGGAATTACTAAGAAAATATTTTCATAAATTGCACCCAAGAACTTGAAATGATCGCCTACACAAAAATTATGATTGGCATTTCAGGAAAGTATGGCGCAGTATCCTCTTGGGACAAGTATTGTCGCTCCTGCTCAGTGGTAAATGTATATTAACGACGCTGCTACAAAGTGCTACATGGCAGTTCCCCACCACTGGGCAGCTTGTCATTCCCTACGTAGCTCTGTTCATCTTATTCACTCCTTCTTTGCTGTGTAGTGGAGTCAAGAAGCTATCCAAGTAAGTATATTGTATAATATTATAGAAGCTTATTAATAGCTGATATATACAATTTGGTCTGCATGGATTTAGGGTTTCAAAACCCCTGTTTCACTCCCCACTTCTATATCCATGCAAAAATATGATTTGTGATTTTTGTCAATTTTAAAAAAAGTTTAATTGAGGTCAACATTCAGGACTTATAGTATAAATTCACCATCAAAAGCCTTTATTACTGATTTTCAATTTACAAAATTAGTATTTATGATAAATTTTTAATTCACCATCAACAGTCTCTTAAGTGCAGTACTCTTCAGCATCAGAATTGAAGAGTTGGGACAGTTTAATAATATTCAAGTTTAGGAGTGCTGTACCTTGCATCATCAGAGTTGAGTAGGAGTTGACTTGAGATGTCATGAGTTCAATAATATGAAATGATTTGGTGCTCGGTGCCTATAATGTCAATTCACCATCATCAGGATTAAGAAGTTAGATTCAGATATTTTTATCCTTTTTTAGCGTAAATTAAAATTTGTAAATCGGAACCTCCTCCTTTTTGGAGGTTGGTTATAAATTGAACTGAGGAAAATTGAAGACGCGTGTGATTGGGTTGCCAGTGAATCTTTTGCATACCACACAGTAGTACAGTACCAATGTGACTCATCCCCTCTGCTGTCATTCTTTTTACCTGACGCCAACTGTACTTTGTGTTTCCAGAAAATGGTGGTTAGTCCTTATAGCGTGCATTTTAGACGTTGAAGCGAGCTGGCTGCTAGTATTGTCACAGCGCTTCACGTCCGTACTGAGCTGACAGCTGCTCGCGTGCAGCGGTGTGGGCGCGGCACTAGTGGGCGGCGCGTGGCGGGGGCAGAGGCTGGGCGTGGCGCACGTGGCCGGTGCCACGCTGGGGCTGATGGCCGTAGTGTGCGTCGTGTGGGCTGACGTAGAGGGCGCGCCCACCGACGGTGAGTACAACCCTCCACCTCCCATGGCCCCACCAACCTCTCGGTTATATAATGGGGTGCTATATCTTGTAATGTATGCGGCATTTACAGACGGATTACGAAAATGACGTCCATTTTGAGATGGACGTTTTTTTTGGAGTTTGATGTCATTTACCGAGTTTTTGGGCTGCTGATTACGAAAATGTTTCAAATTGAAAATGGCAGTCATGAATTTTTAATTCGATTGTATATAAAATAATAAACCTAAGACTTTTGCATGCAAGGAAGACATATCTCTTACTGCAATGCATTCCATTCATCACATAATGATAGAAGTTTTCTTGAGAAAATATAAGTAACCATTTTTTTTTTATTTATTGTTACAGGAAAAAACCAACTAGTGGGGGACATGCTATGTCTGGGCGGTTCCCTACTCTATGCTGTGGTCACAGTCCTCCAAGAAATAATGCTCAAGACACACTCGTGTGCCGAATACCTTGCTCTACTGGGCTTTATTGGCAGTATCCTCTCATGTACCCAGACATTCTTCCTGGACTTTGAAGAGCTTATGACATTTAACTGGTACGAGATTGACACGATTGCTCAGTTGGGAAGCTACTGTGGGGTGCAAACGGTGTTCCAAATACTGCAGAGTTTCATGCTGAGAGAGGCGGGCTCTATCATACTGCATCTGTCGTTTCTGTCGGCTGATTACTATACTTTGATTGCTGGGATGTACATATTTCAGTTTAAGGTATGAAAAGTGTATTGTACTTATCTGTATCTCATATTTCCTTTGCTGAATAATATGAAAAAGAATGCACTCAAATTATTTCAGGCTTTTTTCCTGCAAAAATATTTTACGTTTATTTTTATTAATATTACTCTAAATCATAAATTTTAAACACAAGCACAACAGAATTCGTTCGTTCAAAACATTGCGACAACCAATAGCGGACGGACGCGCGCTATGATTGCGCGCATTCAAAAATAAGATAACTGCATAGGTACGTCGGTAACTTATAAAACTGGTAGAACAGTAACTGTTCTAATTGCATGAACTAGTATTACATAAGTAATTGGTTGGTTCCAGTTCCACGCGCTGTATTTCCTATCATATCTCTTGGCCATGGTGGGAGTGTTCCTGTTCAGCGCGCGCTCCACGGCGCCGCCCGCGCCGCCAGTGCTGCCACAACTCATCAACGACTCCGTGCAGTCGCAGGACAACGTCTCCATGTGAGTCTATCCCCAGTGCCACGCGCTTCAAACAATGCTAGGGTCACCTACTTTTTAAAAACTTGGACTTGTTTTCCAAAAAATCCTAAAATTACGAGTAAGTTAAAATAATTTACGAAATATATTCATTTTATTTTCCAGGGAATATACAGTACCCACACTAGATTGCATACCACTCTCCGAAGGCCTCGAACCACCGATGAGTAGAGACACCACGTTCACATCATTCCTCGGAGGACCACAAACAAACATGCCTAGCTTACCGAACGGAACAGTATCATTTGGTCACCCGAGTAGTATAACTAGTGATAATGAGAAAGACTCGGTACAAGACTAGCTCTATTTTTATTTTCATTATAGGCAAACGCTTGACCAGGACCACAATCACACCTGATGGAAAGTAAAAGATAGTAAATTATAGTACTACCATTTTTATAAGTTACGCCGATGTACCTGCGCAGAAATCTTATTTTTGAAGCGCGCGAAAATATCTCTGCCAATAAGAGCGCGCGTCGGCCCGCTATTGGTGCCATGTTTTGTACGCGCGAATTTTGAGAGTGATAGCTCGAGTATTTAAAATCTTATCGCAAAGGGATAAGGTCTGTATTTCAATACGGTATTTGACAACTAGTCAAATCAGTAATTTTTTATCAAACGTCAAAACGCGCACTTAGTTCTATGAAATACTGGAATATGACGTCATCATCATAATGATACTCTTTTTTCGTTTAATCGATAATAAAAATGGATATTACATTACACTTAAAATTAACCAAGGATATGGATTTTACGTATTTTGGAAGACCCTCTATTTTATACTCACTGAAAAACAATTTATTTTTGATGTAGTCAAATACCCAATTGTGAACATTCTTGGTCGGCATTAGGGCGTTTGTGCACTCATCCGTGAAATCACGGAATCCGTAAAAATACGAATCGAATGAGTACGTATTTGTATGACGGTCACTTCGAAGAATCACGGATACGAACCGAATACGGATGAGTGCACAAACACCCTTAGGTTGCGCTTTTCTCTGCAAACAATTTTGCCCATGCAACTTATTAAAGTGGTACCTATCACTTAACAATAATGTTAAATGGTAAAATTTATTGTTAAATGGTATTCCGGAAATTGGTGGAAATAAACAGAAAAATAGAAGAGTAATCAGTTTTTTCTGCGCATTAGTTTGTATTTTATGGACCAAAATGAACTCTGTTACTACAATGAAAAAGAATTCAGCAGATGCGATTTTAATGTTAAGATAATATTATTTTATTTATTTTTAAATTGATTTTATTGGTATTTTTGATCATCTGATTAACAAATAGTTAAAAAGTTTAAAATATATTATTATTACTAGTTTAAATATTGGTAATCATTGATGGTTCTTGGTCATGTTCACCAATGGATGTCCACTGCTGGACATGGGTCCCTTGCAGGGAATTCTAGCGATTTAATGTCTTCGATTCATCTAGCTATTTATTGGTTAAACCTTTACAAATATGGGTTTAGTAGTGGTCTGGCTCAAAATGAATTAAAACCAATATAATACGTACGAAATGAGAACTCACTCGCCATTTTAACTTTGTATCAACTGTCATTTCAAAAGTACGATTTTAGTCCTTATTTTAAAAGTGAACCTGTACTTTTGACATGCCAGTTGACACATAGAGTTAAAATGGCGAGTAAGTTCTCATTTGGACGGACTATAATTGTTGGTTATATAATATATTAAATTAAATATTATAACTATTTAAGAATAAGTTAAAAAAAGTTAATACTTAATTTTTAAATCTATAGTATGACTTTTCTCAAGTCAAATAATTGTTTTAAGACTGGTTATGAATCAATACATGATACAATCGATCTCATATTTAGATTTGCTAGTTGATCTCAAATTATATTGAAGTTATGTTTAACAAAGATTATGTATATTAAACGTACAAAATAGTATGAAGTGTTTCATAGCTTATCACTAAGTTTTTCATAGAGAAATATTAGTAAAATATAACTAATACTTATATAAAACGAATTTAATAATTTAAAATTTATCACACCTCGTTTACCTCGTTCTTCTTTGCGCGTAAATTAATATGTATAATGTTATTTCTTGGTAGAAAACCCCGAAAAGAACCCATTTTTGGCAGTCAGTAGGTAACTAATCGATAGGATTTTTTTAAACAAAAATGTATTAAAAATTTAAAACCAATACATTTTAACTTTTAATACATTCCTACTTACGCGTTTGAAAAAAAAAGTGCACAGATTCCGTGAATACAAATATTTTTTACGTGTTTCAACTTTTATTAACAAAAAAATAACGGTGTATAAACAAAATGGCGTTTAGCGAATTGGCGTCATAAGTGTGCCCGGTCCTTTATATTCATGTAGAAAGTAGTTCGCATTGTAATTTTCACATAAAAAATATTATAGTGATTAGACATAATATATAGCTAGTGCTTAGTTAAAGTTAGCGCACATTTGACAACCCTATAAATGAAGTTCATAATTTTTACATAGATATAAAATTTTAAACATTTTTTAAATACAACAGTATTATGTAATTTGAATTAAATAATATAATGATATACAATTGAATTGATGCAAAAACGAAAACTGCCATACTCGAATTTTTACTCAATTTTTAATCGACTTAGAAGACGTGTTTATATGAAATTTTAAAAATAGTTTCTAATTAGATAATAAGAGATTTATATAATGCCTCACTGTAATACTCTCAAAACCGGTTGATTTATACATTTTTATAATTGTTTTATTGATTAATTAAATGCTGTTTTAAGCATAATGTAAAGTAAGGTTTGACGCATACCCACGGAATGGAGAGGAGCCGAAGCGCAGCACCTTTTTTGATAACAACTTAAACTCAGCTTTTCACTATGACATATGGTTGAAATTGGCATTATGAAAAAAAAAACCGGCCAAGGGCGAGTCAGGCTCGCGGAACGAGGGTCCCGTGCTACAGTTGTATTTTTTCGACATTTTGCACGATAATTCAAAAACTATGATGCATAAAAATAAATAAAAATCTGTTTTAGAATGCACAAATGAAGCCCTTTCATATGATACCCCACTTGATATAGTTATCTTACTTCGAAATGGAAAATACTAATTTTTAGTTCATGACCACTATTTAATTTTTTTTGTGTGATGTAATCACAAATTCACGGTTTTCAGATTTTTCCCCAAATGTCTGATATAAGACCTACCTACCTGCCAAATTTCATGATTCTAGGTCAACGGGAAGTACCCTGTAGGTTTCTTGACAGACTGACAGACAGACAGACAAACAGACATTCAGACGGACAACAAAGTGATCCTATAAGGGTTCCGCTTTTCCTTTTGAGGTACGGAACCCTAAAAACTGATGAAAGTCCAAGATGCATTTGAAGCACAGGAAAGGAAAAATGCTAAATTCGGACCTCTAAAGTTGGTCACCCATCTAATTACTGGTCAACGTTGCTTAGCACTCGCAATCGATTGATATGCGTGTTACAACTAAGCCACACGTCCCTCTTTAGTTCATATAGACTTCTTACTACTTAGAACTTAGAGCTACTATCAAAAAACACTGCGCCTCGACTCCACTCTGTTAGTGTGCGTTGTGTCGAAGACTATAATTATGAATCTATTAGGTAGTTACTATTTCCAAATATTGTCTTCAAATATTTTATGGAAATATTTTTATTTAAATACTTACTAGGTACATGTTTTAATGAATGACAGCAACGCTGAAGTACCTGTACGTCTTTTTTAAATAAAATAGCTTGATATTAAAATGTGACACCAAAAGTTTAGTAATACAAAATTAGATTTTGTTTTCTAGTCAACTTGTTATATATATAGTTCGTATTAACAGATTAAGGCAGTAGTTCCACCGTCGACTAGCTATAGATCGACTATTTGTCGCTCAAGAAACGTACACTCAATGTATGTTTACGTATCAATAAAAGAAGTCAAAGTCAAATTATTTATTCAGAATGGGTAACATGTTACGCTTTCTTATGGTTAAAATTGTTAATTTATAAATTATTATAAATACATGTATTAATAGATGATCGCTAACTGCCCTACCGGCGAACTAGTTTGTCACAGCGACAAGAGTTATCAAAGAAAAACTGGCTCAGCGACTTTCTCTTGGTGGTCAGAACTCTTGGAAAATTTGCGCAGGGATTAATCAATATATATTATGAGAGTGATTCTCGTCCGACGCACACGCACACTCGCTCGTAGCTCAGCGACCAAGCTACCCCAACCACACAATCGTTTCTAGTTATTAGCTCTACTCGTTTCTCACTAATCGTCGGTCGGACAACTGCCCAATTTATGTCGTTTGCATACTATTGCATACCTACTGTGATTTGTTTTGTTATGAGATTACTATAATGTTACGTGTAACGCTCAATTATTAAAATATAAGATTTTAGTATGCAACTTGGAAGTACAGTGCGACAAGGATCTTTTGGCGCGTGGCCAAAATCAGAACTAACGCCGCCATCTTGTGAAGTGTCACGCTGTCCCCATAATGTGGTGTTGCTAAGTAAAAAATCTGAAATTCACTATTTTTTAAATATTAGTGCCATTCCATATACATAATATCACGATATATCGTGATCCTGATTATAAATACAGCATAAATGTGTTTGCATCTTATAGCTAAGCACTAGGTAAATATAATATTTGAGCAGATAAACGTGACATAGTCCAAGGGCCTATCAATAGTTTTTTTTATTCTTTCTCGCTGTGGAAACAGGGACGGCTTTCCTAATTTCTCATTCAGTTAAAATTAGATAAAACGAGTAAGTTTTCAGCATATTCTCCAAAATTGAGGAGATTTTATTTGCTGGCAGCCTTTGTTCTACTACTACGCCCTCCTGTCAATGTCATTCAAGTGCCAAAAGATCATGTCGTACTGTATTTAGTCAACTACTAGGTACCTATTATAATTTGAATTTTGAATTGATGATGAAATGGATTTGATTGTAAGATCTATTTAGTGTACGCACGTAAAGTGTATGTTTTGATCTTCCAAAGAGTATGGTTGTGTCGCCGCGTGTATTGTAGTTGTGTATGAAATATGAATTATGGCAGAGACACAGTATCAGTCCACCCCCAGGTTTCGGTACAATTTGTGATACAAAAATTAACACTCCTCTTTAAATCAAAGTAGTTTTTCTGGTACTCACTATATTTTGTAGACGCTATCTATTTTAAACAATCTCAATAAAATTCTATTACTAGATTTTATTGTAGAATTTTTTTTTTATTTATTTATTTAATTGTTTCGAATTTCAGGTATAATTTTATTTGTAATTATAATAATTATGTCTCAATTTATATAGGCTCAGAAAATATACATTGTTTTCAAGTTGCTTGTTTTCTTTATTATTCGTGACTCTTTAGGAATAAAATAGGGTTTATGTTTTAATGAAATACTATGTGTATATAATAATCTTTATTATCTTACAAATTACAGAATAATAAGGTTATGTCATAATTTATGATACAAGATGGAAGTACAATAGAATAGAAGTGTGATAGGTAAAACAATAAAAGGATAGTTTTTTAGGTCTAGCACGAAAACATTTGCCATCCTACATACATACAGAGACAAAAAACTCAGTGGGTGTTAACCATTTTGAGGCACCAACCATTAACCAATCACAAACATGTTTTCAACAAAAATACGAGATTGAATTCGGAAATGTTTTCAAAAAACAGAAATCGGAAATGTTTTAGAAAGAAAGTTTTGTTTGTGATTAGTTGGTGACTCAAAATGGTTAACGCCCAGAGTTTTTTTGTCTCTGCCTATTTTCACTTCGTGGATCGTGTATAGTGAGCGTTAATGTTTTCGTACAAGAGTTATACCAGTACCCGTAGTATAAGATTTTACGTCTCACCAAACGTTGCTAGAATTCGAGAGTCGAAACACTTCTGCGTTATAGTAAACTGGATCTTAATTGCCTTGTTAAGCTCAAGTTTGTCCACACATCTACAGCCAGCGCTCCAAGCGGAAATCTTGCGAAATTAAAATCAGTGGCATTGAATTTTTGACTTCAATTCAAGGCTCTTTAGGTCAATTTTACTTTGATGTTATTGTGTTTCGATTCTCGAATTCTAGCAAAGTTTGGTAGGACGTAAAATCGTATACTACGGGTACAGACAATACAGTTAAAAAGAGGTACAGTAGACACGGGTAACATTGTTATAGTAGTAAATTGTTGCAAATGATTGCTTTTTTATAATTTATATGCCATTTTTTTATTGCGACACAAGTTAGCCCTTGACTGCGATCTTACCTGGTGGTAAGTGATGTCTAAGATGGAAGCGAGTTAACTTGGAAGAAGTAGGCAGTTTTATTAAACTCACACCCTAATCGGTTTCTACGCGACATAGTAGCGGAACGTAAAATCTTGGCGGCACTGCTTTGCCGGTAGATGGTAACTAGCCACGGCCGAAGCCTCCCACCAAGTCAATTTTTTAAAGCCGTCAATTTCGACGTTTACAATGTTACCCGTGACGACTGTACAAACTCAAATACCTTATAGGTAAGTAAAGTAAATTAACACTAATGATGATCGCACATTGTTCGCACGAGCGGTATACACGCACGCGCCGAACGCGACAGTACTGATAATCTCAGTGACGTCAGCAGCCCGTGTCGACCGCATCGGAGACGCCCGAAAAATTACGTATGGTCATAGCATCATACAAACATACTGTGTTTGTACGCGCCAAGGAAACTACATCTCTACTCTGAGTGAATTTGTTCTCATCTGTCACGCCGTTTGGACGTTTTTAGGTGACTAGCTATTTGATAGTAACAGCCGAAAAATAATACTTAATTTTTTTTCCCCCCTTTCCTCTCCAACTAAGCGTCAGGCTTGTGCTAGGAGTAGGTACGATAATAGTGCAACGGGCGGGGTTTGAACCGTCGACCTTTCGGTTTTCAGTCCACTCCTTTACCGGTTGAGCTATTGAGGCTCTAAATTCCAATAATCTATATCTTTTCGTTGGAAACCTTCGAAAAATTCAGCGCGAGCGGCTAGTACATAAAGGTCAATGTACATTACTTTCTGCCGCGTACTGCGCGTAACGACTAATGAGCGATCGGAATAAAACTAACATTAAACAATACAATATTTACAAAAGTAACTAATTTTCATCCTCACTCGCAGACACAGACTTCCTAGACTCGGGCGTGGCCGGCCTAGAGTTGCGGGACCCGGAGCGCGACCGGGAGCCCGAGTGCGAGCGAGAGCGGGATCGGCTGCGGGAGCCGCTCTTAGATCGAGAGCGAGATCGCGATACGCTTTTGGACTTGGATCGCGAACGGCTTTTTGATCTGCGAAATAAAACATAATAAGTTCAAAATCCGCATTTCTGTTTGTCATATCCGCCATAATGCATTTGTCATGATGTCGTTAACCTATGACATTCGGCCCGTAAAATAAAACCATGATATAATGCATAAATTTTTGGTTTCCGTATTTTTTCCTTTACTTTTGCAATAAGATATTGCTACCTGCAAAATTTCATGATTCTAGGTCAACAGAAAGTACCCCATCGGTTATGATTTTCTCGAATTGACAGACAAACAGACAACCCTGGTTACGGACAAAATAGACACCATCACTCTCGCGCCTCACCACCAAACAGATCGATAAATCACCCACTGCGCAGGTCCAAGGTCAGAGCACTTTTTCGTGATGCCAACTCTAAATAAGTTAATAAATGCTATCTGGAAGCGGTAAATTGTGAAAACCTACCTTGAACGAGATCGTGACCGGCTCTTCGATCTAGATCCACTTTTCGATCTCGAACGGCTTTTAGACCTTGAACGGCTTTTGGATCTCGAACGGCTTTTCGATCTTGAACGACTTTTTGACCTTGAGCGGCTTTTTGATCTTGAGCGGCTTTTGGACCTCGACCGGCTTTTCGACCTGGACCGGCTCTTCGATTTAGATTTTGAGCGGCTTTTAGATCTTGATCGGCTCTTAGAACGTGACCCACTCTTGGATCTCGAACGGCTTTTGGATCTGGAGCGGCTTTTGGATCTGGAACGGCTTTTGGATCTGGACCGGCTTTTAGATCTGGAACGGCTTTTGGCTGATCCTGAACGAGATCTGCTGCGAGATTTCGAACGACTCTTGGAGCGAGACCTGAAGAAAAATATATTCATGAATGAAATGATTTAAAAAAACATAGCTCTAAGTTTCTTGATATTTTTTGCGTGCTGCGGCTTATTTATACCAACGTAAAAGAATGTAGTAAGTAAAAATAGTAAAATACTACTGATTTCATAGCGAATTTACATATCTTTCGTTGTCCGATGCAGACATAATTCTATTGCGGCCTTAATTAGCGGATGGGCTGCGGCTTATTTCGGGTATATTTATAGCAACGTAAAAAGAAAGTAGTTCTAAATATACAACTCAATTGATATCGAATTTACATACCTATCGCTGTCCGAGGCAGACATAATTCTCTTGCGGCCTTTATTGGCGGGTGGGCTGCGGCTTCCGCTGGGGCTACGGCTACGGCTGCGGCTGCGGCTGCGCGACTTGCGGCCGCCGGCGTCGGAGTCTGAATCCGATGATGATATCGTTTCTTTGGAAACGATCTTCGCGCGTTGTTTCTGGCTGAGCTTGTCATCCGCCATCTTTGATTTTTCGCGGCGTCCGATGCCTCTTTCTCCCTATGTTATGTAGAAAATATGAGTCAAGTTGATCAAACACTTTCAGCTGAAGCAATTGTTGGTTTGTGCTACGCATTTTTCAGTGCTGAAGACATTGATAAAGTCATGTGCAAGATAATGCACATTTGCAAAATTTGTTTTTGTTACTCAGGAAATTCCTTACTTCAGACAGAATTCGTCTGGTGGGAGGTTACGGCCGTGGCTAGTTACCACCCTACCGCCAAAGCCGTACCGCCAAGTGATCTAGCGTTCCGGTACCTCATCAAATTGAGGATAAATAAAATAGTAGGTACCTTCTTGCGTCCCTTCTTGCGCGGCGCATCGCTGTCACTGTTGCTGCCGCGGTCGCGCTTCTTACTCCTACCGCCCTTGCGTCCTTCGCCCGCCTCGCGCTTGCGCTTGCGCTGCTTCGGCTCGCGACTGTACAACATTTGCACGACTCCTATGACGTGACTTACCTTCTTGCGTCCCTTCTTGCGCGGCGCATCGCTGTCACTGTTGCTGCCGCGGTCGCGCTTCTTACTCCTACCGCCCTTGCGTCCTTCGCCCGCCTCGCGCTTGCGCTTGCGCTGCTTCGGCTCGCGACTGTACAACATTTGCACGACTCCTATGACGTGACTTACCTTCTTGCGTCCCTTCTTGCGCGGCGCATCGCTGTCACTGTTGCTGCCGCGGTCGCGCTTCTTACTCCTACCGCCCTTGCGTCCTTCGCCCGCCTCGCGCTTGCGCTTGCGCTGCTTCGGCTCGCGACTGTACAACATTTGCACGACTCCTATGACGTGACTTACCTTCTTGCGTCCCTTCTTGCGCGGCGCATCTCTGTCACTGTTGCTGCCGCGGTCGCGCTTCTTACTCCTACCGCCCTTGCGTCCTTCGCCCGCCTCGCGCTTGCGCTTGCGCTGCTTCGGCTCGCGACTGTACAACATTTGCACGACTCCTATGACGTGACTTACCTTCTTGCGTCCCTTCTTGCGCGGCGCATCGCTGTCACTGTTGCTGCCGCGGTCGCGCTTCTTACTCCTACCGCCCTTGCGTCCTTCGCCCGCCTCGCGCTTGCGCTTGCGCTGCTTCGGCTCGCGACTGTACAACATTTGCACGACCCCTATGACGTGACTTACCTTCTTGCGTCCCTTCTTGCGCGGCGCATCGCTGTCACTGTTGCTGCCGCGGTCGCGCTTCTTACTCCTACCGCCCTTGCGTCCTTCGCCCGCCTCGCGCTTGCGCTTGCGCTGCTTCGGCTCGCAACTGTATAACATTTGCACGACTCCTATGACGTGACTTACCTTCTTGCGTCCCTTCTTGCGCGGCGCATCACTGTCACTGTTGCTGCCGCGGTCGCGCTTCTTACTCCTACCGCCCTTGCGTCCTTCGCCCGCCTCGCGCTTGCGCTTGCGCTGCTTCGGCTCGCGACTGTACAACATTTGCATGACTCCTATGACGTGACTTACCTTCTTGCGTCCCTTCTTGCGCGGCGCATCGCTGTCACTGTTGCTGCCGCGGTCGCGCTTCTTACTCCTACCGCCCTTGCGTCCTTCGCCCGCCTCGCGCTTGCGCTTGCGCTGCTTCGGCTCGCGACTGTACAACATTTGCATTTGCATTTCGCGACCGTACACATATTGGTAGGAGTTATTTCAGCTTAATTCCAAGAAAATTCAGACAAGTGCGAGTTGAACTCGCGTGGATACAGTTCCATAGGATATGAATATGTAAGCTTATTAGAAGCTGTCATAACCTAGCGGTTAGGACGTCCGCCTTCTAATCGGAGGTCGGTCGGGTCTTCTTTTCGGAGTTATTTATTTATTTATTTATTGACACTTTATTGCACACAACACAAAGTAAACATTGAAAAAACACAATACAGGATCTTAATCTAATAGATGTAGCATGCAAAGGCGGCCTTATCGCTAAAGCGATCTCTTCCAGGCAACCTTTGACGAACCTTTGAGTTATGTGCGTTTTAAGTAATTAATTAAATATCACTTGCTTTAACGGTGAAGGAAAACATCGTGAGGAAACCTACATGCCTGAGAGTTCTCCATAATGTTCTCAAAGGTGTGTGAAGTCTACCAATCCGCACATGGCCAATGCAGTAGAAACTCCAAGCATAGCTCTCTCCATCGCCCGCTGAGAGACTCTGAGCTTTCTTATGAGGCCCATAATTAGCGACCATGTCTCGGATCCATATTTCATCACTGGCAACACGCACTGTTCGAAGACTCAAGGTACGGACAGACGTGCTCATTACTAGCACGAAAGCATGCTTTTATTGAGCAAGTGCTCATTAGTAGCACGTGTGTCATGTAATGAGCATGCTTATTTCGAGCATGCTCAAAAATCAACCGACGTTTGATTTTCGAGCATGCTACCTGAGGCGCGGGTAGAAGGGGGCGTGCTCCGAGCGCGTCTGAACAGGGTTTGCTTATTAGCATGTACTCAGTACAACATACAACATATAACTCTACAGTTTATTTAAGCATGCTTATTGCTGGCAAATGTGAACAGTTGCATGAGCATGCTAACATTAAGCTAGCATAAAAGCACGCTTTTTTTGAGCACGTCTGTCCGTACCTTAAAAAGAGATAAAAGACAAAGATCGCATACCCCTCCTCCCTCGGGCGGTCGGGCTCGCTGCCGGAGTCGGATATGTACTCGTCCCTGCGTCGGCCGCGTCCTTTGCTCTTGCCCTCGCTGGGCATGTCGGCGAACAGCAGCGCATTCTTGGTCTTCTCCTTGTACTCTTGTCGCTTCTGCAGCTGCTCCACGGTGCTCTTTGCCTGTTGCTCCTCGCGGCGCTTACGCTCTTCTTCCTGTTGGTAAAACAAACATGTTTTAACACGCTTTAGGTATCGGTATCTGAAGGGTGCCAACGTGACCCTTATTACTAAGTTTCCGCTGTCTGTCCGTCCATCTGTCTGTCTGTCAGCGGACTGTATCTTGTAGACCGTAATAGAAAGAGAGTTGAAATTTTCACAGAATGTGTATTTCTATTGCCACTTTAACAAATAATACAAAATTCAAAAAAGCCGCCATGAATTTTATGAATTTTCATGGCGGCCATGGTGTGAGGCCAGAGCCTGTGACAGTGACTTGCTCCCTGCGACGTCACTTGCCTAGCGACCGATGACGTCACAATCTACATACCTGTTGCCTGCGGAAGGCCTCCCTCTGCTCCCGTTGCCTGTCCCTCAGCTCCAACTCCTCTTGGTGCTGTCTCCTCGCCCGGGCCACGTGCCACTGAGCCTGCGACAGCAGATCGGCGCAGGTTCGAGCCTCCAAAGCTGCGGCGTTGGCGGATGTCTCGGAGGCGCGTTTTTCCGCGCCTTCCGGACGCTCGGGTCTTTCGCCCTCAGCCCCCTCGACGTTTGAGAGACGTGTGAAATACCTATAAGATAACGCATGTATTTCTAAATCGTATCAGTGAGTAAGCGGTGATAGGCTAGTAGAATAAGACGTCAGCCTCCTAAGTTGTGGGGTCGGGGAACGATCCCGGGCACGCTCCTCTAACTTTCCAGAGCTATGTGTGGTTTAAGCAATTAAATATCACTTGCTTTAACGCTGGTTGCACTCTTCGCTACTCGAGCTCAGTATTGTATAACAGAGATGTATCGTGAGGATAAGGGTTGTTGTGCGAGTGGCGTGAGTTTGATTCGCGGACATTGGCGAGCGAAGTAACTCATTATTTTACCATAGCAATACGATATTGAACTTTTATATTGACACAATAAGTGTGCTTCTGTATAAAGTATAGATTGAAATCCCCAAAATAGAAGTTTTTCAAAAACTTACCTATGTGAAACGTGTAGTTCGTGTACGGCGCTTAACACGACTTCATTCAGCCTTAAGCACGCGCGCGGCAAGTCTACTGCAGGGGCGTGTCGTAAGGCGCCACTCTGCGCGCTTTGAGCGCAGTGCGTGCGGTGAAAGCTCGACTCGCGAACGTTTTCAAGCGCGCAAACTTAGTATTACCGCAGAAATGTGACATTGCACTTTTACGGATTATACCCCTAAAAAAAGCTTTTTAAAACCTACCTATGTGAAACGTGTAGTTCGTGTACGGCGCGTAACACGACTTTCAACTCGGACCGCTCGTCCTTCAGCACGTGCGCGGCTAGTCTCCGCAGCGCGAGCGCAGTGTTGTACAGCAGGGACGTGTCGTGGGGCGCCACTCGGCGCGCCTTGAGCAGCGCGGTGCGCGCGGCGCGGGCCCGGCTCGCGAACGTTTGCGCGCGAGCCAACCAAGTCAGCCACTCCACGTCGTGTTGCATACGGAATTTGCGGATGCAATTCTCGTACTGAAAATGATCAACATTGGGTATTTACCTACTTTTGAATTTGATAAAAATTATTACTTTATTATAAACTAGGATAAAAATAATGACGTACGCTGAAAAAAAATTAAAACCCAACAAAGATTTACAAAGTTACAGTCATTTTAATTTTGGAGTGGGAGGGTCTTCTATCCCTTTCTCGCAAAACGAAAATTTATATGAAACTGCACGAAGCTACTATGGCATTAGTAAGGTGTGACGTCAAAATGCTATATCGCTATCTCTATCTAATCAGAAATATTTAAATGCTTTTAACTTTTTTGTTATCAAATAACGATTTAATTATATTTTTCAGTTTACGTCATTATTTTTATCCTAGTTTATAATAAAGTAATAAAAAATTGGAGTCAAATACCCAATTATTAAATAACTAGGTGATGCCCGCGACTTCGTACGAGTGGAGTTAGGTTATAAAAATCCTGTGGGAACTCTGGGATAAAAAGTAATCACTCTCAAGTCTTAAACTATACCCATGCAAAAATCACGTCTATCCGTTGCTACGTTGCGGCGTGATTGAAGGAAACCAACCAACAAACACACTTTCGCATTTATAATACATAGCGATAACATGATATTCAATCCTTATATTGCTTTTAACCACAATGTGTGAAGTCATATTCATGAATTCTTCTATAAAAAGATGACAGAAATCGTAAAATCTGGTGGTACAAGACGACGGTTTGAATTTCATAGAAAATTTAGGCGATGGTGCCCGACCCATAGTAAGCAAAACTTCACTATAATAGAAATCATATTAATGCAGTTTACAAAATTTTGGAGCTGCACAACTTTTGAGATATTTTGGTTCTTTCATTTTCTTTTAAAACCTCCAATATTTCATCAGTCTCCCAAATACTACAACTAGAAATGCATACTTTTTTTCGCTTATTTATGTGTTTTGTATGTAAAATTCGGTTGGCATAAAGTTTCAAATTGTTTCTCTTTAAAAAAAAAGGGTGTAGCAACGTGTTTCGTATTATTGTCTAAGACACATTTATGTAACAAGCTTAACCCGCGACTTCATCCACGTGGACTACACAAACTTTAAACTCCTATTTCATCCCCTTAGGGGATGAATTTTTAAAAAATCCTTTCTTACCGGATGCCTATCATCATAATAGCTATCTGCATGCCAAACTTCAGCCCGATCCGTCCAGTAGTTTGAGCTGTGCGTTGATAGATCATTCGGTCAGTCAGTCACCGTTCCCTTTTATATATTTAGACATAATACTGTACCATCTGTATCGCGTTGATGTACTGCTTCTGCTCCACATAGATGTGCGCGATGTTCATCCACACGTCGGGGAAGTCGGCCGTGGCCTCGCGCACCTGCGCGAAGATGTCGCGCGCCTCGTTGATGCACCCCTAAACCCAAACATTACATTCTTATTCTGTGTTTCCTTTTAAGGTTCCATACCTCAAAAGGAAAAAAGGAACACTTTGCTTTTATATATATGGACAACCTGACCCGCTCCGGCTTCGCTGGAGTGGAATTAAAAAAATTGATGTGGAGGTTGTGACCGAAAACCCAAATACCAATTTTCATGCAAATAAATTGAAAAGTGATGGACTTTCATATAAACTTTCATCCCCTATTTAACCTCCTTGGTAGTAGAATTTTCAAAAATCGTGAAATACGTATTTTGTTTTTTTAATCGAAAGCTCAAATACCAATTTAACCCACTTAGGGTTGGGATTTCGAAAAGTCCTATTACCTACTCTTTACAAAGAACACACCCTCAAAACTGCTATTTATTTTAAATAAGAATCAAACTCAAGCCATTTATTCAAATTGGGTACGATTGTACACTTTATTTTTCTCAATTGGAAGATAATGTGATGGTGATGATAATTAATTAATCGCTCAGGTGAGAAAAAGCCCACAATATAAAATCCTATGTTAAATTCCGTCACAATAGTAAAACACAACTTAGTCTCAATTTTTAATAGCTATAAAAGAGAATCAAGTAGTCTCGCTGTGCGACCAATTTCGATACAAACTCTATGAACCAATCTCCACAGGGCGATACTATCGCGGCGATAGTTTTTATCGAGTATTGTCACACGGCGAGACTATCGCCGCGATTCCCTTGCCCGTGGAGATGGTGCCTAAGCATAGAGCAGAAACAAAGAGGAGATGTTGTATTAAGATTTCCCTATGAAATATCGAGTGACATTTTGCGGGGTGAGGGGTTGTGGAACGCCGCCCACTTCTCAATTTTCCATCTGCGGGTTAGTAGCAAAACTACTCGCTTAGCGACCTAACATCGATATATTGATGTCACTACATAGTTCAGCTATCTCACACTAGATGTCGATAAGTGTAGAAATTACGTATAAAATTACTTACAAATGAAATGTGATACCATTCATAGCATCAGAACGTCTGTCTGAATAACTTTGACACGATAAAACACAACACTTCATCCTTTTGTTCTTAAAAACGCGAAAACACACCGATAATACGAGTCTCAATATATGTGAACCTGACGAACGCAGACAGCATACTAAGGCCCCGCCCACAGTGATGACGTCAGGACCTAGTTGAAAATCACAGTGCACAGTTGCTTAGGCCAACTCCTCTTTGTTTCTGCTCTATGTGCCTAAGTGTTAGCGATTTTTTTTTTGCGTGCCTCTCCGCCTAGCGAAGGTTGGCAGTCAGCTTAGCGTATACTACTCTGTTCTTCGCGAGGCGAAATATTTCTGCAACACTCGCGATTTCCATCCTCTCCCGGATGTTGCGCAGCCAGGACTTTTTTCTGCGAACGACGCTTCTTCTACCGGCAACTTTTCCCATCATGATGAGTTGTAGAGTTCGTACCTCTCGTGCCTAAGCACGTGCCCCAAATATGCGACTTTCCTCATCTTGATGGTTTGCAAAAGTTCACGTTTTTGATTAACGCGTCGCAGAACTTGCGCATTCGTGCCGCGTTAGCGACTAGACTCTATCAATATTTCCCACTGACCTTATGCGCCAGAACGCATCCGATCCCATTGGCGGCCCAGATGTTCTTGGGGTCGTTCTTGAGCACTTGCTTGTACATGGCCAGCGCGCGCTCCTGATGCCTCTTCTCGCGGTCTTTCTCGCGGCACGGTTGGTGTAGCGTCTGTAGCCAAACGTTACCTGTGGAATATACCCGTATTATAAAAGCGTGTTTCTTTGTTGGTTTGTCCTTCAATCACGCTGCAACGGAGCAACAGATCGACGTGATTTTTTGCATAGCTACCGTTAAAGACAAGTAGGGCGATTTCGTAAAACCTGCATCAATCATTATCACAATCTCAATTGTTCTGATTGGCTGAATTTGTGCGATTCTTGTTGCAACAATGCATTGTAGCCTATAGTAAGCGAGCATCAACCAATCAGAGGTGATTGCGATCGTGACATTGTAGCTGTCATTCTCGCGCAATCGCGCAGCTGGAGAATGACATAGCCTACTTTTTATTCCGCCAAATCAAAGAGTTCCCGCGGGATTTTTAAAAATCCTAATTCCATGCGGACGAAGGCGCGGACAACATCTAGCATTAAATAATAAACACAAGTAAAGCAAACAAAATATTTTTAAATAAATAAAGAGGCGGGCCTCATAAAATATAAAATAATAAGCATGAGCAATTAAGAATTTTTATATAAATTCAGAGGCTCCTTTGCTTACCTAAAGCAATCAAGGAATAAGCATCATTGGAAGTAGAAGAATTTTGCAAAATCCTCTCGAATTTCTTCTGCCCTGGTCCCCACTCCTGCTGCGCTAAATGAAGATTGCCGAGTAAAGACCAAGTGTCTGGATGTTCCGTATTGACTTTCAAAGCTTCCTTGAACCAATCAGATGCCTCGTAAATTTGTCCTTTGTCGCGGGCCATACAGCCTAACCTAAGGTTAAATAAACGTTTTCGAGTCAAATCGAGCCTCAATAGCTCAACGGGTAAAGGAGTGGACTGAAAACCGAAAAGTGGACGGTTCAAACCCCGCCCGTTGCACTATTGTCGTACCTACTCCTAGCACAAGCTTGATGCTTAGTTGGAGAGGAAAGGGGAATATTAGTCATTTAACATGGCTATAATTATTTTTTTAAAAATTATTTGTCTGTTTTCTTCTTCACAGTGAAAGTGAAAGATATGAGTATCTACAGGATTTGTAATAAGTGCTTCAAAAGCGGCTCGAAAAATAAAAGCAAAAACAATGTCTAGACTTCATTTATAACTAGTTAAAAGACTTATTGCTTAGGGGGCAAATTTTTGATTCTTACAAAACGAATGCAACATTTTTGTACAAGTATTTACCTCAAATAGCAGTCGATATAATTGGGATGTTCTTTCAAGATATCTTTGTACAGTTTCTCGGCTTTGTTGTAAACGCACAGGGCTTCGTTCAACCGAGCCAGGTTGTACATAGTGGTGACAGCAATAGAGTTGTAGTACTGGGCATCTAAGGTCTCTGCATCTACTTTTTCTCTGTAAATAAGGTTGATTTCATTAATAACTAGCTGCCCCGGCACACTTCGTACCGCCTAACAGTCGATTCTTTTTCAGGCAATTTTTTTTTAAAAATTCTCCATAAGAACCATCCTCATACTTCAAGGAATATTATAAAAAAAGAATTAGCGAAATAGGTTCAGCTGTTCTCGAGATTTGCGATCAGCAACACATTTAGCGATTCCTTTTTAAATATAGAGATATGGAATTAGATTTTCAAAAACCCTTTCTTAGCAGATGCCTACATCATAATATCTATCTGCATGCCAAATATCGATTCGTCCAGTAGTTTGGGCTGGGCTTTGATAGATCAGTCAGTCAGTCAGTCACCTTTTCCTTTTATATATTTAGATTAGTTATTAGTTATTAATTATTAGTTATATGTGGCATAAGAAACACCAAAAGGCATAGTGGACTAAATTGTTTTGAAAAATTTATTTGCGTGGTCACTATCGAGGTTTTTTAGGGGTGCTGAATGAAAAATGACATCTATTCTCAAACCCTTTCACTTCTTGTCTATGAAGTATCTCTTTTGTGTGTCTAAGTGCTTACCTCTCTAGAGCTTCTTCAAGGTATTTCTTGGCCTCGGTGAGGTTTCCTAACCGATAGTGCAGCGCCGCGACGTTGTTGAGAATTTCCGCCGGTATGTCAGCGTTTACGTTCTCTTTGAGAATTTTCATCGCTGTTGTGTATGCGTTTAGGGAACCCTGAAAAAATATCATTAAGTATTGGCCGACAAGGTTGGCTTGGCAAATATATTGTTTGTTCCAATGTTTACGCCAAGATAAGCCTACTAAGACACTCTTAAGACCAGTTTCCAAGTTATTTGGAAACTTATCCTTTCGAGCTCTTCAAGGAAAATAGCTGCAGTAACTTTAGCTAAAAACTATCATTGGATGAAAAAACTATTGGTGCGTGTAACTTTTACGCACGGTTGAGCTAAAACTTTTTTGACGGTGATATTATGTCAAATTGCAAATAATTAAGTCCTGTAAGAATTTAGCGGTTTTGAAAATAAGTCGAAATAAGTTAAACATACAGCTTTAAATCTACGGCATTGTCTATTTAACTTGGTACTTTAAAACCCTCGGTAAAAAACGGCAGCCTTAAAACAGCTGTTCTATTTGGCGGCCACTTTAAATACTGGCGTAAGCAACGTTCACGTCTGAAAAAGATTTGAGGTACCTAGTACTCTCTAGTCGCGTTTAAAGAAGTTTAATTTCTATAACAATCGTGAGACGATGCAGTGTTGAAGCTTTAATGTTGGTGTTTACCTGTAAATCGTTTTGTTCCAATATTTGCGCCAACTCGATCCAAGCCTCTACATCTTCAGGGAATTGCTCAGTGACCTTCTTGAGATGTTGTCTCGCTATATCGCGCTGCAATTGTGACGGCGAGCTGGCGTACAGGGAGCCGAGGATCTTCATAGTTTCATAGTTTCCCGGTTGTGCCTTTAACACTTTCTCGAAACATTGCGCCGCCTACAAATAGATAGATATGTTACAAAATCCTACATTTTATAACAGTAATATATTGCGATATATTGAATAGAATAGAATATATTTTATTCAAGTAAACTTTTTACAAGTGCTTTTGAATCGTCAGGTAGTTTTAATTTACCACTGCATTGTTGCAAATTCATGCATTCTGCATTATTGCAAATAAAACATCTGACCGACGCTAGAGGCGAACGATCGTTGCGTAAATATGCCATTCGGAGTCAATGCCACGTCGTAGGTGGGGCATTGACCCGAGTTTTGCACGCTATACATTGCGGGTAGTATAACAATAACGCTAAGTCTGCAAGCGTTCTGGTTACACCCTATACGTACTACTATCTATGTAGTTATTACTGTTTGTTTCACAGTCACGTGTAGTAAGGCCTCTAAAGGCCAGGCCTGTTGCCTGTACTCTACAATATACTCACATTCTCCGTGTCGCCTCTGTAGATGTACATCTGGCCGAGCCCGTAGTGAGGCAGCACGAAGTTGGGCGGCGCGAACTGCGTGGCCTGGTAGAACGAATGGACATTATTTTTTTGACAGTGATTTCACTCATAATTTTTCACGTCAAGTGGTTTTTCAATTTTCGAACTTACAATCGTTTTCTACATTAATTTAACTAGATGTTTGTCTCTAACACAGTCTTCATGATCACGGTCTTCTTTCATGTTTCATGATCTTTCATACGCGCATTTATAGGTATAAGTGACAGAGACAACGCTCTACAAAGCCGAAATGTCATTCTAAAGGCCGATGTACATTACTTTCTGCCGCGTACCGTATGTCGTATACGCGGTCTCCACTTTAGAACTTTTCGTCCTTTTGACAAGGTTATCCTGCCCATGACTTATGAAGTTAAACTTGAAAATTGATTGTATGAGACGTAGGTATGTACTATGTAGTATCTTTAGTCAGTACATACAAGAACAAGAGAGAGAATGCCTATGAAAAGGCATTTCGCATCGCTTCGTTCTCAGTGTTGTGGAACGCGTGGAGAACTAGATGTGAAAAGGCTTTTCACGTGATTTTCCCTGCTACCTGTGAAACGGTCCCTCCCTACCTGGTAGTAGTACTGGAAGGCCTGCACACAGTCGCCCTGCGCGTGGAAGGCGCGCGCGAGGTGGTGGCAGCTCTCTGCGCGCATCGCTTCGTTCTCCGTGTTGTGGAACGCGTGCAAAGCTAAGTGCTGGACTTTGCTGTAGTCCTGGTAGGATAAGATAACCAAACTTGAGAGTTATATATTTAAGCTGTTAACAGCCCAAAGTGAGTGTTTTAATTTAATTTTTTATTTGTAGCAAAAACATATACAGTAAAGAGAAAAAGAGAGCAAAAGTGGAGAGGGAAGCACTTACCTCTATGAGATATCTCTACCAGTGACCCTTGGCAGTGCGAGAGGTTGTAAAGGGAATAGAATAGGTACAAGAAGACAAAAAAGTTTTTGAAATTTGTGTGGACAAAAAATTCAGACACTTCAGATAGTCGTGTTCATTTGCTTTTATGTACACTATTTGCAAATGCGGAATTAATAAAATTAGTTTTAGTAGCGCACAAAAAAGCAAACGAACACGACTCATAAAGGTGGATTCACACCTGCGCGTGCACACGTGCCGTGCGCACAACGCGCATCAAACGCCTACCACTGTCTCTGTGCGCACGGCCATGTCGTAAGCGCGTGTTATCATGTTCGTACTCACTCCCAACCTCTTAAGATTAAATTTTTCGATATGTGACTGTCGTGTAATTCACGACCGAGAGTGTATATTTTTATACGCATTTACGACCGGAATATATTCAAGAGCATGCACAGCTGCGCGATTTCGGTAGAATGACAGCTACAATGTCACGATCGCAATCACCTTCCCAAGGAGGTGGGGTCCCAAGGTGCTGGAATGGCGACCTCGCACCGGAAGACGCAGTGTTGGAAGACCCCCACTAGGTGGACGGACGACATCAGACGAGTCGCAGGGAGCCGCTGGATTCAGGCGGTGCAAGACCGTGGCGTGTGGAAGTCCCTACAAGAGACCTATGTCCAGCAGTGGATGTCCATCGGTTGATAATGATGATGATGATGATGAATCAGTTTTAAACAAGCTGGCTGGCTTATCAAGTACTAGCGACCCGCCCTGGCTTCGCATGGGTGCAATGTAAGTATGTAAGTAATGTTAATAAGTAGAGACTAACTGAAAGTTAATACAAACCTTTTTAAAGAAGAAATGGTTGGCCAAATGGTTCAACACCATAGGGTTCTTGGGATCAATGGCATATGCTTTAGAAAGCATAATAACGGCTATTTTGTTGGATTCACTCTCTTGCAAGTTGAGCTTCAGGATGGAGAGGCCGACCAATGCACCCACACACTGCGGGTCCAGTTGTAAGGCCCTTTCAAAGGCCATCCTACAAATAATACAATGTATACAATAATACACTTATAATTTTACATAAAGTCATATATAATGTTAAAATTATGAATATCAATTAGGCGCCATCTCCACGGACGAGATAATTGCGGCGATAATCTCGCCATGGCACCAAATTCGATACCACTCTTATAGACCAACTAGCTTAATTGCATGCCAAATTTCAGCCCGATCCTTCCAGTAGTTTGAGCTGTGCGTTGATAGATCAGTCACGTTTTCCTTAATATAAATTATTAATATTATGTAATAACATCTCATTGTAAAATGTTTCCGCAAATAAAGAATCTTTGAATCTTTGAATCTAATTTGATACATGAAATTTTTAAATTAATTTAAAGAACAAAACCAATGAAATAAATTAAAATTCAATTTTAAGAACAAAACCAATACCTGGCCTTTTCCTGATTATTCAGTTTCATAAAACAATGTCCCATTCCAAGGCGCAATGCAGCTGGACTGTTAGGATTGGTTCTTAGCGCCTTCTTGTAGAAAGCCAGAGCCCCTCTGTAGTCCTTCCTGTTGAATGCTATACAAGCCTTGCCAAGGAGTGAAGGCACGTTGTTTGGTGACTGGTTGAGGACAAAGTTGAACTGTGTGTCTGCTTGACCCATCTTGTCACCTTCCAGGAGACAGAAGTATGCTCGCCCGAGGAGATGGTTCTTGAAACAAGGGATTAAGTTGAGAATATGATATGATATTGCGTATGAATAAGATATATGTCAAATGTTCCCCCCATACACTTACCCCAGCTCAACAATATCATAACTTATATGTGGTGTTGTACAAAGCATCGCCAGCTTGTGTTTGTATAGTTCTACCACTTCTCCAGTGCTCTTAACTGGATTCCAAATGGAAATAGAAACCACATGGAAACACGGAAAATATCAAACAAGTCTAAGGTCTTTAGTTTCACTTACCTGATCATACATAATGATCTTATCTGCCATGGTGTAGAGTAAAGTGGCCTTTGTGAACAGTTCCTTCTTTTTGTCCTTTGACTTCTCCTTGTTAGCCTCCTGGACATAATATGCGGCCAGCATGTCCAGGGCTCGCATCTGGTCCCTTTCAAAGTCTCGGTAGTCAATGTTGGCGTCCACACGGGACGCCTCCAGGATTTTGAGGAAGTCATCGATCTTCTTTTGTTTGTAATATGCGAGCTAGAAAAAAATGTCAAATGAATTAAAAATTAAGAGGTGTATTATAGATAAATTTTTAGCACAAATTTTATCATGCCAACTTGGTTTGGATTTGCTTGTATTAAAACATTAATTTATGAATTAATAAACATATTTATTATAAATACGTAACAGGAATCTGTGTAAAAGAATAATGATAAGTTTCTTATATCACTTGATTCTAGCTGATGACTGCTTTATCAGCAGATAAAAGAAACTAAATATTAAATACCTTTCCCTTATGTTTAATACAAATTGACCCACTAGGACTTGACTAGGAGGCTGTGTTGTAAGGTTTAATATACGTATACATTGACAATCATTCTAAAAGTTTTCATGTGTTCATATTGTGCGGTGTTACAAGCGAGCAAAATATACAGAAGCTTAACTAATTTGGTTTCTACTTGCTTAGCTTAGTGGATGTTGTGGCTAATTCTGTTGTACAAATCTCCAAATTATTGACAGGTCTAAATCTAGTGTTATAGTTTTTCACAGGTATGATTGTGGAGGATAGCCATACATTTAGAGTAATTTTAGACCTGTCATTTTAGATTAGAGTTTGTGTAAAACAGAATTAGCCACACTGAGCTTATAAATAAAGAGAATTGGCAAACGTTTATAGGTTATTTTCAACTTACGGCAACATTGATCCAGACGTTGAGTTGGGAGCGTTCCTGCTGCAATATACTAAGCACTTCTTCCCCGGATGGTAGTTGCTCAGGATCAAGCTCTATCACCTATATAATTATAAGAAAATTGATAACGCGACTGACATTTTAAAAAGAAACAAATATCGCGCTTTTCAACATAGGCAAATCAATCACCTCGTCGGTGCTCATCAACGGGATTTCGAGCGACATAGTGGTAGTTTTTTGCACTGATCACTTGGTCAGAAAGAAAACATCGCAATAGATTTGATGGTGTTTAGTATACAATAATTAATATTTTAATATTTTCACTTTTCAACAAGTAGGTACCTACATAACAAAACACAACTTGACAACCAACCAAAGAGAATATTTAATTTAACTATCTCTATGATTTAATCACTACGTTGACAACTAGTACACCACAGACAAATCATAAAAATTAACTGTGATGTCCCTAGTCCCTAGAAGATATAACTTGATATAACTATAGAGTGTACTTGAAGTGGAGTGCAGTGAGTGCAGTAGCCAGTAGTCATCACAGATTTTGAGTCTTTGGCTGACACAGACTAACAACTTGTGGACGTAGTGTTGAGTAAAAACCGGTAATTTATCTCACAAAACTAGAAAATCGATTTTGAAGTTCAAATCGATTTTATCACGATAAAGATTTCTTATGGACTCTGTTTTAAATTATAGTTTATACTCTGTGTCTGCGGTATTAAAAATAAAAAACCGGCCTAGTGCGAGTCAGGCTCGCTCAACGAGGGTTCCGTACTATAATCGTTTTTTTTTTCAATATTTTGCATTTCAAAAACTATGATGCATAAAAATCGGTTTTAGTATGCACTAGTAAAGCCTTTTCATATGATAGCCCACTTGGTATCCTAGTAATAGTTATCTTACTTCGAAAATTGAAAATACTAATTATTAGTTCATGACACAATTTAATTCTTTTTTGTGTGATGTAACCACTAATTCATGGTTTACAGATTTTTCCTGCCAAATTTCATGATTCTAGGTCAACGGGAAGTACCCTGTAGGTTTCTTGACAGACAGACAGACAACAAAGTGATCCTATAAGGGTTCCGTTTTTCCTTTTGATGTACGGAACCCTAAAAATGAAAATCGAATGATAAAATATGACAATAATTATTGACAGATGATAACAACACAACGGTAATCATTCATCTAAGAACACAACACTAACAAATTTAAAATGGTTTGTTATTTTGTTTTATTTTCCAGGTATTTCATTTTTTAAACTTTAATTTAATCATGTTTGAAGTATTTTATATTTGGTGAGTTTATTCCTGATTGTTCGTATACCCAAGAATAGAAGATGAGTGTCGTAAACGGCAAAAGAATAACCTTCAAGCGTACCAGACCGAATCCTCTATTCCACGACTGGTTGGAAGAATTGTACGAAGAGGCAAAGCAAAAGGGAAGTAAGCTCGAACTTATGCTGCAGGAAGCACTATCTTCCATATCAAAGTACCCTCTACCTCTGCAGTCTGGAGCTGAATGCGCTATCCTAAAAGGTTTCGATAAACGCTTGTGTTTATTTATCGACAAACGTTTAGATGTATACAAAAGTTCAAGTAATAAAAGTTCAGTAGATACATGTTCAAAATCTGCAACCACTTCAGGGTCTGATGACGACAGTGATGTAATACCTGTCATTGACGCACAATCGTCATCTGAAGGCACTAAAAGTCCTTGTACTACATCAACTGCATCAACAGAATCTATTCAAATTCCTCCAAGCACATCATCTAGTAGTCTTTCAGCTAAAAATGGAAAGAAAAGATATAAACCTACTTTTAGATCAGGAAGCTATGCCTTTTTAACGGTTCTTATGGAGTTAAAGAAAAATCAAACTATAAGCAAAGGTCAATTGACCGCAGCGGGTCAGAAGTACTGTGATAAAGATATTAGCAGTGAATGGAAAAATATAACAGGATTAATAAGAAGAGGTTTAGTTAATAAAAGTGTTAAGAATAATATAGCTCGGTTTTGTCTAACAGCAGAAGGAATTTCTATTGCAAAAGAACTTTTTGGCCATGCAGAAAATAAAAAAGGTGTTGATAACGTAATTACGAATGGTGGTAATGGTTTTGATAATAATGAAAATAAATGTAGTGAAGTAATAGTTATTGATTCTGAAGCTAAATCAGTTATTACTAATGATTTACTTAATGATAGAAATAGAAGTGAAAGTGAAGTAAATGATATACTTAATGATGCAAATAAATGTACCGAAGTAATAGTAATAAATGATACAAAAGCTGAACCAACTACTAAAGGTTTCCTATGTGAAGATAAAAGTAAAAATGAAGTACATGATTTACTATATGATGAAAGTAAATGTACGAATGAAGTAAATAATATAACACCAATAGATGGTACTAGGATGTTGATGCATGATAATTGTACTAGTTCTCAAGTTATTCAAAATGTTGACAGTTATGTAGAGTATAGTAATTGTATTGAAATGGCGCGAGGCTCTTTTGATATTATACTGCTTATAGATAAGCATGAAACTAGTGGGTGAGTATAAATTGTTGCATCATATTTTTTAGGGTTCCGTACCTCAAAAGGAAAAACGGAACCTTTATAGGATCACTTTGTTGTCTGTCTGTCAAGAAACCTACAGGGTACTTTCTGTTGACCTAGAATCATGAAATTTGGTAAGTAGGTAGGTCTTATAGCAGAACTAAAGGAATAAAAATGAAAACCGTAAATTTGTGGTTACATCACAGAAAAAATAAATTAAAATGTGTTCATGAACAAATATTACTATTTTCAGTTTTTAAAATTATAACTATACTAAGTGGGGTATCATATGAAAGAGCTTTACTTGTACATTCTAATACAGATTTTTATTTATTTTTATGCATCATAGTTTTTGAATTATCGTGCAAAATATTGAATAAAATACGACTGTAATACGGAACCCTCGGTGAGCGAGTCTGACTTGCACTGGGTCAGTTTTTTTAATTACATTTCATTTATTCATTCACCTCTTTTCATTTTTCAGGATGACTAAAAAGAATGATCCAACTGTTACACAATTCAACAAATACCCAGAACTGAAGCATGAATATAGAAGTTTGAAAGTTGGTGATTTCACTTGGATAGCTCGACACAAAACAAATACAACCCATGAAATAGTATTACCATATGTAGTGGAGAGAAAAAGGATGGACGATTTGGGTCATAGTATAAAAGATGGAAGGTTCCATGAACAGAAGTTTAGGCTTAGGAAATGTGGTTTGAATCATGTTATTTATATGGTGGAGAATCATGGTAGTAATAAACATGTGGGGCTGCCCATGCAATCTTTGATGCAGGCCTTGGCTAACACTAGAGTACAAGATGGTTTTAAAGTACATGTCACAGAGTCCTTGGCCCATTCAGTGAGATTTCTAACTACAATGACTTTGAGGCTGATGTATGAATATAAGGTGATTGTTTTTTAGAATTCCCCCTCCAACTAAGCGAAAATCTTGTGCCAGGAGTATGTACGACAATAGTGCAACTGGTGGGGTTTGAACCGGCAACCTTTCAGAATTCAGTCCGCTCCTTAACCATTGAGCTCTAATTGTGATTATATTTAACTGTATTAAGTATAAGGCAGTAAGTACATAGTTCAAAAACCGGTATTCTAGGGACTCCAATAGTCTCAAGGGGCTGGAATCAAAAAATCTATGTTTTGAACCTTTGCAGTAGCTGATTTAGTTATTTAGGTACTAAATGATGTACTGGATCTACTAGACTTCTTCCGCGTGAATTTAGGCAAAACCCCTTTGGGAGCTCTTTCATTTTCCAGGATTAAAATAGTCTGTCTGTATCTATTTCATCAAAATCTAGCTAACAGACAGACAGACACACTTTCACATTTATACTTAACTAGCTTATTCCCGCGACTTCATCCGCGTGGACTGCACAAATTTCAACCCCGTATTTTACCCCCTTAGGGGTTGAGTTTTCAAAAAGCCTTTAGCAGATATTTACTTCATAATGGCTATCAGCACACCAAATTTCCAGTAGTTTGAGCTGTGCGTTGATAGATCAGTCAGTCAGATTTTCCTTTTATACATATATATGTAGATATGGATTTGGTGGCACAATTTGGGCGCGACTGCGGAGGTGTCTGTCCCGCCGCACAAATGGTTCGTTAGTGAATCGTATTTAATTTTTTTTTCTTTTCAGGATAAGAGATTAATGGGTCACAACGGAGAACCGAAAGGCGACATTCTTATGACATTTGAGCATTTTAATAAGTCTTCTGTAAAGAATAGAGCACTATCCGTCACGGATACATTTATAAAACTACTTTTACAGTTAAAAGGAGTGTCTGTACATAAAGCTTTAACTATAACCAATGCTTATAAAACTCCACGGATGTTGATAGAGAAGTATAAAAGTTGTGATCAAAGGGAAGGGGAAATGTTGCTATCCAATTTGAAATTTGGTGAACTGAACCGTAGCGTAGGGCCGAGTGTAAGCAAATCAGTATATCAACTATTTACTTTTACAACAGTGAAGTAGGTTTATATAAATTAGAGTTAGCGCAGAGCTGGCAATGCCGCGAGTTTATTTCAGCGAATATTTAAATACCGATCTTATCCCATTCAGATAAAGTGGTAATTTGTATAAAAATTGAAGTATAGTACGCGACAGGTCAAGATAGCAATCGGAGTTTGAGGTGTGGTGGGGACTGTGGCGACATGGTTTCTGTTTTCGCGGTAACTGATACACAATTTCTTGAATGGAATAGACTGGTGTTGAATAGGATGAGATTGAAATTAAAATATATGCAAAAATGATTTATTCCATTCTTATACCAACAACTAATACCACTTGTTATTTGTTTGAACTCATATTTGTTTTGTATTCCAAACGGATACCATTGTATTAATAGGCTACTTGACAATTTTTTTAAGTTGGTCTTAAATGGTTAATATTTGTCCTATTATATCAAAAAAATTAACACTATATTTTTTTGCGCCCTAAAAACCGTAAAACTTTAATTTAAAAAAATATTTTTCTTAGACAGGTGAAAACACTGTCGGCCATGTTTGGCCGATAGATTATCTGTGCTCTGACGTCATGCATTTGTAAACAACAGTATGTAACCCTGTGGTTATACTGTTGTTTACAAATGCATGACGTCAGAGCACAGATAATCTATCGGCCAAACATGGCCGACAGTGTTTTCACCTGTCTAAGAAAAATATTTTTTTAAATTAAAGTTTTACGGTTTTTAGGGCGCAAAAAAATATAGTGTTAATTTTTTTGATATAATAGGACAAATATTAACCATTTAAGACCAACTTAAAAAAATTGTCAAGTAGCCTATTAATACCAAAACAAGTTCAAAGATAAAATTAGTTGTTGGTACTAGAATGGAATAGTAAATCGCAAAATATTCTTGCGACATTTGTTTCATTATTTTCGATGGTAAGTTTACGACTGTTTAGCAATATAGAATTACTGTTATAAAAAAGTATTATCTAATTATAAATTTTTTGGATGCTTTATTATAATTGTGTGTAAAAGTTAAATTATTATTTGTATAAAAAAATGGATGCAAGTTTAATGTTACTGTATTAAGTGGCAACCCTAGGAATTGAGTAGATACTTATTTGAAATCATTGCTAAAAATTATGGTCACATTAAAACATATTTTATATTATACTTAAAATATGTTTGTCTTATTATAAATCTCATTCATCAGTCATCACCTATTAGCAATCTTTACAATAGAATAGAAATATTTTTATTCAAAGATACTTTTACAAAAATAATTTTGTAAGTCTGTCTGAACACACAAGGAGAGGATTAACCAAGGAGTAACATAGGCTACTTTTAACTGACTTTCAAAAAAAGGAGTTGTATTTTTCTACATAATATACATATATTATTATGTAGACCAAGATTTCTGAACCGATTTGCATATACTTTTTAATCAATAGAGAAACTGCGACTTTATCCCATAAGGATTCCAACTCCAACGGGAACTGACCACCAAGACTGATGGTCTTTTAAAACGATCGATTATCATTTGTTTTTTTTTTAATATAAATAATATTAGCCATGTTAAATGACTAATATTCCCCTTTCCTCTCCAACTAAGCGTCAAGCTTGTGCTAGGAGTAGGTACGACAATAGTGCAACGGGCGGGGTTTGAACCGTCAACCTTTCGGTTTTCAGTCCACACTTGCACATGCAAGCGAAGCTGGGGTATCAGCTAGTATGTTAATAAAAAAAGAACAATAATTCTGGTACATATACTTTATTAACACAACTATTGCCTGTGACATGAGTAACGCAACTTTTGAATTATTCATAAAATATAGTTCAGATTTAAGAGCACTTCAGGATGGAATCAACTTTCTAGACCATCAAATTAAAACATGCTGAATTGGTTCGGCACAAGCATCGTAAGACTCCGTGAGATTCTAAAGATTGATATGTTACAGCCAAAGTGATAATTAGTAATTATAGTTTGCTAGCCATTATGTATAATATAGCTGCGTAGTTAAAACAATAAATTAATTTTATTAGATAACATTCATAATAGCAATGTTTAAGTATTAAAATGTATTTATCTGTATCTAGGTTATTTTCTTGAAATTGGGAAGAAAACAGTAGGTAATTGTATTGTGGATTATTCATAATTTATGTACAATGGCTAGCTAACGATTTTGCATAATTACTATTACTTGTTCATCACTTTGGCAGTGACTAGATAGATATTATTACTTAAATAAAAACGTGGCAAGTGAGGTTCAATTTTTGGTAAAGCGTTATAAAATATAGGGAGATTCAAAAGTGACTGATTGTGCCCAACCAATATAAAACAAATAATTAAAAATAAAATCGTCAGCCCCTTAGCCTTACCATCACAATGTTTTCCTTATCAGATAATATTTAATTTGCTTAAAACTAAATACTTTTGGTGACGGTTTGCAGATGGATTTATTTAAACAGTATGTTATTTTAAGTTACGCGGTTTCAGAACTTCCAGTTTTAATAGAGAATATTTAAGCTAATATTTTCTAACATATTTTTATACTATGTTTTAGCAGCCTTTGGCTCTAGCTACACAAAATTTACATACACATATTATTATGTGACCCGATTAAAGTAAATTGGGACTTATACAGTTTTATGGCCAAATTAATAAATAAAATAATCAACCTATCCATCAATCGTCGATAAGTTACTGTGCAACGTTATATTGTGTTAAAAAAATACATTTTTTTTTCACAAATAACATAGTTGCTAAGTTATGGACAGATCACAGATAGACTGATAATTAATTTTGACCGTTACTCGATCCCGCCTACCGCGTAACTGTATCTTAAAATTTAGAACCAGATCATGGCACAGAACGTTAAAATAAAATTTAAATGCTTACTCTACATTGCACTTGAAAAAGTTTTAAACTTTACATCTCAAAACATGTGATAAACAACTTTCTTATTCATGAAAATATTTCTTTTTATAATCTCTACTATAAATTTTAGCAAACGCCAAGCTAAGTCATGACAAAGATTGAGTGGAAAACATCGAATTACACATATATACACAAAAACCGCTCAGTTTAAAACGAAGAAAGGCTGAGATAAATGCCAAATAACTAAGAGCTTACACTAATAATCTATAATAATATTATGTGAGTCATAAAATATATCTTTTACGCTATAAATTCGAAAATAAAAATTAGTGACCATTCACCATAGAAAATGTAGGACGTAGGTACATTTAGAAAATCTGCGAGACTACAGGAACCCTGTTAAATCAGTTTTTTAAATACATGTACAATAGTAATATGTAAAGTGCACGAAATAACTTAACATAAATCTTCCTGTATAACAAAAATTAGTACTTACTACTTAGTATTTAAAAAAAATATACATAGCTGAGTGCACTTACATAGATATTAATTAGAATTTTGTATTAAACTTAGAGAGTATGGTAGTTTCTCTCGGTTTGATTCTTATAGTATTTGAATCCCATGAATCCCATCGCGAGGAGACCGAGAGTCAGGATGATGCCTCCAATGAAGCTGGGGCCGTCAAATCTGTAAATTAAAAAAATATATAAAAACATTATTTTAACTAGCTTATGCTCGCGACTTCGTCCGCGTGGCCTACACAAATTTCAAACCCCTATTTCACCCCATTAGGGGTTGAAATATCAGAAATCTACGGCTATACTGACGTATCGAACCCAACCGGGGTCCTTTATCAAGGGGTTCAGATCTGCAGCTATCTCCCCACCCTCACCTCAGCCACCCTCACAACGGGCTGTGCGGGCAGCTGCCCGCGCGGCGCGCAGTCTTAAACGCGACGCGTGCGCGAACTGACCCCCTTGATAAAGGACTTCGAAACTAGTCAGACTAACGTCGACTGGATACGTGAGTATAGCCGTAGAAATAGGTATACTATATATAATGGAAATCACTCACGATAGTTTAAACACTAAAATAAAACCTCCCTACTTCATGTTTTTAGAAATTATTGAACTTACCCTCTCGATTGCACAATATGTGCGTCCTTATCAGCTTTAGGGGCTTCAGTAGTCACAGGCGCCTCATTCGGTTTGGGGGTTACGTCTTTAGTTTCGGGCTTGGTCCCAGCTTTGGCTTTTCCTTCTTCGGTTTTGTCAGTGCTTGCCTTCTCTGTGGGTACTTTAGTATCGATAGTGATTTTGGTTGGTGCAGTTTCTTCTTTGGGTTTAGGCGTTTGTTCTTCTTTGTTCTGTGTTTTGTTATCTTCAGTAGGTTTGGGGGAACCCTCCGAAGGTGTTTGTTTTGTGGGAGATGCAGCTGTCTCTTTCGGCGGTAGTGTGGGAGCGGGAGGGGTGGCTTTCTCTGGTTCTGTCTTTGCTGGTGGTGCCTGTTCTTTGTTTGGGGCGGGTTGAGCTTCTGTGACTACGGCGGCAGGGTGTGCCGGCTCCGTGGTGTTTTGCGCTTTGGTTTCAACTGCATGGCCTGGCGGCGTGGTTGGAGCAGCTAGAATTAAAAACAGATACAGTATTAAAAGATATAAACGTAATGTTAAAAAGCGGTGATAGACTAGTAGGTACAGCAGCCGGCAAGAAATATTGTACATCGGCCTTTGACGTTTCGTCGGTCTCAACGACAGAGACAACGTTCTACGAAACTGCTATTTAAAGGTATTCTAAAGGTCGATGTACAATATTTCTTGCTGGCTACTGTACCTCGTGGTAAGGACGTCGGCCTTCTATTGGCAGGTTCGGAGGTTCGATCCCGGGCAAACCTAACTTTTCGGAGTTGTGTGTTTAAAAAAAAATTAATATCACTTGCTTTAAAGGTGCAGGAAAACATCGTGAGGAAACCTGCATGCCTAACAGTTCTCTAAAATGTTCTCAAAGATGTGAGAAGTCTGCCAATCTGCACTTGGTCAGCATTGTGGACTATGGCCAAACCCTTCTCTTACTGAGAGGAGACCCATACTCAGTAGTGAGCCGGCGATGGGTTGATCATGATGATGATGAAGGAATTCATTACCTACTACGAAGTATTTTTATCTTTTTTAAACAGATCAAGGTATTGTGAGGAGGTAATAATGATCTATCATAAACATTCATGCGTTTTATTTATAAATTATAGGTAGGTATAACCAGTTATGTAAACTGGTTACAATTTTAGTGACTTTAAATAATGTACGCATAGATTATCTATACTTATAATATTATGCATTAATGTGCTTATCTCGAACCTACGCGGTATTCCCACGGCTTCGTGGAATTTGTCTATAGGTAAATGAATTATTCTCAAACACGGAAAATCAATTGTAGTGGATGCATCGTCGTAAAATCTCGCGCAGTTATTGAGGAAACCTTTATTTACTCCAAGTTTTTTTAAAGTGCGCAATTCAGGCTGCATATCACTTACTATCAAGTATAATTACAGACATAAGCAAGGCTAAAAATAATAATTATTATCTGTATTTTCTCTCGATCATTTTACATTATAACTTATTACTAACTTATTTAATTGAAACTTACTTTATTTGTACTTATGATTTACAGGAGGACACGACAGACAGACAACGAAGTGATCCTATATGGGTTCCTTTTGAGGTACGGAACCCTAAAAAGTTATAGAGAGGCGAGAGAAGAGAAGAGAGGGTAGAAAGTTAGAGATCTACGTCGCACCAACTGTATAGGAAGGGCCGCCGCGCCGCGCCGCCCTGGTTTCGAGGCAGACGTCCGGTTTTAAATATTAGCCTAATACGACGACGAAGGCGATATCTATCGATCGATCGTGGCGTGATAGTGCTTAAAACTATTTACGTCACCACAAATCAAATACGCGTCATAACCGAATAAGACAGATAATAAAGCTTATATATGCCCGCGACTTCATCCCTGACTACGCTTTCAAACCCGTTTTACCCCTTTAGGGATTGAATTTTTGAAAATCCTTTAGCGGATGTCTACGTCATAATAGCTATCTCAGCCCAATCCGTCCAGTAATTTGAGCTGTGCGTTGATAGATCAGGTAGTCAGTCAGCTTTTCCTGTTATTTAGGTATATAGACAAGCCATCCATAAAGTTTAGAGATTCTGTATTACTAACTGAATGCAATGTCTATAACAAACTGTAGCAGGAAATGTTGGTCATTCACGCAATCGGTAGGCGCGATCGCGAATAGCTAATTTGTATCTTAGTAGGTACTCACTACTTAGGTACTGCGTGTTCACTTATTCATGACTAGGTGACCCGTCCCGGATTCAAATGGAATTTCTAGAAGCCTTTCTTAGTTCAGGTCTATGTTATCGAAGACCTTAGAGATGATGATATGAAAGGATGAAATGAACTTGCACTTGGCCGGTTTTTTATACGTAATTAATATTGATGCGCGAGAAGTACAATATGACGTGCGAATATAATATCATTAAAATTCAGAGTGTCTAATAGGAGTCAGGTCAAAAAGTCCATGTAATTATCCCTAATTGGATCTCCACTTACAGAACAGATATAGGCACGGAAAATTAATGGAACAAGGTCTACTTACTGACTATTTATCACCAATAGAGAGGAGATTGAACTATCGAAGTAAGAATACAACGAAACAGCGCTCTCTTATAAAAAGCCGGCCAAGTGAGAGTCAGACTCGCGCACAGAGGATTCCGTACTACAGTCGTATTTTTTCGACATTTTGCACGATAAATCAAAAACTATCATACCCACATTAAAATAAATAAAAATCTGTTTAGAATGTACAGGTAGAAAGCCCTTTCATATGATATTGATACCCCACTTGATATAGTAATCTTAATTTAAAATGCTATAATTTGTTCATGTGACCACAAAAACACGATTTTTGGATTTGCTCTTACGCCTGCTATAAGACCTACCTACCGGCTAAATTTCATGATTCTAGGTCAACGGATAGTTTCTTGACAGACACGACAGACAGACAGACAATGAATTAGTGATCCTATAAGAGTAACTTTTTTCCTTTTGAGGTACGGAACCCTAAAAATAAGGTTAAGCAAGCGACTTCGTCCGCGTGATATAATTAAATAGCACTCGTAACTACTCGGGAGACAAGGATAAAGTAGCTACCAGCTTACCTATATCTATCCAATAATTTTTTTATGAAATCGGATGAGTACCTACCTAGTTTCGGAGATTAGCTGCAGCTACATCCAAACTTACAAACTTTACCTCTTTATAATTTAATAAATAATCGGTGTAGACGGGGGTTACATTAAAACAAAAATTATTCAATAATTATAAAAGTTTCTGCATAAAAATTAAAAAATTAAAATGCTGAAAATTTTCTGACTAAATTATCAAAAGGTTCCACATAAAAAATGTATAACCGATTTCGATGAAATTGGGTACAGAGATAGCTTGCATCCCAGGGAAGGAAATAGGCTACTTTTGATCCCGGAAAATTAAAGAGTTCCCACAGGAATTTTAAAAACCTAAATCCACGCGTACGAAGTCGCGGGCACCAGCTAGTTATTAATAAGTTCCGCATAAAAAATGTAAATGTTGAAAATTTTCTGACTTATATAAAAGGTTTCATATAAAAAATGAAATGTTGAAAATTTTCTGACTAAAACAAACACTTTACTTCTTGGACATCCTTATTCTTTAGTTAAATAGAAAGTAGAACTGATTCTAGGAAATAAGCAAGAAATTGCAGTTAACATTACAAAACAACAGGAAAAACTGTTTGCTAGGATGATGTCATATCTATAATAGATGAGAAAACAGTCTAACCAGAAAACTTTTTGTTTGATATTGATTGAAGTAATCAGTACCCATAATAATAATAATTATAAATGCGAAAGTGTGTTTGTTTGTTGGTTTATTGGTCAATCACATTGCAACAGAGCAACAGATCGACATAATTTTTTGCATGCATATAGCTAAAGACCTGGAGAGTGACATAGGCTACTTTTTATCCTGGAAAATCAAAGAGTTCCTATGGGATATTCTCTATACCAAACATTAAAATCGGTTGAACGAATGAGCCGTGAAAGGCTAGCAGACAGACAGACAGACAACTAACACACTTTTGCATTCATAATATTACTATTATCATTAATGGAATCATATTCAGAATATTATTTTGTCTTACATTGTATGAGTAATAGGCCAGCATAGTGGACTGTGGCCTAAGCCCTTCTCATTTTGAGAGGAGATCCATGCTCAGTGGTGGGTTGGCGATGGGTTACAAGCTATTAAACTATATGAAGGTTTAATAAATTTTAAATCAGTACCCTTATTATAAATACGAAAAATGTGTTTGTTTGTTGGTTTGTCCTTGAATTACGTCGCAACGGAGCAACGGATCGACGTGCTTTTTGGTAAGGACCTGGAGAGTGACATAGGCTACTTTTTATCCCGGAAAATCAAAGAGATCCCGCGGGATTTCATTTTTTTTAAATGTTAATCCACGCGGACGAAGTCGCGGGCATCAGCTAGTTCTTAAATAAATATATAGGTAACAGCTAGCAGCCCTAGGTGATAAACAAGGACATTGTGTCCTCCTTATCACATTATTTTTAACTTTACAATATTCAAATAGAAAAACATTGTTTACATTGTAATTACTATACTGTGTAAAACTAGTGATCATTGTGGCTAATTCCGTTGTACACAATCTCTAAACTAAACTAAAATGACACGTCTAAATCTATTTCTATCCCTTTCATAATGATGCTTACGGAAAAGGATAGCATACGATTTAGACCTGCAAATTTAGTTTAGTTTAGAGATTGTGCACAAGAGAATCGTCCCCATTGTCTTATATCCCTATCAAAGTATAAATGTTGTATGAATGTCATAGGTCAAATGGTTTGCAACAATTTTTATCTGTTTATTTTACAAACATCTCATTATTGACACCCACCCTGGTTTTACTTTAAAATAAACTGAAAACTAATTCTTAGTGGAGAGGTCTACTAATCTTAGAAGAAGTGGGGCTAGGATCAGTAGTTTAGGCTGTGCATTGATATATAAGTCAGTTAGTCAAGACTTCAAATTTTCTACATACAGATATTCTACAATCATTTCCAAGATCGCACATAGGTGGTAAAGGGATGAAACAGGTAATAAGCTGGCTAATGGTTAAATGGGTTGACCAATGATATAGATATGTTCCACATTTTGACTTTGAGGAATCGCATGGCGAGGGTGTGACTGAAACCCTCATGAATACAATTGCTTATAGCCAAGTTCTATCAGAACATGTTTATGAACCAGGTTATGAAAGCAATGTTTTGTACTTTTAGGTAGGTTTAACACATTCTTCAAACATGCTTGGAAGGAGAGGAAAAGAAAAAAGGAAAGGCACCTTTATGTCCCACTGCTGACATTAAAAATAGAGATAGCGAGCAGACGAGCAGGTGGGGTCACCTGATGTTAAGTGATTATCGCCGCCCATGAACATTTGCAGCACCAGAGGAACCGCCGATGCGTTGCCGGCCTTTTAGGAATTTGTTGGTCCGCCCCTTGAATAACCCCATGTTGTAATCTAGTGGGAACACCGCCGATGGGAGTTCATATAGAGAGAATTTACTCATGATTCTTAGGTTAATATAAAGAACGTTTCAGAAGTGAATAAAACAAAGATGGCTACGTATTTGAACTAACCGTGATGCAATAATTTAACTTTAAAAAGTACATGTTCTCGGAAAAACCAATTTTAACTTAGGTAGGTACCTACCTACAATTTTGTATTTAGAACACCTAACGGAATCATGTTAATTTAGACAACAGTGTTAAAATATGAAGCAATAGTTTTTGTATTCACGGAAACTGGTTCCGAGATAGGTAATATTCTCGATGAGAAAATTCCTAATAGATAGAACGTAGTAAATGACTGACGCTGATTGCATTAGCGAACTTACCTTGATTCTCAGCTGGTTTGCTCAAACACACAGACAGCGATAACAAACATAAAAATATTACTTTCTTCATGTTTATACGGTAAAATATCAGTCTATTTCGTTTAATTAACAATAAAATTACTAATTATGAATACAAATGACGCCTGGCATAAAGCAAGTGCGTGGGAATTGCAAAGAAGAAAGAATTTAGTTAGTGTTGCACTATCTGATAAACCATTTTGACGGTTACCGGTTTTTGTGATTTAATCGATTTCATTGAAATAGAATATAATCTCGATTTGGTTAAGTATCGATTTATCGAAGAGAATAGTACTTTTTATATCTCACAGAAAAATCTATAAAGAAAAAGAACAAGATGTAATACCTGAAGAGCGAGACAAAAAATTGAAACTTGAGTTCCTTTTGTTTGTTTGTGGTTACGAAAGTGACACCTCTATAGTGCGACAAGGCCAGGCTATCTTGGCCTTTAAGCCTTTGTTCTCCAACAGCGCCATCACAGAGTACTTTTTGCCATTCTGTCCATGTCATTCAAGAATCAAGTGCCAAGAGAGCCTTGCCGCACTGTACGTTGTATAATGTACCTGTACCCACCTGTACCTATGAAGTGAACACAACCCGTGAACCTCACTATATAGATAGAGAAAAATTGTTTATGGGTGGGGATTTATTTGAAACCGGTGTTTGAAACGTAGTTACAACGACTTCAGTCTGCAATCTAATATCTATACTTATAATAATATATAAGTCCCGCAAATTGTTATTGCGCTGGAACCATGTCTCATTAACATTTAAATGACGTCATTTTGACGGCAGCCGAAATAAAAATATACCATCAGCTCGAAACTGAACTCGAAACTAGACTAATCTAGTGCTGACGTTACTATAATGGCGGCCACGCGCATTAGAAATTTGCGGGGCTTAGGTATATTTAATAGACTTTCTCCAGTGCCAACAGTTTGAGTTCGGCGGGTTCGGCGTTGATTTATTTTATTTTATTTGTCAGGGAAAAATTAGATTAATTAGTTAGGACTCATTCGGAAAATCTATTTAAATAGAATAAAATATAATGTTCGTTTACGTCATCATACCAACCATTATTTATGTTTTTAATTTAAAGTTCATTTTAGAATTTAAAATAAGTACCTACCTAGGTACCTACCTTATTAGGTATGTACAAAAGTTTGGATGATTATTATTCTATGTAGCTTTAGCAAAATAAATAAGGGGCCAGCAGCCTTACAAATGTGATTTAATTCAATTTACTAAAAGAAAATTGGTTAATATTTTAATCCTTAAAGTGAATTACAAATAATTTAGAGTTCAGAGGGCCTATTGTAGAGAATATGGGCTAGCTACTTTTGAATCGTTTTCATTTGGTGAATTTTTTTTTTCTTCACGGTGACACACTTCACACATTTCACATGTGATTTTTCACAGAAAATTATCATAAATTATATTCGTATTTAATAAGACACAATAATTTTCTAGCCTGTACAATGTACGTCTAGTAATTTTTCGCATTTTAACACGCAGCTATGCGAGTGTTTTCGCTCGCACACTCTTTAGCTTCAGCTTGGGTGGATGACTATGCGCACGCAAAATCTAAATAATATATAAAAGGAAAAGGTGACTGACTGATCTATCAACGCACAGCTCAAACTACTGGATGGATCGGGCTGAAATTTGGCATGAGGCATGCAGATAGATAGCTATTATGACGTAAGCATACGCTAAGAAAGGATTTTTGAAAATTCAACCCCTAAGGGGGTGAAATAGGGGTTTGAAATTTGTGTAGTCCACGTGGACGAAGTCGCGAGCATAAGCTAGTTAAAAAATAAAACGGGATTAAAATGCAGTTACAAGTTTGTGAGATTTTGCTTCGTGATTTTTCACAGGCTACTTTAATAGGAAACGTAGCATAAACGAAGGATGAATTATTTATACTAATAGGATTAGATTACACAGTCAAAAAATAATTGTAATTTTATTCTTTGTTTAATAATAATATCCCCCTGAAACAATCTTAGCTACAGCTGTTGTAAGTTGTAACTAATCTCAAAGTGCGATTTTGCTCAAATTTTGAAATTTGTATAATATGTTGTTACTTGTTATAGCAGCAATAGAAATTTCAACCCAATTTATTACGGTTCATGAGATTACAGCTTGTTGACAGACAGACAGACGGATGGATAGTGCAGGCGTCTCAATGGGGCCCCGTTGGCATCCTTCGGGTACGTACGGACTACGGACCTCCGTATTTCCTACTACTATTCACCTGAATAGTTTTTAAACTATTCAATATTAACGTTGTCGAAATGTACACGTGGTATGCAGTAAGTTCACATCACATATTATAATAAGTAATAACATGACGTGACTCGTGAGCGCCGGAAGCCTTATGCGATGCAAAAGTTCAAGACTAGGTTAGTTTAACTTTAATGTACCTAGGAAACTTGTTAAAACTGGAATGGTTTCATGTTTATTTAAGACTAAAGTAAGATCGCTTCTTGCTTGTCAACCAGCTATTCCTTTTTATACATAGATAGCTATGCCTCTATGTGTATCAAAAACTCTTACAAAGTGTATAGAAAGTAGAAAGTAGTGTAACTCTTTGTTGTACCGGCGCCTGCTTAGAGTTATAGCGCAATATGTTACGTAATGAATTTAGCTGATGAAGTTCCATAGAGCAACATGATATTCAAGCATTAAAATCGCGCTAAAAATATCTAAATAAACGGGTTAAGTGCGAGTCGGACTGCATACAGAGGGTTCTGTACCATCGGACGTACAATAACAACACTTTATGGCGACTTTTTTGAAATTTTTATTATTTCTTGACAAACGAGTAGACATTCTGTAAAAAAAATCTCTATCTACCTATTATGGTTTATGAGATACAGCCCGCTGACAGACAGATGGACGCACAGACGGATAACGGAGGCTTAGTAATAGGGTACCGTTGGCACTTGGCACCCTTTGGGTAGGTACGGCACTACTCGACGCGACGGTTCGAGCTGAAGCATCCTACCTGACTAGCTATTATGAGTGTAGTCATCCGCTAAGAAAGGACTTTTGAAAATTAAACCCCTAAGGGGGTAAAATAGAGGTTCAGAATTTGTGTAGCTACGCGGATGAAGTCGCGGGCTTAAACTAGTTGTGAATAAAAGATCTACTAATTCTCTGTGTTTCTTTACCAAATTTGTTCCTTGATTCCAGAAAATTCCTGTCACTTCAACAATGAAATCCAGCGAAATCCTCCTGTCTCAGTTCTGCACAGCTGAAGCCTTTGCCGAGAGTACGTCGCGAAATATGAAATTGAATTTCCCACGAGCTTTCTTGCGTTTCGATTCGAAATTTCAACCTTTATCTAGTCGGCGTTCACGTGAAAGTCAATAACTGATGAATTTAAAATTTAAATCAGAGAAAAAAATTGTTTTTTTTTCTTAACTTTTAGGCCTTAGTTATTTGATTGCCGATGATACCTAAGCGAGAAACGAGTTGAGCTAAAAAATTAGAAACTAGTTTGCGAGTGTCTAGTTGAGATAGTTTGGCCAAGAAAGCGTCACTGAGCGACGAGTTTTTCTTTGCCTTTCTTTGCTCATGGTGCTGTAGTGGCGACCTCGCACCGGAAAGCGCCCCTCCACTAGGTGGACGGACAACATCAGACGAGTCGTGTGGAAGTTCCTACAAGAGACCTATGTCCAGCAGTGAACGCCTATCGGTTGATGATGATGATGATACGAGTGATCCTAAATTTTTCGCTATACCTAAAGATATCTACTGATTAATATTAATTTTATATTATCGGTATAAGATTCATATTGTGAAATAGTTAGATATAAAAAGTACCTACCTATTTACTTATTAACTAGGTAGTTACTTTATTTTTATTATTTGGTTCTTTTGATATGAATTATTTAGTCTCAGATTAATTAGTTCTCCTACGTATAAACTATAAATTATTATTGCTATCAGTTGAGATAAAAATAGATTCAAAACAAGGATAGGTAAATAATAAAACAGGAATTTTCTTAGAATTGACTGAAAAATGTCAGTTGCGTAGTTTTCTCTGCACGCCAGCGATATCTGTTATTTCACAGGTTTTATCTGAACTAAAGTCCGACGTCTCTAATATGAGTTTTGAAAGAAATTCACTTTGAAAGAACTCAGTTTTACAACAAGTGCATTTTGTAGAGGCGATGGCTTCAGTAAATCGCCATGTTTTATTGGTTTCAGTCCAGCATTTTATATTTTTAGGGGAACCATTTTGAAGGTTTTATTTGGAAATTCATTTCATATTATCCGTAAATCGTAGTGTGATTCATGCAGTATTTTATTGTGAGCACTGTGAGCAACAAAATGATTGAGTAACTGTAGCGGACTGAATTTTATAATATTCATTTTCAATTTCCTAGGTATAGGTACAAGTACCTACCTAACCTAAGTAGGTACCTACGTAGTTTCGGGAGTTTTGATAGAACTTCGACACTGGGAAAGTGTACCTATTGGTACAGTACAATACAATAATATCCAATCTGACTTTGACTAGACAAACGTCGTACCAAGCTGTTATGTACAAGGTCGATGTCTTCATTAAATAGGCTCCTATTCGGGGGGGGGTCAGTAGCTTTCTAAGGGTACAAGTCCGTAGCTGACCGCAGGCAGCGGTAGCGTCGACCTGCCGCCGCAACACTACCTATAGTCCGCGACAGGTCGAGATGGCAATCGGGGTGGGGACACCCTGCACACCCGCACAGCCCCCGCGCTATCCCGGTGCAGGCGAGCGCGGGTGAGGTGCGCGTCCCCCCGCCTCATACCCTGATTGCCATCTCGACCAGTCGCGCACTGTACTGATTTCTATGTCATCAGTCATCACCATCATTATGATCAACCTATCACCAGCTCACTACTGAGCACGGCTTTCTTCTCTGAATGAGAAGAGTTTTGGCCATGGTCCACCAAACTTGCCAAGTGCAGATTGGTAGACTTTATACACTTTTAAGAACATTATGGAAAACTCGCAGGTAGGTATATGCAGGTTTGCTCACCTGTTTGTTTTCTTTCACCGTTTATTAAGCTAATCATATTTAATTACTTAAAACTCACAGAACAGAGATGCGCGTCCGGAATCGAAGCCCCATGCCTCTGAATAGAAGGCCGACCGCGATGTCTTAACTATTATTGTCTTTTGCCAACTATGAAAAGTGAACATTAAATTAATTGTGCATTGTAAAAGTCTAGGTTCCAGCCAGTATATCCAGTGTAGGACTAGGAGCTCTGTGACATAAATTGTCTTTGTCTTGACACTGCGGTTTCCCCCGCGGCAAAATATTCACCACTAGAGGAAGCTATTGTTTCTTGTGAATATTTCTGGAGCATTCTGCAGCTAAATACACCCTTTACAATGTCTATTTCGAAACGGCTTTCTACGTAATAGAGATTGTTTATACATTCTACCAATTACTAGTGGTTTTTGTACAAATAAAGCCATAATATATCGTGAGTAGGTAAATGTTGAGGAAGAGCTTGCCATATTTGCTCTATGTTATGTATCAACTGTCATGTTACGATTTACACTCTATCCGCCGAAAGCTATCTCTGGGTACCAAACTAGAATTTAGAAATCATAAGTAAATTGCTGACCGACCTTAGCTGTTCTTCCCACGTTCTTCCAGACGAGTGGGTCTCGCCGGGATGAACGTGGACAAAACGAAAGTCATGTTTAACTGGTACGTCATTCCGAGATCCATCTCCGTCGAAATAATATGTCAGCATCGAAGTTGTTCAAGGATACAACTACCGAGGACAAGTAATACAACTTGGTAGAAACAAATTCGACAAGGAAGCTGACAGAAGAATACAGCTGGGCTGGGCAGCATTTAGAAAATTGCGTCAAGTCTTCAATTCGTCGATACCCCAAACCTGTGTGGGTGTAGGTGTGTAGGTGTGTCCTACCTGTGATGACGTATGGCGCTGAAACGTGGACACTGACAGTTTGCCTTGTCCACAAGTTCAAAGTCGCTCAAGTCATTCAAGTCGTTCAAGGGCTATGGAGCGGGCTATGTTGGGTATCTCTCTGAGGGACAAAATCCGTAACGAGGAAATCCGTAACGAGGAAATCTGTAGGAGAACCAGAGTGACTGACATAGCCCAACGAATTAGCCAGCTGAGGTGGCAGTGGGCAGGCCACCTCAGGTTCTGGAGTGGAGACCGCGTATCAGCAAGCGCAGTGTGGGACAACCTCCAACCCGCTGGACTGACGACCTTAAGAAGATAGCGGGAAGTGGGTGGATGAGATAGGCGGAGGATCGTGTGTGGTGGCGTGCTCTTGGGAAGGCCTATGTCCAGCAGTGGACGCAAACAGGCTGATTGATTGGTTCATAGAGTCCTTGCCAGGACTCGAACCCGGGACCTCCCATTTAGAAGATCAAAGCGCTCACCACTGCGCCAGGGAGGCATCAAATACTGCTCAGTACTAACAAGATGCAGGTTCTCTAAACAAGCTAGATAAGTAAATAACGTCAACACTTGTTCATTAGGAATTAAGATATTGTTTAGAAATACTTAGATAACAATTAGGTAGGTAAGTGGAAGTGAAGATGTGTGAGTGAAAACTGTCACCATGGGTCACACCTATTAACCCTGAATGACGTTAATACAAGATAGATTATCATTTAATTAATTTATTGTAATAATAATGAACAGTACGTATGAGTAATATTAAGCTGGAAACATATTCATGACACGCCACGAAGTGTTTCTGAAAGTCATAAACATCTGTAAATGTTGTATAGAAGCAGGCGTTACTTTGCGGAAGTCCATGATATACAATGAACCAAAAGCTTAATTTGCTATAGTCCGCTGAAACAGGTCGAATCTGTATGGTGCAACATGCAGCATGCAAAATGCACCGCCCGCCCTCCCACTGCTAAACGTGCAGGAAGAAGCAGCCGCCACGCAGCAACACACAAATCCCAAACACACTCGACGCACGTTTCGCCCCGACACCGGAGCATCCTCAGGAGATGTAGACCTTACAATGCACAATTGCAAAGTGCAAAGTGCAATTGTGCACTGCTCCTTTTTTGAAGTCGGTTAATAAAAAATGTGTTTCCAGCGTTATCTATTTACCTACGTCTGCCTTAAGATTATATTATACTTTGTTACCTAATTATACTGTCGAAAATATTTATATAAAAAGATAATAATTGTACGATAGGCTTGAATTGAGAGGCGTGGCTATTGAACCGCGTATAATATGATATAATTATTTAAGAACAAACGTCAGTATTAATGTTTTTCTGTTTGAGAGTTCTGATAAAAAGTAAGAGTGAAAAGCAAAAGACGATGGAGTGTCCTCTAAAATTACAGAATATCTACAAGGCACAAATCACAATGCTCAAGGCAGGGATCGGCAAGATCAGAAGATTGAACCGTTTTAAGATCTCATTTAAATTAGGTACTGTACCTACTTATTAGGGTTCCGTACCTCAAAAGGAAAAACAAAACCTATCAGGGTTTTGTTTTTCCTTCACTTCCTTCAGAGGATCTCTTTGTTGTCTGTCTGTCGGTCTGTCAAGAAACCTACAGGGTACCTACTTCGCGTTGACCTAGAATCATGAAATTTGGTAGGCAGGTAGATCTTATAGCTGATATTCGGGGAAAAATCTGAAAACCGTGAATTTGTGGTTACATCACACAAAAATAATTAAATTGTGGTCATGAACTAATAATTAGTATTTTCAATTTTCTAAGTAAGATAACTATTTGATATAGTTATCTTACTTAGAAAATTGAAAGTGGGGTATCATATGAAAGGTCTTCACCTGTGCATTCTAAAACAGATTTTTATTTATTTTTACGTATCATAGTTTTTGAATTATCCTGCAAAATGTTGAAAAAATACGACTGTAGTACGGACTACGGAACCCTCATTGCGCGAGCCTGACTCGCACTTAACCGGTTTTTAATATTTTTAGGCGGATTGCGCTTACCATTTGTATGGACATAGACATGAAATATGTATTATAATGGTATTAATAATATGTACCTAGTAATTTTGCTGGACATAGACGTGAAACCTATGTCCAGCACTGCAGAGCACCTATTGGTTGACGACGACGGTGATGATGACCTTTATTTATAGCTAAGATTTGTTTACCATATTAGACACTAGTTTACGCACGCGACTTCACAAACACAAATTTCAAACCCTTATTTAACCTCCTCGGAGCTTGAATTTTCAAAAACCCTTAGCGGATGCCTACGTCGCTATCTGAATGCCAAATTTCAGCTCGATCCGTCCAGTGGTTTGAGCTGTGCGTTGATAGATCAGTTAGTCAGTCAGCTTTTCCTTTTTTATTTACATTAGATATGGCTGATATTTTTACCTAGTAGATAGCTTGTGACTTGGTAAACGTATTTTCTTCCACTTGCTCGGAATTTGCTACTTTACTCAAGAAAGGATTTCACTACAGAGGATTGCTATCGGGTCTCTACTGGCCGCACGCCAATAATTTCCAAGAGGACTGTAAAGGAAATTGCTTGCAGATGACGAGGTTCTTCATCCGCTAGCGCCTCGTTCTTTCAAAACACTCAGTCAGTAATCGCTTTATTTCAGGCCTGGACTGTAATGTACTATTATAATCTGGTAGAATATTTCCTAAAGCAACGGCGGCACAGTAAAAACTCCTACACATGTTTTGCATAAATTACCCAAACGTGTGATGAAACCACTTTGTTATATTTTGCTCTACAATATAACAACAAAAAGCCTTTAGATAGCCCGGGGCAAGTTTTTGTAAAGGACAAAGATAGCTTTATATTCAAAAGGAATACGGTATGATGATGTCAAAAAAAGTAAATAGTCCAAGAGCCAGTTGCTGTTTCTAAGTATCGAGATAAAAACAGTTTCTTTTCCGGCATGATAATTTCGTAGTTTAAACAAGTACCTATAGTTCAATTAGTTTAATCTCCACTTAATTTTTTGAATTTGTTTCGAACAACTTGGCGTTAGTTAGGTCTTTTAAATATTTTTTTACTAGGTACCATTGCGATTTGGCAGTGTGCAAATTCTGTCTGCCTGTTTGTCTGTGCTGTGCAGATAGACAGATGGACGGAAAACAAAGTGATCCTATAAGGGTTCCTTTTTTCTCTGGAGATAGGTACGCAACCCTAAAAGTATAAAATTCCCTCCATAGTACAGAAGCTATTTTATTTTCCACGATCTACAGAGGTACCTACTTACTAGCTTTTATTTCTTGCAAATCTGCAATATCGAATAGTTTTATGGAAAGTCAAGCGTATCAGAAATTCACACTTCCATCCCGTATTGTTATATTCATGTTATACCTACTCGTATTCGAGAGAAAAATCCGAAACGAGTTCGTTCTTTTCCCTAGAGAATTTCATTTCGAGCTACAGATATTGTGTAGTCGATAAATAAGTATATAATTGAGACGCGCGAACTTCCTTTATTTAGGATAAAATTGAAAAAACTACTGTTAGAAAAGACATATTACTCGATTAATGATTACCTTGTAGATAAATTTTAGTTTTATTTTAATTTTTAGGGTTCCGTACCTCAAAAGGAAAAACGGAACCCTTATAGGATCACTTTGTTGTCTGTCTGTCTGTCTGTCAAGAAACCTACAGGGTACTTCCCGTTGACCTAGAATCATGAAATTTGGCAGGTAGGTAGATCTTATAGCTGACATTTGGGGAAAAATCAGAAAACCGTGAATTTGTGACTATATCACACAAAAAAAATTAAATTGTGGTCATAAACTAGTAATTAGTATTTTAAATTTTCGAACTAAGATAACTATATCAATTGGGGTGTCATATGAAAGGGCTTCACCTGTGGATTCTAAAACAGATTTTTATTTATTTTTATGAATCATAGTTTTTGATTTATCGTGCAAAATGTCGAAAAAATGTGACTGTACTACGGAACCCTCGGTGAGCGAGCCTGACTCGCACTTGGCCGGTTTTTGACATTTGTAATATTATTATTTAAATTTGCATTTTTTTTGTGACTAAGTATTTAATGTGACTAATTTTATCAAAACTATGTACCTACTTACACGTTGTTAGGTATATCATAACATATTGCATGCTAATAGGCAGAATTTGGCTGTAGGTACCTTTTTGTTTTGTAATATCTGCACTGTTTACCCATATTCGCAATAAAGAAATTTGAATTGAATTGAATTGAATGGAATGGACGTCGAAATGCGAGTGTGAATTTGATATCTAAGTATACTTACCTAGTTGTAGTTAAAAATCGAAGCTTTATAAACTACAGACTTATATTATGATCACCGGATAAATAATTTAGCTTACATTGAATTCGTCTATTTAGGTGTATATAAAAGGAAAAGCTGACTGACTGATTGATCTATCAACCCACAGCTCAAACTACTAGACGGATCGGGCTATTTGGCATGCAGTATGCTTAGTACGAGATTTTATCGTTCACCAACGTTGATAGTATTCGAGTGTCAAAACACTTCCGCATTATAGTAAACTGGATCTTAACAACCTTGTTTTAAAGCTCAAGTTTGTCTACACATCTACAGCCAGCGCCCCAAGCGGAAACGTTGTGAAAGTAAAATCAGTGGCATTAAATTTTCGACTTCTGCTTTCTGCGACTCTCTGCGACTCGTTTGATGTGTCTGTCCATCTAATGGGGCGTCTGTTACAAAATACAGGATGTAACCAGAACGCTAGCAAAAACTTAGCGCAATTGTAATACTACCTAAACACAATCTAATACATACCAATAACCATTTGCCTCATTTTCTAGTTTTAGTGATTTAGTATTTTTCAAATTCGCAATTATAGCGTGCAAAACTCGGGTCAATGCCCCACCTACGACGCGGCATTAACTCCGAGTGGCCTACTTACGCAACGTTCTTTGGCCTTTAGCCTTAGTCAGATGTTTTATTTGCAATATATCGTGAACTTTTACAAAATATAGGAAATTTTTCGCGTTTTTTGTGGTATCACATTATCAGTAATCAGCAGTAGGTAGGTACTATCACTTGTCTTCGTTTTTGCTAGCGTTCTGGTTACATCCTGTATATTAAATTAAATTCATTAACTTGGCTTCATAATAATGCAAACATTTATATCCCATAAAGTAGTTTATATCCAGCTTAGCTTTAGAGCTTAGAAGAACATTAATAAAATAGTTAGGTATTTAGAAAGTTCATAATATTCTGTGAATATTATTTATTCATAGCTGCTATTGTTAAGTAAGCTAAGGGCATTATCACACTTGCGAGTGTATTGCGACTTGTGAATGCGCTTGCAAAAAGTGTGCAGCAAGCTTGCCGCGTGAACGCAACGTGTTCCCTACGATACAGTTTAGCGATGTGTAAAAACGCACAAAGAGTTCTTATGTTTAGTACGAGAATTTACATCTCACCAACGTTAATAGAATTCGAGCTTCGAAGAGTCAAAGAAAAACGGACCTAAGAATATGTCATTACGCAGGTACAAACTCAGAGTTTTTTATTTATCGAACGCTGGTATATGGCTGGTATAACGATTAACGTCACCATTCTATATTTTCTCTTTGGTTAGCATGTTCAACTGCGGCTGCCAAAATCCTAGGTTCGATTTCCGGTCAGATCAAAAATAGGTACCTACTGGGTTTTCATGTCAAGAAATCCTTAGTACTAGCCCGAAGTTTGGAAGTTAGCCGCGGTGTTTCACTCCCTTTCCACGGAGAATACAAATAGCCATCGGCTCTGAGCCTGATCTCTCTCTGGTCATGTCGGATTGTTGTCCCATCGGACTATGATAGTAAGAGAATAGAATGTGCATCGGTATTTGCACACACAAACACACACACACACATTTGCGCACGATAATACATTAATACCTCCCGCGCGTTAATCTCTGTGGAGACTGATCATCGACCAAATTTTTTTCGGGAGGATTATGAATTTTATTAGCTTTGATGCGAGTGAGTGAGTGAGTGAAAATTTGGCTCCATAATCCGTATCGCTGTTTCACGACTCGTTCGCTAATCGCCAGTGTGATAACTTCCTAATTCGGTGCATACGTGAATAAAATATCCATTAAGCTCAGTACATTGTATACGGTTCCGCATCTTATTGTGTATAATCGAGAGCAGTCTGCCTTTATTATCCCGGCTTAGGATGGGCTTAGTACATAAATATGTGGAAGATAATGGCGAGACTTTGAAAGCAAAAGAGCTGGAGATTATCAAGCTTTCTGTTTTCCGAACAATTTTAAAATAAATAAAACTCTTCAATAATGCAACTACTAAACCAAAATAACGTACGACTTTTAAGGGTTCCATAGCAAAAACCAAGGAATCTTTAGTTTCGTCAACTATTATAATATTTTGTGGTTTTTTGCAGTACATCTGTCCGACTGTCTATGTGTCACAGCTATTTAAAAATAATCAGTACGACTTGGACTCAAACACGAGGGGTTCTGTAGGTACAGATTCTGTATCATCGTACACGATATTTTAACACTAGGTATGTACTTTTTTGCGCGGAGGCCATTTTGAAATTCGCCACCTTGGTTTTTTTTAATTTTTGTTATATTTGTTGATATACCGGCAGCTATAGAAATACACTCTGTTAAAATTTCAACTCAAATTGGACAGACAGACGGAGGTATGGACAGACGGACGGACAGCGCAGGATTAGTAATAGGGCCCCGTTGGCACCCTTCGGGCACAGAACATTTTTATACAAGTCTTGTATGAAAAGCTAGCTGATGCCCGCGACTTCGTCCGCGTGGAATTGGGTTTTTTAAAAATCCCGTGGGATCTCTTTAATTTTCCGGGATAAAAAGTAGCCTATGTCACTCACCAGGTCTTTATCTATACCCATGCAAAAAATCACATCAATCCGTTGCACCGTTGCCTCGTGATTGAAGGACAAACCAACAAACCAACAAACAAACACACTTTCGCATTTATAAAAAGGGTACTGATGTCAAAACAATTTATTAAAACCAGCTCCCTGTAGCCAGTAGCATTTTTGTTAGTGAAAAATTGTTTGTTTGGTTTTTGTCGTACCCCGTCAGCTCTGAAACTATTAGCCGACGATATTGTGGGTCAAGTATTCTCGGTATATTGAAACAAAACAATCAAAAGCTTTGGGGAACGCGCGCCCTCCGCCCGCCCGCCCGCCTTAAGTATTTTTATGACAATATTCAATGAAACTTTTAAGCCTAATCCAAACAGCCCGCGACGCGTGAAAATGTGTGATGGGAGCTACATTCTATACCGATACATTATATATCGATTGATAGGAACTAGGAGGTCAAAATCGAACACGGCAATGTGCACGATTTTGTAGCATATAATTAATAGAAGATATTATGTAGGTAGATCAAGCCGCAGCGAGAATCTCTTAAAAGTGATCACCGTAAAATTTCAGTTCAGAGAGCCCTAAAATTTAAGAACACTTTAAAATTCAAATACATCATATCATCGCGCTGGAGCCCTGAATGGACCTTGGTTTGTTTACTTCAAGAAATTCAAAAATACCTTGCTTAAAACAATCAAAATGCAAACTGACTCCCACTTCCGTGTTTATATTGACACAACTAGTCGTTGCCGCCTACCGCCAAGAGTTTGGTTTGTTACAGCCCTTAAATTTTAGCGAAAAATGGAACAGAAAGACAAAACTCAACACGGGGATTTTTTCTTGGAAGACTAGCGAATGCTCGCGACTTTGTCCACGTGGACAACACAAATTTTAAACCCCTATTTCACGCCCTTAGGGGTTGAATTTTCAAAATCCTTTCTCAGCGGATGCCTGCGTCATAATAGCTATCTGCATGCCAAATTTCAGCCCGATCCGTCCAGTAGTTTGAGCTGTGCGTTGATAGATCAGTCAGTCAGTCAGTCAGTCACCTTTTCCTTTTATATATTTAGACTAGTGAATATTGCATAGTGGAAAATTGCACCGACATTCAAATAGTTCCGATATTATCTAATACCTACCTAGTTATTATAATATTATTGTTATGACTAGTGACTAGGACAAAGAGTGAACATGTAATAGCTAGTAATATAAATATAACCCACACAGATACAGGGGTACAGCCATGCAGTCGCCTCGTGCCAGACTTAGGTATTAGGTGTTTCTCCTGGTTTATAGGGTTACCTCAATTGGCAATAAATTTATAAGTGGAAAAATAAATCGAGTAGGTGGAAAATTTATGTGGTCTCGCAGGTTTTTGCGATCGGGCCAATTCAGAAAATGAAACTTCCTAAAGTGGCGCAGTTCTGTAGGTTTTATTAAAATAAAATTAAGTGCATAATATTATGCGTACGAAATGACTTCTCACGCGCAATTTTAACTTTATGTGTCAATTTTTGTGTTAAAACTACGATTTTAGTCCTTATTTTGAAGGTGAACTGTACTTTTGACATGACAGTTGACCCATAGAGTTAAAATGGCGCGTGAGAAGTCATTTTGTACGGTCTATAATATAGTCTGTAACGAAAAGGACTAGAGAAGGAGGAATAAAGGAAAACACTATGAATTATGAACTGCAACTAAATAAATTGTAACATAACTTTATATCAATTATTTTTATTTGGGTAAGTACAATTTTACGTTGAAGTGCCTCTCACATTCATCATCATCATCATCATCACTTCCACACGCCACTATCTTACGCCACCTGAATTCAGCGGCTCCCTGCAACTCGTCTGATGTCAAATCGTCAAATCAGAAATGAGGAGATCCGTAGGAGAACTAGAGTAACCGACAGCTCTACGGGTTATGAAGCTGAAGTGGCAATGGGCAGGGCATATAATTCGGAAAACCTATAGACGTTGGGGTATACAGAATCCGACATAACAAATACCCAGAAAGACATGAAAAACCTAACCCTGTCTGTCACACAGTCGGGTAAAAAGAAAAAAAGAAAACTATCCGAGTAGGTACGGTCGTACCTACTTTAAACTTACACGTGTGTTACTGTTGAGTGCGCAAATATGATTAATTAACATAATCTGCACTAATGTTATCTTAACCAGTACCTCACTTATTGACCTGAATCTTGTACCTTTATCAGAAAACCATTATAATAATAATATAATGCACGCAATCAATAGCTGTTATATGTAGTTACATAAAATAAGATAACATAAACAGACATAAAATTATTATCGTTAGATAATAAATTATTACTGTAGTGACAACCCTAAATTTCATAACAGCAGTGGTGACTCCACTATGTGATAAGTTTGTTTAGTGTATGGAAAAATCCATCATGTAGGAAAATTTTTGATGTACCTATTGACATAAAATTATATAGATACTATCCGATTATGTTAATATTTTTTCACGAAATTATAGGTATTATTAGTCCCGCAAATTGCTATGGCGCTGGAACCATCCCCCCAATTGTGTAAGAATAACCATTTCACGGCTATCGCAATCGTCAAGAATTCTGCCCTTTGATTGGCTGTGAAAAAATGTAAACAGCGAATCAACCAATCAAAGGGCAGAATTTCTTGACGATTGCGATAGCCATGAAATGGTTATTCTTACACAATTGGGGGGCATATCTCATTGACATCGAAATGACGTCAGCCAAAATAAAAACCATCAGCTCGAAATTTCAGTCTAGTGCTGACGTCACTAAAATGGCGGCCACGCGCAATAGAAATTTTCGGGACTTATACAAACACATAGGCCCCAGCCCAAGCATATGCTGCAAATTCAAAATACCTCAAAATGTGTAAAAAACTTTGAAATAGGTAGTAGCTCTACCTCTCTACAGAAAATATAATTTGTATTTAAGTTTTTAAAATCTCGTGGGAATTCAATGAGTTTCTAATGGTCTCTGGCATAAAAGTAGTATAATATGCTCGTCTAATGAATGCAAGCTATCTTTGTACCATTTCATCAAAATCGGTTCAGCAGTTCACTTTCGAAGTGAGATAACTATATCAAGTGGGGTATCATATGAAAGGTTTTCACCTGTACATTCTGAAACAGATTTTATTTATATTACTGAAAATTTAACCCCTAAGGGGGTAAAATAGGGGTTTGAAATTTGTGTAGTCCAAGCGGACAAAGTTGCGGGGATAAGCAAGTAAATCGATGACGGCAGTTAAATATCCTTATCGATTTCTACGCATCGTACTGGAACGCTAAGTCGCTTCTGCATGTCTTTGTCGGTAGGGAGATATCCATAGGCTATCCACCAGATCAGAGACAATTTAGAAATTGCAAAAAGTTTCCTGTACTGGAAGTCAAACCTGGAACCTCCCATTTATAAGACCACGGTGCTCACTACTGCGATAGGTATGAAAATTATCGTAAATCTGATTCTTTCCCAAAATCGCAAAATGTACTTAGACAGGTGCTTCTCAATTCCCATGACTAGAATTTAATGAAAATAAGGATGAATATTAACAATAATGTCGTTCGTTAAAGATAACACTATCAGTTTTGCCATGAGCTGTGTCAAGTTCAGTATGCATATCGGCATATCGTAGCTTTGAAGGTTAGGTATACCTACCTAAATCTACAGCGTGTTTGAATAGTGCCATAGATTCTTTTACTGTCTCTGCTACCTAACAACCATAATACGGATTTCATTGTATTCAGAACATTTCACAAGGAATGTTTTTAATTACCTTTAATTGGCAAACAAAAGGGGAAAATCATAAAGGTAATAACTACTTCAGTATGGAAATAACCATCAGATACAGTTTGAAATGGAAATAACCATTAGATATCACTTGAAGCTTGAGTGCCATACTCAATCTGATGATTATATTATTATTATCTTATCAACTATAGAAAGTTTCCGTTTCGGAATACCTAAATGGGATTTGCCTGTTCTATTATTGTCAATTACTTAATACATATTATGTGAAAAGTTCTTTATGCGTCCTGCACACGTTCTATTCTAGAAATCAATATATTTTATTATTGAATACTTAGTTGTCCTTTCAGTACTTTCACTATTGGAGTATCTTATCTCTATAATTTAAAAGGAATAATGCAAAGCCGTGCCGCCAAGCGATTTAGCGTTCCGGTATGATGCCGTGTAGAAACCAAAGGGGTATGGGTTTAATAAAAACTGCCATACCCCTTCCAGGTTAGCCCACTATCATCTTAGACTGCATCATCACTTACCATCAGGTGAGATTGCAGTCAAGGGCTAACTTGTATCTGAATTAAAAAAAAAAAAAGGAAAAGCTGACTGATTGATCTATCAACGCGATCAACGCACAGCTCAAACTACTGGACGGATCAGCCTCAACTTTGGCATGCAGATAGCTATTATGATCCCGGGTATCGGATGCAACTGAGACGTCCCGAGGCGTTGAACCGGCACAGGTTTACACCAAATACCTAGGCCAAGAGTAGGTGAGCGTAATGTCTCCTTCTGAGCTGTCTTCTTCTGCGGAGCGGATGGCCGTCAGCGTCGCTCTCGCTCTCACTCCGCAGCCTCCTAAAAGTGTTATGACAAAATATAGATCTGTTAATAAAGAGTCTAAAAGCATAGATCACTGTCCGAGCGATCTTAACGTAGATGGTCATTGGTCACCCCTTAGGAAAGTAAAATTTTAATCTGTTGTGTGTTATTAGGGGATATGAAAAGACCCTCCCCGCGTGGTGTTTAGTTTTATACCGATCACAAGCACCCGGCGTCCCTGGAATCAGCTACTACATGAACAAAATCAGTAGGCTGACTAATCTTTTCACCACGAGCGACGGATGGCTACCTTTAAGACCGAGCTATTGCGGTTGCGGCTTTTTGGGCTGCTCATGTTTGAGGTGACCGTCGACTCGAGAAGAAGAAGAAGAAGAAGATTTCCCTCATTGAAACTGGTTATTGAAAAGCTACGTTCCTTGGACTGCGATATTCATAAAAATATTAGCATAATTTTTCCGTCGATTTCCCCGGCAGTCGTATAAAATAAACATTCCTATTATTTTAGACATTTTCCTTATGGAAGTTATGGAATGTCAGCCTTTTCCTCGAGGCCTTTCAATATCAAATTTCATAAAACGTTTCCAATAAAAAGGTTGTTTAGATATACGTAGCACGCGTTTAACAAAATATGTGAGTAAATCAATATATGTAAATATATAAAAGAAAAGGTGACTGACTGACTGACTGACTGATCTATCAACGCACAGCTCAAACTACTGGACGGATCGGGCTGAAATTTGGCATGCAGATAGCTATTATGACGTAGACATCCGCTAAGAAAGGATTTTTCAAAATTCAATCCCTAAAGGGGTAAAATAGGGGTCTGAAATTTGTGTAGTCCACGCGGACGAAGTCGCGAGAATAAGCTAGTAGTTATACAAATCTTTGAGCCTGTGTAACTTTGAAACTACACATTTGTACGGAAATCTAACAAACTACCGACTACTACAGGTATTTGTATCTTAAGAACGTGGAACCAAACTTTTGTATGGAAGCGCTGGGGAGTGGGGAGCGCTAAGGAAACTTTTTTAGGGTTCCGTACCTCAAAAGGAAAAACGGAACCCTTATAGGATCACTTTGTTGTCTGTCTGTCTGTCTGTCGGTCTGTCTAGAAACCTACGGGGTACTTCCCGTTGACCTAGAATCATGAAATTTGGCAGGTAGGTAGGTCTTATAGCAGAGCAGACATTCGGGGAAAAATCTGAAAAACGTGAATTTGTGGTTAGGTCACACAAAAAAAATTAAATTGTGGTCATGAACAAATATTGCTATTTTCAACTTTCAAAGTAAGGTTACTGTATGTATCAAGTGGGGTATCATATGAAATGGCTTTACTTGCACATTCTAAAACAGATTTTTATTTATTTTCAGGCATCATAGTTCTTGATTTATCGTGCAAAATGTCGATAAAATACGATTGTAGTACGGAACCCTCAGTGCGCAAGTCTGACTCGCACTTGGCCGGTTTTTTTTAAATATTTTTTTGGAAAATTTATGCTTGTTTATTGTATGTATTATCTGTAATTGTATCAAAATGGCGGATAAATTAAATTGGGTCGTTGCTGCGCTGCGATATCGTGACCTAGTATAGTTGTTAGGGTTCTCTGTACCCGAACGATGCCAACGCTGGACCCTATTACTAAGCTTCCGTTGTCCATCCGTCAGTCTGTCTGTCTGTCAGCGGGCTGTATCTCATGAACCGTTATACTCAGGTAGAGAGTTGAAATTTTCACAGAGTGTGTGTGAGTTTCTATTGCCGCTATAAAAACAAATAAGTAAGTAGATACGTAATAAAAAAAACCGGCCAAGTGCGAGTCAGGCTCGCACAACGAGGGTTTCGTACAACAGCCGTATTTTTCCAACATTTTGCACGATAATTCAAAAACTATGATGCATAAAAATCTGTTTTAGAATGCACAAGTGAAGCCCTTTCATATAATACCCCATTTGATATAGTTATCTTACTTCGAAAGTTGAAAATAGCAATATTTGTTCATGGCCACAATTTAATTTTTTTGTGTGATGTAACCACAAATTCACGGTTTTCAGATTTTTTCCCGAATGTCTGCTATAAGATCTACCTACCTGCCAAATTTCATGATTCTAGGTTAACAGGAAGTACCCTGTAGGTTTCTTGACAGACCGACCGACAGACAGACAGACAAACTGATCCTGTAAGGGTTCCGTTTTTCCTTTTGAGGTACGGAACCCTAAAAACAAAGATGGCGAATTTCAAAATTACCGCCATGCAAGTTAAAAAATAAATAAAATTACATAGGTAGGTAGGTATTTTGTATGATAGTACGGAACCATTCGTGTGCTAGTGCGACTCACACTTGACCGGTTTATTTATAAATACCTATAAGACGATTTAGGTTATTACTTGCATTATCGCAATATCACACAAGCTCAATACAAATATCACTATGGATGATATGTGTAGCAAAATGTTACAAGATTTTCTTCTGGAAAGAAATAATAGGTGTAGGTACCTACTTAGCGGCTTGTAAGTAAATTAGTCTGATCTCGCCTTAGGGTAATATGATTTTTATGAAAGTTATAATTTGCTACCGTGTAGCGTAGGTATAACATTTTTTGTCAAACAATATATAAAGCAACTTGGTAAAAAATACATAAATAACTTGGCAATTATTGTGTTAAAAATTATTAATCATGTTATACTTAAAACAATTTATACTTAATTGCTGTGGGGAGTATCATATTGTAACTTTCCATCTGTTAGAAAATGACTGGTATGAAGAGCCACACCTAGATTTCTTGCCCGCTCTTCTCAGTAGAATTTGCTTCCCGATCGAGAGGTAGATATAGTCACAGAAGCATAAGCGTTTTAGCTGTTCTACAGGAAAAAAATTTTGATTATATTATTGAAAATCCATACTAATATTATAAATGCGAAAGTGTGTCTGTCTGTCTGCTAGCTTTTCACAGCCCAACAGTTCAATTGATTTTGATAAAATTTAGTACAGAGTTAGCTTACACCCCGGGGAAGGTCATAGGCTACTTTTTATCCCGGAAAAGTAAAGAATTCCCATGCCATTTGAAAAAACCTAAATCCGCGCGGACGAAGTCGCGGGAATAATCTTATATTACAATAAAATTTAAAACTAGCCTTATCTAATTAGGTACCTTCTGTAATTTTGATTTTCATTTAATTTGCATGAAAATACGCGCGTCGTTCACATTAATTTTCCTTTCCGATATTTACGCATCTGCACCTATATAAATAGCCATTTTCAATAGATAGAAGTCGGTTGAAATGCAAATTGATGCTGACAGATGTGATTTCACCCTTAGTAAAACACTTGACGAAAGCAATACCCAGTAAAAACGAGAGAAATCGAGTATTCACTGTATGGAAATCATATCATCTCGCTGTCACGTAAGATAACATGGGGAAAACTAATATTTGCTGCGTAAACATAAAATATTATGTTCATATAGTCTCAGCAAATAAAACTTTTATTAACGTTTTATTTGCTGAAACTATAAATTGTTACATGTTACGTCATAAAATAAACAAACGAAAAAATGAGCCTATACTAATCAAGGTATGTCGAAAGAATATATGATAAATGTTATCTCGTCTAATATTTTATTTTATTTTAGAGTTGACATGCATATTTTAAATGAGAAGTTGGCGAATAAAATGTCGTAATTGCGTGAATTAATATTTTGGAGGAGCAAAAACTGAATGAAAGCTGGCAAAACTTTACAGTAATATTAAACTGTTTAACTCGAAATCACGAACTTTGAACTCAATTATAGTACAGTTTTAGTCCATTTTGTTTGGAATTGGGTGTGTCCATCGAAATCATGAATTTTCGACTCAAATTTAAATGTTGTATAGAAGCAGGCGTTACTTTGCGGAAGTCCATGATATGCAATGAACCAAAAACTTAATTTGCTGTAATCCGCTGAAACAATTACAGCAAATTAAGTTTTTGTTTAATTGGTTTTTAGCGGATTACAGCAAATTAAGTTTTTGGTTCATTGGCTCAAATTACAAGGCACTAAATGCAGTTTGAGGCGGTTTAGCTTGGAAATGAGTGGCAAAAATGATAATGATGTTTATATTCAAATTATTATTATAGTTCAAATAAATGTGTTCAGAAGCAGTCGAGAAAAATGTCAGTTGCAGGTTGCATCCAGTACGTTTATTCTACTACAGCAGTCACAAATTTCCTAAAATGAGAAAGCTTTTCAACAAAACTTTTAAAATTAATATATCTAACACATGGACTAGGTACCTACCTATCTATCTAATGTATATACCTGAACTCTTCATTCATCTTGTTTTTTGTTCTCTTGTTACTTGTTAAATCTGGAGGTGGACAGCTATAACCAATTATTAACTAATGCAATATTGTTACCTACCTTTCCTTATTTTTAAGGCACCATTCTAGCCAAGAAAAATACCTAAAGATTTTTTCATTTCAATTTCATCTAGTAAGTACTTGTTAAGAGATGGTCGATTTGACTGATTTGTCTTTTAATATTATTTATTGGCCTACTAGCTGCTTAGCTGATGCCCGCAACTTCGTTCGCGTGGAATTATGTTTTGTAAAAATCCCGTGGGGACTCATTGATTTTTCGGGATAAAAGTAACCTATGCTACTCTCCAGGTCTTTATCTATACACATGCAAAAAATGACGTAAATCCGTTGCACCGCCGCGCCGCCGGTGCGACGTAATTGAAGGACAAACCTACAAACCAAGAAACAAACACACTTTCGCGTTTATAATAAGGGTACCTACTGATTTTTTTGGAATTTACCTAAATCTTGGTTAAAAATATGTACCTACCTACTATGTGCAAAAACATGTTCATTAGTTAACAATTAAATAACATAGACGTAGATAAAATAGTGCATAATATATCGCAAAAGCAGATATACTATGACGTTGTGTTTGTTTATTTTCCAGTTGAATCAATTTGTTAATGGAGCACGCGTCTGCATAGTGCGAAGTTTGCACTCACACATGGATGGACTGATAAAAGACACGTCATACGACGCAGCCAGCCAACTGCTATATAAAGCGGAGCGAGCCTTTTCACTCCATACAATAAAAAGAGTAAGCTCCGAAACAGTTGACAGACACATTCTGTTCTAACGGCCTTTTTTATTTTAGTTTTCGATTTCACTGAAGCTTTAGTTTCTGTTTGAGTACAGTTCCAAAGTTTGCGATATTGAATTCAATTTCAAAAACAAACGTGAATTCGATTGTTTGACTGCGAGTTATTCTCTGTTTGAGTTCGAAGTTTTGATTAGAAGAGGAGCTAAAATGGACAAGAGGCAATTGATCGGAAGCGCGACGCGGTACATCGCCGGAAGACATGCGGTACAAACCGTGTACTGGAGGAAAGCTACTGCTGACGGAACTGGCCTCCTGAAGACCACCAAGACCACCTTCTTGGGCAAGAACGAGGGCCCCAACAAAGTGGATACAGCAGAGATGTTCGCTAAAGTACGGGATCGATACGCATAGTTTATTAGTGCAATTTTATTGCACAGACGTAAAGAAAAAGACAGACAGAGTGAAATAGGCAAAAAGACCGCCAATTCCTAAAACAACAAACAATATCAATTTTAAGCAGAATTATTATGTTTTTGAAAATGACGTAATGAATGTGGCATCGTCAATCAAAAGTTCAAGGGAAGCCGATTTTATAAGAAATCATATAATTTTGGAGTCAAGTAACATTTTCAAAGCATTAAAATATTTGAAAGGTGGGAAAAGCTGATTTGTTTACCATCTGGGGATCACAATGCAAGGCTATGTAGATAAGATGACGGACTGGCTTCATTTTTGCACTTTTGTTAGCAAAAGCTCCTTCTATCTTTTTTCTTTAGTTTGTGTTTGTCGTCTGTGATAGTTAAATTATATTTATTGTTAGATTAAGTTCTTCTAGTTTAATTTTAAAACCACCTCATCATTAAGAGATTGTCATGAAAAAACTCTTAGAAATACGTAGGCAATCGTAGTAGTAATAGTTTCAAGAAGTGACAATTTGTATGAGAGGTGTGTTTCAAAGTATTGCTAATTGTTAGCATGTTGTGTTGCTGTGAATGTTCCTTTTCTGACAATTTATGTTGAGCCTGTAATGTACAAAATATAATATACTTAATTAATGTTAAAACTGAAAACTTTCTTTTTATTATTAAGAAACCCCTACAACTTAAATAATACACAATCGTATTGTTTTGTAATACCCAGGTAACTTTTCAGTAAGCTCTTTTGAATAAGATCAGCCATTTGTCTGTTTGATGTTAGATACAGTCAAAGGCCAAAACTCGTTTAGCACCTCAATGATCGAATTCGCTTGCATGCACGGCACGGTTGTCGGCACATCTGTGTGTTTGCGTGGCGTGTTTATAGAAAAGGGTCATAATTGTACGCTGGTTTTTGATGCAATATTTTTGCGGAATTGCAACACGAATTCTGAAGCCGACCGTACCTAATAAGTGAAGTCTCTTAGTGAGAAATTTAAATGTTCTTTCAAAACTCACAAGTTACCTTACGAGACATTTCACCGTGATTAAAAGCCTCATCTGGTGACAGAAGGGCTGGCTCATTTTTTGAGCAACGGATAAGCCTGGCTGTCCAGCGCGGAAATGCAGCCAGTATTCTTGGCACCATTCCACGCGGGCATGATTTGTATAGTAATTAGATCCTTATCTAGCTTTAAGTTTTATTGTAATATTTTCACATCAAGTTACCTACATACTTCCAACTTTTGAATATTCAATAAAGTAATGGTTGGTGAAATATTATGATAAAGTTTTTGTCGAATGCAGTAATTAATATTATATCTAATTGATTACCACTTATATTATTACCTAGTCGGTCAATATATTGGTGACACCTTATTTTCAAAAAATCCAGAAGTCAATCACTAGCAATAAATTGAGGAGATCGCGAACGAAATGGTGTAATACAGGAGGAGCAAAATACTTTGCTGTAATTATGCTTTTTTTATCAAAATCACGATTGAACGACGACACACACGACAGGTTTAGGCAGTTTTGCTTGGAATTGAGTTAAAGTTTGTATTAAGGGGCTAAATAGATACATCTGTATTGAATAAAAAATGTATTTTGGTCAGTTAATGAGGAGGTTTCCAGGCAACGTTCGAGAAAATTTTCATAGATGGCGCTGAGTGATGATAGCCCACCACTAAAGATGAAAAATTATACCTATATCTATATTATGACTTCTTCCGCGTGGAATTAGGTTTTTAAAAATCCCGTGGGAACTCTTTGCTTTTCCGGGATAAAAAGTAGCCGTTCAGTTGTTCAGTTGGTGAAATAACATTGTAAACGCCGAGCATAGACTTAGTTATTGAATTCTAAGTCCCAACTCTTCAATCTTGATGCTGGAAGGTACTGAACTCCTAAGCCGTGTGGATTTGGAAAGTGTTGCTGGTAAATTAATATTTTAAGTACCAAGCAATGTGCTACACTAAAAAGCTTAAAATAAAAAATAAATAAAAAAACCGACTTCCAAAACCACTACAAAGTAAAAAATTACTTTTGTTTCTACACGTGTAGTTATGTATGTATGAAGTCGGGCGAGCATAATAGTAGAAACTAGAAATCAAAGCGTAAAGCTCGCCCGACTTCAACATACATACCTAACTATAGGTGTAGAAACAAAAGTTATTTTTTACTTTGTAGTGGTTTTGGAAGTCGGTTTTTTTAATATTTTTTTCGAAGCAAGATAGCTATATAAGTGGGGTACCACATGAAAGATCTTCACATGTGCATTCGAAAACAGATTTTTATTTATTTTTATGCATCATAGTTTTTGAATTATCGTGCAAAATGTGGAAAAAATACGACCGTAGTACGGAGTCCTCGTTGCGCGAGCCTGACTCGCACTTGGTCGGTTTTTTTGTATGCCCAGCAATTTTCATTGGTGAAGATGCCGAGGTACTTAATCACATCGTAAAAGATCTCGGTTACATGATGAGTTAGTCATTAAACAAATAGGTACAGATCCGGTGTAGTCAAGTGTAATCTAGTTAATCCTCGCTAAACATAGCTCACTAAAGTTAATTAGCTATTTGCGACACAAACAAAGCCAGACGCGTGTTGGTTGTTAGTTCAAGAACAATATTTCCGGAATAGATAACGTTTTTGACCACCCTTTTTAAGTTTTTAAATATTTCAGTAAATAGTATCTTACAGAAATATGTCTTACTAGCTGATGCCCGCGACTTCGTCCGCGTGGAATTAGGTTATTTAAAAATCCCGTGGAAACTCTTTGATACATAGGCTACTTTTTATCCCGGAAAATCAAAGAGTTCCCACGGGATTTTTAAAAACCTGATTCCACGCGGACGAAGTCGCGGGCATCAGCTAGTTATCTATACCAGTTTCTACGCGGCGCCTACCTACTAATTAATATATTTCGTTCGGTGGTAAAAAGTGGTAACTAAATATGCAAAACTTTACAACAGATCATATTATCTGAATCATAATAATATTTTGCCCAATTAATTCTGTTGGGATCAAATTTAAACCTGTTTCTCGAATTCAAGCCTAGAATTTAGAAAAAGTTGTGTCCTTATCGAAAAGGAGAATTTTTTTTTTTTTTTTTTTTTTTTTTTTTTTATTATTATGGAACACAAACAGCTTTTACATTTTTACTTAGCTACTTATTTCTAGTTTGTACATATGCCTATTAAGTGTTCACTCATTTACATTATATCTATTTAATTTTTGTGCGGGAGTTAGTTAGGTTAGTAATTACATTAAATTAAATTATAATAAGTTAGTTTGTTATGAAGTGGTTACAAATAAAGTATATAATTCTAATCGTGCTAAACCTACATATAATTATTTAAACTTTTTTATTTCAGCTAAAAATTTACCAAATTTGTGTTGAAAATGATCTAATTGTACATATTTCTTATTGTATATATCGCATGTCCTCACTAAAAATCTATTATGGCCATAGTTCGTGTTAATATGTGGAAGACTAAAGGTTTTTACATTCCGTCTGGACAATCGCGGTACAGAGTACATTATTTTACTTAGTAAATAAGGGGAGTCAATAAGACCATTTACAATTTTATACAAGAAGATTTGATCCTTGTGTTCCCTCCTGAGCTCTAAAGAGATTAATTCAGTGATACTAAAGGAATTAAATCTCTTACTTAAACATTTTAAAAATTTACGTTGAATGGATTCTAGCATATTGACATAAACAGCGTACTGTGGATTCCACGCAGTAGAAGCATGTTCTAAATGAGATCTTACAAATGAATTAAAAAGCAAGACGAGGGTATTTGGATTTTTGAAATCAACTGACTGACGGAGAATAAATCCTAACATCTTATACGCTCTATTTCTAATTTTAGTTAAATGTGAATCAAATAATAGTCGACTATCCAGCTGAACCCCTAGGTCTCGCACCTCATTGACTCTGCGTACCAGTTTTTCAAATAAGTAATAATTATGGTAAATCCAATTCTTTTTCCTTGTAAAGGTAATAGTGCAACATTTATCTACATTCATCTCTAAACCATTATTTGTACAATATTGACTAATCCGATCTAAATCTTCCTGCAGGTCTTGGCAGTCATTTACCGTTCTAATAACTTTAAAAATTTTGGTGTCGTCAGCATATAATAGTATATTAGAATGTTTAACATATTTTACGACGTCATTTATAAAGATATTAAAGAGCAATGGCCCAAGGTGCGAGCCCTGAGGTACACCGGAAGTGATGGGGACAAATGTAGTTGCGAAACCCTTAATAGCAACCGCCTGGGTTCTTAAATAAACATTGACATAATAATTATAATAATTCCATTCGGGGAAAACTAAAGAGATTCTCAACAATAGTTTTCCCGTGTATTTACCACATTAATTGAGGCTTTTCCACATTGAATTAAAAATCTTTTTGGAAAAATTTGGAATCCAAGGTCAGTCCAAAATTCATTTATATCATACTAGCTGATCCCCGCGGCTTCGCCCGCTTGTATATAATATAGCCTATGTCACTTAGGAATAATGTAGCTTTCTATTGGTGAAAGTATTTTCAAAATCGGTTCAGTAGTTCCAGAGATTACCCCCTACAAACTACTTAACGACATTACCTCTTTATAATATTTTTCATCAAATATTGGCAATTATAAAATAATATAGTTCTTCTGTTACTCTAGTATTTTTTACTAAGGATAAGAAAAAAATATAAATAAGTATCTACATAATATTTTTGTCCAGTTTAGAAAATAAGTTCATATTTAGAATAGAAACCTTTCGCTTTGAAATAGTCATCAGCGCTTCTTGTTCGGATCCTTCCTTACTATTGTAAGGAAGGTTCATTTTCAGTTTTACAAAATAATTCAAAATGAAACCAATATACTTTTATAACCTCTTATTAGAGCTTCTCCAATGATATGAAAATATCAAGTCGTTTACATTAATACAAGAACGATGTGGTAAGATCTTTTTTGAAGCACGCGATGGGACAGTGTTTGAATGAGACATGAGTAGAACACTCATTATTATAATCAACATTATACCTAGTAATAAAATATACGTCACTACCTCACATAAGTGTCTTATATAAAGAAGCGATGATAAAGATTCATCATAATAACGCTCTATAGCAAACTTCCCACACGTTCTATCGTAAACTTCGTTTCAGTTTTCACAAATAATTCAAAAATAGAATTGCATTCGAAACTTGTATTGAGATTCGAAATTCGAACACGACAGGTTGAACTTTATTTTAATTTTAAAAGTTGCACAGATTGAGAGGCGTGTTCGATTTGAAATTTATCTACCACAGACAATAAATTTAAAAGAAAATGGACAAGAGTCAACTCATTGGTAGGGCTACCCGCTACATCGCTGGAAGAAATGCGATGCAAACTGTCTACTGGCGACGGTCAGCAGATGACGGCAAAAGGCTTCTCAAGACCACAAAGATGACCTTCTTCGGCAAAAATGAAGGACCCAACAAAGTGGATGCAGCAGAAATGTTTGCTAAAGTCCGGGAAAGATATTCATGAAGTGTGCCTGTAGCCTAAAAGTGCAGTGCCAATTTGTTATCTGTGATAATGCTCATTAATTTATTTATTATAGTATTAAGTACAAAAACCTGGAGTATTTTAGAAATTAAAATACATTTGTTGTGAATAATACCTATTTAGATAAATTTTAATTTGAAAATGAAATTCTAAATCAACGCCCTTTAAGGGTCGCTAGTTTATTACTTCATATTAAAATTAAGTTTATGGATTATTTATTCTAAGGTATTAATCAAGAGATGTTGCTTGTTTCCTAGTATAAGTTCTTAATCTAGGTATGTTTATGTGTTTAGTATAAACGAATAAAACTGTTTATAAATTATACAAAATTTTGGTTTGGTATTATTATGCCAAGCAATTTTACTTTATTTCAACGCCTATAATATAAATATTCACAATTAAATGCACAAGCAATACAAATAAAAGTTACTACATGTCTTTATATCTACTATGATTGCAAATTCGAAAAACTCTTACGTGAAATTGATAAGAGGATAACATTATTTTCGTTTCACGGCAAACAGTGCTATCTAAATGACTGCATTTACCTATATTGAAGTCCAAAAACGACAGTGTTTTTTTTAAAATATAGGTAGGTAGTTATAGGTAAGGTTTTAAAATAGCTGGAACGTGTAGATAAAATTTTAAAAAACTGTTTAAAAATACCTCTGAATAATATTGTGTTTGTGGTTATCTTTAACCTTATTAACAACCTTTTTTTCACGGAATCTCGATAGACCGGAAAGAGGTATTTAATTTTCAAAATATAATGAAGACCTCGGTGTGACTTCTATAATGTATTCTAGGTCACAAAAATTTCTTACATCAAGCTCACAATAAAAGCACTGTGCGTCTTTACACTCATGCGCTTGCTGACAATAACTTGGCCAATATGAATGACTAGAGCATTAGAGATTTAGGTTTTTAAAAATCCCGTGGAAACTTGTTGTTTTTCCGGGATAAAAAGTAGCCTATGTCACTTTCCAGATCTTTTACTATACCCATGCAAAAAATCACGTCGATCTGTGGCTGTGTTACAACGTGATTGAAGGACAAACCAATAAACCAACAAACAAACACACTTTCGCATTTATAATGGCGGGTAGTGATAAAATTTACAATACTTACCAAAAAATATATATCTGGGCTGGTAAACGTTATAATCAGTACTCGTCTGTGTTTATATTTCTTAATCTTTCCGTAATTTAGGTCGTTGCGTTTTATAAGAGCACACAAAGATAAAACGAAATAAGTAGGTAGGTAGGTACGCGAACTTTTTTTATGTATCAACTCAAATATGCAAATCAAATTATCTTGATGGTTAGTAAACTTTAAATAAAAGGCTGTTCGACTGAAATAACAATCTTGCGTTGTACGGGATCGTGTAGCGGTACTGCAACTGTTCATTTACAGCCGAAATTAGTAATCAATCTATCTGTAAACTGTCGATAAGTTTCTTAGCAAAGTTGTTATTGGTCCAAATATCTTCTTCTATATATATAAAAGGAAAAGGTGACTGACTGACTGACTGATCTATCAACGCACAGCTCAAACTACTGGACGGATCGCGCTGAAATTCAGCATGCAGATAGCTATTAGGTATTATGACGTAGGCGTCCGCTAAGAAAGGATTTTTCAAAATTCAACCCCTAAAGGGGTAAAATAGGGTTTTGAAGTTTGTATGAAAGTCTGTCAGTTTTGAAGTCAGAATCGCGAAATTTGTAGTTAATATTTTTGAAATTAGCAGTATGACATATTTTATTAAGCTCATGTTAAAATCTCATTGTTAAAGATCAACCCTAAAATGGGGGTTTAAAATTTGTTTGGGAACTCCACGCGGACGAAGTCGCGGGCATAAGCTAGTAACAAATAAAATCAAATCAAATAATTATTTATTCAAAATAAGTAATAAATTATACTTTTTGATTGTCGGTTGTTGGATTTGTAAGATATAGGTAGTGGTGATAATTTTTACGTGAACTTAAAACTAAAGCTACGAACGATTATCTACACCACTGATGTAGGAAAAATGTACCCCCTACACTACACTATCCACACGAATAGTATAAAGAGCTAAAGTCGGGTAAAGTCAAATTAAATCAAGACAAGATACCTAATTATTCTTATTCAACAAACACTGCAAGTTTGTAAATCACAATAATGTGTCAATAGCTGTGGTCAATAGAGACCGTTTCAAGTGGGATTTTAGATAACAAAAAACGATGTATGGGCAGTGGCGTGCACAAGGTTAGAAGCCAGGGTAGGCATTAGTTGGGTAGGAACCTGTTTACTGGCAGGTCATAATGAAAAATATGCATTGATCTATTACAACTTGGGTAAGCAGTGCATTTATGCCTCTATGACCTGCACGCCACTGTGTATGGGAATGGGAATGTCCTATTCGTTGTGGGATTTTCTACGTCTACACTGATATTATAAAGAGGTAAAGTAAGTTTGGGGGTAATCTTTGAAACCAATGATCCTATTCTGAAAATTCGTTCACTAATAGATAACAACATTATCTTTGAGTGCTATAAGTTATAAGTTATAACTAATATTTTATAATTTTATATTTTATAATTTCTAAGCAAACTAATGAAAACCATAATGCAGTGAATTTGTATATTATATAGTAATAATTGTGTAGAAGTTGTTAGTGTAAACAAATAAATTAAAAAAAACCTAATAAAAATAACAAGAGCCCCCGTGCTAAACTGCTAACCCGATGCGGGATAGCGCGGGTGACGTGCGGGTGTGCGGGGCATCCCCATACCTCATACCCCGATTGCGATCTCAACCTGTCGCGTACTATACTCGTGTGTACACAATTAATTAAAAGTTGACCACAAACCACGAAGGTCGTTATAATTCAGTAATGATATTGTGCTGCGTTAATCCTCAGGTGGAAACAAAATGTAGACCACCGAAAAATCTGCACTGTAAAAATATGACTGCAAAAGAAATGGTGTAGCATTATTTCTATGATAGTGTGTTATCTATGTTTCTATGGGCTCTACGGGCAGCGGCACGCGCAGCTCGCTGTCTCAACCGTGACGCGTGCGCGAACTGACTCGCTTGAAAAAGGACCCCGGATGGGTTCGAAACTAGTTCGAAACTAGTAGAAACTAAACACTCACGATAGTTTAAACGCTAAAGTAGCATTTCTACTCTATCACTAAAATAATGAAAACGGTAATGGCTGGAAACTTGATTTGTTTTAAGCTAAAACCTTCTTTTTAGGGTTCCGTACCTCAAAAGGAAAAACGGAACCCCTATAGTATAGGGGTATATATCACTTTGTTGTCTGTCTGTCTGTCAAGAAACCTACAGGGTACTTCCCGTTGACTTAGAATCATGAAATTTGGCAGGTAGGTAGGTCTTATAGCAGACATAAGGGGAAAATCTGAAAACCGTGAATTTAGGGTTACATCACACAAAAAAAAAAAAAATTGTGGTCATGACTTAATAAGTAGTATTTTCAATTTTCGAAGTAAGATAACTATCAAGTGGTGGTATCATATAAAAGGTCTTCACATAAAACAGATTTATATTTTGGCCGGTTTTTTTAATATGAATTTCAACAATATGGTAATATATAGCTATTTTAGTTTTCCTTAGTTTACATAAAAGGTGAAAGAGAAGCAACTGGCTGAAATGCGTACTGTACTCGGCCCATGGGACCTTGTTACCGCGATCACCATGAAAATCATGCTACGAGTGAAACACCTAACTCCAAGACACCTATTGTAAGACCAGAATCTCATGGCAAATAGGCATAGGCAAATTTTCGGCATAATCACGAAATTTATGCATTTAAAAAAACCAAATAATTTTCACTATGACAATGATACATTTAATATTCACAGAGTGCAGTGTTGCTAACTTTGGAATTTCATTTCCGTATTTTTCATGAGATTCTGGTCTACCCATAGCATCGGACGAATCGTGTCGCTTAGGCGTTTCTCCGAGGAGGTTTCTGCGATTTGTTCATCTTTCAAGTAAATTAAGGAAAACTAAAGTATAGGTACGAAGCTTACTTTCTGAATCATCAAGTAAAATTACCAAATATCAAAATGTTAATAACATATTATTATCTTTATTTAGGTAAAAAAGAAGCGGTGATATCACCGAGGACGTGATAACCTAGTGGTTAAGAGTTCGGTCTTCTATTTAGGGGATCCTGGGTTCAATCCCGGGTACGCACCTCTAACTTTTCGAAGTTGGGTGCGTTTTATATCACTTGGTTTATAATGCTGGAGAAAAAGGTCCGTCGCTTACGAGGGAAGTGTGTTCAGATGATGTTGATAATGATGATTTATAGGTATTTAATAAAAATGTAACCAATTCTTACTGGAAAAACTGAAGACAATTCTGTTTTCCTAAGTGTTTTCCTGTTGCTGAGTAGGTAATAATCCAAAGGTTTGTCCACATTTTTATTGGATATTTTTAGCGTTTAATATTTTTGTCACCGAAAAAATTTAAAATCTCTTAGTGAAACCATAGTCGCTTAGTATTTTGTCAATAAAACAATATGATAGCCATATGTCCTTCCCCGGAATGCAAGCTATATTATTTGTATTAAATTTCGTCAAAATCGGTTGTACGGTTGAGCCGGAAAAGCTAGCAGACAGACAGACAGACACACTTTCGTATTTATAATATTAGTATGGCTGGATTACTGGACAGATTTGACTGAAAGGAATGGAGATAGCTACTCTGACTTGACACGCTACTTTTTATCCTGGAATATCAAAGAGTTCCCGCTGGATTAATAAAACCTTTTTCACGGCCCACCGTTTACAGTGCGACAAGGCTCTCTTGGCACTTGAATGACATTGACAGGGGGGCGCTGTTTGAGAACATAGGCTTAGAATATTCAAACAAGAACAAAGGGACACTTGACTGCAACGTTAGTTCTGATTTTCGCCACGCGCCAAGATAGCCTTGTTTGCACTGTAACTAATTTTGACAAAGTTTATATCCCGAGATATAGACATAGAAATTTATTTATTCATTTATTTATTATTCTGGATATGGACTTTGGTTACGTACTATCATGCAAAACCAAACAGATATTAATTTGAATTTTTAGTTAAACCTAAATCCACACGGATGAAGTCGCGAGCATCATCTAGTAAATTATATTTTAAAATCTAGTGGTTTGAAATTGGAACCTATTATTTAATTAGTCATGTTTATGGTTTTACATGGGGCCGCTAAATGTGGAGGAATCTTTATAAAGGCACGCACCAGAATAGTGCAAAGACTCTTACCTACTTATAGTACCTATCTATTCGTCATGTATATCAGCTCCTATATAAAGAAGTGTAAGTGTTTATATGCCACCATTAAATTACGCACCCTTAACGTAACAATAGCTCCGTTAGAATAATTACCCTGTTATTACCGAATTTCGTCACAGTTTTTGGCTATTATTTAAGAATTTGTAATTTTGAAGTCGGGAGCTACAAATTGAAAATTTTAAATTTTTGCATAAAAAATAAAGGGTGGATAAATTGAAACAGACCCGACTTGGATATTCCGTGACATTTGAAGAATAGTTAGTTAGTGTCACACTCCTCAAAGCTTTAAAAGAAAGAGAAGGAAAAAATAAAATGGATAAAGGGCATTTGATCCGATCTGCTACGCGTTACATCGCAGGAAGACAAGCGTTGCAAACGGTGTACTGGCGGCGTACGGCAGAAGATGGCAAAGTTCTGAAGACAACCAAAATGACCTTCTTTGGCAAACACGACGAGCCTAACAGTGTGGAAACCGCTGAAACTTTCGCGAAAATTCGGGAAAGATATTCTTAAAGTTTTAACTTTATATTATAAGTAATCAAAACGTTCTATTTTGTGGCTGTGATAGGTTACCTACCTAGGGTTCCTAAATACCTATTTATGTTTCGTTAGTTTTGAACTGTTAAATTAATATTATAAATCTCTAGATGAGCTAAGCTTATACAATTATCCACGTTACATAATAATAATAATAATTAATAATTAATTATTATTATTATGTTTAGTTTATGATTATATTATATGAATTTGTTGTACCTAACCTGTAAATATTTTATCTTAAATAAATAAATTATTTTTATTATTAATTGTATTTTAAAAAGTGAAGACAAATTATTGGCATGCTTGGTGTACGCGACTACCTATTAGGTATATTAATATAGCTTTTATCAATTTCTTTTTAATCAACTTTGTGGAAATGGCAGCCATTTCAATTTTCATTTCGACTAAACAAGGGTACTTGCATTTATTTAGCAATTTCTCATGATGTAGAAGTCCTACAGACCCAAAACTAGCTTTATTCGATAGCTAAAAATGTATCTAACAAATAAGTGTTACAAATATTGTCTAGTTTTGTCATATAGTAAACCGAAAAAAACATTCCAATTATTATTTATAATTAGGTTATTTTTTTGTTTTTTAAGATTTTTGTGAAAACTAGGTCATTAACCTACCTGCTTGTTTTTTGAATGTTTTGGATAGAAAAAGATATTTTCTAAAAATTAACACCAAAATGAAAGCTTTTGATCAAATAATTTAGGAGTTATGACAGTTTGAATTTGACCTTTTATGAGCATCCTGTAATATGGACAGAAATAAAAAACGATATCAATCATTATATGGTTTTTAATTTAGCAGAAAACTACATAAAATAAAAAATAAAAAAAATGTGTAATTTTCTGCTAAATTAAAAGCATAAAAATGAATCGCTAAATGTGTTGCTGATCGCAAATCTCGAGAACAGCTGAACCGATTTCGCTAATTCTTTTTTTATAATATTCCTTGAAGTACGAGGATATTAGCTTGCGAACTTGTCCGCGTGGACTACACAAATTTCAAACCCCTATTTGACCCCCTTAGGGGTGGAATTTTCAAAATTCCTTTCTTTGCGGATGCCTACGTCATAACAGCTATCTGCATTCAACCCGATCCATCCAGTAGTTTGAGCTGTGTGTTGATAGATCAGTCAGTCAGTCAGTCACCTTTTCCTTTTATATATTTAGATGTAATTTCTAAAGCCAACTTCATAAGAAGAAAAACTTACCTTAAACCACATGAACTTAATAGTATTTTTGTAACGTAAGGAAACTGTAAAGTAATTAAATTGGAACGCACTCGCGTGAACGCATTGTGCTTAGTATTTAAATTTTTAGCCAACTGTTTTTGTAATCAGTAGGTACAAAATAAATTAATAGGGCTCCATCTTTACCCTTTGGGTACGGAACCCTAATAAAAAACCGGCCAAGTGCGAGTCAGGCTCGCGCAATGAGGGTTCCGTACTACAGTCGTATTTTTTCGACATTTTGCACGATAATTCAAAAACTATGATGCATAAAAATAAATAAAAATCTGTTTTAGAATGTACAGGTGAAGACCTTTCATATGATACCCCACTTGATATAGTCACTCACTTCGAAAGTTGAAAATACTAATTATTAGTTCATGACCATAATTTAATTTTTTTTGTGTGATCTAACCCTAAATTCACGGTTTTCAGATTTTTCCCCAAATGTCAGCTATAAGACCCACCTTCCTGCCAAATTTCATGATTCTAGGTCAACGGGAAGTACCCTGTAGGTTTCTTGACAGACAGACAGACAGACAACAAAGTGATCCTATAAGGGTTCCGTTTTTCCTTTTGAGGTACGGAACCCTAAAAAGGGAGACTTGTTTTTATTTACGACCGATAAACAAAACGGAAAATTACGTTTTTCGGATACACGCAAATTGTTATCACAACTTGAAATGACGAAAAAATCTATTAGCGGACGGCCATTGACTAGTGATTTGATAACAAATGATAGTGATATAATAACAATTTGGCTGACGGAAAATAACAAAGTTATGACGGCATGACTCATACTTATCCATTCGAAGATACCTTTTCTTATGAAGGCTCAGTAGGTCAAAACTGACAGATGTAGGTATAATTAAGTTAGTGTACCCGTTGCAGTATTGTTAGGTTGTACGAAACCAGTATCTCTTTCTATAGGTCGATGTACAATATTTCCTGGGAGGTAAAGACCAATCACAATTATTTATATTCACAATTTAGCAAAATGAATTTGATTTGATTTATTCAAGCATGCGACCATGCGGCTATGTCGCATTAAGTTGCTCTGGTGTAAACGAAGCTTTATACGCTTAGTTGGTCCACAGTTGGTTACAAGACCAAACTTCGTCCTGACCATGTTTGGCATGCTTCCCGTTTTGCTCCATTGTGCACTTTAAGTAGATATTAGGTATGTTATAACTTCCCAGTGCGGAATTTCCTTCGAATTTCAACAAAGGGTTAAACAGAATGTAGATAACTAAACTTCCGCTATACCAGCAGCTCTTCCCGCCTGTCTAGTGTTTCCGAGAGGTTTGTATACTTATGTGCAACTTAGCACTTGATCAAAATAAAATTACATTTAAAAATATGGTTCCTACAAAGCTTTAAATGGGTTCCGTTCCATGGGCACACACCTCTAACTGTACGTAGTAATGTGTGTTTCAAGCAATAAAATATCACTTGCTCTTAGGGCGTTTGTGCACTCATCCGTATTAGGTTCGTATCCGTGATTCTTCGAAGTGGCCGTCATACAAATACGTATTCGATTCGTTTTTTTTTTCACGGATCTGTATAATCACGGATTAGTGCACAAACGCCCTTACGGTGCAGTAAAACATCGTGAGGAAACCTGCATACTTGAGAGTTCTCCATAATGTTCTCAAAGGCGTGTGAAGTCTGCCAATCCGCACTTGGCCAGCGCGGCGTGGCCTAAAATAACGCTATGGCCAAAACCCTTTTGGCCCACGATACGCGTTTTGTTTGTTTCAGTCTTTATATAGGTATTTGATGATATGGAGCGACGCGTGGCACGGATTATTCATTTAATTAAAATTGATATTACGAGTGGTAGACCGACGAAATTTAAATAAATCTAGCTGAAATAATATCGTTATTCGGTAATACAGGTATCATTTAACTAGGAACTGACAATGTAGAGTAGGTCAAATGCATACCAATAAAATGTTAATCGTAATGCAATATCTCACTTGCGCTACCGTAAATTTTGCCAGAACTGAAATCATTTGCCGAATCCGGATAGTGGAGCCACACCATTATATACCTAATTATTTAACTTATCTTGAAGGTTCCAACTCCCAACGCACTTGAACTGTGTTAGGCGACCCGGCACGGAAAATATAGGTAGTTTACTAGCCTTATTACAATTTTCGTCGTGATTGCTTTCCACTGGTGAAAGAATTTTCAAAATCGGTTTTGTAGTTTTAGAGATTACAACCTACAAACAAACTTACAAACTTTACCTTTTTATAACAGTATAGATATGAGTTTATATGGAGCAAAGTGTACTTGGGCGACGCGTGACGCGGTAGGCAACTGCGCTTCGACATCGAATCTGACAAATCAACTGGTTGTAGACATTCTAAAGTTTTGTCCATAACGTAGACTAAGAAAGGATTTACAGAAGTTCTACCCGAGCGAAGCCGGGGTGGATCAGCTAGTGTTCTAATAAGTAGATGTACAACATGGGGTTATTTAAAGAGAACCCAACAAATTCCTGAAAGGCTGCAACGCGAAAGCATTGGTGGTTCCTCTGATACTGCAAATGTTCATGGGCGGCGGTAATCACTTAACATCAGTGTAACAGGTGACCTGCCTGCTCGTTTGCTCGCCATTTTTATTTTTTAAAAGAAGTTGAGTTAAACGAAGAGAATTTTATTAAGCTCACTATATTGTCTTGGAAGATTATGTTTATGATGCTATTTTCCAGCAACAAAGGCGATAGCTCCGTGAGTTACTGGCCAAAACTGCAGTGATCCCGGACGTAAGAACCTTCTTAACTAACTATTCCTGACATTATGGGTATATTTTGTAGCTTTACTGAATTTAAGTTTCCTCCAGGAAATTCATAAAATGCGATTGTTGTAAAATAGCAACACTTATTGTACGGATATAGGTTTTATAGTTACTAAAAACTCGCTATTGTTAAACGAGTCTCTACCACAGTTCACGACAATTACCTTTGTTACCTTATGTTATAACATAAAACCTTATGTTATAACATGAAGCCTGAAAACATTACACTGCTTTTTGGGCAGTCGTAAGTATAAAATACCTACGTAGTGATGTTGGGTAGAATGTAAGTAGACTGCGCGGCGACTGTACTGTCGCTTATCTCTGTTTACGTTATGGCTTATCTAGCTCTCAAAAACATATTATGGTACTTTCAGAACCAGGATTAGTTGTTTTATGCAAATTGTGAGGCGTATTATAAACCCATTAGGAGATATTATGAGATTGAAGGATTTAAATAGAAGACGCGGCGGCTACGACTAAGCTTGCCTAATCGCCTGCCAGACATACTCGTACGGCACGGGTCTACTATCAGAATGTGAAGAGTTTAGGTTGTAGTCCACCACGCTGGCCGAGTGTGGATTGGCAGACTTCACACACCTGTGAGAAGATTATGGAGAATTCTTAGGCACATTAAGTTTCCTCTGCTGTAAACAACCTTTATTGTTAAAGCAAGTGATGTTCACTCACATAACTTCGAAAATTTTGAGGTTGCCCGGGGTATAACCCCAGATCCATCCAAATAGGCTAAGTCTTAACTGCTTTTTTCAGGGACAGAGCAGATAAAACTGCAAAATATTAATTCCTTATTCTATTCGAATGGAGTTGCTTTTTTTGAACTGAAATTATGCCCGACTCGATCTGATTAGTCGTTCAAATTGTGGCGGAGAAGGTCACTGGAAATGAACTGACTATACACAACACTCTCACTAGATGGCAGCACGGCTATCTTCCTCGAAAGTGAAAGTAGAACAAATATGAATCGCACTAACGGAGTTTTCTGAAATCTGCACTATGTATAGAAGTTACAAGATACAACCGTTGGCCCAGCTGGCGCCCCAAGCACAACACCGCTCGGAGGAGGATCTTCCTTCTGTTACGGTCGAGTACACACTCACAGCTCCCGTACAAAATCAAATCAATTTATTTCATGTTGGTCATCTAGTCTCTTATACTGCGTCTGTGACTCTACTACCGGTTCGGAATGAAGCTGAAAAGAGCCGGCCAGAAACTCAGCAGTTCTTTATTAATCGCTATTAGGTATTTTTTATTTAATAATTTACTCGCTCTTGCCTTAAATTTTGTTAGCCTAAATAAGTCTGTTTGTCTGGTAAGAGGATTCAGTCGTGGCTAGTCACTACTCTACCGGCAAAACCGTGCCGCCAAGAAATTACGATGCGATGCCGGGTATAAAACTGCCATAACCCTTCCAAGTTAGCAATAGCAACCCTAAAACGAAAGAAAAATTCCCTCTGAGAGGGATTGCATATTATTATCATCCAAAATAGTTGTATACAGAAATAATATTATGATTTTACTGGGATTTCAGTTGAGAGGACACGCTGAATATTCATGTTTGAATAAAGGGAATTTATTTTTCATTTTTGCGCACGATTTTTCGTAACACTCCTTTCAGTAAACAGATTTGTTACTGTCTCTTCCTTTTACACGTCGTTACGTTATGTTTAACGAAACTGATGTTTAGCAAAATCGTGACGATAGATTAAATCATTTTCGAGGAAGTAATGGTAAACAATCTAAGTTGAAGAGTAAAAAATTAAAAAATAACGTTATAAAATAAACTAGTTAAACAAACAGAAAACAAAAATACAGCAATATTCATTATCGGATCTAAAAAGACAAAAAAAAACCAGATTTTGGGTCAAAACACAGTTTTTTTAGTTTAAAAAGATTTCAAAATTTTATAATGCAAAAATGTTCCTTTTTGCGACGAATTCAGATTTAGAAAGAAAAAAATATAGGTATTTAAATATGGAAGTTATGATTTGCAATACTGAAATAAATTTTCAGTGTGGCCCAAGTAAAAAATAATAATCCGACCTTAATAAGTTTTAATTTAGAACAATATAGCTCGTCTATGACCTAATCTATGACCGATAAAGTAATGTTACAGTTGAGCTAACTTCAACAATAAAGATGGATCGACGTTAGACAATAGAAACTCTTTTTCTTTTCATAATTAAAAACTAATTAATCTTCCGCTTAGAAAGTCAAGTTTGTCATCCTTGTGATAAAAGCTGAATGACTGTTCGTCTTTTAGTTTTAACCCCCGACATTTATTTGTACATATCTTTTTCGCTTTTAAAAGCTTTAAAAATATGTTAAAGTTAGGAGGTTAAATAAAAGATAAGTAGGTATAAGTATCTATTCAGATGGACCACACTCTCTCATCTTATCTCAACTCAACATACCTATACCCACTGCGGTCTCCTCTCAGAATCAGAAGGGTTTAGGTTCACGGGTATAGGCCAACACGCTGGCCCATACGGATTAGCTGACTTCAAAAACCTTAGAAAACATTATGAAAAACTGTCAGGCATGCAGGTTTTCTCACGATGTTTTTCTTTACCGTTTTAACAAGTGATAGCCTAGCCTATCACCGCTTTTTTTATTAATGATGCATATAAATAAAAAAATTATAAAATGCTTTTGATTCGCCAAGGTATATCTAAATTCTAATTACTACTAATGCGGAATGCCCTTCCTACCAATAAGATATTATCGATTATTAGTAGATGTGGCACGTCTGAATAGTCACTAAGGCCTCAGGCCTGTCGTACAGAATATATTCATAAATTAAAATAATGCCAGCAGTTTTTCCAATCCTTTCTAAATGATAATTTTTTATATAATAAAAACGTTAATTTTTTACCCCAAAAAATATCAAGTGAAATTTTATGAGTTTTGTTTGATTTATTGTTTTTAACTAGGTCGAACTTTTTTTTCTTGATTATGTTAAATCATAAATCAATATCAAAAATATCAATTTAAACACTGACTTAAATATTACGTCGACGACGACTGGATTTCAAACGGGTCGTTCGTTAGTATCTGATTTATTTGGTTCCAAAACCGTGAAAAATTTTGTTCGCTTGGGCATAATATTATCGATGACTTTAAAGTACCTAGGTGATTGGTGTTAGATAAATTAAGTGTAACTTAGGTAGGTAGGTGCTATTTGGTATTATGTGGTAAAAGGAGCAATTTAGATCAAAACCCCTCATTGTTTATTCACTGTCAGGATATACGAGAAATGGGGTTTCAATTTATTCAGGTCCGTAGAAGGCAGAATACGAGTACCTATGTGAAATAATTATTATGTTAAGTACAACGAAGCGTCTTGAGGACTTTATTGTGAGATCAGAATGCCTTTAATAAGAGCCGAAATTTATCACAACAAAAACTTTTGTTGGTATTCATAAATATTTTATGTAGACGAGAGCAAAACTCGTGATAAAATTTTGTTTTAGGCAGTCGTTGGAGCTATTGAAAACTCTTGTATAGACGCGAAAGCATATATTTTGCGGAGAATTAAATAAATTATTTAGTAAGGAGGTTATGCTGCGAAGAATTTTATGAACTTTGTTGTCAATAGGCGGAATTATATTTATCTGTACTAAAATTATAAATGGAAAAGAACATTTTTTGTTTATATAGGTTTAACATTCAATCACGCTGCAACGGAACAATGGGTGGAACGTGGTTTTTGCATGGATATCTGAAGGAAAATACATGGTGTAACCAGAACGCCAGCAAAAACTGAGCGTTATTGTTATTACTACCTAAACACAATCCAATACCAATAACCATTTGCCTCATTCCGTAGTTTTAGTGATTTTTCAAACCCGCAATGTATAGCGTGCAAAACTCGGGTCAATGACTCACCTACGACGTGGCATTAATTCCGAGTGGCCTACTTACGCAACGTTCGTTGACCGTGAACGTGTTCGTATCGTGAAATTTGACAAAATATAGGATTATTTAAATATTTTTTGCGTTTTTTTCTGGTATCAGTATATCAGTAATCATCAGTACTATCACCTGTCTTTGTTAAACATCTGTATAGTTAAACATCTGTAGAATAACAGACAAGACTTTTAATGCCGGAAAATCAAAGAGCTACTAAGTATTTCCTGTTATCTCTTAGACTTAAAGAACTTTTCAGTATTTAGCCGGAAGTGAGTATCCTTTATGTAACAAAACGGCGGCGTTTGTAACCGCGAGGTCTACTTTAGTGCCGATTTGATCCCGATAGACCTTTGATCTATTATTGTGTTCAGCAAACAAAGCAGGCACCATGATTACGAAACGCCCTGAAGACAAACAATAAACAAACTTGATCGATTGTCGATTCAAGTTGTTTCACTTTATCCAACTTAAGCGATAACGTCATACTTTGTTTTGCGTATAAATTGACACTGAAATCCTTTTAAAGCCGTAGACAGTAAATAAGTTGCTTTAGATTAAGTAAGACAAGAAAGTTTGAGATCCCCAAAACGTTTTATTGAACAGTAAAGTGGATTTAACGAGAGAAAATGAAATAAAAATGTTTGCTTGTATTTAGATATTGTATAGGTAGAAGCAGGCGTTACTTTGCGGAAATCCTTGATATACAATGAACCAAAAGCTTAATTTGCTATAATCCACTGAAACAGGTCGAATCTGTATGGTGCAACATGCAGCATGCGACATGCTGCATGTTGCATGCCCGCCCTCCCAAATGATTATAATTTTTTTTTTTTGCAATTGTAAGGTCTACACTCTACATCTCCTAAGGATGCTTCGGTGTCGGGGCGAAACGTGCGTTGAGTGTGTTTTGGGATTTGTATGGTGCTGCGTGGTGGTGGTGGTGTGTATTGCTTGCCTGGTGGCTGCTTTTCCTGCATGTATAGCAGTACGAGTTTAACCTTTAATTAAACTATCCAAGTTAGCCCGCTTCCATCTCAAACAGGTGAAACCACAGTAAAAGGCTAATAGTAATAATTTTGTCATCGAATAAAAAAATTGCACCAGTCAGCAATAAAAGTTTCGTCTATCCAGCAATAATATCTAATAGGGTAAGAAGGGAATTCCAACCGAAGTCAAATGAATCAACCATTCACTTGATTACTCGAAAGCGCTTGTAAAAGTTTCTATTTCTATTTAGGTTCGTTTTCTTATTGGAAGATCCAAGAATGCTCTCCTTATCAGGACAATACTCTCTCAGCGCCTCACTGAATAGTGGGTACTAGGTAAATAAACTGTATTGCGTAAATTTACTTATTGTTTTAAAGCCTTTGTCGAACAGAACGCGTAATCAGCGCGCGTCGCGAGTCAAGACGTAATAGCGTCGCATTAACATAGTGTCGCTTGCATCTAGCGCGCACGGCGCTGCTATGCGATGCTGATGAGATGCATCATGCACGATAAAGCACCGCGCCGCCACTTTGAAAAAAATTACAGATTTGTGTACGCTTGGTTGTCTTGAGTGAATATTTAATAATTTTTATAATAGTCTTTTTTTATTTGTAGATTAGAGCTTGGCTGCAACTGGACCTTCTGGCAGGCTGCAAGTGATATTGCAGTCTGAGTCGGAGCGCACTTGCCTAGAAGATGCCTATTCGCTCTTGACTTGAAGGTGGAAAAACAAGATGACCAGAGACAATATATATCCTATATTAAAAGTGAACTGGAAAACTGATGCCGGAAGGACGTTCCAAATCCTAACAGTTCCAATTAGAAACTAGGTGACAAATCGCTTCGTAAGTGTCCGTAGAATTTCGTCTATGTACACATGCAGACCTTGAAGATGCCTTGCGGTAAAGGAGGAACCAGGTCAAACAGTTCTTGGGCAGACTCTCCGAAAAGTATTGTGTGGAACAGAGCATGTAACCAGTTTTACGTCCAAAATTCATGACGCTATTATGCCACGTTATTGACGCTCTGACAAGCGTACGTACCTCTACGTACCTACGCATTCTGTTTGAAATTGCCTTAAGTAAATTTACGCAATTTCCACTTAGAGGTGTGTTTGACTTGTTTGAATAGAAGTGGGTACACGTATAAAGGTAGACCGCTTTTGTTATTAAATCAAAGTCTAATGTTTCCAGACTGCTTTATTGCGGCTAGTATATCTTGGGAATGGGCGTTAACAGTCGATTCGTCTACGTGTGTTCACAAGTTACCTTTGTAAGTTACAGTCTTTGTTCTTGTTGGCGGGTAGAGTGACAATAAAATAAGGTTTATTGCTTTTAATTTTCTCTTACCTTCTTACGAGGGTCTTTTTAATTATGTTTAGCTATAGCACAACTCTTACTGATAGTACTTTTTGATTACTACCAGTTAGACTTACGCTGCATAACAATCATGGAAAGCAATGATGAGGTTTAAGTTTGAGCACATTTGCCTAGAAACTAGTTATCCAATTATATCATATAAATTTACCAAAATGTCCGAAACGCACACAGCGTTGTGGCAGTGACGACCGATGGCAGTCGAATAGCATAGACATTCTCAGCTCAGTGATCCAAACCAAACAGGATCTTGGCGCTGGGTAGGTAACGTTAAACCAAGTTGCAAGTCAGACGGGGGTATCAGTTTTTTATTTCATAAGATAGGCTTGCGCTTGATCACAATCATGCCTTAAGGCAATGAGTTCACTTGGAGCGTAGTTGCTCAGGAGAAAAGTTTGAAAGTCCGAACTTATCCTTTTCATTTCCTCCGTGCCTCGCAGAGCATGACGTTATGTCGTCCCAGCATTAAAAGTTAATACGTGAAATCCTGTAATCTGGTCAAGTCAGATGCGAAATGATCTGGCCCACTGTATTAATATTTCAAGAAACCTAGTGGTTTTCTTGAAATATGGTATGGAAATGGTAGTCCACTATGATTAATGGAAAAGGGTCTTGAATCTCAGCAATAAGGAATTTGACGCAGGGAAAACCTACCACAGGTTAGCTGGCAGATCTAGTTTTCAGCTCTTATAAAGGTAGATACCTATTTAATGTAATTTTAGAGATTACAGATGCTGACAATAGCATCGTTAAGTCATTAGCTGGTCACAGAGGAGCGTAATTACCAGACTCTCAGAGACATAAAGTAAATTCTATAGATATAAGATTATCGAATGTGCGTAGGTATTCACTAGTCAGCTTGATAAGGGACTAAGTATTGTGTATAGACCTCATTGTTGGCGGAATATCATATTAAGGCTTTGACAGATACAAAGCGCGAAAGCAAATTGCTTCGTCAGATTGAAAGCACGCAGTCACGTATATGATTAGTGATACAAGGAACTCCGCTAGCCTCGATATCCCAACGGTCTAAAGTCTGAAAGGTCGACGATTCAAACGTATCCTTTGCAATTTGAACTATTATACTACTTACCTAGCAAAGGAACATACTTTAACTTATAAAATACTAGCTGATGCCCGCGACTTCGTCCGCGTGGAATTAAGTTTTTTAAAAATCCCGTGGGAACTCTTTGGTTTTCCGGGATAAAAAGTAGCCTATATCACTCTCCAGGTCTTCATCTATACCCATGCAAAAAATCACGTCAATCCGTTGCACCGTTGCGACGTAATTGAAGGACAAACCAACAAACCAACAAACCAACAAACAAACACACTTTCGCATTTATAATAAGGGTACTGATTCTTACAAAAATTGCACCAATAAAAGTTAATTAAAAAAGTCTTTCAGTAGTTTAAGTCCTCCAGTGTGAGGTAGTGAAGTCCTCCAGTGTAATGAATAAATAAATGAAAATAAATTGCGCTTGCCCTTACAGTTCCTTAAATAAAACTTGTAGAAGCCGGTTTGGATTTGCTGAAATCATACGCATCGTTGTCGTCATACGTCGTGTGTGGCTAAGGCTTTAATATGGCAAATAATGCGAATATTATTATGCTGTATTCGTATTGGGCATTGGCTAACGTAGATAATATTGTGATGTAACAATGCTGACCACAAATAATACAATTTGGTGATGTGACTTATGAAGGCCACATTCGAAGTTTATCTACTGTTTTCATTCGCAGAATGCGAGTTGATTTTACTAACGAATAGAGACCGAATAGGTAGGAAGTAATCGTACAAGAATACAGATAAAATGAAGAAATGACAGATATTATGTCTTAAAAAAACTGGCCAAGTGCTTGTCAAAACTCAGAATTCCGTCATCCGTTAATGCCATGCCATATTTCATGATTCTAGGTCAACGAGGTCAACGGCTTTGATTCCCTACCATAATATTATAGTCACATGAGTAGATAGGTTCTTGACAAGCCTGATAGACAGACAGACAGACAGGCAACGAAGTGATCCTATAAGGGTTCTCTTTTTTCTCTGTAGATATGAAACCTATATGAAGGACCCTGAAAATGGTAATTACCTTATTCCGTATATTTTAACAAAAGTAAATTAATAATGTTTTAACGTTTAAGCGGTAGGTATACGAAACACTCGGCCTCATATTTCAAGCCGGTCGCACGGGTGAAGTGAAATGAACTTTAATAGCGGCACCTGGCCTCAGAAACTCTGGGAATTTAAATTGAAATGAAACTCTCAGACGGCGCGTAAAGCCTTCTTCTGGAATTATGTATATTGGAACAGCGTTTATTGAAACGCATTAATGAGTAAACACAAGCGCTGATAGTCTAGTGGTTAACAAAGCGATGATAGCCTGGATGTTAGGACGTCGGCTCTCTTTTCGGGAGGTCTGGGGTTCGATCACGGGCAAGCACTTCTAACTTTTCGGAGTTATGTGCGTTTGCAATTAAATCCATATCAATGTAGAAGAAACCGGCTTTACTCACGTATTTAGTCGACGCTAGCCCAACACGCTAAATCATATAATCCCTAATAATAATCTATACTAATCCTTTCTTAGTGGAGATCTATGTTAAGAGAAAACGTCATGCAAAATTTTAAGTTTCTAGACCTGCAGTTTAAAATGTAATATGGCATTCTGAATAAAATAGACACAGCAATGTGCTGTGTAGGTATGTCTTGAAAATATGGGCTAAAAACCGAATTCAAATCGGTCAAGTCTTTTGGCTTCACGGACATACATCTATCTCCTATCTAGGTATATATTCTGACTGACTGACTTATATATCAAAGCACAGCCTAAGCCGCTGGTCCCAGTGACATGAAATTTAGAGGGTGTTTTCTTTGTAAAGAGTGGTTATCCACTAAGGAAGGATTTTTCGAAATTCCACCCCTAAGGGGGTTAAAATATATGATAAGGAAGTTTGTATGAAAGTCTGTCATTTTTAAAGTTACATCGATGAAAATTGGTATTTAAGCTTTTGGTTAAGAATTAACATAATTATGTTTTACGATTTTCAAAAATTCTACTCCCGAGGGGGTTGAAAATTTGTATGAAAGTCCGTCATTTTTCAAGTTATTTCCATAAAATTTATATTTGGGATTTTGGTTACAAAAGAATAAATACATAGGTACCTATTTCAGGGTTTTTGAAAACTACCCCACGCCGATTTTCTAAATTCCACCCGAGCGAAGCTGGGGCGGGTCAGCTAGTCTAGTAGGTACATATACGAGTTACAGGTCGAATTGAGAACCTCCTTTTTTGGAATTTTGTAGACAGTAAAAAAAGCGTTCAGGCCTGCCGCCTGGTTGGATAAATATTGACTTACAATAGGCTACTTGACAATTTTTTTAAGTTGGTCTTAAATGGTTAATATTTGTCCTATTATATCAAAAAAATTAACACTATATTTTTTTGCGCCCTAAAAACCGTAAAACTTTAATTTAAAAAAATATTTTTCTTAGACAGGTGAAAACAACAGGGTTATACTGTTGTTTACAAATGCATGACGTCAGAGCACAGATAATCTATCGGCCAAACATGGCCGACAGTGTTTTCACCTGTCTAAGAAAAATATTTTTTTAAATTAAAGTTTTACGGTTTTTAGGGCGCAAAAAAATATAGTGTTAATTTTTTTGATATAATAGGACAAATATTAACCATTTAAGACCAACTTAAAAAAATTGTCAAGTAGCCTATTAGGAACTCTGTACAAATTAATGTTTTCAGACAAACCCAAACAGTTCGGATGGAACAAATTGGGAAATATACAAACTGGTCCAGCCTGAACAAATTGAAAATGTAGACCCCTTTCATCTAATTGGAGCGATTAATTTAATTCTTTAGATACAAGCTTTAACTGTTTAGGGAAGGCCTATGTCTAACAGTGGACGTCCACATGCTGATGATGATGATGATGATGAAAAGTTTATCCATCCTAATATTATAGATGCGTAAGTATGTCTGTCTGTCTGCTAGCTTTTCACGGCACAACAGTTAAACCGATTTTGATTAAATTTGGCACAGAGCTAGCTTATATCCCTAAATTTCTAAAATATATGTATTTGTATCAGGTGGCCAGATTAATCCCGCATCGTAGTTAATACGTTTATTAATAAAATGATCTCAACAATTTCGCAACAGTTCCCAAACTTTGGGTCATGAATCTGGTACGTGACGCGAATGGTAAGCACCCTTAATGACTCCATTCACTCCATCCAGCTAACATCCTCCTATAACATGTATGAAGTAGATAACACTGAAATATAGGGAAATATTTAAATCTCCGTTACCTATGGGACGGGTAAAATAATAAATAATGAATTTTGGGACTCGTAGTGGGTGCAAGCTTTTGAATGAATCTAAATATATAAAAGGAAAAGGTGACTGACTGACTGACTGACTCACTGACTGACTGAACTATCAACGCACAGCTCAAACTACTGGACGGATTGCGCTGAAATTCGGCATGAAGATAGCTATTATGACGCAGGCATCCGCTAAGAAGGGATTTTTGAAAATTCAACCCCTCGCGAGCATAAGCTAGTGAAATACAATATTCTTTACTACTGCCCGCGACTTCGTGGATTTAGGTTTTTAAAAATCCCGCGGGAACTCTTTGATTTTGCGGGATAAACAGTAGCCTATGTCCTTCCCCAGGATGCCAGCTATCTCTGTACCAAACTGCGTTAAAATCGGCTGAACGGATGGGACGTGAAAAGTTAGCAGAGAGACACACTTTCGCATTTATAATATTAAGTATGGATTGTACATCATTATAAAGACAATATAAAAGTAGCACAATTTAGCACTCTTCGTTTTGAAGCGATCCACAGAAGAGATCTTTACCAGGCAACCAGATTGAGGAGGATTTAATGACAAGCGAGAAAGGGTTTAGGGTGTACGGGTGAACTACGGTGTACTTACATAAGTTTGGATGGATCGCGTGGATTTAGGTTTTCCAAAGACCCCGTTGGAATTTCATGACGCCGCGGCGCGGCAGGCGCGCGGCGCGGCGTAGAGACTAGAGACCGTCGCGCGTTGCGTCCGCTAAAGCCTATTTAGTCGAGTCGCCCTGTTAACTTCAATATAAACAAACAACCTGGAACTTTTTTCATTACACGTTTTATAACGCAACTGTATTCGAACGTTAAACGTAGGGACCACCGGTAGAGACAATGAATAAAGTTGTGCCAGAACTCGTACAGTTTGCAACGAGCTTATTAGTTGTTTATCCAGTTATAAAAACAGTTTACCTACTGCATTCATATGTTTATGTTTGTTTTAATAGATTTCCGCTTGAATTTATGTATGTTGTACTTTCCTAACATCCGATCCTGTAACCGGTTTCAGTATTTTTTTCAAAAAGACTAATAATCAACATTCCATAACTTATCGACAGCAAATAAATTGAATATTGAAATCCGACGTAAATGCTATAACTGACTTTCAACTCTGACGTAACATGGACGCTACAATGACGTGAAATATACCTTACATTCAGACCTTATAGAATAAGGTCTGAATGTAAGGTCTATTTCTATGATAGGTAATTATAGTTTCGAGATTAGTCAAATCGATTTCAGCTTTCCTGCTTTTAAGAGGGAATAGAGGAATAATAAGTAGAGGAGAACCAGCGTAACCGACATATTCCAAGGGTGGAAATGGTGGTGGTAGGGGTGACATAGTTCGAAAAACTAATAGACGTTTGAGCCCCCAAGGTGTTGGAATGGTGACAACAAAAACAGCGTTGGCTAGACCTACGAGTAGGTGGAAAGACGACAAGGGATAGGGAGCTAATGGATCTAGGTTGCGCAATACCGTGGCGTGTGGAAGTTCCTACAAGACACCTATGTCCAACAGTGGACTTGACGACGACGAGGGAAAATTAAATTTATTATTATTAAAGAAAATAATACTATATATTTAAAGACAATCTTAACGACGAAAACAGAGTTTTATGGAGTTAAACGGCTGAGGTATTATGAATATAAATCCTTCAGTGCTGACTGCTGAGTCTGACGCAGCGATGAAACATTTTATTATCACGGCACTCGTCTTTTTGTCAAAAATAATCTGTTTCAACGACAAATAAGGCTGAGACATTTTACTATTCTGTATTCTGTGAACATAAAAAAACCCGGTCAATTGCGATTCGAACTCGCACATCTAGGGTTCCATTTAAAATATTTAATTTTTTGAAAATTTTGATGGTGGCCACTTTAAATTTTTATTTATTTTTTGTTATTATAGCGGCAATAGAAATAGACATTCTGTGAAAATTTCAACTCTCTACCTATTACGGTTCACGACATACAGAGCCCACTGACAGACCGACGGACGGACAGACAATGAAGGCTTATAAATAGTAATAGGGTTCCGTTGGCACTCTTCGGGTACAGTAACCTAGTACCTAATTTAACAACTTTCAACAATGATAAAACATTGACTTAAATACACGCCTTACAAAAAGTAACTAAAAATCTTTTTCGTGAAAACATAATATTGTCCGTCATATCTCAAGCGTGCTTTAAAAATGTTCCATTAACATAATGAAGGCCGTTACAGAACTTAATTTTCGCAAAAAGTATTTTGTAACAGTAATTTTTACTCGCACTTTTCCCAAATCCTGTCCCTTTGTTTTCCTGAATTTCCTGAAAATAACGCGATCCCTAAGTAGATTCATGCGCTCACATCATATTCATCACACAGCGCTTTGTATTTACCTATTTTATATATTTTTATGATTAAAGCATTTATTTTAGAAAGTACCTAATTAAAATCTTTAAGGCCAAAGTATAAAATATCAAAGAACTTTAATTTGTCCGTAGCCTGAATTAGAAACTAAGCATTATCTAGATTTTCTTTGTCTGAAGAAGTACTTCTAGAATGCTGCAGAGATTAAAAGCTTTGTTAAGTTTTTAAAACATTGATCACAATAAACATAGTAGGTATATATAATTAGAAGATCTTGTGTGTAGTCTTTTTGAGTTTTAGTTCAATTGTTAATTTCCGGTTCATTATAACTATGTATATTATTTACATGCAATAAACATTTAAATAAATTTCTTGATCAAAAAAATTAAGAAGCCGGTAGCCATACTTTTGAGCCGGGCGGAATACGTCACGAGAACAGCTGAAGTCTCTCGTCGCATTTGATAATATGTAGTTTGAAGTATGAAGTACTGTACCTATCCTGTTTTTTCTGAGATCGATGGTTTTGAACAATCCTACCAATTTTCAGCCAAGTGTGAATTTTTGTAACCTCACCCCTATTTTTTGGTCTAATTTGACCGGACTATTGACAAAGGGCTACAAACTTTATTTTTAAAACAATATAACAACTAAAGCAACAAAATAATTTTACCAGAAGGTTTTAATATTAATTTCGGCGCTTGCCAGAACCAAACCTTCGCCTTCGGTCGAAGGTTTGGCCGAAGGTAGTCTTTTTAGCCGAATGTGGCCGAAGCCAAAGCCGAAGGCTCGGTGGGACTCTAGTCAGTATATTCAACCACTTGCAAATATCTTCACCCTTACGATGGTTTTGCAATACACTAGACACGTTTGAACTTTGAAGGCACTTAGAATTAATTAAATAGGTACATATAAGTCCCGCAAATTTCTAATGCGTGTGGCAGCCGTTTTACTGACGTCAGCACTAGACTGAAGTTTAGAGCTGATGGTATATTTTTATTTCGGCCGACGTCATTTCTATGTTAATGAGTGAGACATGGTTCCAGCGCAATAGCAATTCGCGGGACTGATAACAAAACGAGGTTTGGCATTTTTAGAATTGCAAATTGTTTGGAATCCCGTATTAATTTGCAAAATCTCCATAAACTGAAACCCGAATTTAAGTGGTCGAGTGAAATCCATTAAGAGATTTTCAGGCTCAAGTTTCAATTTCATTTAAGTATATGCAAGATCACACGCTTCGTACACCAACATAATATTTGCCCCATAAAGTGCTATACCGGTTCATCATACTCTTAGGTTCAAATTGAGCTGCTATGAAAAAACATTTGCTGAATTCCCACTTATTATTTTGGGACGAACTTCGTCCGCGTGGACTAAACAAACTCAAACCCCTATTTCATTCCCTTACGAGTTGAATTTTCAAAAATCCTTTCTTAGCGGATGTCTACATTATAATAGCTATCTGCATGCCAAATTTCAGCCCGATCCGTCCAGTAGTTTGAGCTGTGCGTTGATAGATCAGTCAGTCACCTTCTCGTCAACAAAAAGAACAGACAAGAGTGCATGGAGTCCTGGTTCTCCAATTTCTTTGTAAGAGTTTTGACTATAACATCTATAACTAAATGTTATGATACGATATTATACACTTAATATTATTGAAGGCTCTTGTCGTGATAGCCGGTTACGACGTCCTCCTGCTATTCCGGAGGTCGGAGGTTCGATCCCCTGCACGCACCTCTAACTTTTCGGAATTATGTGCTTTTTAAGAAATTAAATATCACTCGCTTTAACAGTGAAGGAAAACATCGTGAGGAAACCTGCATGCCTGAGAGTCCTCCATAATGTTCTCAAAGGTGTGAGAAGTCTGACAATCCGCACTTGCCCAGCGTGATGGACTATGGCCAATCCCTTCTGATACTGAGAGGAGACTCGTGCTCTGTAGTGACCCGGCTATGGGTTGATCATGATGATTATTGAAAATATGAACCAATTGCCTATCAGGAGGTCCACTTTTTGAGTGTAGGTAGTAGTAGTGAAAAAAAAGCGGCCAAGTGCGAGTCAGGCTCGCGCAACGAGGGTTCCGTACTAAAGTCGTATTTTCTCGACATTTTGCACGATAATTCAAAAACTATGATGCATAAAAATAAATAAAAATCTGTTTTAGAATGCACAGGTAAAGACTTTTCATATGATACCCCACTTGATATAGTTATCTTACTTCTAAAATTGAAAACACTAATTACTAGTTCATGACCACAATTTAATTTTTTTTGTGTGATATAACCACAAATTCACAGTTTGCAGAATTTTCCCCTAATGTCTGCTGTAAGAACTACCTACCTACCAAATTTCATGATTCTAGGTAAACGGGAAGTACCCTGTAGGTTTCTTGACAGACCGACAGACAGACAGACAACAAAGTGATCCTATTAGGGTTCCGTTTTTCCTTTTGAGGTACGGAATCCTAAAAATATTAGGCTTGGGATTGTAGGGTGAGGTCATTTACGCACTAGCGGGCTGTTACAAAGGTCATATTTCACCAGCTAGGTCGCATGTCGGCACTATCAACTACACCAAGCGGCGGGAAAATACACCCGCGATTTATTACCAACATTTTTTTGCTCTTTGAAGATAAAATACGTATACTTACACATTCTTTAGGGTCCCGTACCCGTAACCCGAAGGGTGCTAACGGGACCCGATCACTAAGACTCCGCTGTACGTCCGTCCGTTTGTTTGTCTGTCAGCGGGCTGTATCTCGTGAACCATAATAGGTAGAGACCTGAAATTTTCACAGAATGTGTATTTTATTGCCGCTATAACAATAAATACTAAAAACGCGCAGCTCGCAGTCACAACCGCGACGCGTGCACGAACTGACTCCCTTGAAAAAGGACCCTGGATGGGTTCGAAACTAGTCGGGCTAACGTCGACTAAATACGTGAGTAAAGCCGTTGACAGATATTATATATAAATACTAAAAATTTTAAAATTGCTGCCATGAAAAATTTAAATGTGTTATTTCTTTTACGATGGTACGGAACCCTTGCTGTGCGAGTCCGACTCGCACTTGACCGATTTTTACGTAGTTCGCACCAAATAGCCATAATCAACAGCTGAAGTCTAAGCCCGCGCATAATAGGTAAGTAAGGGTGTCGTGTTTCATTTCAAGTTTTTTCTTGTTCTACAATCTTCTGAAAATATTTGGCCAAGATGAGTTACCTTGGTGCTTATAATAAATCCTTTTACAATATTTAAATTAGCCAAAAAATTAGGAGAAAGTAGCCATAGGCAAATCTTTCATTTTTTGTTTTATTTCACCAAGAAAATCCATACGCGCTTACTGAGGTCATTTTTCAATACCTATTGAGTATTGACTGACGTATCAGTCCGTATAGCAAAAGGGGCACCAAAAAAAAAAACCGGCCAATTGCGAGTCAGACTCGCGCACCAAGGGTTCCGTACTACAGTCGTAATTTTCGACATTAACACGATAAACCAAAACTAACTAACTATGATGCATAAAAATAAACAAAAATCTGATTTAGAATCTACATGTAAATGGCTTTCATATGAGACCCCACTTGGTCTACTAATCTTACTTTGAAAGTTAAAAATACTTACTAATATTCGTTTATGATCACATTTTTTTTGTGATGTAACCATAAATTGTCAATTTTCGGATGTTTGCCTTTACTTATGCTATAAGACTAACCTAATTTCATGATTCTAGTCTAGATCAACGGAAAATATCCTTGACAGACACGAAAGACGGACTGACGGACAGACCGACAGACAGACAACAAAGTGATCCTATAAGGGTTGTACGGAACCCTAAAAATGCTCATGACGTCACCAATAGCAATCACATTTTATTCCGCGCATGATATATCTCTTGAGGAAGAAGAGTACCCGGCAGAAAACACTGCACTGTGCTATGCATAGGAAAGATTGCATATCGAACTTTACAAAGAGATTTCTGCTTCGTAGACCGTGCGTCGTCTATATTACTCTACCTATGTCACAGCATAATCACATAAGGCCTATGTGCGGTTTCATCAGCGCTTTTCGAAACCGTTATCTCTTTCTAAAGTTTCGTTAGTTACTTCCTGTCGGGACTGACTGTATTTTTGTCATCACAATTCTTCTACTAAGTGGACTTCGTTAAATTTTCCGTGCTGAAAAATGCGTTCATTAACATTTTAAACTAAGTAGGTAAGTATGGACTTTGTTAAATTTTCTCTGTTGAAAAATACGCTTCATTAACATTAAATTAAGTGTAAATCGTTTCCTGTTTAAGGGTGCTTCGTTATTGTAGTAAGGCCCTTTGTTTCGCGCGAGAAGCTAAGGAGTTTTTTATGATAATGTATAGTGGGGCCCTTAAATTCCCCGAGGCCTCGCAAAAGAACGATTAATCACTGCGTCACTCAGCCCGGTGATCAGGGCCTCATTATTTCGGAACAGCTCCCGAATGTCTCTCCAAATTGGAAGCGATTTTTTGGCGTGATCAGAGAGGTGATATTTTACTAGAGTTGCTAGCAATGAAGTCTTGGGTTCGATTCCCGGGTCGGGTCAAAAATAAGTGTTAGGTTTTTCAGTCAAGAAAGTCTTAGTACTAGCCTGGAGTTAGGAAGATGGTGGTGTTTCACCCCCATGCCTAGGAGAGCACGTAAAGGCATTGGTCCTGTGCCTTAAGAGGGCGCAGTTCGGTGCTTTCTTCATACTAACGTAGGAGGGTGTTCCCACTAGATTACAACATGGGGTTATTCAAGGGGCGGACCAACAAATTCCTAAAAGGCTGGCAACGCATCGGCGGTTCCTCTGGTGCTGCAAATGTTCATAGGCGGCGGTAATCACTTAACATCAGGTGACCCGCCTGCTCGTTTGCTCGCTATCTCTATTTTAAAAAAGGGTGATTACTACATTATTTGATACTAGCTGATGCCCGCGACTTCGTCCGCGTGGAATTAGGTTTTCAAAAATCGCGTGGCCACTCTTTGATTTTCCGGGATAAAAAGTAGCCTATGTCACTCTCTAGGTCTTTATCTATACCCATGCAAATCACGTCAATCCGTTGCTCCGTTGCGACGTGATTGAAGGATAAACCAACAAACCAATAAACCAACAAACAAACACACAGCATTTATAATAAGGGTAGTGATAAGGTAGTAATCTCCATTCTCCGCACTTAGCCATCTGGGTGATCTCTGTGGAGATCGACCGCCACCGTAGCAAAAAATTTGGTCGAGAAGACTTAAAAGGAGATGCAGTTAGAAGTGCAGACTTGCAGCCCTGACGCAGAATCTTTTTTCATAACAATGCAAGCTTTGCTTTATTTAATTTGGCCTTTGAGGTTGAGATGAGAGGTAGTGTGGTGCTTTTTAAACGCTTTTCGTATGAGATTTGCTCCTCCATCAGTAATAAACTCAATGGCTATAGTAAAGTCTTCATAAAAACATGAAAAGCTTTCAAAATTAATAAGCGATCCCGAAAAAATGTCCATGATGGCTTTAATATAAAATGTTGTTGTAGATACTAAAAGTGGACATAAAAAATTAATGGTCTTCAAAAGTGGTTCACTGAACATCGGTTATATTGATTTATATAGTGGTTATACGTCTTACAGTCTTGACGATTTTTTTTTGAAGACTACAGTTTCATGTTCTTTCGAGTTTTAGATAAGTGCTTGCAAAAATAAACAAAGAAATACCTACTAATGTAAGTATTATTATGAAGTAAAGTATTATTATGAAGTAAATCGATTGCGATTGAAGTCGGTAACTGGATGGGTGACCGACTGTGGAGGTCCAAATTTTTGTACTTTTCGTTCCTCCGTGCCTCGGGGAGCACGTTAAGCCGTCGGACCTAGACCTCTTTTCTACTGCTTTTTAGGATTCCGTACCTCAAAAGAAAAAAGGAACCCTTATAGGATCACTTTGTTGCCGGTCTGTCTGTCCGTCTGTCGTGTTTGTCAAGAAAACCAATAGGGTACTTCCCATTGACCTAGAATCATGACAGGTAGGTAGGTCTTATAGCACAAGTCAAGGAAAAAATCCGGAAACCATGAATTTGTGATTATACATTACATTACATTACATATACATTACATGACATATACATTACAAAAACAATGAGTTCACGAAAAAAATAATTTAATAAATGAATCACAATATATAAATACCCCGGAAAATCAAAAAGTTCCCACAGGATTTTTAAAAACCTAAATCCACGCGGACGAAGTCGCGGGCATCATCTAGTACTTAATAAAAAAAATATAAAACCGTGCTCACCAGAAGTTCTTGCAAGAGACCTTCGTCATGCAGTCTAGTCTATCGGCTGGAAAAAAAATATGGCCGCTTTGGCTTGTGCCTCTAGGAGTCTACATCTCGTATAATCTCTCAGGCAATAGTAATAAACATAAGTGATCTGTTGTACAAAAATATTGCTCAATGTTAGAGCTAACAGCTAACTAAAAATAGTTTCCCAGTCGAGTTGACTTTATCATGAAAATCTTTAAATGGAAATACGTCTAGTGTTTTCCGTATTCCGGTTTGAATTACGAGGCACATTGAGCTTCGAACGAGCGTCGACCGTCGACTTAATGGATTACACTTTTGAGTTGAATGGTTTTTGTTAAAATCTTCTGAATTTCAAATGTGTTTTAAAAATGATTTAAGTAAATTAACGATTATAAATACTATCTGTCCCGACTTACTCACGTGTGTAGTCGACGTTAGCCCGACTAGTTTCGAACCCATCCGGGGTCCTTTTTCAAGGGAGTCCGTCCGCGCACGCGCCGCGGTTTTGACTGCGGGACGCACGTGCCGCTGCCCGTAGAGCCCGTTGTGTGGGTTCGAAACTAGTCGGGCTAACGTCGACTACACACGTGAGTAAGTCGGGACAGATAGTATTTATAATGGAAATCACTCACGGTAGTTTAAACGCTAAATTAACGATCAGGCGCAGTGATGTTTTCTAAGATCTTCTAACTCTAAAGAAGAGATTCTGGGTATGATTTACAGGATGGATAGTTATCAGGTAAAGATGGATGGCCTTCCAGGTTCCAATTATGATTACATGCATATTTGACCTCCCTAGTGCAATGCTGTTTGTTTGGTAGTTCTTATGACTTATGAGATTTCGGAAATTGCAAAGTCTTTTCTCTCAAATTTTTGCAGCGCAATATCAGGCAGGCTCTCTCGCAGGGAAAAAGTGTGATAATTTTATTTCTATTTAATACTTGAGTAATTTTAGGTTTTTTTTTGCCTTTGGACATACTTAAATTGATTTCCAAGTTATAAGAAAAAAATAATTCAATTAACCTTTTACAAGTAGGTATTTCTGAGTCGTCAGATGTTAGTTAGTAGTAGTATTTAAGTATTCTAAGTTTACGGATTGGAGCCAGTTTAGCGACCCAAATACAATGACATTCTAATAAGCATGGACACATCGTGGCATACAACACAAGAGCGCAAATATGGCACACGTTTCTAAATTCACCCTATTTAGCTTCAACTGCTCCATTTATACATTCCCGCTAACATTCAAGTCCTGTAAACAAACCTCAGTGATTAAGCCGCAATGTAAATCGATTAAGCACTCGAAGCTGAATAAGGTGATTTACGAAGCAAACTTGAACAAAAAATGGAATGGAGTAGTGTAGCACTATTAATTTTTGTTATTTCTTTGAGAGATTTTTCGTTTTTGTAAATATGAAACCATTATACTATATCTATACTATATAACTATTATACTATATCTGCTCGTGCTGATTCACTGACTGACTGACTGACTGACTGACTGACTCATTTGATCACCTTTTCTGTAAAATTTTGTATGTTTTTTTTTTACCGATGGTTTCGTATAGAGGACAAAAAATGATTCGGATTCGGAAAAAATATGGATAGAGCTGATGATTGGGGATTTCGGTGAGGAGCACGGCCAGGGTATTGAAGATAGGATATTGCTCGAACAAATGTTACTCAGAACTTCATCCAATTGACAGGGAGCTGAAAAATAAAACCAAATAAAGATAAACAATATTACCTTCGAAGCATGTAATATGTTTTTCTTAACTGGGAAAACTTGCAAGTTTTTTTATTCACTACAAGCTAGCCCTAGATTTCAATCACACCTGGTGGAAAGTGATGATACAGTCTACGATAGTAGCGGGCTAACTTGTAGGGGTGGGGTAAAATCCACACCCGTTATAGATGTTTCTATATGGCATCGTACCGGAACGTTAAATCGCTTGGCGGTAGAGTGGTAAGTAGCCACGGCCAAAGGCCTCCCACCAGCCGACCTAAACCAATTAATAAAAATCTCAATCGGCCCAGCCGGGAATCGAACCCGGGACCCTCGTCATACAAATCCACCGCGCTACCACTGCGCACCGGAGGTCGTCAAAAGATAATAAAATAAATGTGATACAATAATGGCCAATAGATTTAACATTGAACAAAAAAAAGCTACTCCACAGTTTTGTTTTTCCGACATTCGTGACACGCCCTTCCATCTGTCTCTTTCCGATGTGCGTGAGAGAAAGGAATGGGAACATTGTAAATAATTTTAGATATTTCTAGTGTTTTCAATGGTTTTACTAAGTATTTTACACTTTTTCGCATGTTATCTTACGTAAATAAAATTAACTTACCGGTGGTAAGTCACACGGTCTCTTTTCTGCGTCGTTAACGTATTATTTCGGCACTTTTTGATCGCACATTTAGGCATCTTGACAGCTTTGCAGTCAACATGCGACTAATGAAGAAAGTGTGCTTACACCGAGTATAAGCACACTTACTTGGTCCCTTGTTATGCGCGCCAGTGCGATGTCCTTGCTTATTAGAATGTCATTGCCCAAATATAAAAAAAGATGAGTTTTCCACTGGTTCGGAGTGACTTTCCTACCGAGAAGAACCAGCAAGAAACTCACCGGTTGCTTTTTTCAAAGATTTGATATAGAATATTATGCCATGTATAAAAAAGTTTTTGCAGTCTCGCGCGTTGCTGTGGGGTCTGGGAGATGGAGGGGCTATTTTACCAAGTAGACTCAAACTCATTATGCGGGTTTAGCAAACTCGAATTTCAAGCGAGCAAAGACAACGGCAAAAGCTGGATAAAACTAAACTACCCTTAAAATCGAAATTGATCGCTCTCACGTAGGTCTCTAGGTCAGACCTGAAAATGTCAAGAGCTATCGGTATCTTGGCAATAAATAAAGCGCTCAGTGCGCATAACTCAGCCGCCCTGATGTGGGTACGCACTGGCAGTGGACGTGCCATAAAAATATAGGTGTCACGACTCACGTCAGACGACTTTATCTTAAATGCCCGGCATTTGATACTTTTTGCGAAAAATCTAAGAAAATGTCATTTAGTCGAAGAAATAGCACCTTGAGAGTGAATTTTCTTAGCGTAGCCAGAGTGAACTAAAGTGAGAGAACGCCCGTTTTGATCAGAATCGACGATAGAAGTAGGAATAGAAATTCTTTATTACATTATGTGTCAAATATTAAGCTAAGGGTGACGACGATTCCAGTCGATTGAATCAATTTAAATTTGGTTACTATTTTACAAAAAAACCGGCCAAGTGCGAGTCAGGCTCGCGCAATGAGGGTTCCGTACTACAGTCGTATTTTTTCGACATTTTGCACGATAATTCAAAAACTATGATGCATAAAAATAAATAAAAATCTGTTTTAGAATGTACAGGTGAAGACCTTTCATATGATACCCCACCTGATATAGTCACTCACTTCGAAAGTTCAAAATACTAATTATTAGTTCATGACCACAATTGAATTTTTTTTGTGTGATCTAACCCTAAATTCACGGTTTTCAGATTTTTCCCCAAATGTCAGCTATAAGTTCTACCTACCTGCCAAATTTCATGATTCTAGGTCAACGAGAAGTACCCTGTAGGTTTTTTGACAGACAGACGGACAGACAGACAGACAGACAACAAAGTGATCCTATAGGGGTTCCGTTTTTCCTTTTGAGGTACGGAACCCTAAAAATTGGTATAAAGAATTAAACGAGGAAAAATATTCATTATCGTTGGTAAACGGCAGCAACTCTTCAATTTCTATCAGAAATATGTTAAAATCATCATCATCATCATGATCAACCCATAACCGGCTCACGATAGAGTACGGGTCTCCTCCCAGAACGAGAAGGGGTTTGGCCATAGTCTACAACATAACATCTTTGAGAACATTATGGAGAAATCTCAGGCATGCAGGTTTCCTCATGATGTTTTCGTGCACCGTTAAAACAAGTGATATTTAATAACTTAAAACGCACATAACTCCGAAAAGTTAAAGTTGCGAGGCCGGGTCGAACCCCCGACCTCCGATTAGGAGGCGGACGTCCTAACCACTAGGCTATCACAGCTTCTAGCTCTTCATCAGCATGTTCAGCTCAAGTAAAGTATGGCACCAATATTAGAATTCTAACGTGGTTTGGTGAACAGTTACCATAAACTTTGTTTCCAATTTCTAGAACTTTTCACACTGAAAGTTCGGTCACAAATCAAAAGCAGTTCTGCACATTCTGGATAACGTCGTTAGTTTAAGAATTTGAGGTCATAAATTTGAATGTTCAAACCACTTGGTTGACCAGAATTTATGGGGAAGTTGTATGAGTTTGAATAAAGTAGAATTGTTGAAGTAGGTAGTAGAAGCGGTGACACTCTTGTCTCGTTTACCAGAGACGCAGGGCGTCGCGCGTTGCGATGGGCGGCGCACTGAATTTAAACATAAATGGCGTTGTATGAGTGCGTTTACGGAGAGGCAATTTAATACGAGTTTGTTTGAGATGGAGCCGTTTTTGCAGCTGAGCCCGCGGATGGCATCGACGCATCCCACGCGGCGTTCATCGTGGCGACGCACGCGGCGGCAATTCTCGATGAAGCGATGCCCGCAGCGGAATCTTCTGTCAGTCTTTATTTGGAAATCGCACAGTGGCGGGCACCACCACTCTTCCCGCCTCGCATCTCTATGAACAACATCGTATATTGCCATGTTTGTTATTACGCGTACGATGCTAAGTGTCGCTTCACGCGCCGCCTCACCGTAAACAAAAAAAACGTACGACGCCACGCCACACGCGACGCGCAACGCCACGCGTCTCCGTAAATGAGGCCAACGTTAACTTGGGCGTCTAGTAGGGGGTTGCCACGTGATTTCTAATACTATTCTGAAATAAAAAACCGACTTTATACTTTGACGTAAGATTTTTACACCATTATTACCCGTCTTATCTCCCAAAGCCACCATGATCCAAACTTCATAGTCGATGATCGTTTCTCTCTGTGTTGGGGACAATATGCAGAGAAACTTTCAACTTTTTTTAAATAACGAAGGTCTGACACGCGCTGGCTCTCTTTCTGCTAGTAGTTAAGACATCACCAGCCTCCTATTCGGGGGCTCCGGAGTTCGATTTCGGGCACGCATTTCTAATTTTTCATAGTTATACCTATGCGTTTCAAACTATTAAAATATCACTTGCTTTAACGGTGAAGGAAAACATCGTGAGGAAACTGCATATCTGAGAGTTCTCCATAATGTTCTCAAGACTAAATAAAATTGCCTTACCCTTTCCAAGTTAGCCCGTATCCATCTTAAACTGCATTACCACTTACCACCAGGCGAGATCGTCGATCGCAGTCAAGGGTTAACTTGTAATGGAATTAAAAAAACTTTGTACTTAATCTTTTTGAAAAGACCTTTAGGCCAAGGGTGTTATAATAATATTAAATAGTCTCCTAATTCAGCGAGTCTACTATATTATTATGGGGATCATTGTTTATCCACAAAATGACGCTCACGACAATTTCACGCTACCCGCGTACGTTCCATTATCCTGCTTCAATCATTATCATAATCGACTCATCGACGTCTCACTACTGAGGTCTCCTCTCAGAATGAAAAGGGCTTAGACCACAGGCCGCCACGGCTAGCTGGTCCAGTGAATTTGGATCGGCAAACTTCACACATCTTTGAGAACATTATGGAGAACTCCAAACGATGTTTTCCTTCACCATTTTTTTCTTAAAATGTAAAGAACTACGAAAAGTTAGAGTCGCGCGCCTGTGATCGAACCCCCGACCTCCTTATTCTCCTTCTCCAATAGAAGGCTCTTGTACGTAATTAGCATGCAGTGTTTACTTTTTAATGATTTAACATAGTTGTGCATGGTAGGAAAATCTATGTATTTATTATAGTTATTAAGTTTATGTTAAAATCGCTAGTAAACCATTCAATAAAAATAAAAAATAAAATAAAATAAAACCATTAGGCAATCACGGCTCACGTGGTACCAGTATACATATTAATCTATGCGTGGTACTCAGAACAGTTTAATTATACTATCGAAACTACAACGATGACCGCGCGGTTTGGTCGCTCCACAGCTTTCGGTTGCCCGAGGCACGTTATGAACAGATTTTACCTAAATTATGAATGTTATTAGAAATAATTAATGTGTACTGTTCCCGCCATTAGTTTAGCAACTAAGCGTGTTCTAGTTTACACTAGATGTTGCCAAATGTTAGGTAGCCTACAGCTGTTTTTGTTATGTTTAAGTAGATTGTTTGGAACATAATAAACTCATGAAGTCCTACCAACAATTCACTTACAGGCTACATGATGTTTTAAGTTTACCTAGTTTTAATTTTTTAATTTTTAACATTTGGTTTATGTGTTTTGTTTTTTTATCTTGTTTTGTGAGCTGAATAAACTTTTATTTATTTATTTACCTATGACGGCCACTTTGAAAAATCACGGATACAAACCGAATACGGATGAGTGCACAAAGGCCCTATTAATTAATTTACCCGAAGAGTGCCAACGGGATCCTGTTACTAAGCCTCTGCTGTCCGCCCGTCCGTCCTTCCGTCTGTCTGTCTGCGGGTTGTATCTCGGAACCGTAATAGGTATTAGAGAGTTGAAATTTTCTAATAGAAATCATTTCTAACTTACTTATTTATAAATACTAGCTTATGCTCGCGACTTCGTCCGCGTGGTCTACACAAATTTCAAACCCCTATTTCACCCCCTTAGAGGCAGAATTTTCAAAAATCCTTTCTTAGCGGATGCCTACGTTACAATAGCTATCTGCATGCCAAATTTCAGCCCGATCCGTCTAGTGGTTTGAGCTGTGCGTTGATAGATCAGTCAGTCAGTCAGTCAGTCAGTCAGTCAGTCAGTCAGTCAGTCAGTCAGTCAGTCAGTCACCTTTTCCTTTTATATATTTAGATATACAAGTTAGAAATGATTTATATTAGAAAATTTCACTGATTTGACAATATACCTACCTGCGACATATCACTAGGGAAATTGTAATATCACGGCTTTGATAGTATACCTGCGACATATAATACTAACGTCTATATTAACTTCTATATTAACGTTCTCTATATTAACGTCTATATTAACTCTATATTAACGTTATTATTATATCTATATTAACGTCTAAAACTTCGTGTTAATTTATAACGCAATTAAAAGACAATTGCCACGTTTCGCGATAACGCGGAAGTTGGTAAGTAATGATTTTAAATTGTTCTTAAGGATGCCCTTCCATCAGAAATGTGCGTTAATGCCTAGCGAGGGATATATTGTGTTAAATAAATCCACGAAGATCGTACTTTTTTTCAGATAGGTACAAGCTAGCCCTTGACTGCAATCTCAACTGGTGGTAAGTGATGATGCAATCTAAGATGTAAGCGGGCTGACCTGGAAGGAGTATGGCAGTTTTTATTAAGCCCACGGTTAATTAAAGTTTCTAACGTCATCGTACCGAAACGCTAAATCGCTTAGCAGCACGGCTTTGCCGGTAGGGTGGTAACTAGCCACGGCCGAAGCCTCCCACCAGACCAGACCAGAAATTTAGAAATTATAAAATTCCAACCCCAGCCGAGAATCGAAACCGGGCCCTACCGGGTTCGATTCCCGGCTGGGGTTGGACACCTCAGCGCTTACCACTGCGCCAGGGAGGTCGTCAAGAAGAATTTGCAAAGAGGAGGGCACATAATAAGTAGTTCTAAAAACCGATAGAGGTTGGATTCTCAAGGTGCTAAAACGGACCTCGCACTGGAAGCTTTGGCAGACCTTCCACGGGGTGGACAGAGACATCAAATGAGTTGCAAGGACTCAGGGAGCCGCTGGATTCAGGCGGTGCACGACCGTGACATGTGGAAGTTCCTACAAGAGACCTAAGCCAGCTGTGGACGTCTATCGGTTGATAATAATGATGAATGATGATGGTGAAAAAGACATTTTCAATTTTATAGCTTGACTTAACTCTGGTGGAAAAAGTTTCATTGACTTATGAAAACAAGATTTTTTCTTTCACAATAATTCCTTTCTAGGATTCCCGGTGGAAATGCAGCCTAAGGTCTTCCAAAATAAGCCATCTTCAATCTTGCGGTTTAGCTTTACGGCCATCGTCCTAATTACTTTCTTTTTCCGAGGCGGAAAATAAAATCTACTGATCATCAGATAACCGTCGCTTGTAAAAAGAGTAACCTAATGAATCTGTTTAATCTTTATACGAATTAAAGAACATTTTCAAGGTGTAAGGCAAGCACATATTTAATAGACCAGGGAGTTAGGACAGATCTAGAGCAAAATTGCAAGAAACGGAAAAACGCGCGTCAAATTGATCTTTAGTGTGTTGTGTGTTTGAAACTTGTACATTGGAATTCATAGTCAAGATAGGGGCTTCTTTAGAGGATGATTCAAACGACATATTGTGTCATATTCAACCTTTATGCAATGCATTAAGGTTGTGTATGATACATGTCGTCTGAATCTTCGTCTAAAGAAGCAGACGAAACTTGTACACCGAAAATAGTCAAAATAGGGATGTTGACTATTTTCGGTGTACAAGTTTCAAGCCATAATATCTGTGCGGACAAAAATGTCGCCGTGCGCCTTGACTTAGCTGCTCTAGGGTTTTATACTTACTCCTCAATAATTTCTATACAATTTGAGCTTATCACAGTTCTGATACATATCAAATTGTCTATATAGATGACGCACAACAGACAGAAACGTTTAAATGCGGAAACCAGCCCAGAGCGAAGAAGAAGAAGAAGTCTATATAGATAGTGCTATCAGTACCCTTATTGTAAATGCAAAAGTGCTTGTTTTTTGGTTTGTCATTCAATCAAGTCGCAACGGTGCAACGGATTGACGTGATTTTTTGCATGGGTATAGATAAAGATCTGGAGAAAGACATTTTATCCCGGTAAATCAAAGAGTTTCCACGGGATTTTTAAAAACCAAAATCCACGCGTACGAAGTCGTGAGCATTAGCTAGTTATTTCTAATTACCGGCATATCTTATAATTTGAATATCGAAGTTCCAATTTCTTTTATTTGAAATCCTGATAAACTGAAAATGTTAAAATGTAGGTACTTCGTAAATCAAATCTTAGAAAGTTACCTACTCAGATTCGGGTACAATTCATTACGTCTAAACGTGAATCTCAATCTAATTGTGGCAATTTTCGACACAAGGAGGGTGTATTGAACGAATAGAGGGTGTTGTACCTATAGTGGCCAGAGGGCAGGGATATGGCCCTCGGGTTCAGTGCCCGTAGTACAAGATTTTACGTCTCACCAAACCAAACCAAATTCGAGAGTCGAAATACTTCCGCGTTACAGTAAACTGGATCTTAAATGCCTTGTTTTAAAGCTCAAGTTTGTCTACACTTCTACAGCCAGCGCTCCAAGCGGAAACATTGCGAAATTAAAATCAGTGGCATTGAATATTTGACTTCAATTCAAGGCTGTTTAAGTCCATTTTACTGTAACGCGGAAGTATTTCGACTCTCGAATTTGGTTTCGTTTGGTGAGACGTAAGATCTTGTACTACGGGTACAGGTCAAAATTCCCGGAACACACGAAAGGCTTGGCTTTAATTGTGAATGCCAGTTTGGTGGAATTGGTGCGGCCAGACGAAATTACATTTACATACCTATTGGAAAAGGTTTCAAACGCCAGTTAAGGCTCGGGCTGAATATTCTGACCAAATTCGTATAGAGAACGGTTCAATATGGGAGAGGAATTCAATCCTACGTAATATAGAACTGATGCGCTTCTACATTTGCAAGTAATTTAATCACCTTATATTCTAAGGGCCGACGCATACCTACGGAGTGGAGTGGAGCCCAGTATTTTTGTAACCAAAACCACAAAACTCATAGATATACGTATAGGTACTTTATCATTATAAAATTGGCGAGTGTAGCTACTAACTGTTTCTACGAAAATAGGCAAGTTAGAACAGCCTATAAGCTACTTATGTGTGTATGTACATTGTACGTACACAAATGATAACGTGAATAATACAATTTAGAGTTAGGTAGACTTTATTGTACCTATGTCGTCGTATATATGGTCGCTAACTAAGAGTCGCTAACTAACTAACCTCATAAGAAAGCTCAGAGTCACTTAGAGGGTGATGGAGAGAGCTATACGCTTGGAGACAGATCAACCACACAACGGCTTGCGAAGCTCAGACGAATGGTCAGAGCTCATAGTTCGAAAAACCGATAGATGTTGGGGTTCTACGTTCCAACTCCCAAGGTGCTAGAATGGTGGCCTCGCACTGGAAAGTGGACAGGCGATATCAAACGAGTCGCAGAGAGCCGCTGGATTCAAGCGGTGCAAGACCGTAGCGTGTGATCTATGTCCAGCAGTGGAGGTTTAATCTATACATATAAAATCCAAAGTCCTTACTGACTGACTGTCTGAATTATATATTAACGCACAGCCTTATACTCGCGACTTCATCCGCATGGACTACACAAATTTCAAACCCCTATTTCACCCCCTTAGGGGTTGAATTTTCAAAAATTCTTTCTTAGCGGATGCCTACGTCAGAATATCTATCTGCATGCCAAATTTCAGTCAGATTCGTCCATTAGTTTGAGCTGTGCGTTGATAGAGCAGTCAGTCAGTCAGTCATCTTTTCCTTTTATATATTTAGATAATATTAAGTACCTATGTATTGGCCATGGATATAAAGCCATATATAGACTTTCCGACAGACTTTCAACTTTGAAAATCCCAATCTAATAGAGGTTGAAAGCACATTGAAACTTTCGATGGCTTGATTGCCTTACGTTAAAGGCAAAACTTTAAACGTTCGTACCCAATTTTGGTTAAAGTGATTGGTTAATTAATTAAATTGCGTCTCAAAACTTTACTTCGACTATATTTTGGTTGAGTAACGGTTTGGAAATTGTATTCTGTGTACAATTTGTATTATTTAAAACCATAATATATAGCTAACCACAGTTTAAAGAAATACTTCGTACAGACGGTCGACGCAAAATTAAATAGTCCCTACGGGATTACACAGGAGACCTAAGACTTCTAAGACCTAATTATAGAGATTTTTTAATACCACATTTCATAGAGAACTCACAGGTAAACTAATGATTTTAAGCTTATTTCGTGTTTTTTTTGTTTTTATAAAGAACTAGCCGATGCCCGCGTCTTTGCACCCGTGGATTTAGGTTTTTAAAAATCCCGTAGGAACTCTTTGATTTTCCGGGATAAAAAGTAGGTAGCCTATGTCACTCTCCAGGTCTTAAACTATGCCCATGTAAAAAATCACGTCGATCCGTTGCGACGTGATTGAAGGACAAACCAATAAAACACTTATAATAGGGGTAGTGATTGTCAATCAAAAACGTGCAATTGTATAAATTAATGAAAGGCTTGGCCACGCGGGTGATGTACTTAGTGCGTACGATGTACTACTTAGACGTAGACGCAAGAAGCCAGGTCGTTTTAGCTAGTTTACTTTATAATTAGTAGGTACTTCATTGCTCCGTCAGTTAATTGATTAACTTAATTTACTATACCAATGTTCACGGTCTTCTGTTTCTAATCAAGGAGTACTACAAACTGACTGTAAACCCAATTAGTGTAGACTATAATTGGTAGATAACAATTTTATGTAGTGTCTATATTATAATGTCTAGGATATACAAAGTCTTTACATCAATGACAAAGCAAGTAGGAACCCGAAGATCACTGATCAATCGATCTGGATATGATCTTATAGGCAGAAAATGCTAAAAAGAGAAACTGGCTGTGACGCAATCATCATCATCCTCCAAACTTTTGAGCATGGGTCTCCTCTTAGAATGAGAAGGGCCAGGAAACGGCCCAGTGTAGACTGGCAGACTTCACAGTACACACGAACACCTTTGAGAACATTATGGAGAACTCTCGCAGGCACAGTACTTTTATTTAACGCCAATAACGTTTTATTTAACATTATTGACGACCTCCCTGGCGCAGTGGTAAGCACTGTGGTCTTATTAGTGGGAGGTCCCGGGTTCGATTCCTGGCAGAGGATTGGAATTTTATAATTTCTAAATTTCTGGTCTGGTCTGGTGGGAGCCTTTGGCCGTGGCTAGTTACCACCCTACCTGCAACGTGTTCCGGTACGATGCCGTGAAGAAACCAAAGGACGGCATGGTTTAAAAAAAAACTGCCATACCCCTTCCAGGTTAGCTCGCTTCCATCTTAGACTGCATCATCAATTACCACCAGGTGAGATTGCAGTCAAGGGCTTGTATCTGAATAAAAAAACCTCTAAAAGTTAAGGCTCTTCAGCTGTTAGTACCAGGAAGGTACTATTAAGTATTCTGTGATACCAGTTAGGAAAGTTTATGCTAGTGAGAAGAAGCCGTTATCATGTTTCGTAAAGTTTAATTAGTAGGTAATATACATAATACACCGAACGCCTCGCATTGTGCGAGTTGTTGCGTGCAAGTATGACGTCACATTTGCGTGCAATTTACTTCGTCATCGTTTACAGTTAGGTGGCCCGAAGAAGAAGAGAATAGTGAGTTGTGGAAAAATCGGGGGCAGGCCTGCGCTAAGTCGTGGCACTTTTTCTTCGTCGTAAGTCATGGTACTTTTGAGAACATTATGCTGCACTCTCTTAACATCAGGTTACTCGCCTGCTTGTTTGCTCGCTATCTCTATTAAACTACGGAACCCTAAAAACCGGCCAAGTGCGAAACAGGTTCGCGCACCGAGGGCTCCGTAATACAGTGGTATTTTTTCGACATTTTGCACGATAATTCAAAAACTATGATGCATAAAAATATATATAAATCTGTTTTAGAATGCACCGGTAAAGCCCTTTCATATGATACCCCACTTGATATAGTTATCTTAGTTCGAAAATTGAAAATACTAATTATTAATTTATGACCCACAATTTAATTTTTTTGTGTGATGTAACCACAAATTCACAGTTTTCAGATTTTTCTCCTAAAGCCAGCTGTAAGACCCACCTACCTGCCAAATTTCACGATTCTAGGTCAACGGGAAGTAACCTGTAGGTTTCTTGACAGACAGACAGACAGACAACAAAGTGATCCTATAAGGGTTCCGTTTTTCTAAAAATGAAAGAAGATTAAGAAATTCTTAACAAAGTAACACAAATATAAAAAGAAAAAAGCACAATTTCTTAAAAAGTTACTTTATAGCAGAATATGTAGGTACAAAATACAAATAAACAAAGTTACACAGCTCGTCCGGTACCGTTTTTTCAACACCAAGTTTCAGAAGCACAAAGAGTGAATAAAAAATGAGAAAGTTTCCTTATTTATAACGCCTTTGACACTCGAAAATGGCGTCCCTATTTCAGAAACAAAGCGGAAGGATGTTCCCTTGAAACTTGGATCCATAAAAATGGCGTGAGTAGGCGAATGATTACAAGTATACCACGAGAAAACTTTATAGGACTGTATGTTCTATGAGGTAAGGCTTTTATTTGTAAAATAATATGATAATGCTGCTGATAAAATTCTGTTGGTTTACGTAGAACTTATAAAAACACCGTCTTTGCACCGTCACCGCAAATTGCTATTGCGCTGGAACCATGTCTCATTTAACATCAAAATGTCATTTTTACGTCAGCAGAAATAAAAAGATACCATCAGCTCGAAAATTCAGTCCAGTGCTAATGTCACTAAAATGGCGGCCACGCGCATTAGCAATTCGCGGGACTTATAGACGCAACGTGCACCGGCCGCGGCAGAGAAGTGGGGCATATTTCTTTAACTCATTCTAGTCTATGAGCTAGAGATCTGTGATATACCTACTGACGGGACAGTCAGCAGAAGGACTCGGTTGTGACCTATGGTACGGAACCTTAAAAACTTGGCCGGATAAAACTAATTTAAAACCTGTTTCGAGTTCGTTAATAGAACGATGAAAGCGTATCAAAGGATCTCTGCTTTTGTGTCGTAGAGGTGTCGCTCGCGTATCACAAACTCAATGTTTTTAATTAATGTTGTTATTTGAGTTAGGAGTTTGTCAATGATTTTTTGTCAATTATACCTTATATTACTTTATACTTAATTAATTGATATTTGTTACATACTTGGTTAAATTACAATCCCTACGAATAAAATTCAGAACAATGTTTTATGCGGTGTACGCATTCGCTATTTTCACTGAAACCGGAACACAGTTAAAAGCTTGTTTGTAGTTATTCTTACACCCATTTAACCTTCTCGTGGCCCACTTCTACCGAGAAAACGTTTCTCATTACGCAAACGAACGTTTCAAGCGAAATAGGTAACTCTCCTATTTATTCCCCCTCCATATTAACCCCTGCGCCCACTTTACTTCACTATTCTTACACTGTAACTAGTGGAAAACGTGTGATGTTGACGTTCCTAAAAAGGTTTTAAAAAGTTCGTAGTGCATACCATCAACAAGACACTTAGGGCGTTTGTGCACTCATCCGTGAAATCTTGGAGTCCGTAAAATACGAATCGAATGAGTACGTATTTTTATGAAGGCCACTTCGAAGAATCACGGATACGAACCGAATACGGATGAGTGCACAAAGGCCCTTACGATTACGCACTGCATCCGATCCGAATCCGTGAAAATACGTTCTATAACATGTAGGTACCACCAGTAATCGAATGAAAATACGTTCAATAACAGGATACCAATAGTTATGTATTTGCAGAAGAACAAAAGCGACCGACATAGCTCAAAGGATTAGCAAGCTGAAATGGCAATGGGCAGGTCATGTCTGTTGCAGAATGGACGGCCGATGGGGCAGACGTGTTCTGGAGTGGAGACCGCGTACCGCTAAGCGCAGTGTGGGACGACCTCCAGCCCGCTGGACCGATGACCTGAAGAAGGTGGTGGGGAGCGGATGGATGAGAAAGGCGGAGGACCGTGCTTGGTGGCGCGGTCTTGGAAAGGCCAGCTGTGGACGCATACAGGCTGATGGATTGGATTGGAATAGTAATGTAACGAAATCCCAAACCCGAAGCAATTCGGAATCACCGTTGAATCGTTAAAGCAATAAGCCTGATGAATTAACTCTACAATTTGCATATTGTGTTCAACCTCAACCAGACCCACGTTGGTGTTGATATGTACCCAAGTAGGGTAGGCCGCAAACCCGACATGGTTTCAATTTATGTCACAATTCAATACGTTCGATTCCGGACCTCTAACTTTCTTTTTAATTATTTAAAACAGTAAGGAGAATCGAAACATAAATTATAAGCATAATAATGTGAAAATTTGGTGGCCTTATCGATCTTTTTCTGATAACCAACGTGCAAGACAGTAGGTATACACATATAAACGTCTCTTACTAGCTTCACTAGCTTTCTAAAAACTCTGTACTGTTCTGAAACACTAGGTACACACGAGTTGTAAATTACGACGCTCTTGTAATGTTTTATTCGTTACAATAAACCGGCTCGAACATTCGAGGATTATAACTTTTGAATTTTCAGACAGAAATCCTTTCCGAACGTCCGTATTTTAAGTACTTAAGTGGATTTATTAAATTTATGTGTATAACTATAAGAAATTTAACGTTTTATAAAGAAGATTTGTTTGTGTACTGATTCACGCCACCGATTTGTGTTCCGCGTCGGAACTCGGATCATGTTCAGTATTTCAAGCGCTGAATAAGTAACTTAAGTAAAATCTGAGCTCTAAAGGGTTTGTGAATTAATGGCAAAAAAACATCTTTATCCAGTTATGACATACTAGCTGATGCCCGCAACTTCGTACGCATGGATTTAGGGTTTTAAAAATCCTGTGGGAACTTTTAAATTTTCCGGGATAAAAAGTAGCCTATGTCCTGTCCTTCCCCGGGTTGCAAGCTACCGCTGTACCAAATTTCGTCAAAATCGGTTGAACGGTTGAGCCGTGAAAGGCTAGCAGACAGACAGACAGACACACTTTCGCATTTATAATATTAGTATGGATTAACGTATTAGAGAGAGAGCACCAGCGAGTGCCAGACCTTCGGTATTTTATAAAAGCTGAAAGTTTCTCTGCGTATTGATCCCAACCACGGAGGAGAGATATTTCTCTAGTCCGTGACCCCAACACAGGGATGAAGGATCAGCGACTATGAAGTTTAGATCACGGTGGCTTTGGAAGATAACAGGTAACAAAAGTGTAGAAAATCTTAAGTCAAAGTTAAGCCTATTTTATATACTTATATTTTCTTCAGAATAATACCTATTAGAAATCACTTTATGAATTGCCAGACACTAGTATCGTAGTAACTCCCTACCAGACGCCCTTAAAGTTTATAAGGTAGTATCGATGGATTCCATAAGGTGGCACGGGCGTATACGTACGGGCTTAGGAAAGGTTACCCGACCCAATGTAATTATTCAATGTTATGAACTTTGTTCGCAAAGCTTGTAAGTTAAAACAATACAAGAGGGAGGCTCACATAACGAACTGATGTTCTTAATTATTGTTAACTTACACGAGCCATTGTTTGAACAGTTCCCCAATTAGTCAATTACAGAAATGTACCTACTTGCTTACTCTACCTACATCGAACATCTTATCCGAAAAGGTTTCTATAATGAATCATGTTTCGTCCAATTACGGAGTTTGTGGTGAATGTTCGTGTAAACTTAGATTTACGTGGATAATGTGGATATGCCGAGATTGTTTTTTTATTCCGATACAAGTAAGCCCTCGTCTGCGATCTCATCTGGTGGTAAGTGATGATCTTATATTCTCTCCTCCGTGGTGATGATGCAGTCTAAGATGGAAGCGGGTTAACTTGGAAGAGATAATATTATGGCGGTTTCATTAAACCTATACCCAGTGGCGTGCACAAAGTTCAAGCCAGGGTAAGCATTTAGGTATGAACTTATTTTACGACAGGTACTGAAAATTAAGCATTGATTTATTATAATGAGGGTAAGCAGTGCGTTTATGCTTCTATGAGCTGCACGCCACTGCCTATACCCCTGATCGGTTCCTACGCGGCATCGCACCGGAACGCTAAATCGCTTGGCGCCACGGCTTTGCCGGTAGGGTGGTAACTAGCCACGGCTGAAGCCTCCCACGGGACTAGAGACAATTTAGAAATAATGAATTCCTGAATTTCCGTGACCAGGAATCGAAGCCGGGACCTCCCACTAACAAGACCACAGCGCTTACCACTGCGCCAGGGAGGTCGTCATTAACCTACAACATTCCTTTCGAAAAGATAAAGCAACTTGTTTGGAACAATAATAAAATCAGAATGCGAATTATTTAAATATCAAACTTGAGAGATAATACATTCATAATGATAATTTACATATAGAGAGATTTTGTTTTGTGGTGCAATAAAGAATATACAAGCGATTTAGCGTTCCGGTACGATGCCGTGTAGAAACCATAGGGGCATGGTTTTATACAAACTGCCATACCCCTTCGACATAAAAAGAAAAAAACCGGCCAAGTGCGAGTTGGCTCGCGCAATGAGGGTTCCGTACTACAGTCGTATTTTTTCGACATTTGGCAGGATAATTCAAAAACTATGATACATAAAAATAAATAAAAATCTGTTTTAGAATGCACAAGTGAAGACCTTTCATATGATACCCCACTTGATTAGTTATCTTACTTCGAAAATTGAAAATACTAATTATTAGTTCATGACCACAATTTTTTTTTTTGTGATCTAACCCTAAATTCACGGTTTTCAGATTTTCCCCAAATGTCAGCTATAAGAACTCCCTACCAAATTTCATGATTCTAGGTCAACGGGAAGTACCCTGTAGGTTTCTTGACAGACAGACAGACAGACAGGCAACAAAGTGATCCTATAAGGGTTCCGTTTTTCCTTTTGAGGTACGGAACCCTAAAAAACGTACATAAGTAAAACCAAGTAACGACTAAATTATATATTTTTTTATTTCTTTACAAAGTGAAATGATGATCAGTATAAAAAAATATTTAATCCATGGCTCTTAAGCCATAAATCTTTCAGTTTCCACTGCGATTTCAAACGCTCTATTGTTGGTGTTTGCGAGACACGTGGGAAATCATAGTAGAATAGTAAACGAAGGCACTTTACTTGTGACAACTGTCAGTAATATTGAATGAGAAATACCTAGAACGCGAAACGCTCTAAGAAACTGCTTTCATTACCTGGATGGTTCTTTTACATTAAGTAAATCTTTACAAACATACCTAATTACACTGAAACCTTTTGGAAGAATCCACCCAAAAGTGAAAATTGTATGAAAATCGTGGACAAAATAAACTCGGCATTGGGCCTTTTAGCGCTTTAAACTTTGATAGCCTAGTGGTAAGGACGTCCGCCTTCTAATCGGAGTTCGGGGGTTCGATCTCGGATACGCACCTCTAACTTCTTGGAGTAATGTGCGTTCTAAGTAAATAAATAAGGAAAACATCGTGAGGAAACCTGCATGCCTGAGAATTCTCCATAATGTTCTCAAAGGTGTGTGAAGTCTACCAATCTGCACATGGCCAGCGTGGTAGACTATGGCCAAAACCCTTCTCACTCTGAGAAGAGACCCGTGCTCTGTGCATCATGATGATGGTGATGATGGGCCTTTTTTACCCGACTGCGGCGCAGACCCAAGGAGGGTTATGTGTTTGATCACATCAATATCTAATAGAGTGATAGTGATATTCTCTATGTAAAAAAACCAGTATGTGTACTGTGTATATCCACAGTGGTCCCTTACATTTTATGATAAGAAGTCTGGGCAGCGATAAGGAAGTAAGCCCGTATAAGCTTTGAGATACATCGATCTATGGTCTGTTAGAGGTCATAATCTTGTTTTTTTAAATAGAGATAGCGAGCAAATGAGCAGGCGGGTCACCTGATGTTAAGTGATTACCGCTGCCCATGAACATTGGCAGCACCAGATGAACCGCCGATGCGTTGCCGGCCTTTTAGGAATTTGTTGGTCCGCCCCTTGAATAACTCCATGTTGTAATCTAGTGGGAACACCGCCGATGGGAGTTGGTTCCACAGTTTGCATGTGCGTGGAAAGAAGGATCTGGCACAGCGGACGGTCGAAGTGTAAAACAAAACAATACAAACTGATTAGTTTATAGTACTGAAACTGATTAGTATATAAGGGTGTATCTGTGTACAAGAAACACGACTCTCGCATTCGTCATAACTCATAGTTCCCTTGTAGAACAGGCATTTTTAAGGGACAGATTTACTCTAAATCATGACAACTCTCTGGTTGTGCGTAATTTTCGTACACGAAATAAATTATAATTTGGTATCAAATAATTTACACAATTAACGTTCGTATTTCCATATAATTCGATACTCAGGCACACGGAACTCAGAAAAGACAGCTATAGAAGTGTTAGGGATCGTGAGATTGTCACCGCGCAGATGTGCAATGAAACATCAGTGCGTTTTATTGTAAAAACAGACGTATAACAATTGTATAACGTAAAGCGTTTCAATTAAATTTACGTAGATAGTATTATAGAAATGTATCAAGGATAATAATTATAATTTTCTTTCGAATTATTTTTGCATTATCTTCTGCGCGCTTTTATCCACGTGGATTTAAGTCTTAAAATCCTGTGGCCTCTGTAGGAACTCCTTAATTTTTTGGGGAAAAAGTATTCTATGTCTGTTGCCAGGATGCAAGCTATGTGTATGCTAAATTTTGTCATAATCAGTATATTAGTCAAGCAATATAAATGTCAAAGTGTTTCTGTCTACCTATTACAATAGTTATAGCATGAGAGAGAGAGAGTGAGTTGATCAAAATCGCGACCCGTGGTAACTCTTTAATTTTCCAGGATAAAAGTAGCCTATGTCACTCTCCAAGTACCTACTTAACTATACCCATGCAAAAATCACGTCGATCCGTTGCTCTGTTGCTACGTGATTGAAGAACAAACCAATAAACCAACAAACAAACCACCACCACTTTCGAATTAATTATAATATGGGTAGTGATTAAGACATCAGCTATACTATTTCTATTTCCTTATTAAAAGTTCTGTGGTCAGGCCCCTTTTGATCTTGGCGTCGTAATTACGTCCACTATACCTGAATTCAAATGTCCTGTTCAAGCTCTAATTAGAAATGACATTAATAATGGGATTAAATCACCTTCGGAGACAATCATGATGAATGTAATGCTTAATGGAATTAACTACAGTTATACCCAGATGTTATGTAATGAAACCGAGGCTTAAGTGGCAATGGACAGAGCATATAGTTCGGAAAATCAAAGGGTTTCCACGGGATTTAATAAATCTAAACCCACCTGGTTGAAGTGGCGGGCATCAGCTATTTTATTATAATAGTTGGTCCGCCCTAGTTTGCCTCGTGTGGAATTTTTGGAAATTTTTGAACCCGGCCCGGCAACGAAAAGCAAAGAAAATCTTACCCAAAAATGAAGAAAAGAGCCCTTTTTTGCGAACTATTACCAACATCCAGCTATTCTCAAATCAAGAAAGTAAACGCCCGAATTTGTTGAAAGGGAACCGGAAATGGAATGCTTGCTTCGTCGACTTTAGTTTGTGTGATGAAGATTAACGAGAAAGCCACATTGAAAAGAATCCTATAAGCATATTTTTATAACACTAGATGATGCCCGCGACTTCGTCTGCGTGGGTTTAGGTTTATATATAATATCTGTCACCGGCTGTACTCACGTATTTAGACGACGTTAGCCCGACTAGTTTCGAACCCATCCGGGGTCCTTTTTCAAGGGAGTCAGTTCGCGCACGCGTCGCGGTTGAGACTGCGAGCTGCGCGTGCCGCTGCCCGTAGAGCCCGTTGTTTAGTTTTTTCAAAAATCCTGTGGGAACTCTTTGATTTTCTGGGATAAATAGTAGTATATTTATAATTTTTATGATAATGTTTAACCTACACTTCAAGGAAATTTATAAATAGGTAGATTGCATTAAGTCGCTTGAGTACTGAATGAAAATACTGTATTTCAAATTTTGGCACTTGGCAGTAGGTGAACCGTGGCCTAGCGGTCAAAGGCGCTCCCTTATGCCCAGGGAGACGTTATTATGCTCAAGAAATTCTATACAAAATAAAACCGGTCAAGTGCGACTCAAACTCGCGTAATAAAAATATGACTGTAGTACGGAACCCTCAGGGTTCCGTACTACAGTCATATTTTTATTTAATTAAAAACTAATTGTATAAAAATCTGTTTTACAATGTACAAGTAAAGCCCTTTCATAATGTTATTACACTTGGTATAGTAATCTTACTTTGAAATTTGAATACACTAATTATTTATTCATGAACACATTTTTTTTTTGTGATATAACCACAAATTGACGGATTTCGGTTTTTTTCTTCCACCTACTTGTGCTATAAGACCTACCTTCCTGCAAAATTTCGTGATTCTAGGTCAACGGGAAGCACCCTATAGGTTCTCTTGATAGACACGACAGATGGACAGAAAGACAGATAGACAGACAGACAACAAAGTGATCCTATAACTTTCTTTTCCTTTCCGGTTCCTTTTTTCCTTTTGAGGTACGGAACCCTAATAATAAATACTACCTGTCTGTGTGTATTATAATGGAAATCACTCACGGTAGTTTAAACGCTAAAATAACCCTAATAATATAAGAATCTAACCTAGAAAAAACAGCTCAGGCTTTTCAAAAGTGAGAAAAGCTATTCGAATCTCCCGAAGCAAGCAGGAAATTGTTCAGAAGCGTCTACTAAATCAATCTTGTTCGACTTTTCTACTTGGAAACTTTGCAAGGAATTTTCATCCTGATTCAGCCTGGTTGTTCAGCGTGGAGACTGGAGATGCAGCCACCTTGGCACCTTTCCACGCGGGCATGATTTAAGTTAGAACATAAGTTAGAATATCATTTAATACATAGATAAGTACTAATTATTTTTAAGGAGCGCCAGCTCGCCAACAAAGTGGGCGTTTTACATATCTGGTATACGCTTGTTATAAATAAATTTAAAAAAAAGTACAGTAATTGGCCATAAATTCATCATCATCATGATCAACCCATCGCCGGCTCGCTACAGAGCACGGGTCTCCTCTCAGAGTGAGAAGGGTTTTGGCCATAGTCTACCACGCTAGCCATGTGCAGATTGGTAGACTTCATACGCTTTTGAGAACATTATGGAGAACTCTCAGGGATGCAGGTTTCCTGACGATGTTTTCCTTCACCGTTCCGTGCCCGGGATCGAACCCCCGACCTCCGATTAGAAGGCAGACGTCCTAACCACTAGGCTATCACAGCTATTTAAATCTATATTTTTCAATCCATACTTCCATACTTCCATCCATACTAATATTATAAATGCGAAAATGTATCTGTCTATCTGTCTATCTGTGGCCATAAAATGACAGACAGATAGACGGACGTCATCGGTCTGTCTTTTCACGGCCCATCCGCTTAACCAATTTTTATGAAATTTGGTACTGAGATTGTTGCATTCCGGGAAAGGATAAAGGCTACTTTTGATCCCGGAAAATCGAAGAGTTCTCACAGGATTTTAGAAATCCTGAATCCACGCGGACGAAGTCGAGTGCATCATCTACATAGTTTAACATAAGACCTTGGACATGGGACTAGGAATCAGCTTAGCTTTTATCTGTGAGTATGAATGATGGTGAGCATAAATTGTTAAATAATAACAAGACACAAAACACAAAGGGCGTTTGTGCACTCATCCGTATTCGGTTCGTATTCTTCGAAGTGGTCGTCATACAAATATGTACTCATGGATTCGTAATTTTACGGAATCCGTGATTGCACGGATCAGTGCACAAACGCTCTAAGGAGTGTACATACTCTGCTTTGCATAAAATAGGTACCTACACAAATGAGGGCGGTTGGAAGGTAATCCGCAAGATTTGCCTTGCAAAGAGATCGCTTTACCCGCTTGAAAGGTAAAGTTTTCACGACTACTTACCTACCCAAAGTATCTTCATTAGGGCCAAATTACTTCAAAACTGGGCCGAGATTGTAATATTATTTGTGATTTTACGGAAATTTACGTTGTACACTTTTTGATTGGTCAGTTAGCGAACGAAGATAATATTATCAACTAGCAAACACGCGTGAGACGCGCGCCACTCTGTCTACTTTCTTTGCAGGTCGTTACTTGTTGCAAATATGAATCCGCAATAATTTATGCGGATACAGATGCGGATGTCTGAATTAATGCGAATGGGACGCATTTGCGGATGCGAATATCCGTAACACTCCTGGTTTTGATTCTCTCAAAGGGTCTTGACAGACAGACAGACTAACCGACAGTGAAATTATCCTATAAGCGTCCTATAAATATTACCCTAAAAACTACAATAATGTCAAGTTTACTATTTGTATTTCTTGTTTTAAATTCGGATCCAAGAAATATTAAAAATATCCGGGGAACGGTCTTTGAAAATCCTAATGATAATTATTATGAAAACAAAAAGATACGACGCAGATAAAACTGATAGGGAAACATTTACCCGGAAGCGATGCGACCCGGGACAGTTTTAAGTGCCTCTAATTACCTACTTTCTTGGTAATACGAACTTTAATCATTAGGGGAAAATGCTTAAGCTCGATTATCTAGAGAAAAACCAGCCAAGTGCGAGTCAGACTCGCGCAATGAAATTCCGTACTACAGTCGTATTTTTTCGACATTTTACAGGATAAATCAAAAACTATGATACATAAAAATAAATAAAAATCTGTTTTAGAATGCACAGGTGAAGACCTTTCATATGATACCCCACTTGATATAGTTATCTCACTTCGAAAGTTGAAAATACTAATTATTAGTTCATGACCACAATTTTTTTTTTGTGTGATGTAACCACAAATTCGCGTTTTTCAGATTTTTTCCCGAATGTCTGCTATAAGACCTACCTACCTACCTACCCTATAGGTTTCTTGACAGACCGACATACAGACAAACAACAAAGTGATCCTATAAGGATTCCGTTTTTCCTCTTGAGGTACGGAACCCTAAAAATGTAGAACTAATTTAAGATTAATTTCGTGGTATGTTGATTATTATCTAAGTACGTACGTTTATACTTACCCGTTACATTAGGTATAATAACTTGTGTGATAAACGGTCAAAACCATTCTTTATTTACTCAATAACTTTAACGATAGCGGTCATTTGTTCAAGCTGATTTTCTATTGGATTTGCGAATAAGGAAATGTACGGAAACGAAGCTCCTAAAGACATCGACTCATCAAGGATTCTTTCCAGTTCTTTCTTTGTTCCGTTAATCTTTCTTTTCTCCCAAAGCAAACGAGCCATGCATTTTTATCTTTAAATTCTTTTACACAAAAGTTCACGAGCTTATTTTAGGGTTCCGTTTGGAAGATAGCAATATCTTATAGTAATCTTATAGTAAAATTACGATACTATACCTAGTATCTTATAATATCGTAAAGGGAAAAATCCGAAAACTAAGAATTTGTGGTTAAACATCACAAAAAAGTATTATTTCTTGTATCTAGTGCTATGGAACCCTCCATGTGTGAGTCCAACTCGCACTTGAGCGATTTTTAGGGTTCCGAACCTCAAAAGGTCTTTGTTGTCTGTCTGTTAAGAAACCTATAGGGTAATTCCCGTTGACTTATAATCATAAAATTTGTTAGGTAGGTAGGTATAGCACACGTAAGGGGAAAAGTCCAAAAACCGTGAATTTGTGGTTACATCACAAAAAATAAATACTTAATTAAAATGTGTTCATGAACAAATTATTTATTTTTATGCATAATAGTTTTTTATTGATAGTGCAAAATGACAAAAAAATACGACTACAGTTCGGAACCTTCAGTGTCTGACTCGCACTTGGCTGGATTTTTTCTAATGAATCTCAACGTCCAGAAACCTTGAGTGTAGGTTTTCGCTATAACGATTTTATTTTGATTGAAAAGGATTTTCAGAAATTTCACCCAAGGGAAGCCGGGGCAGGCCAGCTAGTTTTACAATACTGCTTTTCTCTATTGGTGGAAAACTCTCAGGAAAGTTTACGTATTTTTATTGTTTCGTACTTTTTAAGGAGGACACGCTTTCAAACTACGAAACTTTCGTTTCAACTCTTAGTATTGGTTCAGAAAGTTTTAGATTTATTGGCAAGATGCAGCGAATAGTGCAATGTTAGGAAAGTAGAGATTCCCTGAAGGATATGATTCGAAACAAATAGATCTGCAGGAGAACTAATATTACTGATATGGCCCAAACCAACAGCATAGGTAGGTATTCAATAGCAGCTAGCTAAACCAACAGAACAGCCTACGCCCACACTTAAAATATATTATATACCTATATAAAATTCAAAGTCCTGACTGACTGACATAATATATATCAACGCACAGCCTAAACCGCTGGTCCAAAAGACATGAAATTTGGAGGGTCTATTCTTTGTAAAGAGTAGGTATCCACTAAGAAAGGATTTTTCGAAATTCCACCTCTAAGTGGGTTAAATGGGGGATGGAAGTTTGTATGAAAGTCCGTCATTTTTCAAGTTATTTGCATGAAAATTGGTATTTGAGTTTTCGGTCACAAATGAAGAAATACGTATTTCAGGATTTTTGGAAAATTCGCCCATAAGGGTAGTAAAATAGGGGATGAAAGTTTGTATGGGACAGTTTTAATTATTGATATTAATTGCTTGAAATTTGGAAAGTAGGCTTTTTCTTGAGGTTAGGTGTCAGTTACGAAACGACTATGAGAACCCGCACATGAGAATGTGTTATTCGGTGCTGGTGCAGGGTGCGCGTCCTGATGTTATAATGTTTGTTTCTGAATAAAAAAATGCCATTTGATTCCTGTAGGCCACGCGGGCGAAGCCGCGGGCAGAAGCTAGTACACTATAATATTATAATGTACCTATCCTGCGTATCTACGTGGAAAATTGCTGCTGTGGTCGAAATTTGTTTGAGAAAAACATAATTAATTTATAACTTTTACTCAATTTATGAAAGCGATTCACCTTTTGTAAGCAATAACAAATCGCCTTTTCATAATATGTATGTTTATTACCTACATTAATATGATGAAAGAGGATTGCTAAGCATACCTTCATCAACTGTTTGACTCCCAATCGAATCTGTCCAACGCTTCAGCGGATACGAAATTGGATTCCATCCCTTCATCCCGTAATCATCATGAATATATTTCAATTATGGCATGGGTGGATAAACATAAGGCGCAGCGCATACCAAGAGAGGGGAGTGGAATAGAACAGATTTTTTTCATTTAAGTAAACTTTTACATTATCATTATCAACCGATAAACGTCCACTACTGGATATAGGTCTCTTTTAGGGACTTCCACATGCACCGCCTGAATCCAGCAGCTCCCTGCGACTCGTTTGATGTCGTCTGACCCGATCACAGATGAGTGGTCCTAGGGGGAGAAGGGGTTGTCTTCAAGCGCCGTGCTTTTTAATAACAACTTAAACCCAGCTTTATATTATTTTTTCATACGATTGAAATTGGTATATTGAAAACAAAACAAGGAGGAAATGATGACAATGACTAAGTTATTATAAAAAAGACACTACACCTCAGCTCTGCACCACTTCAGTCAGTGGATATGCATCGCGCCTGGATTGCAAACATGCTCAGCCGGAATATCATTTATCATTATTGTATCCCCACGTAGGTATATTTACAAACGTCAAAGTTTGAATATCTGTAGGTCGATTTCGTAAAACCTGCATCAATCATTATTAAAATCTCATCATATCTTATCATTATCTTAATAAAAGTCAGATTCAAATTATTCTATTACATCTTCATTTCCATAAATGGCTCAATAGAAAAATATAAAAACTAATACTTAGTATATTAATTTTTTTACTAGATAAACTAAAGTATTTTTTTACTAGATTCAATAAAATAAATAATGTAAAAAATACAATGCAAGTAAACCCATACCCGAGGGGCGTGTGGTTGTGACTGTAAATTCCACACAAAGCCGATATTTACAGTAGTTCGTTTTATGTAAATCATCCATGTATCGACATCCGATCCGTCTGCCTACCTTCTATATAAATATGATGCATGAATAATAATTCGATAGATGTGTTTTTGATGTGTACAATATTTTACTATTTACTTTATTATATTTTCACTTCCGTAATATTTGTTATCAACAGTCACACAGTCGGCTTGCATTACTTTGTTTGGCTTCAGTCCAGCCTCCGATTTTCATAGTAAAACACGTAGGTACCTATACAAATAACTCTGTTTGGCTTTGTTTAAAATCTTATAAATATAAAAGGAAAAGGTGACTGACTGACTGACTGATCTATCAACGCACAGCTCAAACTACTGGACGGATCGCGCTGAAATTCGGCATGCAGATAGCTATTATGACGTAGGCATCCGCTAAGAAAGGATTTTGCAAAATTCAATTCCTAAAGGGGTAAAATAGGGGTTTTAAATTTGTGTAGTCCACGCGGACGAAGTCGTGAGCATAAGCTAGTTTTATATAAGTAGTTTATAATAAGAATTTGCTATGTTATATTATGTTATCAGAAATGAGGAGATTAGTAGGAGAACTAGAGTAACCGACATAGTTCAACGGGTTGCGAAGCTGAAGTGGCAATGGGCAGGGCACATAGTTCGTAAAACCGATAGACGTTGGGGCCCAAGATGCTGGAATGGTGACCTCGCACCCGAAGACGCAGTGTTGGAAGACCCCCCACTAGGTGGACGGACGACATCTGACGAGGCGCAGGGAGCCGCTGGATTCAAGACCGCGGCGTGTGGAAGTCCCTAAAAGAGACCTGTGTCCAGCAGTGGACGTCTATCGGTTGATGATGATGATGCCATATGCTATGTTATGCCTGCGATTTTGATTCCTTTTTTAAAAATCCCGTGAGAACTCTTTAATTTTCCGGAATAAATAACCGGCAGGCTCCCGCAATGAGGGTTCCGCCGTACTACGGTCGTATTTTTTCGACATTTTGCAGGATAATTTGAAAACTATGATACATAAAAATAAATAAAAATCTGTTTTAGAATGCACAGGTGAAGACCTTTCATATGATACCCCACTTGATATAGTTATCTTACTTAGAAAATTGAAAATACTAACTATTAGTTCATGACCACAATGTAATTTTTTTTGTGTGATGTAACCACAAATTCACGGTTTTCAGATTTTTCCCAAAATGTCAGCTATAAGATCTACCTACCTGCCAAATTTCATGATTCTAGGTCAACGGGAAGTACCCTGTAAGTTTCTTGACAGACAGACAACAAAGTGATCCTATAAGGGTTCCGTTTTTCCTTGAACCCTAAAAAGTGACCTAAAATATTTTTAGGTCGTTAGCTATTTCCGTGCAAAATATCACGTGACTCTGTTCATCTGTTGCTCCATTACAGCGAGATTGAAGAACAAATCAATAAACAAACACAGTTTCACATTTATGTCCTCTTTAGTGCTCTATAGTTACCGACCTGCTCTGCTCTGTCTGAAAGAAAACACTCTCTGATGCTCTCCGAGCTGGTTTATCTGAACGGACCCTAATACGAGCAGAAAAACACTAGTCTGAAACCACCCTAAATATGTAAAGAGTAAATGCAGAAGATCTCGAACTTAACAAACATTACTCTACTTAGGAAACTACTGCATCGAATATCAATCACCATTGATTTAATTAAGACCTCTCTGAAACTCCCGTTCTCTAAAAGCAACATTTCGAGTACCTACTTTACTTTGCTACTTTTTCCCGAGTCTTTGATATTCGTGATTCGAAAGCCCAATTCACGGGACGCATTTCAGCATTTCAGTCTTTGTGAAGTAGGTAGGTACAATCTTTTTATATTTCTTGTAATGAAAAGCATAAGTTTACTAAAAGCTGCACACGAACAAAGTCTTCTACTCTTATAAAATCAAAGTTCACATCGGGATAGCTCAGGAATAAAGGAATTTTCTTTTTTTATATTTAGGACATATCGACTCCCCGAAGGAGACCAATTAGTCGAATAATTCTGAAGGTTTGGAACACTAAACTACCAAAGTAATGCCATGTTTGAATGCTCGTGTTCGTTCATATATCTATTTTAAGTTCATAGATACTATATAAGTATAGGTAATAATAATTATTACTTCTACGTAAATGAGGAAGTTTCTGGGAGCTTCGTGGGGGTGATAATGCAAATCTCTTTGCTTTTCTTTCCTTACTTTCATTGCCATAGGATAGTAATTAAGCTTTCTTTTATTTGCTTTTACGAACCGCCATTACGTGGTTTAATTAATACAGATAAACACCCGCCGTTATGGAATTATAGAAGAGTATAAGTGTCAGCAATAAAAGAAATAAAAAGGGACAGAAAATATTTAGCAACATTTTTTGAGAAAAAGAATTACCTACTAGAATTTTTTTTAGTGTTAATCTATCGAGAGTGATTTCCATTATACCTAAATACAGAAGAATCTCTAGCCCGACTAGTTTCGAACCCTTCCGGGGTCCTTTTTCACAGGGACTCTGCTCGCGAACGCGTCACGGTTGAGACTGCGTGCCGCACGCGCCGCGGCTCGCACGGAACGCTGTGAGGGTGGCTGGTGGTGGTGGTGGTGGAAATAATTACGCAGAATGGTCTTCCTGGTATACCCAGTTCTAAAGTAGGTACCTATATCCTGATTAATTACAGGCTTTTATCTTAAAAGGAATGTTAAAGGGAAGGAACTAGTTGTAATGTAATGACGTCACGACTCCATTTGCACTAGCAATTTATGCTAACTATTCCTTTTAGGAGCTTTTAGGGCTAGCGCAGACAGAATTTTACGCGGACATTTTTCTGCAGACGCTAATATCACAAATACGAAAGTGTGTCTGTCTGTCAGCTTTTCATAGCCCAACAGTTTAACCAATTTTGATGAAATTTGGTACAGAGTTAGCTTACATCCCGGGGATGGACACAGACTACTTTTTATCCCGGAAAATCAACCTAAATCCACGCAGATGAAGTAGTGGTCTAGTTTGAATAGAATAATCTCTATCTCTATCTCTATATTATATAAAAATGAATCGCTGAATGTGTTGCTGATCGCAAATCTCGAGAACAGCTGAACCGATTTCGCTAATTCTTTTTTTTAATAATATTCCTTGAACTACGAGGATGGTTCTTACGGAGAGAAAAATTTAAAAAATTACCTGAAAAGAATCGACTGTTAGGCGGTACGAAGTTCGCTGGGGCAGCTAGTTTATAATAAGAGTCATAGCCAAAGAAGAAGAAGATTAATACAAAAATCACATCATTTTATTTCTACAGTCCAAGACCCTATTGCGATTGTAGCAATGTGATAACAACTGTCGGGGCAGAATTCAAACTGGGCAAAGCCAGGGAAAGTATGCTAGTTTGCCTAAACTTAATTCAAGGGCGACGTATACACGCGATCGAGCGTGTTACCATCTTATTACCACATCACATTTATGGTATACTTACTTATAACCCTGTTATAAACGGATTGCCGACTGAATAATTGAATTAGCTTAATGCGGCTCAAAAGTTATGTAATTGACGTAGCGACAAGCCCCTCGTAAAGCTTTGAAGGTTGTTAGAATATGTTGTTGTTGTTGTATAAAGCTTCGTTCAGAGAGACGCGGGGCGTTGCCACACGAGTAGATATATAGACCAGTACCCGTAGTACAAGATTTTACGTCTCACCAAACCAAACCAAATTCGAGAGTCGAAATACTTCCGCGTTACAGTAAACTGGATCTTAAATGCCTTGTTTTAAATTAAAGCTCAAGTTTGTCTACACTTCTACAGCCAGCGCTCCAAGCGGAAACGAAATTAAAATCAGTGGCATTGAATATTTGACTTCAATTCAAGGCTGTTTAGGTCCATTTTACTGTAACGCGGAAGTATTTCGACTCTCGAATTTGGTTTCGTTTGGTGAGACGTAAAATCTTGTACTACGGGTACAGAGGGGAAGCTTCATACTAGCGGCTGGCTGTAGGTTCACTCACTCTAGCGCAGCTCACGCACACCACGGCGTGTCACGGACGCTGCGTTTGCCGCCAAGCTGGGTGCACGGAGCGTCCGTGGCACGTCGTGGTGTGCGTGAGCTAGTGTGAAGCTTCCCCTCTGGTCTATAATATCTACTACTGTGGCGTTGCGCGGCCTGTCTTGTTGATATTGCGTTCATGAAAAGTCAGTGGCAACGTATGCAGCTGCACACGAACAAACCGTCACCAGTCTCCACATTCACAAAATCACTAATTTTTAGAGTTCCGTACCTTAAAAAGGAAAAAGGAACCCTTAGAGAATCATTTCACTGTCTGTATGTCTGTCGTGTCTGTCAAAATCTATAGGGTACTTCACGTTGACCTAGAATCATAAAATTTGGCAGATAGCAATATCTTATAGCACAAGTAAAGAAAAAGTCCGAAAATCACACAAAAAATTACAAAGTGTTACGATGAAATAATATGTTTACTAAATCACACCATAGATGGCGCTGTTCGTCATTAACTTGCAGTGTTGCACAGCTGCTGTTGGAAAGTGTTATTTTCTTGTACGATAGTACAGAACAGTACTAAATAAGTTTCCGATATTTAACTACTAGTTTTACTTTATTACGGTCTATAAACCTTTATTACTACAACGCCGTCAAAATGATGAGCAAACACTAAACAGCAAACTACCTATCAACTTTTTGTTTATGTACTTACGTGACAAGTAAAATTATTATTAAAGCGAGCCATGAGTAAATTTTTATGCCGTCACGTACCAGTTTGAATAACGAGAGACGAAAATCACAATAATATTTATTTCTGTACTACGTGACAGCGAGAGTCGTGATTGTTTTTCTTATCTCTTTCAGCATTTCAGCAATGATGGAATTAAATCGTGAATGTATTCGTGCTGCTGAGTGTTAGATACTCGTGCAGCTTTTTATTGTTTGACGTTTTGTCGGTGAACTATCCGTCATCATCATTATCATGATCAACCCATCGCCGGCTCACTACAGTGCACGGGTCACTGCACTGTAGTGACCCGTGCACTCTTCTCAGATTGAGAAGGGTATTGGCCATAGTTTACCATGCTGGCCATGTGCCGATTGGTAGACTTCCTACTTACACCTTTGAGAACATTATGGAGAACTCTCAGGCATGCAAGTTTCCTCAGGATGTTTTCCTTCAGCGTTAAAGCAAGTGATATTTAATTACTTGAAACGCCGATAACTCCGAAAAGTTAGAGGTCGATTCCGAGATCGAAATTCGAACCTCTGACCTCCGATTAGAAGGCGGACATCCTAACCACTAGGCTATCACAGCTTATGAACTATCCATACTATATTATAAATGACTAGCTGAATCCCGCGATTTCGGCCGCGTGGATTTTTTCTTTCAATCCCGTTGGATTTTTTGATTTTTGGGGATAAAAAGTAGTCCATGTCACTTTCTAGGTTTTTAGCTATTGGTATCCATGCAAAAAATCATGTCGATCCGTTGCTCCGTTACGGCTTGATTGAACGACAGATCAACAAACAAACACACTTTCGCATATTTTATAATATGGGTAGTGATAATATGGATAGTAATAATATGTATGGGTAGTGATAAAGTGTCTGTCTGTATGTCTGTTAGCTAGCTTTTGATAGCTTGCCCAGGAACGGACATAGGATAAGGCTGCTTTTCACCACGGAAATCAAAGAGATCCCACGGAATTCTTTAAAACTTATCCGTTTAACCGGTTTTCAGTACAAAGATGGCTTGCATCCTGAACACTAACAGGCTACTTTTTATCCCGGAAATTAAAGTTCCCACGTGATTGACGCTTCTGCGTCTTTAAACATTAATAGGTCTCCATCTACCCGACTTGATATAGCCTTGGGTCGAAGAATATACCTACTGAATTGGGTATTTGACTCCAATTTTTTTATTACTTTATTATAAACTAGAATAAAATAATGACGTAAACTGAAAAACTAATTAAATCGATCAAATAACAAAGAAGTTAAAATAAATAAAAATAAATAAATAAAAAAGCTTTTATTATTCCTTACATGCACATACTTAATTTTACTTAGTTTTTAATTTTATCTTATTATTAACATTATATTATATATATATACAATTACTTTTAATTTTTTCTTATTATTATAAATTATTTATTTATTTAAGTATGTAGTTATTTACAATTGCAGGTGCTACCTGGCTTGGACCCACTCACGAAATCTCTTATATATATTTTTTTTTACATATATATACATTTAAGTTTACATATAGTTATGTTTTTAGTAGGTAATTAGTAGGTGATTATATTCTTTCTTGTAAGGACCGCCTTATGCGGTAAAAGCCTCCTCCAAGACTTTCCATCTGACCCGATCTCTAGCCAGCCTTGTCCAGACTCTCCCTGCTACCTTTACAATGTCATCATCCCATCTAGTAAATGGTCTGCCTCGTTTCCTTTTCCTTCCAAGTGGGTACCAGTTGGTTGTTATTTTTGTCCATCTATCGTCCTTCAGTCTTTGCAGATGGCCAGCCCAATTCCATTTGGATTTAAGTAAAATCTTTTTTATGTCTTTTGCTTGGGTGCGGTGTCTTATTTCTGAATTCTTTATTCGATCTTTTAGTTTGATTCCTAGATAGCTTCTCTCGATTCTTCTTTGCGTTGTTTGCATTTTGTAAAGTTGTTTCTTTGTAAGCGTCCAGGTTTGGCAGGCGTATGTTAAGCATGGAGTTAGACATACTTCCATAGCTTTCGTTTTCAATTTAATGGGAATCGTACCCTTGAATATTTCTCTCATGCTCCAATACTTCTTCCATGTGTTTGTTATTCTTCTATTAATTTCTTTGTCCATTCCACTGTTAAAGGAAATTTGGTGTCCAAGATAGGTATACTCGTCTACATATTCAATATTGGTTGATTGCAGTGTGACTGGTATTTTTGTTACATTCGTCATAACTTTAGTTTTTTCTATGTTGATTTCTAAGCCAACTGAGGTACTATATTCGTTGAGAGTTTCTAGCATGTATTGTAATTCATTATGGTCTTCCGCCAGCAATACCAGATCGTCTGCGAATCTTAGGTGTGTAAGATACTTTCCATGTAGTTTGAGTCCGATGTTGTTCCACTTTAGCTTTCTAAATATGTGTTCCAGAACGGATATAAATAATTTTGGGGATAGCGGATCTCCCTGTCTCACCCCACGTTCAATGTTGAAGAGAGGTCCGGGCGAGTCTATTTTAACTCTTCCTTTGCTGCTTTTATAAATTATTTTTAAAGTTTCAATATAGCCGTCATTTACTCCTTGTTCAGCTAAAGCGCGCCATATTGACTCGTGTGTTATGGAATCGAATGCTTTCGAGTAGTCTATAAATCCTATATATAGAGGCATTGAAAATTCATTATATTTTTCTATTATCATTTTCAAAGTATGTATATGATCTATCGTTGAGTAATTTTTCATGAAACCGGCTTGCTCTACTGGTTGGTTTTCGTCAATTTGAGGAGTAATCCTGCGCAGCAGTGTACTTGCAAAAACTTTGTACAAGCAGGACATTAGGCTGATTGGTCTGTAATTTGATATTAGTTTCGGATCTCCTTTTTTATATAGCAGGATGATATCAGATGTTGTCCACTGTGCAGGAATTTCTTTCTCTACAATGATACGGTTAAATATTTCAGTTAGTGGTTTGGTGAGAGAATCTTTCCCAGCTTTTATCATTTCATTACTGATTCCATCGGATCCAGGGCTTTTCCCTAGTTTAAGTTTTTTAATAGAGTATTCCACTTCATTTTCCATAATTGGAGGGACAGGGTCATTATTGAATACAGTTTGATTTGTTGCATTTTTTAAATGATGTTGTTTAGCATAAAGGTTTTCGAAAAATTTTGTGGCGATATGTGTTATTTCTTTTCTATTTGTTGCTAAAACACCTGTCTTCGACTTTAAGTGACACATCAGGCTTTTTGATGAGCTTAAGGATTTGTAGGCTTTTTTAATAGCTCCTGACTCGTTGATATACCTTTCCAAAGTTTCAAGCCTGTGATTTTGTTCATTAGTTCTTATTTTGTCATTTAATTCTCGGTATAGTTTACTCAACATATCTTTTTCTTGCTTTGTTTTTTTCTGTTTGCATGCTAAATTGTGTCTTTTGTTGATGAGTTCTTTTATTTCTTCTGTTATGATGTTATTGTTTCTTTTTCCATTGAGTACTTTAGCTTCTGCAACACTGTGGAGAATGCAGTTTTCGACCCTATCATAATGCTCTTGTAAAGTTAAAGAGCAATGATTATCATTACATTGTGGTGTTAATAACTGAGTTATAATATTGTGGAATTTCATCGGATCAAAACTGATTTGAGGTTTTTTGATATAGTGCTTACGCGACTTTTTTCCACTACACAGATTTAGCGTTGCTCTCACTAAGCGGTGGTCACTGGGGAATTTAAACCTGTTCAATGTGCTTACATTCGCTATCATTCTTGGAACATTAGTTGTTATGAAATCAATTTCGTTTAATGTGGTGCCATTCGGAGATTTCCATGTCCATCTTTTGCTTCCAGGTTTGTTAAACATTGTATTCATTATTTTAAGTTCGTGTTGTTGGCAGAAATCAATGAATAGTTCTCCTCTCTCGTTCCTTTCACCATATCCATATTTTCCTAGTACCCGGCTCTCATCATCTGTGGTTTGACCGATCTTCGCGTTCATATCGCCCATTAGTACAATGTTTTTTGTGCTTTTTTCTATGGCTTCCTGAAGAGAATTGTAGAATATCTCTATATCATTCCATTCAGCCCGTTCAGTGGGAGCGTACGCTTCTATGATTGTGAATAGTTGCTCGTTAAGTTTGACTTTAATTAGAGCGACTCTTTCTGATATTGGTAAAAAGTCTTGCACTTGAATGTTGTTAGACTTTTTAACAAGGAAGCCAATTCCTCGTTCACCTTTCGTTTCTCCGTAATAGTATATCACATATTTCCCTTTATCTTCTATATTCCATCCCTGTCTTCTTACTTCGGAAATCCCAATTATGGACCACTTTATTTCTGATAAAGCATGTTCAAGCTGTATCAGTCTTTCACTGCTGAGAAGAGATCTGACGTTAAGCGTGGCTATGTAGCATTTATTTGGTTTGTTTAGTTTCTTTTTGCTTGGAGGGTTATGGTCTACTACCCCCGCGGTGACCAGCCGAGGTGGGGGAGATGTAGAAGTTGGAGGCGGCTCAGTTCTTTGCTACAGTTTTTCCACTCTGTTATTGTTGTTTTTCAGAAGAGTTTCATTTTTACTTTCACTATCAGAGTGTCTCGTTACAAAGGATAGTATTGACTGCGGTGTCTGAGCATTGGCAGTATTATGACTGTCGTTAGGTTGCCTTGTTGCACGTTTCTTCATAAAAGTTTTTTTAGATTTTTTCGGCTGTTGATTTCCTGTAGTATCATCAGTGTAATTATCTGGTGAAAGAGATAAGTTTCGTTTAGTGTTTTTTCTATTGTCTTCAATTATTATGATTTTATCATATTTCAGTATTGCCTTGTTACCTTTGTCTCTTTCTTCTTTTAATTTAGTTTGTAGTTCCTTACGCTTGGCTATAACTTCCTTTGGATAATCTTCTTTAATATAGAAGGGAGTGTTTTCGAATGTTCTTTTCTTCTTCAATATGTGAATTTTCTTACCAAGTGTTGTGAATTTAATTAATATGGGTCTAATTTTACTATCAGATTTCCTACCAAGTCTTCTGACTGAATCTATATCATTTTCTCCAAAGTTAAGGCCTGTTGTGTTGTTTATACATTCTAGTACCAGATTTTCTAACTGATGATAGCCACGTTCTGTTTCACTTACATTAAATAGTATTATGTTATTCTTTCTTTCAGTTTTCTTTAGATTGTGGAACAATGTCTCATAATGTTGTATTTTTGTCTCGAGTTGCATATAGCGGTTTTCAAAAATTTGGAATTTTTCATTGATGTTTGTTGTAATACTCTCCCGAGTAATCTGAAGTTCTTGTTTTTGCTGCTCAATACTCCCTCGAGTTAATTGAAATTCTTGTTTTTGCAATTCGATAGCTTCCTGGATGTTTTTTAATGTCTTAACTATGTCTTCCATTTTTATTATTTAAAGTAAGTACCTTTAAGTATTTTCAAGTAGCAGGAGAGGTGGTGCTACGCTAGAATTAATTTAGCACACTGTAGGCTAACTAGGTCGGTATCGGTAAATTTTGTAAAAGAAATGTAGTAAACACTAAGTATCACCAGGCAATTTCTAGTGGGTAGTTCCAGTGAGTAGTTCCCACAAGCAGCACCTTACAAGAGTATTATTTGGTTATATTATGATAACATGTAGGTAACAATGTAACTTTACAAGTCAAATGAATAATAAAATTATGTAATCCACTAATTTATCAAATTGAGCCGTACACAAGCAGCGTCTCACACTAGCATTATGTGGTCATCTAATGACTTGTAACAATGTAATTTCACAATTCAAATAAACAATAAAATTAAGTAATCTATTAATCTATCAAATTAAACCATATATCTAATTGATAGATCTATATAAGAAGTCAAAATGTAATAATCCAAAATTCATAAATTATGTTTTATTGTATGTATATATATCTCAATGTATCTTATTAACTAGTCACAAGTATCTTATATTTAACTTAGTCTGTTATTTAATATAAATTTATTCCACTTTAATGTTAGGTAAATAAGTTTAACCCAAACAGTATACAATAGTCATATACAATAGTCACAAAGAATAGTTTCCTACAAGATTTTCCTGTCGATACATATTGTTTAAGTAAGTAATTTTTCATCCAGAAAAAACATTATTATTACATTACATTAAGTGCCTCAATACAATTATTTTGGCAGGTATTTAAGTGCCTAGATTAATTAGTTCTTGGTTAACCTAGTAAATTTCTTTCTCTGAACACAATTTGTTTTTCAAGTAGATTGGTAGTTAGTAGGTAGGTACTTATATAACTAGGGTAAAGATCCCTATCAGTTCATTGAACCAACCTATGCCCAGGGATTTAAATCTTTGGTTATTTATTTGTCCATGATATAATTATTCTTGTTAAGGTAGTATAATCACAACACACACAATCTAGTCACTGCTTTTGCCTGTCCACAGCTATCCATAAGCACTTAATATCACATCCTAAATCTTCATAAGTACCTATTTATGACAGGTTGGTCATAAAATGTAAAGATTGGACTTGATAGTTCTGTTTTCTATAGGTACAATGGATAGTCTTATTTATGTAAGGATACTGTAATGTCACATTCAATTATAGGTGCATAGTAGGTCCAGAATCTCCATATCATGAATCTATTGTCACTTAGACAGGTAGGTACGGATCTTATATTTTGTAGTTTTGAAGTCTATTATCCAGTTACCCAGTTTTATTTGGGCATCTCCTTTTTTTTTTTTTTTGTAGTAAAATTGGGTCCCTTTGTATGTTTTTCTTAGTATAAGTAGGTAGGTACTAACCTTCTCTGTGCAGATTCCACCATCTACCAAGAGAATGGTCAGGCATTTGGGTCACAATCGCACTTTCTGAGCCAGTTTCTATATCCAATTTGGCGAAATAGCATCCTTGTGTATTCCCAATGTTTTCAATTTGGTTTTTGTCGATTTAAATACACTGGGTTAATGCGGTAATATTTTTAGACATCCGAATGACTGAATGTACCTGCCACTTCCTTGTCAAAAGTTTAAATTAGAGCAACGTTCCCCTTTAATTATTTTCCTTTTAAAGCAGCATTTCAGTAGAAAACTTGTACAAATGGACCTTTGACTTTTTAATAACGTTAAAAACACTTTGCTTGCATTGTTTGTGACCTTATTTTCAATAATATTTGACTTTCTTAGCGCACAATTTTTGTTTCAACAGTCACTTTTTCGAACTAGATTCATGGTTTTGGTCACTTTGTTTTGAAACTAATTGTAATTTCACTTTGTTTGTTTAACAGTTGTTCATCAATATTTAAACGATTTAATAAGATTCTATTGCTTTTTATATTTTTATTACTCAAAATAACACAGAGCTATTCGAATTCTAAGTTTACCGGGTGACGGTGGCGCCCCCAACTTCTTTCAACAAAGAAGTTATATGCATTTAAATATTTCTGATTAGACAGAGATAGCGATACAGCAGTTTGACGTCACACCTTCTAATGCCATAGTAGCTTCGTGCGGTTTTATACTTTTCGTTTTGCGAGAAAGGGATAGAAGACCCTCCCACTCTTAAATTAAAATGAATGTAACTTTGTAAATCTTTGTTGGATTTTAATATTTTTTTCAGTGTAGGTACGTCATTATTTTTATCCTAGTTTATAATAAAGTAATAATATTTATCAAATTCAAAAGTAGGCAAATACCCAATTCTAAATGGCCATGGTTTCAGTAAATTGAGGAAAGTTTACGAGGACGGAATATTAAAAAGAGGAATACTGAATCGGTAGTAGATACCTTTTAAAGGATTTTTTTAATCCGCGAAAAACCACTCCGGTCAAAGCTTCGATCAAGTTGATTGAAATTCAAACCGCACTTACCGTGGACTTTTTATTACCAATCAGTACCCGTAGTATAAGATTTTACGTCTCACCAAACGTTGCTAGAATTCGAGAATCGAATCACAATAACATCAAAGTAAAATGGACCTTGAATTGAAGTCAAAAATTCAATGCGACTGATTTTAATTTCGCAATGTTTCCGCTTGGAGCGCTGGCTGTAGATGTGTAAACAAACTTGAGCTTGAAAACAAGGCATTTAAGATCCAGTTCACTATAACGCGAAAGTATTTCGACTCTCGAATTCTAGCAACGTTTGGTAAGACGTAAAATCTTATACAACGGGTACAGTTCAAAGTTAGATTTGAGGCTTTAAGCCTCCGCTCCATGGCGCAAAGGTATAAAAAGAAGGATGAAATTAAAATGGCCTCTCTCTCTCTCTCTCTCAGTCTCTCTCTCTCATCTCTAAAGGTTGTGATCACCCCCTTTTTAGTGTACCATATATCCAGAGTTTTCAATTCGGTGACCTGATTTTTTACATAGATAGCTGAACACCTTGAGACTTGAGAGTGACATATTATGCTACTTTTTATCCCGGATAAACAAAGAGTTTCCACTGGATTTTTGTAAATCTAAATCCACGTGGATGAAGTCGACGGCATCATATTGTTAAAATGAATAATTGGCATTGTTTCTAGAAATAAACATCTTGTTTCGGCCAATAAACAATGTTTCCACCTGGGTAGATAGAATCAAAGCGAAAGCAATTACGGGATTGCGAATCAATGCGACGACGAAACATTTGTATAGAATACGAGTTTACACAATTCGTTAGTTATTCATGATTTTGATTTGCTTAGCAAATATCTCCGTTCCGTATACCTATCGGACTGAGACCTGATGGGTATTTTTAAAGAAGTGCTTGAGAAGGTTTGTTCGAAAATTATCTACCTTGCCTCAATATGGGTAATTAGTTTATACCCACGACTACGTCCGCGTGGACTACACAAATGTCTAACCCCTATTTTACGCTTTAGGGGTTGAATTTTCAAAAGTCCTTTTTAGCAGATGTTTACGTCATAATAGCTATCTACATGCCAAATTTCAGCCCGACCCATTCAGTAGTTTGAGCTGTGCGTTGATAGATCAGTCAGTCAGTCTGTCAGTCAGTCAGTCAGCTTTTCCTTTTAAATATTTAAATATTTAGATTAGGACCAACCAGCAAGACTGCGCTGCGTTTACTTATGAGTATAATTTTTAAAATTCTTTGCCAAGTTACCCGATCGTTTGTGATCTCACATGGTGACAAGCGACAATGTGGTCGCCTCGAATATTAAGTTTACCAGAAAGAGATATGACCCCGTACATTCGGCACTCTATGCGACATCGTAAAAGTAGGCTTGATCGCTTATTGGCATGTCATTGGCTGTAAGATGGTAACCAACCACGACTAAAGCCTCCTACCAGATCAGACTTAAGACCATTTAAAAGGAATCAAACCCAAGATTTTATATTTATAAGACAATTATAAAAAATAAGACACTATAGAGTGCCCACTATTGTACCTACCAGAGAGATCAAAAAATGTATAATCGAGAAATAAGAAGTATGTATGCAATTCTGCTGAGACTTAACAGATTGCAGACATTATCAAAGTGGTTATTGGAAAAAGGTACTTAAGAGAAATTGCACTTCATATCACCTGTTCCAAGCACCACTTCAAAATTGCCAATCAGCTCTTAGGCTATATGAAGAGAGGAGGAATTATGTTTAGATGAAAATCCAATTGTAAAGCGCTGGATCCATTATTAGATTATTATCTTCTGAAAGATGAATTAAGATTTCATACGACTAAAATTATATTTTGATTTCAGGAAATAAGAATCACAGATAAATCAACGCACTTTTTACTGATGATTTTGTAGTAGATAATGTGCCCTGAACTGAACTAATACAAGTACGCTGAACCTGTGATTGCCGACCTGTTTTTTGATTTTCGCCATTTTGACGCTGAAGCAACAGTGAGCGTCATGTCGTGAGCGTCCTTGGAACTAAATTTAGTGATGAGACTTTTCTCAAGGACACGAAAAGCACTTAATACAAAGTGTCAATTTAAATTCCTGGTACGCTCGAATAGGCTTTGAATTAGCACATAAAATAATTGTCATTTCGTATGGCACACCTCTTCTAACGTACCTACTCATAATTATGATGTCAAACTAGGTCACGAAAATCAGAACTTATACCCTCTAACAAATAAACCTGGAATAGCGGTGGAATAGTTATACTCTGTTTTGTCTTTTTCCTTCAAATGTCAAATTACTGATGACAGAGAAAGACAAAACAGAGTATAACTATTCCACCGCTATTCCAGGTTTATTTGTTAGAGGGTAAGAGTTCTAAGTACGCACTAGAATAAACTAAGGACTGTAAATTATATTTAGAAATTACTTTATCATAAGTCGAAGTTTAGCACAGGCCAGATTGTATAATGGGTCTTTATGGCAGAAAAAAATGTTTGCCACACCTTTCCCAGCGTACCTACTTGTATAATATCATGTCCATTTCAGTGTGCATTATGCAGTTGAGGGTAGAGCAAAATAAAATAGATAGAAATAAAATCTAGTGCTAGTATTTATACTCTTTGGGACCAAACCAGAACCTGTAGAACTTCCTACTTTCAAGTGACAATCAAACATGGACCTAATGACAATTTATGACAATACTTCCACAGATTTTTTGTAATCAATGACAGTCAATCAAGGTTAAGTATTTAAATTCTCAAGTACTAAAATCTACTAAAACATTAGAAAATCTCGTTAAACATGGGTGGGAAATCCGTATCCGTAGATCTGATGCAGAGTTACTACCTATACTCAGCAGCACTGGCCCTGAAACTGCTCGCTTTCGTTCCTTTAGCAACTTTAGTGTGCGACCCGGACAAAATACAGCGCGCAACCATAACTGGCCTGAAGAACCTTACTCCCTTCTGGTTGGTAGCAGCTCTATACGTGACAACATCACCGGATCACGGTACCGCTTTGAGTCTGTTTCGAGGATATGCTTTAGCGAGACTGGTTATAGCCTTCGGTTATCTCTATAATCTACCAAAGTGTGTAAAAGAATTAGCGTTCTACGTTTCCTTTGGAATCACCAGCTTTATGGGTGGCTGGGTTGTTTATACGTACAGAAATGCGCTATGAGAGAAAAAAACTGCCAGTTTGCTATTGGTACGGATGCATTGCACACAAACGATACCAAAAGTTGTTAAAAGTTAAGAAAAAGACATTCTAAGTTTTTTTACCTTAACTTACCGGACCCAACGTCCAGAAAGGCAATACATGATTTTGTATAGAAAAAAGCTTTAAGTTCACTATAATAATTATACAAGTTATAGAAAGATAAATAGGTAACGTGTTTTTGGTTGTATGCACACGCTATACCAAAATGTCATAAAGTAATGCTCTACTTAAATTTTCTTTGTTATTACCAAATTGGTTTTAAGTGTAAAAAATAATGATACAAATGTAATAAAATAATTGAATGAATTAATGAATATTTATTTATTCCGCAATTCCAGGCAATTTAATCAATTATGACGTCACGACCACATGAATAAATTTACTGCAGTACTAATTTACTGCTATACCTCAAAATTTCAGCAAAGTTATGCGAAATAATAGCTCCAGATTGCTCCAGATCGATCCATACCGCGTGTTCATCATCATCATGATCAACCCATCGCTGGCTCACTACACAGCACGGGTCTCCTCTCAGCACCCTCTCAGAGTGAGAAGGGTTTTGGCCATAGTCTACAGCTGGCCAAGTGCGGATTGGTAGACTTCACACACCTTTGAGAACATTATGGAGAACTCTCAGGCATGCAGGTTACCTCACAATGTTTTCCTTCACCGTTAAAGCAAGCGATATATTAAGTACTTAAAAACGCACGTAACTCCGAAAAGTTAGAGGTGCGTGCCTGGGATCGAACTTCCACCTCCGATTGGAAAGCGGACATCCTAACCACTTGGCTACCACAGCTTACGTGTTGCTGACATAGAGCAGAAAGAAAGAGGAGATGTTGTATTAAGATTTCCCTATGAAATATCGAGTGACATTTTGCGGGGTGAGGGGTTGTGGAACGCCGCCCACTTCTCAATTTTCCATCTGCGGGTTAGTAGCAAAACTACTCGCTTAGCGACCTAACATCGATATATTGATGTCACTACATAGTTCAGCTATCTCACACTAGATGTCAATAATCTAGAACTTTTTTAATAATTACGTATAAAATTACTTACAAATGAAATGTGATACCATTCATAGCATTAGAACGTCTGTCTGAATAACTTTGACACGATAAAACACAACACTTCATCCTTTTGTTCTTAAAAACGCGAAAACACACCGATAATACGAGTCTCAATATATGTGAACCTGACGAACGCAGACAGCATACTAACTAAGGCCCCGCCCACAGAGATGACGTCAGGACCTAGTTGAAAATCACAGTGCACAGTTGCTTAGACCAACTCCTCTTTGTTTCTGCTCTATGGTTGCTGAGCTTAAAAAATTGCCCATGTAAGCGCACCATTAGGTAATCGGTACCTTTGTGAGTATCTCTTGACCTTTCAGATGTTTAATTTCATCAAATGTCAAATCCTCCAATTTTAATTTCGGCGGAATCTGTTGACATTGCTGACAGGAGACACTGGGTATGATAAGGGTTTAAATTAATTTTGGATCTAATAAAGATTATTCAAATCTTTCTTTAATTCTCTTCTTTAAAGACTAACTATCTATCAAGGTGCTGGAATGGCGACCTCGCACCGGAAGACGCAGTGTTGGAAGACCCCCCACTAGGTGGATGGACGACATCAGACGAGTCGCAGGGAGCCGCTGGATTCAGGCGGCGCAAGACCGTGACGTGTGGAAGTCCCTACAAGATACCTATGTCTAGCAGTGGACGTCTATCGGTTGATGATGCTGATAGACGTATGTATTTGAGAAATAAGTGTTTAGCTTTCCTTACCAAATAAAGAGGCAGTTATTCAGGAATCACATTTGTTGCTGTGTCCACCCTCAGATTGGCCGAACGGCGATCGTGAACTGAGCCACTTGGCGCAAGTATAATTGGCGCCTGCGGTAAGCATTCTTCTTCTACGGAGATTTTTAATACAGTTCCTCGAAAGATTGTAGCGCAATTCGTCTACAGGTAACGTTGGCCGGCATTTGCTGAATCCGAGTACATGCTAACCTAAATTGGAGGCTTTACAATGACATGGTTATTTAAGGATTTTAATTTTCTTCAAATTCATATCTAAATCATTATTATACATAATTATACTTATTTATATTATATAAGTTTGTCCTTAAATAATATACTGAAATATTCCAACGGTTCAGAATCTTGTAAGTCCATAAAATAAATAGAACCTTATAAGTTGTCAAGAATTTGTAAGCTCCTTACGATCTACTTATAGAGACCTGCGTCTAATTTATTGCCTTTTAGAAATTAAATGTTAAATATAACTAAGTATTTATTAAGGAAAACGAAATTCAAAGTTGAAAGGAAAATTCATTAAGTAATGAAGTCATACAATATTATGGTTTATCATCCATACTAATATAAGTCCCGCAAATTTCTAATGCACGTGACCGCCATTTTAGTGACGTCAGTAGGTACTAGACTGAAGTTTCAGGCTGATGGTATAATTATACTTAAATATACATCAAATGACGTCAAAATGACGCCTTTTCGAGGTTAATGAGACATAGTTCCAGCGCCGCCGGAAGACGCAGCGTTGGAAGACCCCCCACTAGGTGGACGGACGACATCAGACGAGTCGCAGGGAGTCGCTGGATCCAGGCGGCGCAAGACCGTGGCGTGTGGAAGTCCCTACAAGAGACCTATGTTCAGCTGTGGACATCCATCGGTTGATGATGATGATGATGAAGAAAAAAAATTTAATAAATTGACATTAATGTAATCCCATCATAGAGCCTTCCTGTAATAGTAAATAACCCACACGACCATATAAAACGTAATCATATTATTATACGATGTGACAAGAGCGAAATCGGAAATTGCCGCCAGGACGGGCCGCGTCGCATATCCAAATATCATAACCATTCGAGCTATTGTATAAATCCGGAATAAACTTACTCCCAAATGTATTGGAGGGGTTGTTGTGAGGTGTATTGCTCCGACTATCCAGAATGGCGCTAAGTTCTTAAGTTCTGATAGATATGCTCGACGTACGATGTCGGGAAGATCCCTTTATTGACCCATGTTATAGCTGCCAAGGGACTTAGGCCCAGCAGTTTTACAGCCAATAATGCGGCGTGTACCATGTAACTTTGTGTTAGGGGTGTCTCCAAGGATATTGTTATCGTTTTCGGACTTTCCCCCATTTTTTTTGTTACGTAATCTTCGTTTGATTCAGTTCTTCGCCTGGCTTATGTGGTCCAATGTTTTAGTATAGGCAACACTCTGCCAAGTTGCAACTTTCATATTTTATTATTAAATTCGCTGTAACACATAGACAGACGGATAAACGGAGAGATGGATTCGACGAAACTATACCTAAGGTTTACATATTTTATTTTATCCACGCGCACGAAGCCACTCGTATTAGCTAGAAAAAGAAATGTTTTCTATTACCTAAAGCCTACAGTACCTGCTACGTAAACATGCAATTTAATTTCATGAAAATAAACGTAATGTAAACTAATTTATGTTGGAACAAAAGTGCCACAGTGTTAGCTCTCTTGACTAGGTACAAACATTTTAAAATGCTTTTTTGTCACCTGCAGCGGTTCCGCTTATGCAATACGGATTAAGTATACTTAATAATACTCATAAAATTTGTGAATAAAAGCGTACCATAATAAAAAAGTTAGTAAGTAAGTATACCTTGTAACTTTAATAGAGAAATGTAAAATGTGTTTCTCAAATGAAAAGTTCTGGGCTCGTTCTGAGTTTGACTTAAAGGCCTAAACGCATTTGTGCTGTGCTGCGTGACGCAACGCGGCACGTAGTTGCCTGCCGCGTTCGCACTTCGCTGCACTTGCTGCATACAAACTCATAATACCTATAAACTATATGTGATTTCAGCGCCGCGTCGCGCAAGTTGCAACCGTTTCATAAACCACTATTATGGACATGTATTTCATTTCAATATACTCATAACTTTATACATGTATGGAAATGTAAATTACACAATATATTTTTTACAAAAAGATAAAGCGTGTCCAAAGTCCGAACCTATTTGCGTTGCAAAATTGTTATTGTTATGAAGGCTCCGTTGAATTCGTGTAATTTACATTTTAATCAAGAAGATTGTGTTTGGAAAAGACCTTTAATTTTGGCGAAGGGATTAAGATTAAAACTTTCTAAAAGTTTTTGCCCTTATGATTTAATTATTATAATGAGCTTCGGAGATTTACATGATATTTTAGATAAAAGAAAAACTATATTATAATTGTTAATTGTAATTATTATTATAATAAATAATATACATTGATATTTTGTGTTTAAATTATTTACGTGATTAGCGTTGAAATCATGTTGACAAGAAATACGTAAAGCTACAAACTAATGACACTTCAAAAATTAAATAAAGGGGGTTCGAGAGGTGTAAAATAAAAAAATAAAAATCTTTTTTTAAATTCATTATAGGCGCACGCTTAACCACGATCACACCCTGCAGGGTTAGCATGGGCGGGGATATAATTTTCTCCCCGGGGAAAGGATAAAATCTTTATCCCCTCCGACAGCTTTATCCACTCTCCGAGCATGGGCTCACGGGTGGATATAATTATCCACAGTGAATAAAACGGGGGACTTTTCGGTTTTTGGATCTTTTCCTTTACCTTTATTGGGTTAATGGTAATTGGTATTTGGGACCTATGTTGGGTTTATGTTGGGGTTCCCAACCATATTCCAAACATAACCCAAACACAACCCAAACATAACAGAAACACAACCCAAACATAACCCAAACACAACCCAAACATAACCTAAACCCAACAGGTACCGCGAGACATGTTTTGATTTTTTAAGTTCTATGAGAATAAACTTAAACCCACGTCTAATGTCGAGGATAAAATTGTCCCCGAATTAGGGATAAACTTCTCCTCTCCCCTGTTGCCGTGCTTTGAGACGTGGACAAGTAAATTTTATCCCTCGTCAGTGGATATAATTGGGGGATAAAATTTTTATCTCCTGCCCATGCTAGGGGGGCTGATGGGAAATGATTATGTGGCCTAAGAGGGGACGCGTTTGCCTAGAAGGTGCCTATTCACTCTTGTTTTAAAGATACCGTATATAAAATCTTTAGTGCAGCACTACACGATCAGTTATGAGAAGAGTAAATAATTTTTTCAATTTTATGATAGAAGTTAAGCAAGATGGAGAAGGTAGGCAAGTACTTACACCCTGAGCGACGCTATGTTAATGATTAATACTATTAGAATATTATGCGTCATATTCCATTTCACGGTAGTCTTAATGAGATGGTCACTCATAATAGCACCAAATTTATGAGCGTGTGATACACGAATCTATGGCGTTCTCAAAACTAAGGCAATAAATCTAAAACAAAGAAAAAATAAAAGGCGACCATAAATTTTAAATACAGCAAAAACAAATTATCGAAGCTAGAGAGTGCGTTTGTTAATAAAACCGTCAAGAAATGCGTGATTTATTTTAAAATTTCTGGCTAAACACGGCAAAAACTAATACTAAATGGCAACCATATGTCTGGGGACAAATAACAGGCGACAAGTATCTGCGAACTAATGTGGACAGATTTTTGGAGGTGGGGCCTGGAACGCAATTTTGTTTTCGGCCAATAGGGTAATTTTGTGCGCAAGAGGAGACCAATCAGAGAACCGTACTCCCCTGTGTGTTTTTGGTTTTCAGAGAACTGTGGGCGTGACGAAACACGACCACGGGGACCTTTAAGGAGAACTGGAAAAAGAACGGAGGACAGTCAAGGCAGGATTTCGGCTCGGGTCGGGAGTACAAATCCCAGCGCGAACCTCGCGACCTCGTCCATTCGAGATATTTTGAGCTTCCTTTGCAAAATTGGAGTGTAGATTAAAATTATAGTATAGTGTATTGTTAAAATTTGTCCTGAGAAATAAGATAAGGTTATAGAGACAGTGTGTTCGGGCCAGCGGCGGTTTAATGGTGAAGTACCCAGATTATTATATTTAGTGTAAATTTTGAAAGTAGTTCCACAACTTTTAAGCTTATAAAATTGATTAACCGGTATACCTAGAAGAAATAGATCTAGAAAATAATCTAGAAGACCAATATCATGCTAGACGTAGACTATGGTCTCAACCCTGGGCTTGGATGGAGTGGACCACGGGTTTAACGCGTGAAAATTTCATATTATCCCTAATCACCGTATTGTGTAGGCATAGTCGCGTAAGGGGGAACTTCGCGAGTGGATTTTAATTAGAAAGAATATACCGAAGTGTTTTAACTAGACAAGTTGTGTAACTAGGTTCAGATGTATTTAGAATAAATACTTGTGCTAGATTATGTATATAACCGTGTGTACAGTGTGTCTTTAACTCTAATTCGTTTTTAGGAATAAAATTTAAGAAATCTCTCTTAAATTTTATGACATATTATGTGTGTAATTGATTGTGAAATAAACTGCGCGGCCGTAAGGGTTTTTAAAGTTTAAATGTTCGCTTTTCCCTTCTAAATAGATTGGCCTAGGAAGCGAACATTTGGCGGGTTTTAAATGTAACAAACACATTTAAAATTCCGTCTAAATCACAATACCAGTTTCTTTTTTTTCTAAAAATACTCAACTGTGAGAGTAAATAAAACAACTTATTTACCAGAAATAAAAGCATTTGAGTATAAATATCATCTTTTATTTATCACGTCTAGATACCTTCTATAGACATTTAATAATGGAGCTCAAATTCATTTTAGAGGCTAAACTATCAAACTGTGTGTATTCAAAAATGCCGTAGATACATGGTTCCATGTGTCGGACTCCAATATTAAATCTCTCATATTACCTATATCACGACTCTTACTATTAAGTAAAGTTCAGGCTAGTTTTTTTTCAGCAGTACACCGAATTCACAATAATAGCTCTTACCTAGCAATAAATAAGAAATAGAATAAAGTTGGCAGACTAACGCAGTCAGATGGAACGCCTCTTGTCAAAAATACACATTGACTTGTTGAGCAAAATCACACAAATATTTTGGATAATGTGGTGTGTTTTGAACTATCAGCTACCACGATACCATCACCATCATCATGAGCAATCCTCGCCGGCTCACTACTGAGCGCGGGCTCCATAGAGAACTCTCAGGTTGCGGGTTTACCTCACGATGTTTTCTCTCTACGGTGAACCAAGTGATATTTAATTAAGTTGAATACATACAACTACGAAAGGCTAAAGGTATTTGTCGAGTTCGAGCCATCGAACTTCGAGTAGATGGCAGACGTTTTAACATTTAGGATATCACGACGTATAAACAGTATGCTGTGAAGGGGAACGAGCATCTTCGGGTAACGGGACAATGGGTAAACAATAGAGCAGGTACAGACCTTTTTTTTTTTCCTTGTGTCTTTTCTTTTGCACCGAACTTCGGGGCAAATGTGGCTGGCGAACTGTGTGACACACGAGGCATTATTTTGGAAGTAATTAATTTGATACGTCCGACGTATAAAAGTCTGGTTTTCCCCAGACTAAAGGCACACGGTTGATTCTGGCGGCATCCGGCGGTGACGAATCGGGCACACTCATACATGTCATGTCTTATCCGGCTGGACTACCCGAACGATAGGTTGGCCAACCTATTACATAACTGAACAAATATATACATATATACAAATGCCATGGTGCTGAGGCTAGCTTCCGAGCTCATAAAAATAACCTTGCTCCCATACAAGGCAATTGAACGCTTCGTAGCGAAAAGGGTAGTCAGCCGAGGCCTCGATAACAATGGATAAAGGCTAGTTTCTAGCGTAGGGACTCCCCCTGCCTTAAGACTCGTCAGTCGGTTTAAAGTGATGGCCCAATCTGGCTAAATACACATGCCAACTGATTTTCCTCACTACCAGGTCGTTCTAAACTAGCTGATCTCTCTCCCAAAGGGACATTTTGAGAAGTCAAATGACTCAAAATAGTAGAATTAATTGGAATAAGCTTCATGAGCAAACTCGCGAAAACCTGGTAGAAGGTCAAGATGTCCATGTGTCCGCCCAACGCAATGTGCCTGGCAGATTAAATTTGCCACACGTGAGATAACATGTTATTCCAAATGCCAACAGTGTCCTAAGTTCAGCCTAGCTATTTTGTTAAATTTCCTCTCTATATAGCCGATCATTGAAAGAAGCAGAGACGATCACCGTACCATCACATTAACTCTACCTCCCCCCATCGCTCCCCTCTAGTGACTTTGAATCCCATTTAAACCGATTTGCCTTAATTGCTATTAAACCTGAGAACAAAGACTATGCTATAATTATTTATCCTGCTTGACTTGTGACATATAATATTATATTATTATCTACCGTTGCTTTGGCGTAGCTTAAACGATGTCTATATCTTATATCACATGATTTATGTATTTTAAAAGCACTTTGAAGTTGTAATTGTACGCCACTAAGGACCAGGTGCACATTAGGCTGTTTTATTTATTACGTGATAATTCTTTCACCTCATCCATTAGTAACCCGGTTTATATGCTAACCACATTCTCCACCCATCTCTGCTCTGGTGGATACCGGGCCTTATTTTACCACAAAAAATGTGGGTTGCAAAGTCAGTAAGCAGTATATACCTACTCTTTTACCTTTTATAATAGTGTTTTTACATACACTTTAAAGAAATTACTAAGTTTTTTTTAAAGGATCCCTTTACTCCAACTAAGCGTCAGGCTTGTGCTAGGAGTAGGTACGACAATAGTGCAATGGGCGGGGTTTGAACCGCCGACCTTTCGGTTTACAGTTCACTCCTTTACCGGTTGAGCTATTGAGGTTCTAAATTCAATAGATAATCATATATAATCATAGATAAAAATTTAATAGATATCAAAAATTTGGAACGGGTGTCGGGTAGGATTCGAACAGAGGGTTTCGTATTCGAAACCAGATCATATTATGCAAGCCAACGTACTTTTTTGTGTTGGTTTAATGTAACTTTAATGTTAACTTTACATTAACCACTTGATTTACAATTAGCTCTTAACATGAAACCAAACTTTTCATCTTCACCGCAAACAAACAAAAAATAAAATTTTACTTCCCAATAATAATAATAATATTATGATATCTTTTCACTAGAAGGAGTTCCCTGGTTATCTAAAGCACGCCATTTCAGATGATTTGCGTTTTGTTTAGAGTGCAAAGCCGTGTTATGTCCGGGAAAATTTTTCAACGTGAGGTTTTGATTTATAGCACAAGTCAAAACATAAAAACTATGTTAGGTAGGTGTCTGAGTTTTATTTGGGTACTAGCTTATGTTCGCTACTTCGCCCGCGTGGACTACACTTTCTAACACCTATTTCACCCCTTAAGGGCAGGATTTTCGAAAATCCTTTTTTAGCGGATGCCTACGTCATAATAGTTATCTGCATGCCAAATTTCAGCCCGATCCGTCCATTAGTTTGAGCTGTGCGTTGATAGATCAGTCAGTCAGTCAGTCAATCCTTTTATATATTTAGAAGATATCATAGCTGACCCGCCCTTGTGTCGTTTCTCTGAAACTCTTCTCTTAGTTGCATGACAGGTGATTAAAGTTACTTACGGTAACCGTTAAACTTTGAACGTTAATAAAAGCAAAATGAGTTGCACAATTAATCAGGATTTTTTGCTCTGGATTCTTGGCACCATTCCGCGAGAGCATGATTTGTTTTTTTCTTGTAATTTACTAATTAATTAATTTAACAGTTTATTTACGTTGTGCGAAATAAGGAGCATATATTTTACAATTTATTAAATAATAATTCAAAAATACTTTAATTTATATTAACTTTGCTTCCGTAGTCTAGATTTTAAAATCGAGGAATTTAAAATTTTTATTGGTGTAATAAATTCTCCCGCTGGAGTTGCTTTCAGCGAAAAGCTTTCGCTGTGTTTTGATGCAAGTTTACTGATTTTTAAAGCGAGTACATAACTGTTATTCCCATCTTTGTAGGTAATAAAATGTATTCCTGTTCCACGTATCTAAATAAGTGGGTATGTTACGCTAACTACAAACTTAGTACCTACCTAATATCTAAAGAAAGAAAAGAAAAGATTTTTTTTTCCTATCTAATCTAGTATCTAGTAGGTTAAAGTTAACGTTAACTAGTAGGTCAATTTAACGTTAACTTTGCATAAATCAGCCAAAATTGTATGGAGATGCCATTTTTAGGGTTCCGTACCCGAGGGGTGCCAACGGGACCACATTAATAAGCCTCCGCTGCCCGTACTCTGGTGCGCTGCGGTGAGGTTCGATGCGGTGCGGTGTGGTGTGGTGCGGTGCGGTGCGCTGCGGTGAGGCTCGATGCGGTGCGGTGTGGTGTGGTGCGGTGCAGTGCGGTGCGGTGAAAATTAAAAAAAAATTGAAAAGTGTTATTTCTTGAACAATGGTAGGTACGTTACGGAACCTTCGTGTGCGAGTCCGACTCTCACTTGGCCGATTATTTTAGTTAACAAGGATCGACACTTTAGTTTGTGCGGGAAAATAGAAAGCAAACCAGAAAGCTTTTCTATTTGTTTATCGCGGCTTATGTACTGAAAGCTCTCCGGTTCTCCATCGACGTGCTGCTGACGTGAATTTGTCGATTGAGAATCGCCGGAATACATGATAGTGTTGTTTATTTTTCAACTAGATGCTACCCGCGACTTTGTCCGCGCGTCCGCCGAACTGTTTGATTTTCCAAACAAAAATATACCTAGTCAAAGTCCTTCTCAAGGATGCAAGTTATTTCTGTATCAATTAAATAATGTCCGTAACTTCGTTCATGTTGTTTAAGTTTTCTATAGATCCCCTGGGAACTCTTTAATTTTCCGCAACTAAAGTAGATTGGTATTCTATCTGCCGTACTCAGTCCCTAATCGTTACTTAAGATTGAGTTAAAACGAGACAGATTTATGTGAGAGATATAGCTCTGTCACGTTTTGACTAAACTTAAGGCGAGTCACCGAGGCTAAGCAGTAAAAACTGGTTTGCTAGATCAAATGTTTTAGGTATTTACTATTAAGTAATGGCCTTGCTAAAAATATACAATATACCTAAAGACATTGTCTAAAGAATGTGCTACTTTGATACACAATAGGAAGTACTTCACTCGATCAAATAAAATCTTGAAATAAGCCGAAATAAAAGTCTAAAACTAATTATTTAATTCTAAAATTTCTGACTTGGCAAATAATTTTTATATGGAAATATTTGTCTTTAAGTACTACAGAGAACCTGCTAAATTTTGGTTTTCAACAGGACTTCTATAATTTATTAAATTCAAATTTAACGTTTGAAACACAGAGTTTGAACGTTGCCAAGCGGTTTACTTCAAAGCCGCGCTGCCCGCCTCGGTGACTCGCCTTAAGTAACGATTAAGCGACTCTGAGTACGGCAGTATGTCCTTTATCAGGATGCAATACCTGTACCAAACGTCAAAATCAGTTAAACCGATCGATGGGCCGTAAGCTAGCAGACAGTCTACACACTTTGTATGGATCTAGCAGGACTAGTTGCTTATACGTACCCACTATCGCGATATAGATATGTCCCCGTTTTCCATGTAGGATTTCAATAGCCAGTTCGAACGAAGCTTAAACGTGTGAACGAATTTTGTTTATGTTGGTACTCAAAGTTTTACACTCATGGTTCCACTCCAACGGGACTAAATTTTAAAGAGATTACTGATTCTGAGCACAACCCAATTTTAGAGTATTCGCATCCTCTTCTTACTAATGTAATATGAAAAGGGCAGACACAGTTTAACAGTTTTAAATTTAATTTTTAGATGGTAAAACCCGTGATTTTAGCGCACAGTCGCGAGCTTACTGTTTAAATTTGTAGCGTGCACTTAAATTTAGAGTCTTTAAATGTAAAGTTCATGTTCTGTCCCTTTTTAGCATTGTTAAAAAGAAAAGGATGCAGATACTCTAAAATTTTAGAGAAAGACAACGGAATCGGTGCCATGATCTACTTTGACGTAATGTATTTCATACTAACCTACTGATGACGCACCTAAATCAACAGTGTGTGCGGTCTGGATTCTCTTTACAAAGTCTGACAGTGTATTTTTTCACGTAGATAAGAGTAACAAAAGGTTTTTATCCGGTACGCGCTGACAGTTTGTAAAGGACATGCTGTAGTGGTATTATTACCGCTGGACCTTTATCAGGGTTCCGTACCCAAAGAGTGTCAATGGGATCCTATTACTAAGCCTCCGGTGTCCGTCCGTCCGTCTGTCTGCCAGCGGGCTGTATTTCATGAACCGTTATAGGTGGAGAGTTGAAATTACAATGTGTGTATTGTATTGCCGCTATTACAACAAATACAAATATAACTCTTTATTTTTTAGGGTTCCGTACCTCAAAAGGAAAATGGAACCCTTATATAGGATCACTTTGTTGTCTGTCTGTCTGTCTGTCAAGAAACGTACAGGGTACTTCCCGTTGACCTAGAATCATGAAATTTGGCAGGTAGATGGGTCTTATTACTGGAATTTGTGGTCACATCACAAAAAAAAATTGTGGTCATGAACTAATAATTAGTATTTTCAATTATCAAAGTAAGATAACTATATCAAATTGGATATCATATGAAAGGGCTTCACCTGTGGATTCTAAAACAGATTTTTATTTATTTTTATGAATCATAGTTTTTGATTTATCGTGCAAAATGTCGAAAAAATACGACTGCACTACGGAACCCTCGATGCGCGAGTCTGACTCGCACTTGGCTGGTTTTTTGTGATGTAACCACACATTCACGGTTTTTGGAGTTCTCTCTTTAACTACCTATCAAACTTTATGATTCTAAGTCAACAGGAAGTATCCATGATTCTTCAGTGAAGTTCTAACAGTGCGTAAGTCATTTTTGGCGGGTTTTAACATTTTAATGCCATTCGATGAAGATAGTTCACCCGCTTTCGTTCGACCAATCAGTCTTTTATTTCGTCAGTAACTTCATTTTAAATCCTTTTTCAAAATATTATTACATTAAGTAGATTTTTTTGACTTACGCACTGTTAGAACTTCACTAACTGGGCATGACAGACAGAACAGACAGCTAGACGGACAGACAGACAACGAAGTGATCATATAAGGGTTCTGTTTTTTTTCTGGAGAGACAGACCCGTAAAAATGGAAAATGTATTTTTAAAAATAGATCTTATTGCTATTTTGTTTCGTGGAATAAAACAATTGGTTTTGTGTTTCGGACAGATTTTTATATTTATGATATGTTTATGAAAATACGGCAATGAATATGGAAAACATTTTTTAAATAAACTGAAATGTACGATTTTTAAATAAAAAGTAGAATGAAATCGGATTCTGAACATTCTTGGCTTCAGTCCAACGTTGGTTCGATCAGGCTACTTACTAGGGAAACAATATTCCTATTTTATTGATATAGAAAGTTTTACCTAGGTTTAACATTTCTAGAATATTGTTAAATATAAATTTTCCTCGATTTGGGTTGAGTTTGAATCTAAATAGAAAAATTTTGTGAAGGGTTTTTTGAATTATTTTATCTTTGAGTATAACTTAAGGCGCCATAGCTTTTAACCGCTTGTACAGCTACCTAGTGTCTAATAGACAAGGACAAGCTTGAACTGCGAAATTTCTCCGCGCGATGTTTTCTCGCAGAATAATAGGTAATTATATAAAAATTATATAAAGCCCCTTCTCATTCTGAGAGGAACTCCGTGCTCTGTAGTGAGCCGGCGGTGGGTTGATCATGATGATGATGATAATATAAATCCGCACCGCACTCAATATCCATAATATTACGTGCGGAAAGTATCGCTCAATGTTTAGTGCGGGCTAACTCTTTGCTGACAAGAAATAATAAATGATATCATGACAATTTTTTATTTTATTTTATTCAGATACAAGTTAGCCCTTGACTGTATTCTCACCTGGTGGTAAGTGACGATGCAGACTAAGATGGACGCGGGCTAACCTGGAAGGGATAACAGTTTTTAATAAACTCATGCCCCTTTGGTTTCTACACGGCATCGTACCGGAACGCTAAATCGCTTAGCGGCACGGTTTTCTTGGTAGGGTAAATAATTACTCTTTTTGATAGTCAGATGTAGGATTTGTAAAATATAGTGGTGATAATTATTACGCAAACTTAAAGCTAAAGCTACGAGGGTTCCAAACGCGCCCAGGTCTGAGAAGAGCCCACAACAAACTCAGCCGGGTATTCTTTTTATTATCACCACTTTACAAAATTATTTAAACTTATTAGATAAGCAACTCATTCCCAAGCTTGCTTATCATTTAAATAATCCTTTACATTGTAATAGGATTTTTCAATGAGTTTACGTTTTATGAAAACTTTAAACTTGTTGAGAGAGTTGTTATCCCAAGAAAACCGCTACCATTAGGTATGTGATTAATGGAAAGGGGTTGCGAGTTGCGACCCTTACTAATGACGAGTACGACGCAGATATAGATTTATATTTTACCGGCAGTTTATTTGGTACATTCGCAAGCTACAATTCCCAATTTTTTATTGTACCTACCATTGTTATTTTCATGAAAAATTTCCTGAAAAAATTAACGTGCTTCCCACATTTTTATTAGATTAAACAAATTCATTTTGGGTTCGCCCCAGGATCTTTATGTTTTTTACGCGGTCTACGTGCGCTGCATAGATTTAATAATATTTGAGCGCGAAAAAGAGCTAAAACTCTGCGTCTACAAAAATAAAATTAGATGCGCCGGGAATAAACAATTTCGTAGAAACTAATTGAAATGCTTCGTAAAGTAAACACGTTTTATATTGCAACTTTAGCTCTAATCTCAGTTTTTAATTGCGCACTTTTACTTACAAGATGAAACAAATTGAAACCTTTAAGGTTTATGTTATTCAGTTTTATGTTTGACTCTGTCTCTTCGGTGCCGTTTCGAGTTTGATTCTTGCTTTTCTAATACTACTTCTTCTACACTTTTTGCTGTTGCGAAAAAATGATAGTATTAAAAAAACTAAATCCGTTTTAGAGCTAGCGCGCACCACGGTCAATTTCCGTTAGTTTTTTCCTGCAAAATCTGTGAACTATAGAACTAAATTTATAGAAGCGCGTGCACTGCAGAATTAATTCCGCACCGGATTTTTATAGATTTAAATTCAAATTTACGGATTTTAAAACGCATCACAACTCGCCACACCGTGGTCCTTGTGCAAATGGACCTCAATATGAATTTTGTTTTAATTAATTAGGTAGGTACTAGCTTATACTCGCGACTTCGTCCGCGTAGACTACGTAAATTACAAACCCCCATTTTACCCACTAAAGGGTGGAATTTCGAAAAAACTCTTTCTTACTGAATACTTACTCGATACTAAGAACAGGCCCTCCAAGTTTCATGTCTCTAGGACCAGCGGTTTAGGCTGTGCGTTGATATGACTCAATCAGTCAGGACTATAGGTTGACGATGATGATCACGATTAAAGTTCTAGTGAAAATCACGCTCTCCTGGCTTTTTGAGCTGCCGCGGTCACGTCATTACGTCAGCCATCATTTATCAAAACCTTGAACACATCTTGAACATCGCCAAAGTATTTGAGCTAGACAGTTATTGATAGTTGTAGCTACTTAAATGTCAAACTTTGCAGAAAAACTAGTTCATAAATAACACTTGTCTTTCAGTTTAGCCTTCGTTACAAATAGTATTACATAGTACGAAAACCTAGTAAAGAAACTAATGTTCTACTCTTTAAAAATTGTTACGTGTATTCGTTGCGTACATGCCCAAGAAGTAAAACATTTTCGGTGCATATTTTTAACATGGTAATAGGCTCCATCTTCACCTTGAAAATGGATGTCATTTTTGTAATCGGCACCTTGAAAACCTCAGAGTTGACACCCATGGATATCGATTTCGATTAAAAAATCAAAAACCACCACAAAACATATTTAAAAAAATTTGGAGAATCATGGCAGACTCGTAGACTCGCAGGGTTCTGTTCTGTAGACATTAATCACAAAGAATTACTTCTTGTTCTTTCTTCCAATATTCACAATATAAAAAGTACGATTTCGCGAAGAGGAAGGTTAAAGGGATTATCTCAGGCAGGTAGAGGGTTAGATATAGATAGAAGAAGTGATTTAGAATACGTGGAATTTTTAATAACTTTATTCCACACAGATGACGGTGCGGGCCAAAGCTAGTTTTAGAATAGAATATCTAACAGACTGACTGACTGGCCTATCAACGCACAGCCACACAGCTCAAAAGTACTGGACGGATCGGGCCAAAATTTGGCATGCAGGTAGATAGGTATATAGTATGACGTTAGACTTTCGCTTAGAAAGGATTTTTGAAAATTCAACCCAAGGATGTAAAATAGTGGATTGAAATTTGTGTAGTCCACGCGGACGAAGTCGCGGGCACAAGCTAGTCTAGTCTAAGTATACTAAAGTTTATTTTCCAAATAATTTGAGATCATGATTCTATCATATCCTCGATAACATCCCAATTGATTTGACCCTCGCACAAAACACGAAAGCCGATCCTTTAGGTCTCTAGAGGTCAATAAATAATAACGTGAAATAATGATGAAATATATATTTTTCAGCCCATCTCGAATTCCAAATTACTTCGCGAAGTCTTTAGAGATTTTTAAGTATTCACTGAACAATCGGGTTTTTTGATGATATTTAATATTTTTGTTCCTAAACAATTTCTAGAAAGATTAGCGATAACTTTGCCAATTATTTATTGAAATAAAAGGGAACGTGACTTGAAGTCATCTATCTCGTTTGAAAGTCATCATCATCATTATCAACCGGCAGACGTCTACGGCTGGACATAAGTGTCTTGTAGGGACTTCCGTACGCCACGGTCTTGCGCCGACTGAATCCAGCAGCTCCTGCGACTTGCTTGATGTCGTCTGTCCACCTTGTAGGGGTCTTCCAACGCTGCGCTTTCCGGTACGAGGTCGCCAATTTTAGCACCTTGGGACTCCAACGTCTATCGGTTTCATAAGTATCGGTCGGTCTTCATAAGTACGGTTGGCCTCAGAATTCAAGTATTAGCAATTATAAGCAATTCCGCAAACCTATTACATCAAAAACCAGTCACACGTATTCGACCTTTTTCTATAGAGTATAAACACGCCACAGAAACACTCAGATGTGCGCACAAGCTTGCCGTGCAGTGCAAGTGAATTTGATAATTAAGGTGCTAAACGAGTTTTGGCCTTTGACTATACCTATGGAATGCTATGAATTGATAGTAAAAATGGATAATGGAATTCAAGTTTAGCAGTTAATCTAACCCCCGAGTGAGCTACATTCTTCTAACCGCGGCATATTGGTTGCGTTTTGCAATCAGCCTTTCATCAAAAATGCATTAAGATCGACCCATTTCTCATACCGAGGAGTAGAGTGAAATAGCTCATGAAATGCCGATACTATGCCCGAAGACTTGGGATAGCTAGATGTGGCATGTTGATTTAAATACGTACTACAATGAAAATCAACCTTGCCTATTTTTTCCTTCTTACGATGACGTCAAGTGAGTCATTTAGTAATGACAGCGTGAACTAAGGTGAAGAAACTTTTGGTTTGATCCTGTAGGTCAATTTCGTAAAACCTGCATCAATCATTAAGTATTACAATCTCAATTATTGTTGTGATTGGCTGAACTTGTGCGATTCTTATTGCAACAATGCATTGCGGCCAATAGTAAGCGAGCGTCAACCAACCAGAGGTAACTGCGATCGTGACAATATTGTAGCTGTCATTCTACTACAATCGAGCAGCTGAATTAGGCTTTGGTGACGTGAAATCAAAGAAAAATAGGGCTACTTAGCGTCAAATGTACCTACTTATATTTGACACCTCGTCGAAGCCTAGACGTATTGTCAGTTTCCTAACTGTCGTGAACTGTGGTAGTGATCACAACGCACAGTCACAAGTTTCAATCACCACGCGTCAGTGAGCCAACAGGCTTCAACAGGAGAGAGGATCGATATATCGTATTTGGAAATGGAAATGGAAGGAATTATAGTAAGTATTGACACAGGAATGAAAATAAAATAGGCACTTGGGTCAAAGGCTCTTTCGGGCAATCGACAGTGGAATGAAAATAAAATAAGCGCTTTGTTCTAAGGCGACCGTACCGCAAGACATCGTGATTCGTGACGTCTTCCGTCTTGCGCGTCGCGTCGGACGAGTTTCCATCCTTATGTCCTCGACATTTTCATCAACACGCACAAAACGGTTTTGCGTCATCATTCGTCATTCGCATGGTTATGTTTAGAATACCGTTCTGTGATCTATGTTTCTTACCAATTACCTACAATCCGAGTGTCCTTAAAACAAGAGTGAAGTAGGTAAACGCGTCCCATCTTAGGCCACATCGTCACTTTCCATCAGATTGTGGTCAAGCGTGTGCCTAAAGTGAATATTAAAAAAAACATACAGTCGAATTGAGAACCTCCTTTTTTTGAAGTCGGTTCAAAAAAAGGGGGAGGAGGCTCAATTTCTGGGCATTCCTGGCTGAGCCTGGCTTGCCGTATCTAGTTACTCCATGTCAATGACTACGCCCGATATTGCACAAAATACGTGGTTTATTAAATGTAGGTACCTATATTCGTTTAAAGGTGTTTTCTATGCTGCAAGCATATATTCCTAGCGTGTATTTAGGTTTTTAAAAGTTATGGTTACAATTTTTCAAAATGCTTTCTTAAAGAGGGAGACGGGACGGGACGGAACTCCGTAGATAGAGCAGACGTTGATAGGTCAGTTAATCAATTTATTTTTAGGGTTCCGTACCTCAAAAGGAAAAACGGAACCCTTATAGGATCACTTTGTTGTCTGTCTGTCTGTCAAGAAACCTACAGGGTACTTCCCGTTGACCTAGAATCATGAAATATGGCAGGTTGGTAGATCTTATAGCTGATATTTGGGGAAAAATCTGAAAACCATGATGGGTTAGATCACACAAAAAAATTTAAATTGTGGTCATGAACTAATAATTAGTATTTTCAACTTTCGAAGTGAGATAACTTTATCAAGTGGGGTATCATATGTAAGGTATTCACCTGTACATTCTAAAACAGATTTTTATTTATTTTAATGCATCATAGTTTTTGAATTATCGTGCAAAAGGTCGAAAAAATACGACTGTAGTACGGAACCCTCATTGCGCAAGCCTGACTCTCACTTGGCCGGTTTTTCAATTCAAATAAACTTTTATAGTGAGCCTTTCAATCAGTAAATAAATCATCATAAATTAATAATTGATAAATAAATAACAATAATCAGAAATGTGTCTCTATTTGAAAATGTAGCTCATAAAATATTTATTTTTGTTACAAAACCATCATGATGAAAAATATCTAACAAACAGAGGCTTTTCATAAAACATTGTACATTAACTTTACGATTGTTTACTTCTTTTGACCTTTGCCAAATTGAAATTAGTTCGGAAAATATATTTTCATCCCTCAAGTTCGGCTTCGAACAAAAATTCATCAACATCGCTCGGCTCAACAAAAATTTCAATAAAGGCTGTTACCTGCGACCTCGGTCTTGTGGACATAATATAAGATCAAGTATCCTATTTTTTAACACTTGATAAGATTTTTTTAACGATTATGCACGACCTACGATTCATCTACAATTTTTAGGGTTCCGTACCCGAAGAATGCCAACGGGACCCTATTACTAAGACTCTGATGTCCGTCCGTCCATCCATCCGTCTGTCTGTCAGCGAGCTGTATCTCGTGAACCATATTAGGTAGAAACTTGAAATTTGCACAGAATTGCCGCTCTAACACTGAATACTAAAAAAGTTACCGCCATTAAAAAAAAAGTGTTATTTATTGTACGACTAGCTTTCACCCGCGGCTTCGCTCGCGTGGTAATTTGAAATTTTTTGCCAGGGGGAATAGGACACCGACCATGGATACAGAACAGTGCACTATTTAAGGACGCTTTAAAAGATTGTAAAAATACATCGCTATCACGCACCCTTCCTGTGCGAGTTCAACTCGCACTAGACCGATTTTTTTTTTTGCCATTTTTTGTATCATTAGTTGCCCACCCCGGCTTCGCACGAGGCCTGCCTAGTCCATAGGCAATTAATATTATCATCATCATCATCATCTGTTTTTCTACACCATTTAAGCAAGTGATATAGACGCACGTATAACTCCAAAAAGCTAGAGGTTGAGGTAGCTCGGGACTCAGTATTCGTCTGAAAAGGAGGCCAACGACTTAACCACTAGTGACTAGGCTATCACTGCTTCAGATATAGAATACTCAGTACAGTACGCGGCCGAAAGTAATGTACATCGACCTTTAGAAGGAGATAACAGATTTGTAGAGCACTGCCTCAGTCGTTGAGACCGACAAAACGTCATATAGCTGGTATAAGTGTCAGAGATAACGCTCTACAAAGCCGAAATATCATTCTAAAGCCCGATGTACATTACTTTCTGTCGCGTACTGTAAATATGCTTTATCTCAAAATTTACGCAACTGTGGATCGCACATCGGGGTATCGTTTCCTATAAAATTACTCGCTGAGATAATGCTGGCTTTGTAACATTCAGTAATGCAGCGTTGTTAGTATTGAGCTCCATACTCATGTGTTGTATAAACGAGCGTTTCACTCGATCTCCTACGTTCAGTCGAGCCGTTAACCCAAGGAGGAAGGCGGGGGCATCCCGTAGGGAAGCCCAGTGAGGTGACTGTACCGCTGAGATGGCATAGTAGTATGCAATCTGCGTTCCTGTGCCACCTCATCTTGGCGTTGACAGGTCCGCTGGGTTTTAGTGGGTATTCTGGGTTTCAGTGAGTCCCACATACCCCGCCCGAAGAAATGTGGTTAACTGCGTTGCTTCCGGGGAGGATGCGTAAAAGCATTTCCCAGCGAAAAAAAGGGTTAGATAAGAATAAGATTGTACATCTCCCACCTTGTGTAAGCTACATTGCCTTTGCTCAGTATTTAATTTAAAAAAGAAGATAATTGCTTTGGAATAATCAAATTATATTATGAAGCAGAAGAAGAAAGAAAGAATCTAATAGTGACAGATCTAAATGCTAGAATCCAGAAATGTAATATAGTCAAAGAACTTGCATGTACTACTACGTAGTGTTTATAAAAAAAAATCGGATAAGGGGCTGTTGAAGAACCATTTTGGAATGTTGGTGGGAACATCCGTCAGATGTTTTCACAATTTTGCCATGAACTCCCGCTAGCCACCCTTACACGTTAATAATAATTTATTAAATTTTAAACGTGCCTGGCAGGGGGTTGCCATTATACTAAGTGTCTGGCAATGCATGACATGATTTCTAATATTACTCCGAACAAAAAAAAATAGACCTTATTCTTTGACGTAAGATTTTTTACATCTTTATTACCTGTTATCTCCCAATTCCACCATGATCCAAACAAACGTTCCTCCCAGTGTTGGGGACAATATTTATTTATGATCAGGAGGTGGATCGCCCAATAAACTCAATCTTGATAAATACATAAAATATAATTTATTATTTTAACAGAAAGACATTACTTTTTCCAACGATAACGACAACTCACAAGTGACAGACTTACAAATATAGAACGCTATTTTATTCTTTCTTCACTTTAGATGTAATGAGTTTACATACGAGTTCATATCACGTTCTAATACGCGCCCTTAAACCATTACATCGCAAACAACATAGTGTGCCCGTAACTTATTACAGTGTAATATAAACACGCCCTTACATCGCGCCCTTAACCTATTACATTGTAATATAAACACGCCTTTACAATTTTCTATCAATCAATAAGATTAAATAAAACTCTAGAAAATATTTGATTATAAAAATAAAATAACTATAAACTAGTTCTTCGGCAAACACACAATATTCCTATTAGGTACAATATTATGCCCTATGCCCCCTTAATCAAATATCTTCTTCTTCAGACATAATTCTGATAAAACATGTTTCATTTTAGGACCATGTAAACTTTTTGTTAAAATATCTGCAATGGCATTACATATACAATTATTTACATCTGGTTCCTTACGTGATCTAAGGTTATAACGTGGTTCAACCCTTTCCACAACGTTTTTGGTCTCGTCTTGAATATCAACCATTTCTTCATTGTTTTCAGTTTCATTGTTATTATCAACTGTCTTAACAATGGTATCAACTTTATCGTCCTTATTATCATCCTCTTTAGGATTCTCTCTTGGCACAGACTCTTTTTGTCCCTCATCCAGATATATAGGAACAACTGTGTCCTTTGTTACTATATTATCATTATCGCCAGGAAAAGTATTCTCTAAAAATTCAACATCTCTATATACATGAACGGTACTCGTCTTTGGATCCATCAACCGATAACCCTTAGTGTTATTAGGATATCCAACAAAAATCGTAGGTACTGTTTTACTGTCCAATTTTTGTCTCTTTTGTTTCGGTTTCAATCCGTAAGCTAAACAACCGAACACCTTAAGATGACTAAGATCAACTTTCTTTCCTGTCCATAACTCCTCCGGAACACTATCTGTTACAGCCTTAGTAGGACTTCTATTTTTTAAATATACAACAGTATTTACAGCTTCCGCCCAATACTTCTTATTTAAATTAGCTTCGCATAATAATGCTCTTGCCTTTTCTATAATCGACCTATTTGCCCTCTCAGCAACACCATTTTGCTCAGGTGTGTACGGGACCGTCGTCTGGTGCTTAATACCTTCAGACTTTAAAAATTTATCAAATAATCGATTACAGTACTCAGATCCATTGTCAGTCCTTAAACATTTAATTGATTTGTTCATCTCTTTCTCTACTTCCGCCTTATATTCGTGAAATTTCTCAAAAGTTTGACTTTTATTCTGCAGAAAATATACATGTGTTTTCCGAGTAAAGTCATCGATAAACAGTAACATGTATCTCGAACCACTGAACGACGGCTCTTCCATCGGACCGCAAATATCGCTATGCACTATTTCCAAGATATCCCGTGCTCTAGTACCTTTGTTCTTAAAAGGACTCTTACACGTCTTGCCTTCAATGCATGGGATACATGGTTCGATCAAATCATTTTGTTTAAATTCAATTCCATTGACTAGGTTTTTTAACTTATCCATATATTTTTTACTCAAATGTGCTAACCTTCTATGCCAAAGATTCGATAAATTTTCACTTGACAATGTCACGTTCAATGACAAGTTTTGATTTTCTTTTAATTCGAAAATTCCACCAACATCCTGACATTTGACAATTTGTTCATCCTCTTTCGTTATGATACAACCTTTTTTGTTAAAATTCACAACGTAATCTTTTTCAGCTAGCTTGCTCACAGAGATTAAATTCATGGACAATTCGGGAACATGCAAAACATTATCCAATGCAAGTTCTGTATTTGCATTAATCTTTACATTAGCACTCCCTTTACCTTGGATTGATAATTCTTCACCATTTGCCAATCTTATTTTCTTATCCGCCTGCTTTTGATAATTGGATAAATTATGTACATCGTGGGTCATATGGTGTGAACATCCACTGTCAATGTACCAACTCTTCGTCTTAAATGGCTTCTTGTCTACTGTAGTCATGCAAATCGACGCAAAATTATTTACAGTTCTAATTTGCTTCTTTTCATTGCATTCTGATGCTTTATGGCCTGGTTCATGACACTTAAAACATTTAAAAACTTTCGACTTATTTACCTTCGAACACCTATTCGATTTCGATTTTTGGGAAATCGTGCCCGATTTGTTCGCCATCAAAACATTCGACGATGTATTTCCACTTGACTCATCTCGTTGTCTATTCGCCTCTTGTATCAATTTAGTTTTAATTTGCTCAAGAGTCAGTTTTTGTCCACTGTTGTCTACAGCCATTATAAGGGGATTATATACTTCACTCAACCCGCTCAGCATAATAGACACTATCCAGTCATCATCAATTGGAGCATCGATATCATACAACTGATTAGACAAAAACATTATTTCCGAGATGTACTTCTCCATAGACTCGAAGTTCTCAAGTTTACATTGCCAGAGTTTCCGTTGTAACGTAATACGTCTTCCCCATCCCTTGTCTTCATAAGCTTTACATAGGCAATCCCAGACCTCTTTTGCAGTCCTTGCTCTATAAACATGCGTAAAGCAATCGGGTTCAAGTAAAAGACAAAGTGTTGCTCTTACTTTTGTGTCCACTTCTTTCGTTTGTGTACTCGTTTGACCTTCATTCGCTACGACCCACCACCAGCCTTTCAATTCAAGATAGTTCTTTACCTTAAATTTCCAATAGGCAAAGTTTTCTGAGCCTCGCAACTTTTCTATGTGGCCGCACAAACCTGAATCAGACTCATATCTTTCTACCATGATTGAATTTTCAGAGCTTCTAGTTTTAGATGTGAAGGCCCATAACCTATTTATGATCAGGAGGTGGATCGCCCAATAAACTCAATCTTGATAAATACATAAAATATAATTTATTATTTTAACAGAAAGACATTACTTTTTCCAACGATAACGACAACTCACAAGTGACAGACTTACAAATATAGAACGCTATTTTATTCTTTCTTCACTTTAGATGTAATGAGTTTACATACGAGTTCATATCACGTTCTAATAATATTATGCAGAGAAACTTCCAGCTTTAATAAAATAAGGAAGGTCTGGCACGCGCTGGCTCTTAGGACATGAGAAGAGCCCACAATAAACTCAGCCGGGTATTCGTTTTACTATCATCAATTTACAATGTCATTCAAGCTTATTGGAGCAACTCATTCCCGGGCTTTCTTATCATTTAAATAATCCTTTACGTTGTAGTTGTTAGGATTTTTCAATAAGTTTACATTTTAAGAAAACTTTGAAACTATTGAGAGATAGTATCTTCAATCTTCATGGGAGTCTTCTGGGAGCTTATTATATTATACTACACTGTATAGAGTTATGGAATAGGTACTATTACAAAACCGCATTCAAACTTTGAATGAACAATGGATGAGCAACGGAAAGCGGTTGTAGGTAAGTTTCAATCGCGCGATTACAGGCTAGGCTAGCCTAAAGTGCATGTTGTTTGGTGAGCAAATGTTTGTGCGCTCACGAGCTCAATGGATAGGCGGCTTAACAGAAATGCTTGCGTACAACTATAGTGCATACATTGGTAATGTGGTTTACGCGAGCATTGGGGCGGCAAATGTGTGTATTGCATTGGATATGTCAGGTTTATATTGTTACATTACGTTTGGTAGCTAGTACAGAGTGAACTAAACTAACTCTCGGTTAGATCATGAATCGTCATAGACGTCATATGTCGAATATTAGGCTATGGAGACGAGAAATCATAGAAAAAAATAGGGCTGCGTTAAATGTAGGTACCTACTTACTAAAACTTGACGCCTGCCAGTGACGTCGAAGCCCGACGTTTTGTTTGAAGTTCCCTAAAATTCAAATAATTTATTCAAAATAGGTAATATATTACTCTTTCTGATGGTCGGTTGTTCGATTTGTAAGATATAGTGGTGATAATTACAACGCGAACTTAAAACTTAAGCTACGAGGGTTCCAAACGCGCCAAGTTCTGAGAAGAGCCCACAACAACATCAGCCTAACTGTCGTGAACTGTGGCACAGATATTGTTGAATGAAATTACTCGTTGTTATGCTTATGAATGAGCAAAGATATATTCGTCTCGTTTTAATCAGAACGCAAGCAGAGTTCATTTTGTGGGTTCCGTACCCGAAGGGTGCCAACGGCGCCCTATACTAAGCCTCCGTGTCCGTCCGTCCGTCTATATGTTTGTCCACACATTTCTCCGAAACGATTTGAGATTGCGTCCAATCTTTTTGTATTGGCTTAGGTACACAGGGAGTGCGCTAGAGAAACTTCTCTTAAAAGATAATCTTTTCTAAATTGCTCATATTTAGTTGAGTGGGAGGCATATTGCCCGCCAGCTCTAGTAGAAACTAACCAGCTTAAATCTCAAAGCAAAATTAAGCGATTGAGCATCAAAGAAAGAACTTTAAAGCACATTTGACATTTAAAACTTAAACATTTTCCTTTTAGTGGAAAAGTGCATATAAAATTGAGTTGAAGTGGATGATGAATAATGCATCCGACCAAATGCAATGGGCGAGTTGAATATCGACTGCTTTCCACGTGAGTTACCTTCTTCCTTCCTTATTTTATGTGACTTATACCCATTTTCAGCCAATAGACCGATAAACACGTTAGACCACTGAAATGGACATATATATACAGGTGTAACCACAACGCTAGCAAAAACGAAGACAGGCGATAGTACTGATGATTACTAATATTATACCACAAAAAATGCGCTTTTTTTAAATTCTATAATTTTGTAAAAGTTTACGATATATTGCAAATTAAACATCTGACTGACGCTAGAGGTCTGCGAACGTTGCGTAAGTAGGCCACTCGAAGTTAATCCCACGTAGGCGGGTCATTGAGCCGTATTTTGCACGCTATACATTGCGGGTTCGAAAAATACTAAATCACTAAAACTACAGAATTCATGGCAAATGGTTATTGGTATTGGATTGTGTTTAGGTAGTATAACAATAACGGTAAGTTTTTGCTACCGTTCTGGTTACACCCTGTACTACGCTGGAAGAGGTGTGCCATACAAAATTAGAGTTATTAGTTTTGAAGAAAGCTTCATCATCATCATCTCAATCCATCGCCGGTCCACTAATGAGCAAGGTTCTGTCTCAAAATGAGAAGGGTTTCCGGACTTAGCCAGCGTGGTGGTCTATGGCATATACCATAGCATGGCATGACAGCCACATTTCATCTTTTGTTCCAAAGTTTTCGTTTACCTTATACGCACATTACACATAACTCCAAAAAGTTAAAAGTGCGTTCCCGGGAACGAACCCTGGACCGCACGGATAGGAGACTAATGTCTTAACCACTTCATTATCATCATGATCAACCCATCACCGGCTCACTACAGAGCACAGGTCTCCTCTCAGAGTGAGAACTTAACCACTTGTTAAATTTAAATTTAACACAGACAAAATTGTGGGCAGCGGTAACAGTTACAATAAAATATGAAAAGCGCGATCTTCAAAGAAAAATAACAAATTATGAAAAGTTCGTTATTTCTCGTCGTACGCCGTTGTTTTCCTTCTCTAGAAACTTCGTAAAATGTTCGTTACAATTTCCAGAAAACGTAATTTAAACTTAGTACAAGAAAAGCCTGCTTTGGACACTAGGAAACTGTCATACCTACGTGTTTTGTATTTAAATATCATCATCATCATCATCAACCGATAGACGTCTACTGCTGGACATAGGTCTCTTGTAGGGACTTCCATACGCCACAGTCTTGCGCCGCCTGAATCCAGCGGCTATATTTTAAATATAGAAATATTTAAATACTTTGTATCTACCCCCATTTTCTGTAGCGACTCAGTACCCGCTTTCTATAGGGATTTCTTTTTGCAGATAAGACTGGATTTATTTTTAACCACGCATGGACGGCGCCGCGACGATGAAAACAAGTGATAGCCTAGTAGTTAGGACATTGGCTTCCTATAATTCGGGAGGTCGGGGGTTCGATAGCCTTTTTTCCCTCATAGTTAAGGTGGCCGTTTTGAGCACACCTCCCCTACGTTCTTCAAATTCCACGGATACATAACGATTTGCTTCTCGTTTCTAGTTGGAACCGCTAGGAGATGGGCTGACCTTCCAGCATTTATCAGCTTCCCCTCCACATTTAATATAGGTAATGACTTGACCTTCAAGTCAAGAGAAAATATGCTATTAAGCTATTAAAAATTTATGAAATAAAACCTGTACTTATAGCTTTTTTGGCCAAAACTAGGATTCCAGCCTGTTACTTCACTATTCGTAGACCAATAAGTTAGCTACAACAAGGCAGCTATAATAATAGAGTCGATGAGAATGCCTTCCTAATTGGGCACAATTTGCTCGTCTATTTAACCACAATAGATGATTACTCGACAGTTCACTCGAGTCTTGAAGCTATAATTTATAGGTCGGATCCGTCGCCGCAATACGACGCCTTGCCTGTGGCAGTTTCGACCTGAAAACCAGCTCTATTACCTACTAAGTTATATTTTATTATAGTTCTTGCAATTCACGAAGGCGAGTGAACTTTACTTGTGGTTACGTCGTATACATGGGCATTGCGTAAGTGTGCGTGCATGTTGGACCAATCAGTCGCGAGCAAGCGTTCGCAATCGCCCACATTTACTGTACCTTACTTATACCGATAAGACTTAAACACAAGCATGAGCATGATGTTTTCCTTCACTGATAAAGCAAGTGATATTTAATTTTTTAAACGCACATAAGTCCGTAAAGTTAGAGGTGCGTACCCGAGATCGAACCTCCGACCACACGAGTAGATATTATAGACCAGAGGGGAAGCTTCACACTAGCTCACGCACACCACGACGTGCCACGGACGCTCCGTGCGCCCAGTTTGGCGGCAAACGGAGCGTCCGTGACACGTCGAGGTGTGTGTGAGCTGCGCTAGAGTGAGTGAACCTACAGCCAGCCGCTAGTATGAAGCTTCCCCTCTGGTCTATATATCTACTCGTGTGCTCCGACCTCCCATATATGAGGCGGACGTCGTAACCACTAGGCTATCACGGCTTTTTTGATTGATTATTGGTAAATCTCATTTTTTATCCTTCGCAATCATAGATGGCGTCATATGCCTCAATTATAATTATTATGCATAACAGAGATAGCACCGTTGCTATGCTTGCATTTTTTATTCGCGTGAATGGGACATAAATAGGGTATATGTGCATTTCCTTCTTCCCTGTACGCAACCCCATATATATCCGTCCCTTCCTACATCCTAACTTACCTGCAAGAAGTACCAATCAGTGCAAAATTACCGCCGTGAAGACATGACCGCGTTGTGATACGGTATGCGCAGTGCCAACGTGTTTTGTGCAAAATAAAATAACCTTAATACGATAATCGTGCGCATAAAATAAGCCAAAAATCATCAAACCCAAGACCTGGCCAGGCAGAAGACATAAAACAAGGACAAGTGTTTGGTGACGTCGGCAAACTGTGAGTCTATTCTATGTTTATCTAGACGTCCCATTTCCTAGCTATCCTATTCCTAGTTTTGAATGCTACTCATTTCCGGGGAAAAATTAATTAAAACGCTAAAAATCTACAGTCCACTTTTATATTTGAAATAAATATCGAAATTAGTCACTCCGCTACCAATATGGTGGATTTCGCCAGTTTCCCCATAATTTAATTTTGGAATTCACCATATTTTTTGGTCCTTCGAGCCGGATTTTGATTACCATTCGAAAGTATTCATTTCCGATTTATGGTAAAATCGATTCGAATCGTTAACTTGGTTAAATTAACGTAATTACTATATTATTAATACCTACCTACATAGATTCGAAATCTCATGTAAGTATTTCAAGTAGCATTCTTTGTGATTTATAAATGCCTAACATTGTATTGCGTCGTAATATTGCAGAATATACCTACGTAATTATATCGTTTTAATTTCTAAGCCGAAGTAATAGGGTATTCTTATTTTATTTTTATATGTTCCCGCACGCACTTTATTACTTCAATATAATATTTATAATAATATAATCCCGCAAACTTAGAAATAAAAACGTATATTATAAATAAGTTAACATTCTGTACAAGTAGGTAAGCAAGATATTTGTTAAGGCGCACCCGCAACCGCGACCGTCCACTGCGCTCGATTTGTTATAGGTATATTTCACCATATTTTTTGGTCCTTCGAGCCGGATACACACAACACGGTGATTAATTTATGCACTCGATACGCGATCTGTAAATAATATTATTACGTTCGCAGCGTAATTACTTAACCGCTCGCCTAAATATAGGAGTTGTGTGTTTTCACAGTATAAATGCCGCATTTTTTATATATTTACCGCTAAGATATATTAATTTGTGTTCGATTTTGTTACTTTTGAGTTTTAAAAATGCCTACAAAGGGTGATTCAGATTTACCTCGCACTAATGATGAATGTCAAGTGTTATTGCTTGGTTCAAAACGCGATACGATATTTTCTCGAATGCAACGAATCTATGATACTGCATTACAAGTTGAATCGGATACAAGTACATTGCCGAGTCTCTTAAGTCAGTGCGCTAATATAGACACTTTACGGAAGGAATTCGAGCAAACATTAGATTCGTATAACGCCGTGCAGTTAAGATTAAATCCTAAAAATCCTATAAATTACCAATCATGGGTAGCATTCGAGGAATTATTCTGCCACGTTAAACAAGTCTTAGCGAATAATAGCAGTAAGGAATCTGAACCTAATATGGCATCTTTGTCTAAGTTCCCTAAATTAAAATCGCACTTACCGCCTATAGATTTAATTTCGTTTAATGGAGATTTAACGAAGTGGCCTTTATTTTATCAGCAGTTTAAGAGCATGATTCATGATAACCCGAACCTAAATAATAGTGAAAGGGTATTCTATCTCGTCGGAAAATTAACTGATAGGGCTGCCGCAATTTGTTCAGGGTTGCCAGCGACTGCTGAAAATTACGGTATTATTTGGGATGCCTTAATACAGAAGTACGACGACCCCCGCTCGCTCGCTTCCGCTTACTTAAATCAAGTGTTGCAATTTAAGCCACTTGCTAATAATAATGATGCCGCGCTAGATAGTTTCATAAACACCTTTGATTCGTCGGTAGAAGCACTTAAGCAATTAAAAATAGACTTGACAGATTTTATATTCTTTCATTTGGCTACGCTTAAATTAGACGCAGATACAGTTAAGATGTTTGAGCTTATTAATCGTAAAAAGCAACTTCCAACATATAAGAATCTTATAGATTTCGTGAAGGAACAGAGCAAGGTGTTGTCTAGAGGGAACAATGTTAATGTACAGTCACAAAATAAATCTCGCTCTAAACACATACCTACACCAGTCGCGAAGTCTACTAAGTCTACTAAGTCTTTTGTTAATACGGAAAGCGCTTGTAGGTCAAATGAAAGTGATAAGTGTGTCGTCTGTAATAAGGAAAAGCACGACCACTTATATAAGTGCTCTGACTTTATGAAACTAACTCCTAAGCAAAGGTTTGATATTGTTAAAAATAATGCTTACTGTACCAATTGCCTAAGCATTTCCCATAAAAACTCCGCTTGCTTGAGCAACAAAACCTGTACAAACTGCTTCCCGCTTAAAAGGCACCACTCAAGTTTATGTTTCTCTAAATCTAGCAAATCAAACTGTAGTGTCGTTGTCAATGCGCCATCGTCACATAATTGTCCGCACCTTAATAATTGTTCACTATCGCAACCCGCTCCTTCAGATTGTATGTCTCGCACTGTGCCGAGCAATCCTTCTGAAAATAATGTAACTCAACCCGCTTATTCACCCGCACAAACGTCAGCGCATACGTCTACTTATACGTCCGCTCATACGTTAAATAATCAACCCGCAAAATCTAATGTATCAGAATTGCCCAATGATTCGTCCGCTAATATTGCCGCATCTATATGTACTATATCTCGTGAACATCACGACCGCACCGCTGTTACAACCTTATTAGGTACCGCAAAAATAAAAATATACGATAAGTATAACCGCACTCACCTGTTACGCTGCCTTGTGGATCCAGGATCTCAGCAGGACTATATTAGCATAGCCTGTTGTAAACGCTTGTCGCTACCTGTCAATCGCAAAATCGCTTCTCTGAAGTCCAAGGAATAGGTGGATCTCCGCAAAAGATTTTAGGTGTCTCCGAGTTCAAATTTAAGTCTCGCTTCAATGAGGCAAAGGAATATTCAATACGCCCTCTTGTAGTCGAGCAGATTACCTCACAGCTGCCAGATGCGCGTGTAGACGTTGCAGCTATGAAATCGTTAATTCAGAATATACCCCTCGCCGACGATGAATTCTCGGAGCCAGGATCTATCGATGTCTTATTGGGAGTAAATCGTTATTGCGAAATTTTACTTTTCAATAAGTTGACAGGTGGTGATAATTCGCCTTCCGCCGTTGAAACCACGCTAGGTTACATAATCTTTGGTGACGCGCCAGTCGTCACTCAGCTCCCGCATACCGCCGCTTTTTGTGCATTTACTCACGAACCGCTTAATAATAATTTAGAAAACCTTGCGATCTCAGCAAAACCTGAAATAGGATTCATGAGCACTGCTGAACCAGAGTTTGAAAATATAAATACCGCGACAGATAAACCTAACGTTGAAGATAGTTTCGTTGTTAATATTCCTTTCAAGGAGAACTCTGCAGAGACAATCAATACTCGTATCGCAGACAAAGGGATTGATTTGACGCTTGAAAGTAAAATTGCCAAATCTTCTGACTCGCGCAAAAATAACAGTGAAACTATTCAGAAGGGTTCAGATGAGGTATTCATTTCGGAGGTCCTCCCCGAGAAATGTACCCCGCCTGGGTTTAATTTGTCACCTCACTCTGTCGTATCTAATGACATTATGTCAACTGCTCTCTTCAGAATTCTTCATTCGTGCTGTAACCCGCAGGCTGGGATCTTTAAAAAATTGTTAAATGTTAGGTTTTCTGAAGTGGATTTCTATGCCGACGTGAGGCAAATGTACTTATACATTAACATAAATCCACCGCACCGCAAATATCTAAGAATCTTATATAGATTCGACAGTGATGACCCGCTTGAGACGTATGAATCGACCGATCGTAACCGCGTCGCTTTCGAATTGCACTCCTCTCCCTCCTTAGCGCTTCGCGCACTGCGAGAGGTTGCTAAGCAGGAGAGAGAGAGATGGCCTCTTGCCGCTGCGATTCTCGAAAGAGACATTTATATGGATGACCTGGCTTCCTCTGCTTCTTCCACTGAGGAAGCAGATGTGATAGCAAAAGGGTTAATCCATATGTTAAAGTCTGGAGGACTTGATCTCGTCAAATGGACTAGCAACTCCCCAGAATTAATACGACATATACCGCAGTCTCATCGACAGTCTGAAAGTGTATCCTTTGAAGATGAGCATACCTTCAAGATTCTAGGTCTACACTGGTTTCCCGCATTCGATAATATTGTTTTCAAAGTTTCGCAACCGCCAGCAGCCTGTATTATACGAGCTGTTCTATCCGCTACCGCACGTCTTTATGACGTTTTGGGCCTTGTAGGTCCAGTCATTTTATTCGCTAAATTACTCATAAAGGAGTTATGGCTTCTGAACATGAGATGGGATGACCCTCCACCGCAACACTTTGTTGACCAATGGCAAAATTATATTTCCGAATTGCCAATCATTTCCACTCTCTTATTTCCTCGTCATACGGGAACTGAAGAAAATTCTCAATTTTCACTTTTGGCATTTTTCGATGCTAGCGAGAAGCCATATTGTCGTGTCGTGTATTTACGCGTTGAAGACGAAGGTCAGTCGTCTATAGTCACGCTGGTCTGTTCGAAATCCCGTGGAGTACCATTGAAACAAACGGTCACACTCGCTAGACTCGAGTTGAACGGAGTTATTTTACTTGCTCGTCTAGTAAGTTCAGTCAACAATGCATTATCCTCCCGCATAAATATAAAGGAGGTTCTCGCATTCTCACATTCAGAAGCTGCCCTCTGCTGCTGGGCACTCTCATCACCGCACAAAATTCATATTTATTTGGCTAACCGCATTTCTCAAATTAATACTCATTTGTCGCCACTCGAGGTGAATTTTTGTCATATCGTAGGGGTTCAAACTCCTGCTGAATGTGTGTTTCGTGGCCTTATGCCCACACAGTTCTCTGAATACGCACTTTGGTTGGAAGGTCCCTCATGGATTTCTTTACCTTCTGAAGAATGGCCTATAACCAAGATTTCACCTCAGGACCATTTTTATTTACCTGACAATGAATTTCATATTCAAAGGTTTTCACCCGCAAATAGCTTTGCTTTGAGCAAAGCTTTAATTAACACCGCTCAAGATTTTAATAACACTTCAGTTACTGATTTGCGTAAAGGATTTTTGACTCGGCTTGATTCTCAAGAGACCGCTACAGATGTGTTAGATTTATTATACGGCTACCTAAACGCGACATTATATTCGCAATTATTAAATAGGTTTTTATTATTGTACGCTATAATTCAGTCCTTCTGGAAACATTTTCAATTTAGACACTTGTACTCATTGCGAGTTCACATAAAGTTCAAAACCGCTTCGTATCCAGTTCAGGAAAGAGTTATAGCTTTCTTTACTGTTGAAAACTCACCACACCTGCAATGGCCAATTGGAATTATTACCAAGGTGATGCCGGCAGGGACGGAGTGGTTCGTGTCGCACAAGTTCGAACAAAGTCTGGAGCTTATGACAGGCCTATAGTTAAGCTTGTCCGTTACCCAATCAATAGTATTGTAATATAATATTTAAGTTGTAGTTTTACTTAGTTTTAAGTTTTCTGCAATATTACGCACCACTACAATGTGGATTTTTTCTTTTATTTATAAGTTTTCCTTTTATTTGGAAGTTTATTGGTACTTCATATCTTATAGTTAATTTAATAATTTGATGAAGCAGAGCCTTCATGCGGAGGGGCGTGGTAAATCTCATTTTTTATCCTTCGCAATCATAGATGGCGTCATATGCCTCAATTATAATTATTATGCATAACAGAGATAGCACCGTTGCTATGCTTGCATTTTTTATTCGCGTGAATGGGACATAAATAGGGTATATGTGCATTTCCTTCTTCCCTGTACGCAACCCCATATATATCCGTCCCTTCCTACATCCTAACTTACCTGCAAGAAGTACCAATCAGTGCAAAATTACCGCCGTGAAGACATGACCGCGTTGTGATACGGTATGCGCAGTGCCAACGTGTTTTGTGCAAAATAAAATAACCTTAATACGATAATCGTGCGCATAAAATAAGCCAAAAATCATCAAACCCAAGACCTGGCCAGGCAGAAGACATAAAACAAGGACAAGTGTTTGGTGACGTCGGCAAACTGTGAGTCTATTCTATGTTTATCTAGACGTCCCATTTCCTAGCTATCCTATTCCTAGTTTTGAATGCTACTCATTTCCGGGGAAAAATTAATTAAAACGCTAAAAATCTACAGTCCACTTTTATATTTGAAATAAATATCGAAATTAGTCACTCCGCTACCAATATGGTGGATTTCGCCAGTTTCCCCATAATTTAATTTTGGAATTCACCAATTATTATTAATAAAATAAATAAAATAAATAAAATAAAAATAAAAATAGCCTTTATTTCCAAAACATGCATTAGGATATACATCAATATTCATATTAGATAACATTAAGTTGTGTCCTTTACAGTATAATATTTCATTGAATTATATTATTATATATTAGTTACGCCTATTTAAATATTTGTTATAAGTTATTACATTTCTAATATTACTACTTTGAGTTTTATATTGATTTAAGTTTTTTTTATTTATTTTTATTATTATTATCGGTACGGAAATAAAGTCCGTAGTAGACATCCACAATCAACAAAGCGAAACCACGAATGGTAACAGCGTAGCCACAGCACGAGATCTTGTATAAACGGAAAAGGTGACTGACTGATTGACTGACCTATCAACGCACAGCTCAAATTATTGGACGGGTCGGTCTAAAATATGACACGCAGATAGCTACAAGTATTATGACGTAGACATTCGCTAGGAAAGGATTTTTGAAAATTAAACCCCTAAAGGTGTAAAATAGGGGTTTCAAATTTGTGTAATCCATGCGGATAGAATTGCGGACATATTGCATGTATATCGCTGTAAGTTAGTGTTATTATAAAACACAAGTGTGTTTGCTAATAGTGAAATACAGGTGAAAATTCTATTCCTTCACTCTCATAGTCCGTTGGGACGGCAATGTGACGCGACTGGAGAGAGAGATAAGGCACAGAGCCTAGCCTCGGGAGGGCAGGAATTCAGCCACGGATCCAATTTAGAAGCTTCTCCTGTTTTGAAGTCAGCTAGAAAATTTCTCTCCAGCGAAGTCCAGGGAAGTCGCTGGAGATCACACGAGCAACAGTGAAGAATTCATAGCCACGACCACTCTGTCAAGAGTGAACGATTGAGAAGAAGAAGAAGAAAATTTCGCTGTGTTCATACAGGAACAAGCAATGTTATAACATTTTCCAAGACGATTTAGATAAGTTAAAATCTCTGTTAAACATTTTAAAGGCGCTCTGGGGAGCAATGGGTTTTATGGCCTCCATTTTATGTTCGTAATAAGATATTATCATGGTAATTTCAGACACAAAGTATTTTTATATAATTTTTTACAAAATCCGAAAAGCTAGGACCCGAATGCTTAATTTGCTATACTCTGCTGAACAATCTGTATCTTGAACAATGTGTATGATGATCTGTATTATGCAACATGCAGCATGCGATATGCACCGCCCATGCATGTTAGCAGTGGGAGGGCCCACTGCTAACATGCAGGAAAAGTCAGCCACCAAGCAAGCAAGCTCTGTGACGCAATACCTCACAAATCCCCCAAACACACTCGACGCACGTTTTGCAGTGGTAGGGGGGGCGGAGCTTATCGTATGCTCCATGTGGCACCAATATTTCAACGATTTATGACTTCTGAATCTCAAAAGAAGAAACTAATTAATCAATTACTTGCGCCATTTCCGTGGGTTATGAATTTTTCGAAAAATTTCCTCCATTCAACTAAGGGTTTGCCAAAAGCTTTGATGACAACAATGACCCCATAACATGCGTACTTCAATGTACCGAATGACAAACTTACAATAACAATCGTTTTGTAAATTTTACGATAAAACTAGTCTTATTTTGTGAGCAATAAGATCTAGATAGTTCAAAGTGACTGTAAATATAAATTTGTACTAGAATCTTTCCGCGCGATCGCCTTGGACCTTTTCTGGGGGTCAGGCATTCCTGAAAACGTATTGCCATCGAGAAATTACTCGGCACGTTGCAATCATATTTTGGATTCCATAGGCACCTATAGTCCGTGACAGGTCGAGGTGACAATCAGGGTATAAGGCGGTGGGACGCCCCGCACACCCGCACGTCACCCGCGCTCGCCCGCACCGGGTTAGTGCGGGGGCCGGGCGGGTGTCCGGGTCGTTCCATCTCCGATTGCCATCTCGACCTGTGGCATACTAACCTATATTATAGACTGCGAAAATCATAACCCTTCCTTTTTCTTTTCCGTAGTCGGGTAAAAAGTATTGCGCTGAGCTTGCTCAATGTGACACACAATTGCTCAATTCGTTCACAAATTGCCCCAATAAACCTAGTCTGCATATAAAGTGTACGTATATTTCAGGCTTCAGCCGAGCTACAGCGTCTTATTGTCATTCGTGGCGGGTTGGGATCAAATTGTCCTATTACGGTCAATAAACCGCGGGAGATGTGTGAGCTCCACGCTTCATTTCTGCGCTTAGTGTAAAATCGCATTAAAGACAATTCGCGCGACAAAAAGTTATTATACTGTACCCGTAGTACAAGATTTTACGTCTCACCAAACCAAACCAAATTCGAGAGTCGAAATACTTCCGCGTTACAGTAAAATGGACCTAAACAGACTTGAATTGAAGTCAAATATTCAATGCCACTGATTTTAATTTCGTAATGTTTCCGCTTGGAGCGCTGGCTGTAGAAGTGTAGACAAACTTGAGCTTTAAAACAAGGCATTTAAGATCCAGTTTACTGTAACGCGGAAGTATTTCGACTCTCGAATTTGGTTTGGTTTGGTGAGACGTAAAATCTTGTACTACGGGTACTGAGGCCACACGATGCGATTTCGGTGCGTTGCGGCGCCGCGTTGCTGTGGATTTGAGTATTTGGGTGTCACACGGGCACTGCGTTGCCGCTCCGTCACCACTCCCCTCCTCGTCTCTCTGGTCCCGAGTCCATGCGCGTGCGGTGCAGCGCCGCACGACGTAACGCATTGTATGGCATGGTACAGCAATTTCTATGTAGGATGACGCAGCGGTACCGCTCATGCGCCGCACCGCCAACGCAACGCATCGTGTGGCTTCACTCTTACACTCCAATTGCAGCAGGTGCCTGCGATTCAACGTTTTCATTTCAAAAGTCATACGCTCTTATAATACTGGACTCAGGTTATTTCAGGCAGACTATTACTGTTAAGACAAAAAACGGTCACAAAACATTTTCTGAACCAGACTGATTCAAACAGTGCTTGCAAAGCAATTTATACAAAGTATTATATTCAGAGGTTGAATTACTGGCTAAGGGCAGGTAATGCTCAGCGTTCTTGTAGAATATTTGCTTTACACACACAGCCCTTTGCCCTTAGGGACGTTTCATACGAGATTATGATACGGCTGCGATCCTAAAAATTTGCGTAGCGGTAGCAACCTGCAAAAAAAGGTTTCCGGTATGTGACAGTTATTACTTGTCTTATTGTATTTTGTCAATGTAAACCGTAAACGTTTGGATAAAAAAATTAGAACATTATGCAGAACTCTGAGGCATGCGAGCTTACCTTACGATGTTTTTCATTTACAGTTGAAAATAAGTGATATTTAACTGCAACACGCACATAATTTCGAAAAGTTAGAAATGTGTGCCCCAGATTGAATGAACTCCGCTAACTCCGAATAGAAGGCCAACGTCTTAATTACTATGATTTATACTTTGAATAATTTATGTTGAAACATTACAAATCTACATAGAAGCGTTCCATTGAAATCCGCAACTAGGTATTTATCAAATTTCAAAATGTGCGCTTAGCATGGGGAGCTTGTAGGTACTACTGAAGTGTGCCGCTAAAAATAAAATAATTGATTTATTTTTATTTTTTATCCAAAATGGTGACCAAACTTAAAACTAACATAGGATGTATATTTTGGAAGACTCTATTAATTATTAAGTAATAGTTTATTTTTGACATAAGCAATAATATCCTAATTTACCAAATCGTTGCGATACCGCAGCTTGTGTGGTGTGGCAAGACTCTTATTGTAAAACTTAATAACGCCAAATTCTATGTATAAACTCTATTTTAGTACCCGTATTAATTTTGCAGGTTCATACAGGTAAGGGATAGAAGAAGGGTAAAGTGGGTAAAGGTTAAAACAAGGAAAGCCGCAATTTAAACTTTGACGAATGCCTACGAAAATAAGGGCTTGGGGTTAGTATATTTTAAGGAACGAAATGGCTTAAAACGCTGATTTTTCATTTGATAATTTTAAAAATACACTTGTTTATTTGAAGCGGTGGTGATAGTTATAGTATTTCGCCTACTATTTCGAACCAGTGGTAAATTCATTTGGCGATTCAAAAGTAAGTACTCGTAAAAGTTTAATTATTGAATAAAAATATTTCTATTCTATTCTATTCTATTCGAGGGGTTCGGAGTTTTCAGATTGGATCCCCGAAACCTCTTACTTTTCAGAGTAATGTACTAGTTTTTAAGCCATTAAATATTATATTACCTACTTGCATTAGCGGTAACAGACAACTTCATGATGGCATGCCTGAGAATTCTCCATAACATAAGTATTAAGTAATGTTCTCAAAGGTATATGAAGTCAACCAATCTGCAATTGATCAGCGTGGTAGATTGCGGCTTAAGCCCTTCTCATTCTGATAGTAGACCCGTTCACAGTAGTGGACCGGCGATGGCTTGAGATGATGATGATGTTGATGCAATTTAGTTTTCGTTTTTGAAGTTGATGGTAAATGTTGTGAACATAAAAACGCCAGACAGACATAACACATTCTATTGTTTTTTGCCATGCAAATATTGTACCCTCCAAAAATACCTATTCAAGGGCAACGAAAGTCACGCGATGTCTTGTGACTTCGCACACATTATTTCGTTTGGTATATTAGCGTCGGTATTCAGACATAATACAATTAGTTTTACTCATATGAAACCTCAGTTTGGGCTTCGCCGCATTCGTGTGAAAAGGAGAGATACAAAGAATGTTGACTAAGTAAACCATGATTAATTTGCTTGGTGAAATTAGGCATTAACTTGGCGGGTTTACAAAACAAACTGTAAAAAAATGGATTTTCGGAAATTTCACCAGAGCGAAGCCGAGTTAAATAAATATATCGTTAGCACTTACAAGAAAAATCACTGAACAGTACCTTTTTTCCGCTGGTAAAAATGCTATTAGGCATGCCGCATTAGGGCGGGTATGTGGGACTCACTCGCAGTTTTGGTCACTGAACAGTACCTAGTTCTTGTGGAGTTATTCATCATCCTATCCCGGCCTATCGGTGTTTTACAGGATATATTTCGGACAGTGTGCTCAGGAGCTGTTCGATCTTGTCCCTCCCTCACCTTTCTACCACCGTACCGCAAGACACCGGGCGAGTTTTCACCCCTATGTCGTCAACATTCCATCTTCGCGTACGAAACGCTTTGCGTCATCATTCCTTATACGCATGGCTAGGGTCTGGAATACTCTTCCTAGATCAGTGTTTCCTGTCAATTATAATCCGGGTATCTTTAAAACAAGAGTGAATAGGCACCTTCTAGGCAAACGCGTCCCATCTTAGGCCACATCATCACTTTCCATCAGGTGTTATCGTGGTCAAGCGTGCGCCTATAACGAATAAAAAAAATCATCATGATCAACCCATTGGCGGCTCACTACAGAGCACGGGTCTCCTGTCAGTGAGAAGGGTTTCTGGCCATCCATAGTCTACCACGCTGTCCATGTACGGATTTGTAGACTTCACACACCGATAAGAACATTATGGAGTACTCTCAAGAGTTATCGTGTACATTTATCTTTCACACGCCGCTGTTTCCATGCAATCTAGTAGGCGTTGAATGAGTCCATAAAATATGTGTGTCGCGTTGCGACCAGATTGCACTATCTGGCTTTTTGTAATATGGCTAGTTTTTACAGAGCTCTATAAATTACAATATGATACTCGCAAAGCTGATACAAGCTGTGAGAGCCTAGTGGTACGTCTTAACCACTAGGCTAACACGTTGCGAGTCACTACAGAGCACGGGTCTCCTCTCAGAGTGAGAAGGGTTTTGGCCATAGTCTACCACGCTGCGCGCTGGCCAAGTGCGGATTGGTAGACTTATCACACACCTTTGAGAACATTATGGAGAACTCTCAGGCATGCAGGTTTCCTCACGATGTTTTCCTTCACCGTTAAAGCAAGTGATATTTAATTAGTTAAAACGCTCATAACTCCGAAAAGTTAGAGGTGCGTGCCTGGGATCGAACCCGCGACCTCCGATTAAAAGTAGGACGTCCTAACCACTAGACTATCACAGCTTATAAGCTGTACCCAGCGACTGTTAATGCCATCTAGTAGAGACACGTTGCAGTTATCGACACTGCTGAAAGTGACGGGTCTAACAGCCGTACTCAGAGTCGCTAATCGTTACTTAAGATTGAGTTAAAACGAGAAAGATTTATGTGAGAGATATAGCTCTGTCTCGTTTAACTCAATTTTAAGTAACGATTAAGCGACTCTGAGTGCGGCTGTAAAGGAGACTAGAACAAAGCTGTCAGTTCCTCGTGTTGATCCGGGTGGCTTAGGTCGCCAGCTTTGCTATGACATCAATTAAAAGCCGGCAAGCTGCCAGTCTTTGGTGTAAAGTCTGTTTAAGCTCTGTAACATCATTCTAAGGTACTTACCTATGAAAGTGAGGTTGTTGCCCAGAAAGTGGTGGCATATTCGTAATATTCATAGACTGTTAGGTAATCTTCTTAAATACATATAAAAAGGGTAAGGTGAGTGACTGACTGACTAACGGACTGACTGATCTATCAACGCACAGCTCATACTACTGGACGGACACCACTGCAGCAGGGAGTTCAAGGTCACAAGTCAGTCAATTGTGCGAATACCTAATTTTTAACCGACTTCCAAAAAGGATGTGGTTCTCAACTCAGCCCGGTTTTTTGAAAATATTATTTACGTATGGTATTTAAAAGCATATGCAACGAGATAAATCCGTGATTATCTCAACAGAGTGACCTGGCATTTAACTATTAATTATTCAGCTTAAAGCGTCCAATTAAAAAGCCTTTTACCCGGCTGTTATATTTTGAGTTAATTTAATATTTATCTTAATTAAAATCTATATCCATACTTCCAAACTAATATTATAAATGTGAAAGTGTGTCTGTCTGTTTGTTATGTTTTTATTTTCATCATTTCGTTATGTTTCATCTACTTAACTTTAACGAAATTTGGTACTGAGATAGCTTATACTAATTGCATTGATAGAAACGGAGATAGCATTTGACATTTTTATTCCTAAAAATCAACAATTCCCACGGGATTTCTACAAAACCTAAATCCGAGTGAACCAAGTCGTTGGGATCATCTAGTACCTAATCATTTATGACAGTCAAACATACTTTGATATTGTACCATACTAGCCATTGCGTAAAAAGTAGAAAATAACATTTTATGCGCAACATGAATAATTTACAGTACCTACCATACATTTTGCAGCCAGTGTGCAGCATGACTTCAATTGTTTCACATTTATTCAAGTCTTGACAATAGTGCCTAATACAAAGAGTAGTAATAAAAAGAGAGCCAGCGCGTGCCAGACCTTCGTTATTTTAGAAAAGCTGAAAGTTTCTCTGCGTATTGTCTTCTACACTGGGAAGAACGTTTGTTTGGATGTTTGTTTGGATTATGATTATGATATGGCTTTGGGAGATAATAGGTAGGTAATAAGGGTGTAAAGTCTAATTTTTTGATATTTTCTTCGGAATAGTATTAGAAATCACGTCATGTATTGCCAGACAGTGTCGTAGCAACCCCCTGCCAGACACAGTTAAATTTTTTAACTTTAAGGGTGTCTGTTAGGGAGTAGCCATTTAACTATTACATTTAAAAATTAGACTATACTTTGACGTAAGATTTTTTACACCTTTATTACCTGTTACCTCCCAAACCCACCATGATCCAAACAAACATTCAAACAAACGTCCCTCCCAGTGTTTGGGACAGTACGCAAATAAACTTTCAGTTAGAGTGACATATTTTCTACTTTTTATCCCGAAAAATCGAAGAACTCTTACGGGATTTTTAAACACCTAAATCCGCGTGGGCAAAGTCGCGGGCATGGCCTAGTATACTATACTATTGTAGGTAGGTACAATTTCGAGAACTCGCAAAACGAAACAAACTCAAACATTTCTGAGCTCAACATCAATTGTCTTACTTTTTGAATTGGAAGTGTTTGAATATCTAAATGAGACGAACTTTCGCAAGATCTTCTCGCTAACTGAATTTCTGTAGTTACTTAGTGTTAGCAAGTGTGAGACGGGAAACTGTTGAGAAACTAAACGGCTTAGCACAAACTTTGCTCGAAATGAATGGCCCTCACTAAAAGTTGGGTTTAGTATTAAGTACGTTTATGTTTTCGAAAATTATGAATTCTGTACAATTTGTACTATCACTTTATTGATCGGAATCCTTCACAATCTCTTTGGCAATAGCTCTAAAAATATATGCTATATTTTATTTATTTATTTATATACTATCCGCGATGCGTTTGCAAGTTCTCCCTGTGAAAAAGGACCCCGGATGGGTTCGAATCTAGTCGGGCTGACGTCAACCTAATACGTGAGTAAAGCCGGTTTCTTCTATATTTAGAGACTAGCTGTTGCCCGCGAACCCGTCCGCGTGGATTTACTTTTTTTAAAGTCAAAAGTCTAACCACATTGCACGCCATACATAAATGCAAAATGGGTAAGAGATCATCAGTGAATGTACCATAATTTACTTTGTTACTCACATTTCGCAAAATAAAATAATTTCATTTCATTAATCCCGTGGGAACTCTTTGATTTTCCGGTATATAAAGTAGCCTATGTCACTCTGCAGGTCTTTAAGTATAACCATGCAAAAAATCATGTAGATCCGTTGCTCCGTTGCGGCGTGATTGAAGGACAAACCAACAGACAACACACACTTTTGCATTTATAATAAGGGTAGTAATTGCCACTATAAATAATATCTGTCCCGGCCATAGAGTTATGATACTAGCATCACTGGTCCCGGCTGTACTCACGTGTTTAGTCGACGTTAGCCCGACTAGTTTCGAACCCATCCGGGACAGATATCTACACTAATATTATAAAGAGGAAACTTTGTTTGTTTGTTTGTTTGTTTGTTTGTTTGTTTGTTTGTACTGAATAGGCTCAAAAACTACTGGACCGATTTTAAAAATTCTTTCACCATTCGAAAGCTACATTATCCACGAGTAACATAGGCTATATTTTATTTTGGAAAAAAATAGGGTTCCGTAAGATATTTGGGCTTTTCGGACACAAGGTGTAAAAAATCAACCAGAAAAGTTACTTATTTTGCGTACGCTGCCTAAACTATAAAAGATAGAACCATAAAATGTTCTAATTAATTGTAGATCTTATAAATATCTACAAAAAAGTCCGCGACACACTATACCCATCTATGTCGAGTGAGGCACAGCAACCATTTTTTTATTTAAAAATCTTGAATTTTTTTTGGACTACATTTAAACGCGTTTATTTTACTCATGCTATTAATCCTTATCAAAATAAATGATTTCATCACTAAGAACAGTTTATGGAGATAATATTTGGTCTTTGAATGATTAAAATTGGACGTTTGGTTTTGAAGTTATGGCGAAATTAAAATATTACGATTTCTGCTGCACGGCCCGTTGTATTATATAAAGAGGTAATGTCGTTAAGTTTGTTTGTAGGGGGTAATCTTTAGAACTACTGAACCGATTTTAAAAATTCTTTCACCAGTAGAAAGCTACATTATTCCTGAGTGACATAGGCTATACGGGATCTTTAAAAACCTAAATCTACGCGGGCGAAGCCGCGGGGATCAGCTAGTTATTTATAAAGGAAATCACTCACGGTAGTTTAAACGCTAAAATTTTGCCATTGGGGCCGATTCTCTAGGCGGTTTTCTAATTTTAAAATGTCTAATATTAGACTTAGAAAGGTGTGTTATTCTGAAAACCCACTTAAATGACAGGTCTAACCTAAAATTGAATTTGACAGCACTAAACTATTCAATTTAGATTTTAAAGAGCAAAAGTTATTCTGTTGCACGAACTAAATGCCTAAATTAAGAAACGTCAACCTAAAATTTTCTAAAATTAGAGTGGACCTCGCGAGGTGCCCACTAAATTTAAAGAGTCTGCTTAAATGGCAAAATGGACGTGTTTTGAAAGAAATATTTTTATTTGAGTTTAGAATTGTTATATTTAAGATAAAAAAAGTATCTTTTAAGTGTTTTAATTTAATTTAAACTTTATAAAATGGAAATATACGTGGTTTCTCTGGCTCGTCGTTAATTCACAAAAAATAATTAGGTTGGTTATCTACTTTGTTGTCTAAGAGTATCAGACACCTCCACAGACATCCTGGCGGCTTCAGCAAGGCAAACCTAAGATCCTTAAGTCTCCTTATTTCTTAACTAGCAAGTGGCAGCTGTTCGAAAATCCTGTGGGACTAGGATACTTTTCTGTAGGTACTTAGCTTACCTACCTACCTAATAAAAGTAGTCTATAAGTATATCCTTCACTAGTATGTGTCCTTGTGAAAAATCTCTGTGCCCAACTAGGTTAGATGCATAAAGGAACATACCCAGAGACAAAAACTTGCATAGGTAGCTACCTAAATATTAGTGTGAACATAAATCTTTGCCAATTAGGTATGCCAAGGTAAAACTTGATGCCTTGTTATCATTATCAATGAGATTAATTCCTACTACCTACTACTTATTGCTAAACATATCAAAAATAAAGCAGAATAAGTGTGGTGGTAGAGTAGGTACTTATAATAAAGTTTAAGTTCTAAAATCTTAATGAGTTCACCTAAAGGTTTATTTATAGGCTAAATTAACAGATTTTACATTTAGTTATGTCTTATACTTACATACCCCTAGTATTGAACTAAGTACTTGAGTAGTACCCAGTTACTTCTTTATTTTCAACTCAGTAGATACCTGCTTGAAAGACTACCTATTACATGCATAAGTAGGTACTTATACTAGCTACAGTACAGTATAGATAACTACAACTAACTGACATAGCCTGGGTTCACTTTAATCATCTGATAAGTTTTAGTTGAGAAGTACCTAGTAGATACATCTTGTAATTCCTAAACATATCATGATAGGATCTTGTTGAGTTTACCTATATAGGTATACCCATACCCATATGGGTATCACATTTCAGGTTAACTAGCTGACCTGCCTGAGTTGTACCTGCCCCAGCTTTGTTCGGGTGGAATAAGTACCTATGTAAGTATCTGAAAATTATGTCGTAGTGGTCTATATAGGTACTTAAAGTAAACGTTCCTTACATGCAAATTCTCAAGTTTTTAAACTCAGCAGCTTAATAAATTACTAGACTCAGGAGTCAGCAGCTTATATGCTGATGTCTGTCAGTCAGTTTATATTTTTACATTTACATAATATGTACAGAAGAGAGAGAGAAAAGCTAGGACTTCTCCATAACATCCTCAAAAATGTGTGAAGTCTGCCAATCCGCAGACTTCACACATCCTTCCGCAAACACCTTATTCGGAGAGGTGACCCGTGCTCAGTAGTAGTGACCCGGCGATGGATTGATAATGATGATGATGATGATGATGTACTGACCTAGCTACCTGCCTTTAGGTCACAAGAAGTATATAGGGTACTTCTAGTACCTAAAGTGATCCTATAATGGTTCCTTTTGAGGTATGGAACCCATAGTTAGAAGAGAAATAACGTCAAAAAATAATTTGATTTCTTTTATCTTTTCTAGATCTATTTTATTGAAAACGGACTAAAGTTTTCTACACATTCCTATAATTTTACAAATTAATACAGAAATCTATAGACTCAACCTTTATTTAGTTTGAAATCTATAGATCTCTGACTTTGCATAGACTTAAGATACTGATAAAAGAGACAGAGTTATATCATTGGCATAAATCTGTCTCGTTTTAACTGAAACTTACGTCAGAGCAAAGTCAAAGTATGCTCTCTATACATATCTGTGCTTAAAGTATTATGTTTTAACTATGTCTAGTCTGAGCTAATTCAAAGTATAAGTACTCTATAGATTTTAGCCAAAGAATATGCAAACCTCAAAAAATGATTTTATAATTGTTATGGTGAAGACTGCATTGAAATTGATATAAATAGGGACTGAAAACTAATTTTGAACTATTTATACCTATAGATTATAAAATTCATTTTTCAGGTAGTACTAGTACAACTAAGTCATACTACAGCTGCTCAGTATGATGAAGGCAAGAATTTCCTAACAAAAGCAAGAAAACTTCAATCAGATACTTAATTAACAATTACTTTTATTAAATAAAATAATAAAATATATACATATGTTTCGTTCTGTACTGTACATAATTAATATTTATTTCAATAACATTTAAATAAAAATTAAGTTTAGGAAACAACTGTTCATTTTTGGTAGATGAGTGACGGAACATCTTTTTAACTCGCAGACTCCATATACTTGGTTTCATGAAATGGGCTGAAATAAAAATTATCAACGTTGAAAGTTTGTTATGATGATGTGTTGAAAGGTGTAATGTATCCTACACTTCAATTTTTTGCTATGCATACTAGCTGTTTACTATGCAATTAAGCATCACTTTCTTTAACGGTGAACCAAACCATTGTGAGGAAACCTAAATGCCTGAGAGTTCTCCATAGTGTTCTCAAAGGTGTGTGAAATCTGTCAATGTGCACTCGGCCAGAGTGGTGGACAATGGCCAAACTCTTCCCGTTTTGAGAGGAGTCCCCTGCTCAGTAGTCAGCCGGCAATGAGTTGATCGTGTGATGATACTAACTGTTGCCTGTAATTATTATTTTTATATAGGTATGCTACACTTCCATTTTTTGCTATATTATAATATGTACTAGCTGTTTAATAAGCAATTAAGTATCACTTTCTTTAACCGTGAAGGAAAACATTGTGAGGAAACCTACATGCCTGAGAGTTCTCCATAGTGTTCTCAAAGGTGTGTGAAGTCTGTCAATCTGCACTTGGACAGAGTGGTGGACTATGGCCAAACTACATTTTGAGAGGTGAGCTGGCAATGAGTTGATCATTATGATGATACCAGCTGTTACCTGTTATTATTATTATTATACACGTAGGTATATACATTCAATCTTGATCTTGTAGGTACTTTCATGCCTTAAATCACATTACCGCCTTAGTTTGTTGAATTCATAGCAGAATTCATGGATACCGCGTTCCACGTCCTTGCACGCCAGATTTGTAAGTATACCGCCAAGTTTCAGAACTTCCTCGCTGTATATTCCTTTACCTGTATATTCAATGTACTCTGTGGCAGTCAGTTATTTAGGATGATTGCTTTTCATCTGTTTGCATTGATTTCCTAGCAAGAGTTTGACAATTAGGTACCTCGGTGATTTCAAGGTAAGGTAGATAGGTAAGATTCCAAGCAAAATTCTTTGCTTTTATCTATTTTATGCACATAACCACTATTTTCACAAAGTTTTGTAACAAAAACTAAGATTCTTTAACCACAAAACACAAAGAAATTAGGTTAGAAATTATATTTGCAACAAAAATAATAGATCTGTTTTTTTAACTAGTTTTACGGCTCTGGGTTCTAGCACTTTTGATCAAAGACTTAAGCCTACTTCACACGATAAAATGAACAAAACTTCAATTTTCGACACTTTTATTGTGATTCGACCTAAATAAATCAAGTAAAGTTATTATTTTTGTATTTCAAGTAACATCGTTCGATATTTTTCGCAAAAAATAGTTTTAAGATTAAAGGGGAAAATCAAACACAAATTTAGTGCAGTTCTTGTTATCTTAAATAGCAACACTTACTATTCAATTCAAACGTCATTTTAGACGGCCATTTAGGATGTTTAAATTTAGTTGAAGCAAAAAAGCGAATGCAGTTTAGAAATAGAAATCCTAAAATTAAAGAATCTAAAATTTAGTTTAGGTTTAGGTTAGAGTACAACAGAATTAGCGCCAATGTCACGTTAGCTAAACTCCCGGGCCTCCGAAGTTGCATTAAACAGGGATTTTTCTATCTTTCTTGTATTTGTTTAGCAGCCCCTGGAAACAGCTACGTAATTGGCTACTTAATACCCTATCACGTCAAACAAAGGCAAAGTATCAAAATGACGCGGGTCCCCGTCACCCGTCAGCCACGTAATTCGAAGAGCGATGAGCTTTGTGGGGCCACTAAACTTGTCATTTTTAAATGCTCTTCAATGTTTTTCATGTGAAGCAGGGGTGTTACGGATATTCGCATCCGTAAATGCGGAATATTCGCATTAATTCGGATATCTTCTTTCGCATCCGCATCGATTAATGCGGAGCTTTTACGGATGCGGATCAATTCAATTTAATAAAAATCACCAATTTTTAAATTTAATCATTAATTTTTTTTGCATCCGTGGATGCGAACTTCTAATAATATTCTGCATCCGCGGATGTCGAATGTGAATCTGCAACAGATAGGTGAATTAGTCTGCCAATGAGTACTTGGCCAGCGTGACGAACTAGGCCGCACCTATCTCATTCTGAGACGAAACCCGTGCTCAGTATTGAGACGACAATCATGATGATGATGAATTTCTAAATTATCCTAGAGTAAGTATAGGTTTAATAACGGTTTTATATGAGCTACTAGGTTAGCCCGCGTTTGTCCTAGGTTTGCTAACCAGGTAAGTACTTAGGTACGCAGTTAAAGGTTAACTTGATTCTGAACAAAAAAACTTCAAAATGTCTCAAATCGCTGACTTCATAGCCATAATATCAATCTATTTTCTAGCTATAAATTCTGTCGGGAAACGCAAATCCTTTCCAATTTATGGTTTATAACCTACTTTATAACCTCATTTTAAGATGGACTTTTTAAATCGAACTATCATCTCGAGTTGTAGCAAGAGTGGGGGAACTTTCGACGATATGTCAAATATGTTGCCGTGAAATCTAAGAAAATTAGGGCTACCATAGAGCTACCTAGTAGCGTCAAAAAGAACTAACATTTAATGCCTGCCAGTGACGTCGAAGCCTCCAACGTTGACTAAACACGTATGTAAAGCCGGTGTATTATATATGTATAATTGTTAAGGTGATCACACACGTGGCCGTAAAAGGTGAGGGCCGCAAGAGCCGTAAAAAGTGCATTTTTCCGGACTCAAAATGCGAGTGAAGGAAGCAACATAGTTTGCGTTTTAAAGTCGCTATTTATTTAAACGTCTTTGCAGAGTGGTCCTTTTGTACCTGGAACATACACTAAGAAATGAGTTTTAGAAATTCCACCCGAGTGAGACAACCAGAATGGGTGCGAGTCGAGTCTCGCTCCTTTACTGTTCCGTACATAATTATTGTTTTGGTACCAGCTCTGCAGCTTACAAACTACTTTATGAATCGTTGTTTTCAGTATTTGTTGATTAAGTAATGATTAAGTACATAATATGCCGTATATTCCTAACTAGTTTATTTTGTAACCCCGTCACAAAATATGGTTTAAAACTGTCAATTTTGACAAGACCAGAAATGGCCCATATTTTCTTTATCGTTTAATATAAAAATTTACCTGCCTATTCGTACTCTATTGTACTGTTAGGTACTCATTTCGTCTACGAGCTAGATACCCGCGACTGTCCTCGGCCTTCCTTATCCAGCTACTTCCCGCCAGCCTCTTTACATCATCCGTCCATCGTGCTGGAGGGCATCCCACACTACGCTTGCTTACACGCGGTCTCCACTCAAGGATTTTCCGACTTTTTGGGTACAGAACCCTAAAAAGAGTTGTATTATGTGTAACAGCTGACTTGTATAACACATACGACACACTGAGCTAACATAAGAAGTGAATTAACTCGCCGCATTCACATTAGAGCGAGTGCCGAGACGCCCCCTAGGGAATGACCTCTGTGCCAGACCATATATCTTACCAGTACACACACCTATTAAGGCTTGAGCACACACAGTGCGTAAAGGTAGCGGCACGAGTACGACAAACCATGAGATCGCGTTTACACGGCATAAAGCTCGTGTCATCATCATCATCAACCGATAGACGTCCACTGCTGGACATAGGTCTCTCACTTCCAGACGCCACGGTCTTGCGCTGCCTGAATCCAGCGGCTCCCTGCGACTCGTCTGTCGTCGTCGTCGTCCTTCCACCTAGTAGGGGGTCTTCCAACGCTGCATCTTCCGGTGTGAGGTCACCATTCCAGCACCTTGGGACCCCAACGTCTATCAGTTGTACGAACTATGTGCCCTGCCCATTGCCACTTCAGCTACGCAACCCGTTGAGCTATGTCGGTTACTCTAGATCTCCTCAGTTCTGATTTGATCACGTAGAGAAACTTCAAGCATAGGTCTCTCCATCGCCCGCTGAGTGATTCTGAGTTTTCTTATGAGGCCCATAGTTAGCGACCACGTCTCGGATCCATATGTCATCACTGCAACACGCACTGTTCGAAGACTTTGGTATTCAAGCACTGAGGAATTTTGGACAAGAAGACATCTCGAAGCTTCCTGATGCTGCCCAACCGACTTGGATTCGGCGGTTAACCTCTTTCTCGAAATTACGCGTAGGTACGTGTGGTGAGTGGCATCCACTCGCCACTCAGTGTCCGTGACACGCCACTGCGGTGCCGGTGGCGGCAACTCAGACTCAGTGTCCGCGACACGCCACTGCGGTGGCTGCAACTCAGACTCAGTGTCCGCGACACGCCACCTATCCTACCTACTTACAGTAGCAGCGTGTTACAAATTAGCGGCCACCGAACAGTAGTGGCGGCCACCAACCACCTTTGTTTGCGCGGTACCAAAGGACGTAGTGCGCGACACTCACCGGTGGATGTGTTCGGTGGCTCATTTGCCCGGAGCCTATCACTGTACGTTTATTTGCAGGATAAATCTTACCGAATACGTAGTGGCGCATACATTGTTCACCCATTCACACATTCACCGTTCACACATTGTTTGTACAAAAAGATGTGTAGTTATGTGAACGGTTCTAAACACATTGTGGGGCGTTCCGTCCACGATTGCCATTTCGACCTGTCGCGTATTAAACAATCCATTTTTCACATCTTTCGTTTATGGACTACTAACTAACTAGATGATGCCCGCGACTTAGTTCGCGTAGATTTAGGGTTTTGAAAATCCCGTGGTAACTCTTTGATTTTCCGAGATAAAAAGTAGCCTATGTCCTTCCCCGGGATGCAAACCTGTACTAAATTTTGTCAAAATTGGTTGAACGGTTGAGCCGTGAAAGGCTAAAAGACAAACAGACATACATACAGACACACTTTCGCATTTATAATATTAGTATGGAAGTATGGATAATTCACAGAATAGGAAAATAAATTTCGTCAATGAAAATGTATTATGGAAAACTACTTCATTGAATTGAAAATGTAGGGAAATTCGATATAAGAGCAGAAAACTTAATCATTTTACTGTCGCCATTCGCGTTGGCAATTTACAGCTACTTCTGTGGCGTGAATCAATTCAAATTCATTTCTCCATAGAAATGAATAGATAATTATTTAAGTTGTCTCCATATATTTTCAGTAATCATTATCATCATCACCATGATCTACCAATCACCGGTCCACGACTGAGCACGGGTTTCCTTTCAGAATGAGAAGCGTTTAGGCCTTAATCTGCTACGCTGGCCCAGTGCGGATTGGCAGCTTTCACACCCTTTGAGCACGTTATGCCTGTCATACATGCAGATTTCCTCACGATGTTTTCCGTTAAACACCCCTTATCGGTTTCTACACGACAACGTACCGAAATACTTATCATTTTTTAAAGTTTTATTTTATTCCGATTCAAGTTAGCAACTGCAATCTCACCTGGTGGTAAGTGATGATGCAGTTTAAGATGGAAGCGGGCTAACCTGGAAGGAGTATGGCAGTTTTTTATTAAACCCATACTCCTTTGGTTTCTACACGGCATCGTACCGGAACGCTAAATCGCTAGGCGGCACGGCTTTGCCAGTAGGATGTTAACTAGCCGCAGCCAAAGCCTTCAAGGCTTAATCAGAGGTTATAGCTGACGTGACGTTATTGCGGCTCTTACGGCTCTTGAGCCTTTTGAAGCTCGTGCCCCATAATGTCGCGCACCAAAATGAAATAACCTTGACCTTTATTTTAGCAGTTACAAAGAGGCATTTTCGTTGATGTTTAGGTAAATGTTGTTTAGGTTCCAGACTTTTTCGTTTGTTTCGAGTACATGTATAAACTTTGTTTTACACATGAAGTTTCGTCTTTGTTTTGTTATACTCTACAACCAAATATTCGCAACTTTAGGCCTGAAACTAAACAAATGAAAATAGGTTCTAAACCTCCGGTTTTGCTGTTTAGTTGCAATTTATGAAAGTAGCTTCATGAAAAGGGCGCCTCATGTGAAACTCGAACCTCTTAGGACGAATGGTGTGTGAAACTGAATTAATTTATCCGCACGCCCCTGAGACGTAAGGGCCCAAGCGGCCGGGTGACGTAAGAAATTGGGGGCCTCGTCTTCGCCGGCGAAAACGCTGTATTGAGGTTGAATTGGGTTTGTTATCTAATACTAGCTGTATCACATCTCTCACTTGGTTTAAATACTTTAACCAAAAGCTAATATCTAAATATATAAAACGAAAAGGTGACTGACTGACTGACTGACTGACTGACTGACTGACTGATCTATCAACGCACAGCTCAAACTACTGGACGGATCGGGCTGAAATTTGGCATGCAGATAGCTATTATGACGTAGGCATCCGCTAAGAAAGGATTTTTGAAAATTCAACTCCTAAGGGGGTGAAATAGGGGTTTGAAATTTTGTAGTCCACGCGGACGAAGTCGCGAGCATAAGCTAGTCTAAATATAAAAGGATTGACTGATCTATCTACGCACAGCTCAAACTACTGGACCGATCGGGCCAGGGCTGTTTGGCATACAGATTATGACGCTGACAGCTATTATGACGTAGACATCCGCTAAGAAAGGATTTTTGAAAATTCAACCCCTAAAGGAGTAAAATAGTGGGTTAAAATTTGTGTAGTCCACGCGGACGAAGTCGCGGGGATAAGCTAGTCAAAATATAGATTAGGTCAATTAGTTTGAGTCACGTGTGACGACGCGACGCCGACGCGACGCGACGGGGTGATTCTTGCAGGCGGTACGCTGCACTCCATGACCTGCTGCTTTGCTTTGCTGCGCAAGTGATTTGAACTATGTCGTCGTTGGAATATGTAACAGGCGTGAAGGAAGGACAAAGAAACACACTTTCGTATTCATAATATTAGTATAGCAGATGGCAGCAACATTTATTTAACAAACTGCATGAATAAATTCTTTTCCTGAAATGTGTCAACGAAATCCGCCGCCACGTCCACGTCAGTCCGTTGTCAGTCCTTCATACGTCGCTCCACGTCGCTCGGTTATCCCTTCACGTTGCCCGGAAATACTGTGCAAAAGGTCGCAGTTGGCCGTTACTCGTTCACTATTGGCTACAAAGCATGTTTGCAACAAGAATACAATTTTAGCCATTCCCAACAATTGCGATTCTAATAATGATTGACGCAAGTTTTTCGCTAACCAGCTGTTAATATTGTGCCTTGTGTGACGTATAAGTAGCAAGATAAGTAGCTATTAATATGTAATAACTACACATACAAATAAATGTTCTGTAGTTGCCGTACGCAAGGCGGGTATTGATAGCCGACAACACTTGTTGTCTGTCACCGTAGCCGAACGGACGTGTGCCCACGGAAGTAAAGATTGCAAGCGAGTTTTATTTCATCAACCCCTGCGCTTGCCCAGTGGCGGGACGCCACACCTTACAAGCACTTACAAGTTACAAAAACATTGTTCTCATGAAGTCCAAGCCTTAAAAGACGTGAGAACTAAAAGCCGATCATAAATTAGTGCCATGTCAAAGCGTCGCACACATTACTGAAAGTGCTAAACAATTTGCCAAGAAGCTCGACGCGAGACTAACATAATTTACCGTCTAACGTGCTCTGATACTAGTTACACATGAGTTATGACGTGTACACAACATCTAGGCGCAACACACTGGCAAAGCCTTTCTTGGTAACAAGTCAAACTAAGCTTACTTCATCATGATGATCAACCCATCACCGGCTCACTACAGAGCAAGCGTACCACGCTGGCCATGTGCGGATTGGTAGACTTTGCATACCTTTGAGAACATTATGGAGAACTCTCAGGCATGCAGGTTTCCGCACGATGTTTTCCTTCACCGTTAAAGCAAGTGATATTTAATTAATTCGGCATTCCGAACCAGTGGTAAATTAAAACTACCTGACTATTCATAAGCACTTTTAAAAAGTTTACATGAATAAAAAAACATTCTATTATATTCTCTATTCTAATTAAAACGCACATAACTAGAGGGTTCGAACCCCGACCTCTGATTAGAAAGCACTAGGCTATCACAGCTTTGCTAATCTTACTTACTTTGGCATAAAAATATTCAACTGACAGCTTCCAATCCGTCCCGCGTACCATTGGCATAAGAGGCGAAGCAGCTTGGAGCTTACAGATGCCAGGCCGGCACCACGGAGGAGTAGCAGCGGGGACCTCAGCTGTGATAGTGCTGTATAGCCCCCCAGGGGTAGAGGGGGCATAAGGGACGATGAGAAGACATAATAGTAGATTATTCAACATGGTGGTAATGTAATGTCTTACGTCACGGGCGCTGGGATAAATCCCAAGCGTAACGAGGGATGTTAGGGTAACTCCCGAGCGTAGTGAGGGTGTTGCATCTAGAATCCTGAGTGAAGCGCGGGGTTTAGGGGCGCCCAAGACTAAGACAGTATTACGCCCAAGTTCAATTCTCTACTTTCCTCACCTAGATAGTGTTCTATACAATTATTGTCTTTAACTATTCTATATGATGCGTTATTTGTATTCAATCAACTTGCTAGCTTTAATATGCTAGTCCAATAATTCAAAGTCAAAATAATCGATTCTAACTTAGAACACGCTGACAAGAAGATAAACTACCTCCCTAACAAGATCCAATTGATGACAACCGCCAAAAGTGAAGTATTAGGTATTATATCAAGTTTGAATCCGCAAACGACAGAAAGAGCTGAATTGGGCGATATCACGCAATCGCGTGACTACTGTCGATGACCTTGGATAGCGATTCGTGGCCCACATCATTAGCATGAGAGAAACACACATAAGAGGAAACGCCTAAACAAACGTCATGGGCCCATAGTCTGAAGGAAGCAACTACTATTAACATTAGGACCCACAGTACTTAACTTAAAAGAGGTTAGATATATTACCTATTACCTACTTATATTAATATTTTTCATAAGTGGATAAAGGGATAAAGAGCATCTTCGTTAAGTCCATAATATATCACAGAAAAGCCTAAAATATAGTATTATTTTACTTTCCGCCACACTCAGAGTCGTTTAATCGTTCCTTAAGGCATTCCTTAGTATAGATTTAAAAAAGTTCACTCTCGTTCGGCCGGTGTTTATTTTACTAAACGCCTACTACGTTAGATAGGAGCAGGCGAGACGTTACTTTTCACAAGTCCATATATTATTACACAAGATACAAAAACAATCAAACCCGTCAAACCTGTATGGTACCTACATGCAGTCGCTACCGCCCGCCTCCTATTAAACGTACAGGGAAAGCAAGCAACCCAACAATAATTATTCATTTGTGCATTTTAGGGTTTAGGGCTCCGGTGTCGCAGTGAAACTTAGGTATATTGTTATGTACATTACCAGTTACAATGGTAAAATGTATAAGGTGCATCAGACATTGTTTTAACTATTTAACTATATTTTAACCTGCATTTTATTGAATAAACTAGCTTATGCTCCCGACTTCGTCCCCGTGGACTACACTAAGTTCAAACCCATATTTCACCCCCTTAGGGGTTGAATTTTCAAAAATCATTTCGTAGCGGATGCCACCGTCATATTAGCTATCTGCGTGTTAAATTTCAGCCCGATCCGTCCAATACTTTGACCTGTGCGTTGACAGATCAGTCAGTCAGTCAGTCACCTTTCCTTTTCATTCATTAGTATATCTAGTATCTATTGCTTGCTTGCTACTTATTGAAAATAAATCGCGCTATAGAAACGTTCTAAATTAAAAAATTATTTATATCAGCGATATTGTTTTAATTATAATGAAGTGGCTAGCACTCAACGTTTTCGGCTTAGTTTTCGGTTTATGTTGATTACATGACGTCATGATTAAAATCTAACGCTTTTAACATTGTAAAACTAAATTGTATGCCATAATGTTATGTTTCATTAGCTAAGGTCAGCTATGGTTTAATTAATTATAAATTGCGTGATAATAAACGGAGGAGTTAAACCACATTTATTGCAACTTCTAATTAAATTAGAGTAGCTGGTATATTATTATGACCTTATTTAAGTGTTTTGCTAAACCGAATCTAATTCTTAATTTTATACAAAGGAAATGTGCTAGAGATGCCTCTAGAATAAGCTGGACCGTACATCGAACAAAAGTCTCAATTATCTCCATTCTTAGTAACTAAAATTCATTATATTCAATATGGTTCCATCGAACATCTCGTGATAATGGATGGCAAACGTCCACGTGTCGTTCACTAACAGCAACTTACACTGGAATTCACAGTCAAGATAGGGGCTTCTTTAGGGGACCATTCAGACGACATTGTATCGTTGAAGAAACTGCCTGCTAATAAATTAAAAATTCTCGTGCTTAATCATTTATTATTTTAATCAGTGCATCTTAGGTCACTTGTTTCATATAAAAGGCAGGTTATAAGTAATTATATCTTATATTTATTTTAAGCTTAACGAGAGTACTTCGTTATTGTAAATACTTAGTTATTTATTACCCTTGAAAGTGAAATAATGCCGTTGCCGGTCCTTTAAAACCCTTTTAAAAAGATTATTTTCCTGCAACTTTGCAGAGTTTAAGCGGTCCGAGGGTTGCGCTTTTATTTTTTCTTTTAATAATACGGTCCAATTCCTCGACTTTAGTTTCGACCACACTTAAGACATGTCGCACGACATATTATTTTAAACAGTTACCCCACGTCCCAACTTGTCGTTTGTCGGACCCGCATTTAAATCAGACGTTCCAGTGTCAAAACATTTTATATGAAGCTATTCACCCTTGTCGGAAACCGATTTTGTGTTTAAATGTACTGCCACTGGAACGTCAGGCGACAAACGACATACGACAAGTGAGAACGAGGCGTAACGAATTTTTTTTTAAAGCTATACGAGGTAACGTTACAGTATAACAAATTATACGTAAATCCCGATTAACTTATGATTAATTGTTTTATTATATCCTAGAGACAATGGTAACTAGGTAGTAGGTACCTAAACCTGCAGACAATGACAAATAGATTCAAGTCTAATCAAGATCTACTGGTAAGGTTAACTAGTTAATATAACAAAAACCTCTTTTCTGACAAATCTTTTATAATACTAGATGATGCCCACGACTTCATCTGCGTGGCTTTAGGGTTCAAAAAAGTCCGTGGGAATTCTTTGGTTTCTCGGGATAAAACGTAGGTTATGTCACTCTCCAGATATACCTACTATATATTGAAGGAAAAATATCACATCGATGCGTTGCTATTTTGTGGCGTCACTGCCAACCTATAAATCAACCAAAAAATAAACACACGTTCGCAATTATAATATCAATAGCATAGGAATACCTATAGCAGCTATGTGACAGAACAAAAGTCAGGAAAAAAGAAAAACCTTTAAACCAAAAGCTTTGTAACTAGATAAAAAGTCTCTAGCTTGACGGAGCTCTAAAGGGAGGATTTCGTTTATATTTTTCTTGTACACAGCATTTCTTGGTTTTTAACCAACGTTTTATTATGGCTTTGTTTTAAGACGTAATAAAAGTAGAAATTACGTTTTAAAGCTGGTTTGAAGTCATATTCCTTTGAAAGAATTCTGAATGTAGTAGAACGAAATTAAGTATGTACCTAAGTACGTGACAAGATATTTTTTACGAGCTGATTCCTGTGACTTCATCAGCGTAAATTTTCGTTGGAAGCTTTGTCGCAAGGATTGTGCTTGGGCTGCAGATTATGGCGTTACTACCTCATGTTTTTATAATACAGTAGTAGGTACTCATTAATTTATTACTAAACTTTTATTTATTTATTCACTACTAGCTTATATGCTCGCTACTCCGTCCGCGTGGACTACACAAATTTCAAACCCCTATTTTACCCCCTTAGGCGTTTAAGTTTAGTGGATGCCTACGTCATAATAGTTATCTGCATGCCAAATTTCAGCCCGATCCGCACAGTATTTCGAGATGTACGTTGATAGATCAGTCAGTCAGTCAGTCAGTCACCTTTTCCTTTTATATATTTAGATTTTTCATCATCGTCGTCAACGTATAAGCGTCCACAAATGGATATAGGTGTCTTGTAGTGATTACATACCATACTACACTCCACGGAGTTGCGCCGCCTGTATCCAGCGACTCCCTGTGACTCGTCTGATGTCGTCCGTCCACCTAGTGGGGGGATCTTCCAACACTGCATCTTCCGGTGCGAGGTCGCCATTCCAGCACCTTGGGACCGCAACGCGATCGGTTTTACGAACTTTTTACGAACTATGTGCCATGCCCATTGGCACGTCAGCTTCTTCAATATAATATTTAATCTGCTCGTTACATTCATGCAAAATATGCTAAAGCTAGAAATTTAGAAATTTCCAGACAGAAGTTTACTCTTACGACTCTAGGTCTAGACAAGATTATTTCCAACTAGCTTATGCTCGCGACTTCATCCGCGTGGACTACAAAATTTCAAAACCCTATTTCACCCCCTTAGGAGTTGAATTTTCAAAAATCCTTTCTTAGGGGATGCCTACGTCATAATAGCTATCTGCATGCCAAATTTCAGCCCGATCCGTCCAGTAGTTTGAGCTGTGCGTTGATAGATCAGTCAGTCAGTCAGTCAGTCATTCAGTCAGTCAGTCAGTCAGTCAGTCACCTTTTCCTTTTATATATATAGAAATCTACCCGAGGGCACGAATTGTACACAAAATAGTTGTTCAGCTAGAGGAATTTTATTCACTCAAATGAGTGCAGTATTAAAATACGTTTTTCTTGAATGATCTTAGATATTTAAACCAAGATCCCAATGTAATTGGATATTTTAAAGTAGGCAAATAAATCCAATCCTCGTAATCTAAATTCAAGTTTAAGGATTTTTTTTAAGTTAGCGAAGTAGACAAGTCTGCAGAATACGTTTTGACCGATTTTATTTTGTTTCTCTGTGCAAAATAGATGCTCTGAATTTGTTGAATATAATGCATTTATTTTTAATTAAATTAACTTCCGTAAATCCGTGTTTTACCATGAAAAATAGTATTGGCCTTGCAGAGCCTCTTTTAATTAATCCAATTATGAATAGATATGTATTCGTACAAAAAACGGAATATTTTGTAATACAAAAAAGTAAGTATTCACACACAAAAGCGGGGATAGTCTATTGGGACGTCGACCTCCTAGTCGGAAGTGCAGGGTTCGATAGCGGGCATACACCTTTAACTTTTCGGAGTTATAAGCAATTCGCCAGAACTTTGAATTTGAATTTGTTCTGCTGTCACAAAGCTTTAACGGTGAAAGAAAAACATCGTGAGAAAACCTACATGCCCGAGAGTTCTCTATAATGTTCTTTAAGGTGTGTGAAGTCTGTCAATCTATACTTGGCCAGAGTGCCATGGAGGCCATGGACTATGGCCACTTTCCCTTATCGGTGACAAGCGCTGAATCCTTCTCATTCTGAAAGGAGGCGAGGGTTGATGATGATGATGATGATTCATGCTTTCGTCATCCCATACGTTGGAAGACCCCCCACTCGGTGGAAGGACGACATCGACGAGTCGCTGGATTCAGGCGGCGCAAGACCGTGGCGTGTGGAAGTCCCTACAAGAGATCTATGTCCAGCAGTGGACGTCTATCGGTTGATGATGATGATGATACGTTCACAATCCATTTTGTATTGTAGCTCTGTTACAAAATAAAATTCCAGTAAAATATTTGGAATGCATTTTTATACCAGTTTTATACCTACGGGAAACGAGCTGTTTTCAGTTTCCGAAATAGGCGTTAAATCTCTTTCTACTTCGTTAAACCACTGGCACGTGCAAGCCCTAACGTTTTATGGTACCGAAATGAAATTTTATTGCATGAAACCGTGAAGCGCAATAATGGACCCCCGTAAAAACAGCAACAATAGAAATAACGAACGGTTCGAACATAATCAAAATTAAACTGGTATTTGATTCTGAGCGCAACAAAAGTTTAGAGTATTCGCATCTTTTTCTTACCTATGTCATAAAAAAAGGACAGATAAACCTAATTTAATTTAGAACTTACAAACCTCGTGACTTTAGATGCCAGTTGTGAGTCTTAATATAGATGGCACTAAAAAGTCTTTAAATTCAAAACTTATTTTCCGACTTTTTGTAGCAATACTAAAAAGAAAAACCGGCCAAGTGCGAGTCAGACTCGCGCACTGAGGGTTCCGTACTACAATCGTATTTTATCGACATTTTGCACGATAAATCAAAAACTATTATGCCTAAAAATAAATAAAAATCCGTTTTAGAATGTACAAATAAAGCCCTTTCATATGATACCCTACTTGGTAAAGTAATCTTACTTTGAAAGTTGAAAATAGCAATATTTGTTCATGACCACAATTTTTTTTTTGTGTCATGAAACAAATTCACGGTTTTCAGATTTTTCCCCGAATGTCTGCTATAATATCATAGAATAGAATAGAATATTTTTTTATTCATGTAAACTTTTTACAAGTATGTACTTATGAATAGTCAGGTAGTTTATAAGACCTGCCAAATTTCATGATTCTAGGTCAACGGGAAGTACCCTGTAGGTTTCTAGACAGACCGACGGACAGACAGACAGACAGACAACAAAGTGACCCTATAAGGGTTCCGTTTTTCCTTTTGAGGTACGGAACCCTAAAAAGATGCAGATGCTCTAAATTTAGTTCAGACAAAAGCGTCAGAATCGACGCCAATTCAAGTAAAAACAACCCGGGCTTACGTAGGTACCTAACCCGAGAAATATATCTATGGCGACGTGCTCCATAGTGGGTCGAGACTGCTATTTATATGAGGGACATAGAACTTTTTTGTCCATTTAAAAAAAATACTTATCGAAAGATCTTGTCATTTTGGTGAATAACTGTTATTAAACGTTTTTCCCTAAAACTGATAGTTTGCCCAGAAAAAAATATTTTCAGTGTTTTGTTGTATGGAATGAAACAGAAACTGCTAAAATTTGGCCAAGTCTTGACAGGTCTTGCTTTAAAACTACTTAATTTCAAACCCGTATTTCACCCCCTTAGGGGTTGAATTTTCAAAATCCTTTCTTAGCGGATGCCTACGTCGTGATAGCTATATATGCATACCAAATTTCCCCATCCGTCCAGTAGTTTGAGCTGTGCGTTGATAGATCAGTCAGTCAGTCAGTCACCTTTTCCTTTTATATGTTTAAATATATGCATCAATGGAGAGGAAAGGGGAATATTAGTCATTTAACATGGCTAATATTCTTTAAAAAAGAACAACAAAAAAATACAATTAAAATATAATATAAATATAATGCGTTTTAAGAGATAGTTTTTCTGTCTATAACTTTCCTATAGTCTGTGGTAACTTATGCCGGTTTATTTTAATGATATTTCACTCCTAGTAAAAAGCCGGAATTCAGTCTTGGAAATGTGCGTGTGTAGGTAGGTACATTGCGTGATATGTTCGTAGGTAGGTACAATAACTACAATTTGCTCCGTAATAATTATATGATTCGTTATCTCAAGAAAATTGGATTAAACTTGATTCTCCACAAAACACAAAATTATGATTTGAAAGTAATGACATGGCATAAAAGAAATGTACCTACGTAAAAAATCGGTCAAGTGCGAGTCAAATTAGCACATGAAGGGTTCTGTACCATCAGACGAGAAATAAGATTTTTAGTTTTTTTTTTTCACAACAAATTCATGGTTTTTAAATTTGTCCCTTTACTTGTGCAGGTGCTATAAGACATTGCTACCCGCCTTTCGTGATTCTAGGTTAACGGCAAGGTTTTGATTCCCTTGACGGATCTTAACAAACACTATACAGACAGACAGACAGACAGACAACGAAGTGATAGGTAAGAGTTTCATTTTGGCTTTTGAAATACGGAACCCTTAAAACAAACAAATCCTTAGTAAAAAGCAGCATTTAGCCTCGAATTCAACAAATCGCTGAATTTAAGTATTAGGTTATTCGGATGAATGAAATTAAAAAATCCAAAGATTGGTTCTGATTTGATATCAGAGGAGTAAAAAATAGAATTAAAAAAATACCCTTAAATGTAGACGGTAAGTAAAAAACCGGTCGGTGTACAAAATCGTACAAGATTTGTAAGCTATGTGCATTTCAATTTTAATTTTCATGTCGGCCATTTTGGAATTTTTATTGTCTTTATTATAGCGGCAATAGAAACACTCCATGAAAAATTTAATGTCTCTACCTAATACGGTTCATGAGATACAGCCCGCTGACAGACAATAGACAGACAGACGGACGAGCAGATATAAGGGCGGACAGCGGAAGCTTTATGTATAGGTAGTAATAGGGTCCGGTTGATACCCATCGGGTACGGAACCCTCATCATGATCAACCCATCGCCGGCTCACTACAGAGCACGGGTCTCCTCTCAGAGTAAGAAGAGTTTTGGCCATAGTCTACCACGCTGGCCATGTGCGGATTGGTAGACTTCACACACCTTTGAGAACATTATGGAGAACTCTCAGGCATGCAGGTTTTCTCACGATGTTTTCCTTCACCGCAAGTGGTATTTAATTAATTAAAACGCACATAACTCAGAAAAGTTAGAGATGCGTGCCCGGGATCGAGCCCCCGACCTCCGATTAGAAGGCGGACGTCCTAACCACTAGGCTATCACAGCTTCCACAGAACGGACCCTAAAAGCAATAAAAATACGCATTGTCCTCCGAAATAAAACCACAAAGGACGTATTTCTAGAACATCTGGCTAATGTCCAAATTATTGTCCGCATTAACTTTTAACTGTCTTTGTGTGCAGAAAGTAATATCGGGTAACGATAATATTTCAACTAAGTACATTAAAATATATGATGCAACGACCGCAGCGCATGGAACTATACGGAAAGGGTTTATGACCTTGGTATACATAAATAAACATAATAATCTAGTCATTATAGCCATTTGAAGCGGTGATAGCCTAGTGGTTAAGACGTTAGCCTAATATTCGGGGAGTCCGCCGTCCGAGGTTTGATCCCGGAACTTTTCGGAGTTAAGTGCGTTTTAAGCAAAAAAACTGGCCATATTAAAGTAATAAAGTAATATTAAAGTCTATTCACTTCCCAGATGAAATTATAAGAAAACGTCAGTGTAGCTTACTCATTAAAAATCTCTGTTCTATTAATATTGTTCGAGCATTATTATGCAATCCGCATTCCAGCAAGGAATGTAATGAGTAACATTTCTCTAAAGACTCTAAAGTCTAAACCAGGGTTAAAGACTTCGCCGCGGCCGCTGGCGGTCACTGAGTCATTAAACTCATGTCCGGAACACATTGTAGGATTCCGGTAAAATATAAGGTGTTTCCTTGATATCAGTTATTTAATTGCGACCTCGAACCGTGCGTCAAGGTGAATCATTTGAAATACGTGGATATTTCTTATTTTGATTATTGTTGTCAGGTTAGCCCGCTTCCATTTCTAGACTGCATCGTCACTTACCACCAGGTGAGATTGCAGTCATGGGCTAACTTGTATCTGAATAAAAAATAATAAAAAATTGTCTATACATATTTCTTCTAATTTTGACAACCTCCCTGGCGCAGTGGTAAGCACTGTTGTGGTCTTATTAGTGGGAGATCCCAGGTTCGATTCCTGGCAGGGGTTTGGAATTTTATAATTTCTAAATTTCTGGTCTGGTCTGGTGGGAAGCTTCAGTGACTAGTTACCACCCTACCAGCAAAGTCGTGCCGCCAAGCGATTTAGCGTTCGTAGGGAGTGTTAAAAGAAAATGATCTTTTAAAATTCTCTTCAATACTGAGTTTACTAAGTTTACTACAAATAAAATTGCGTATCGGAAACCTGTCACAGATATGAAATGACCGCTGGAGATTAGACGATCAAAAAGAAATTCGTAGTTCAAATTGTAACTCCTTCGCTTAGTTGCCTTTGTTGTCTCAATCATTCCTCGAATGACACAAAATGTAGTTTATCAAGCCTAAAGGAGAATGACAGATCCTGGCCCACCAATTTACACACAATATAAGTTAATGATAATCATCCTAGTATTAAATAACAACTTAAAAATTAAAAATTGTGATTTTAAACTTGCGGACGTTTTTATTAGTTTCCATTTAGTTTCACAATATTAAAGGTAAATTGCATATAACCTAGAATCATTGTGATTTAAACTAAGATTTAATGAAAAACCGCAAGTTCTAGACGTGTTAAATTGTATGTTTAGTTATCACTTATCAGTAATGAAACAGCAACAAAATGCTCCATAAGGCATACGTATAAACGACTTTTATAATATAATAAAATGGGTCACGGTTCTATGTATAGAAATTCTGTCATTTTCCTTTGCATCTTACTTATTGGAAGCCGCTTCGATTCTGATCCTTTAAAACTTTACGTAGGTACCTAGCTCGATGACCGCGAATTCTTCAGCATGGGTTTATGTTTTTTAGTTCTTTGTTTTTCCGGATACTCGTAAATAGTAATTCTCAGTCATTAAATCGGTACATATATCTAATATCCGTGCAAGAAATCATGTTGATACTTTAATCTATTGCTGAGTGATTGAAGGACAAAGGCGTGAAAATGGCATACGATCTCGCAGGAACCGCTTATTTCCTCGGGATAAGGAGCTTAATAAGTCTCTCTTCAGAACTCTATGTTCGAGTAGATCTATATGAAAAATGACGTCAATCTGTTTCCTCGTTGCGACGTGATTGAAGGGCAAATCAACAAACAAACACTTTTTACACAATAATTACTAGCTTATGCCCGCGACTTCGTCCGCGTGGACTACACAAATTTCAAACCCCTATTTTAAGGGTTGAATTTTTAAAAATCCTTTCTTAATAATAAATATAATAAAATAATTAATAATAGCTATCTGCATGAAAAATTTCAGCCCGAACCGTCTAGTAGTTTGAGCTGTGCGTTGATAGATCAGTCAGATTATACTATCCAGGTAATAAGTCAGTATAGCGCTCTCACTGTTACGTAATCCCATACAAATGATAAGGACAAAAATCTCAGTGGGCGTTAACCATTTTGAGACACCAACCAATCACAAACAATGTTTTCGAAAAACATTCAAAATTCAATTAGAAAACATAGTCTCGTTTATGATTGGTTGGTGATTTCCTTAGGCAGCCCTACATTTTCTCGTTCCTTTTCTGCTTTCGATTGGTAATACCAAATAGGTTTGGTTATGGTGTGTGAAGTGATTAAAAAAGTGTTATTTCTTGTACTATAGTACGGAACCCTTTCAGTGCTAGTATAACTCGCAATTGAAAGGTCGCAGGTTCAAACCCCACCCGATGCACTATTGTCGTACCTACTCCTAGCACAAGATTAAAGCTTAGTTGGAGGGGAAAGTGAAATATTAGTCATCATTGGGTAATATCAATCATCAATCATCATCATCAATCAATCAATCATCAATATCAATATATGTATATATATATATATATATATATATATATATATATATATATATATATATATATATATATATATATATATATATATATAAATCCTTTCTTAATAATAAATATAATAAAATAATTAATAATAGCTATCTGCATGAAAAATTTCAGCCCGAACCGTCTAGTAGTTTGAGCTGTGCGTTGATAGATCAGTCAGATTATACTATCCAGGTAATAAGTCAGTATAGCGCTCTCACTGTTACGTAATCCCATACAAATGATAAGGACAAAAATCTCAGTGGGCGTTAACCATTTTGAGACACCAACCAATCACAAACAATGTTTTCGAAAAACATTCAAAATTCAATTAGAAAACATAGTCTCGTTTATGATTGGTTGGTGATTTCCTTAGGCAGCCCTACATTTTCTCGTTCCTTTTCTGCTTTCGATTGGTAATACCAAATAGGTTTGGTTATGGTGTGTGAAGTGATTAAAAAAGTGTTATTTCTTGTACTATAGTACGGAACCCTTTCAGTGCTAGTATAACTCGCAATTGAAAGGTCGCAGGTTCAAACCCCACCCGATGCACTATTGTCGTACCTACTCCTAGCACAAGATTAAAGCTTAGTTGGAGGGGAAAGTGAAATATTAGTCATCATTGGGTAATATCAATCATCAATCATCATCATCAATCAATCAATCATCAATATCAATATATGTATATATATATATATATATATATATATATATATATATATATATATATATATATATAAATCTCTTCAATGTACAGAATTTGACCTGTTACAGTTTTATTATAAGTATATAATATATATATATATATATATATATATATATATATATATATATATATATATATATATATATATATATATATAAATCCTTTCTTAATAATAAATATAATAAATAATTAATAATAGCTATCTGCATGAAAAATTTCAGCCCGAACCGTCTAGTAGTTTGAGCTGTGCGTTGATAGATCAGTCAGATTATACTATCCAGGTAATAAGTCAGTATAGCGCTCTCACTGTTACGTAATCCCATACAAATGATAAGGACAAAAATCTCAGTGGGCGTTAACCATTTTGAGACACCAACCAATCACAAACAATGTTTTCGAAAAACATTCAAAATTCAATTAGAAAACATAGTCTCGTTTATGATTGGTTGGTGATTTCCTTAGGCAGCCCTACATTTTCTCGTTCCTTTTCTGCTTTCGATTGGTAATACCAAATAGGTTTGGTTATGGTGTGTGAAGTGATTAAAAAAGTGTTATTTCTTGTACTATAGTACGGAACCCTTTCAGTGCTAGTATAACTCGCAATTGAAAGGTCGCAGGTTCAAACCCCACCCGATGCACTATTGTCGTACCTACTCCTAGCACAAGATTAAAGCTTAGTTGGAGGGGAAAGTGAAATATTAGTCATCATTGGGTAATATCAATCATCAATCATCATCATCAATCAATCAATCATCAATATCAATATATATATATATATATATATATATATATATATATATATATATATATATATATATATATATATAAATATCTTCAATGTACAGAATTTGACCTGTTACAGTTTTATTATAAGTATATAATATATATATATATATATATTATATACTTATAATAAAACTGTAACAGGTCAAATTCTGTACATTGAAGATATTTTGAAAATTTTTTTTCGAGGGCACTCTATAATCGATACTGAACCCAAAACTGTAATTTTTTCATTTTTGTCTGTCTGTCTGTCTGTCTGTCTGTCTGTCTGTCTGTCTGTCTGTATCACGGCCGCGCATCACGCTGAAACTACTGAATGGATTCCAATGAAACTTGGTACGATTTGAGGTCATACTATGAGGAAAAATATAGGATACTTTTTATCCCGAAATTCAGCATGGTTCCCGTAGGAGAGGGGATGAAAGTTAAAATGTATACTGAGTTGTAATTCATTAACGCGTAGTCCGATTTCATTCATTCTTTTTTGTTAGAAAGGGGATATTTTAAAGATTGTTCCGTAAATATTTCAAGGTCATCGGTTTTTAACCGACTGTCAAAAAGGAGGTGGTTCTTTTTTCTACATCGATTTTTTCGAGGTTTCTGGACCGATTTGCAATTTTTTTTTTAAATCAACAAAAAAAGTTTACGTCGTGGTCACATAAAAAATTCTGGATTCAACTCCTTAATCCTGATGCTGCAGGGTTACTGCCCGCCTGGGTTATCAAGATTCAGGAAGTGTTCACAGTAAATTCATATTGTAGGTACCAAGCAACAACAATCCCGAAAAATCAAAGAGTTCCCGCGGGATTTTAAAAAACGTAAATCCACGCGGACGAAGTCGCAGGAATCAGCTAGTTGTTTAATAAAAACTCGCTATTGAGCAATTTTTGTGTTTGTAAAACTGGCAACTGGTTACGAACTCTATTCAAATAGGATAAAGTTGATATTAAAATATCCACAGAAAACTGCTGTGGCTGCGCTGACCATTCCGAATACCTATTACCAAATAAATTATTACAAACGAGCTTATAAACTTTAAATATCACCAATCAAAACCCGACATTTTAACTTTAAATCGCCTACGGAACCCTTTCCCGTTGGACCCGAGTGCCTCTTAATCGATTTATTATCGTAACCATAACGAAGGCAATCTCTGTAATGCCGTTAGATATTATTTCTGAGTTATGTTCATTTATTATTTCGGTGTGTTATTTAGTGCCGTAATATTTCACGTCAGATACAATTTGCCAGCCGTGATGTAGAGAGTAATGCGAGACTTTTGGAATCTAGAATTCAGTACTTTAATCTAGTCCGTAGTAGATACACTAAGGGCGGTTACGCACTGCATCCGATCCGAACCCGCGAAAATACGTTCCGAAGTAGTCATAGAACTATTTGTATGGTAGCTTACGTACTAGCTCCGACTTCCATCATCCGAATTCGCTCCGTCATCAGTGAGAATATAGAATAGAATAGAATAGAATGTTTTTTTTATTCATGTAAACTTTTTAAAAGTGCTTATGAATAGTCAGGTAGTTTTAATTTACCACTGGTTCGGAATGCCGTTCCTACCGAGAAGAACCAGCAAGAAACTCGGCGGTTGCTCTTTTTAATTTTTCAATTTACAATGTTATAATACCGTACTATACAAGCCATTGCAGCCCCGTGCATTGCTGGAGCGAGTCAAATCCAAGCTTTTTTATCGTTTACATAGTCTGCGACTGTATAATATGCTTTTTTTAGGAGCATACTTTTAACACATTTTTTAAACTTGTGTAAAGGCAAGTCTAAAATTGCTTGTGGAATTTTATTATAAAATATTACACTCATTCCCACAAATGACTTTCGCACCTTCCAGAGGCGGAGCGCAGGAGTAGCTAGCTTATTTTTGTTTCTAGTTTGCCTATTATGGAGATCACTGATATCTCCGATGTCCTACCTCGGATATCTGACGCATGACGTACATAATATGTCAAAGATTTCCACTGAGCTTGGGTTTGGAATTTGGATCAGAGATCGGATTAGTGCGTACCTACCTAAGCAATATCCGAATTCGGTCCGAGTTTTTTATATCAGTATTTTCACAGACTCGGATCGGATGAGTGCATAACCGCTGCCATACCCCTTCCAGGTTAGCCCGCTATCATCTTAGACTGCATCATCACTTACCATCAGGTGAGATTGCAGTCAAGGGCTAACTTGTATCTGAATAAAAATAAAAATAAATCTTAGTACCTACTACAAAATTGGATTTTTTTAAAAATTGAAAATTGGAATATCGAGTTTTTGTCTACGTGTAGGTGTACGTTGCACCTTAGATTTAGTATTATTATATTTAAATAAGTTCTTGAAAAACGTCAAACAACATTAAAATAGCCTGTCGGTTTGTTTTGCTGGCCAAACTATTTAACTTCAAACAAAAACCTGTACTAATGGAAAACATTTCCAACGATAATGTTGATATTAACCTAACCGATTTAACACTTTGCTAAGTTTAAACATCATTATCGTTTTATTTTTAGGGTTCCGTACCTCAAAAGGAAAAAAGAGACCCTTATAGGATCACTAGGCATGCAGGTTTCCTCGCGGTGTTTTCCTTTCCCGTTGATGCAAATGATAATATTTGATTGCTTAAAACGCGCATAGCTGCGAAAAGTTGAGGTGCATGTCTGGGACCATTTTCCGGACCTCCAAATGGGAGGACTAGGCTAGCAATGCTTCACACACCGCATCGTCTACTGGTACACATAACGTTAGCAAAAACGAAGACAGGTGATAGTTCTGATGATTACTGAATACTGATATGATACCACAAAAAAACGTGAAAAAAAATTTATAAAAAATCTTATAATTTTTTAAAGTTTACGATAAACGCAAATAAAACTGACGCTAGAGGTCAACGAACGTTGCATAAGTAGGCCACTCGAAGTCAATACCGCGTCGTAGGCGGAGCATTGACCTGAGTTTTGCACGCTATACATTGCGGGTTTGAAAAATACTAAATCACTAAAACTACTAAATGAGGCAAATGGTTATTGGTATTGGATTGTGTTGTGTTGAGGTAGTATAACAATAACCCTAAGTTTTTGCTAGCGTTCTGGTTACACTCTGTATAGTATAAAATATAATTTTTAAATGAAAATAAATTTCGGAATAATACCCACCCTACCCACAAACCAATTTATTATAATCATGTATTCATTCGGAGTCATAATAAGGCTTCAATAATATTGGTATAACCTTTAGTCAACCACTTAAATATTTATATATTTGCTATATGGTTAATAGAGTTCATATCAGATAGCGTAGGTGTGTTGAACGCGTCCTATGCGTCATTTTTTATGGGACCTTGATTTTGTTAGTGAAAAAAGGCAATTAACGTTAACCACATGAATTTTTTCCGTGACAATAATATTGTGTTTTGGTTATAGATTATTATAATTATCAACAATTATATAGAATGTAAAAGGACAATGAATCATCGGGGATATGGCTTGAAACAAAAGGCATTGACATTGAATTATTAAATACGGTATGAGTTACCTATGCCCCTATATCCTACACGTAAACTATGTCCTATTTCCTACACATAATTAGTATACCTACATAATTTTTTATCATTATTCAGGTACAAGTTAGCCCTTGACTGCAATCAGCTCACCTGGTGGAAAGTGATGATGCAGTCTATAGCAGCATGCAGTGATGGAAGCGGGCTAACCTGGAAGAGCCATGCATGATGCAAGGATATCCGTGTAGAAATCTGGTCCGGTGAGAGGCTTCGGCCGTGGCTAGTTACCACCCTACCGGCAAAGCCGTGCCGCCAAGCGATTTAGCGTTCCGGTACGATGCCGTGTAGAAACCAAAGGGGTACGGGTTTAATAAAAACTGTCATATCCCTTCCAGGTTAGCCCGCTATCATCTTAGACTGCATCATCACTTACCATCAGGTGAGATTGCAGTCAAGGGCTAACTTGTAGGTATCTGAATAAAATAAAAAAAAAACCAAAGTGGTTCTACACGGCATCGAACCGCAACGCTAAATCGCTTGGCGGCACGGCTTTGCCGGTAGGGTGGTAACTAGGAAATTACAAAATTCCAAAGTCCCCCTGCCGAGAATCGAACTCGGGACCTCCGGGACTGATGAGACCGCAGCACTCACCACTGCGCTAGGGAGGTCGTCATATCAATACAATAAATTTAATTTATTATTTACTAGCTGATGCCCGCGACTTCGTACGCGTGGATTTAGGTTTTCTAAAATCCCGTGGGAACACCTTCATTTTCCGGGATAAATAGTCATTCTCCAGGTCTTGCAAAAAATCACGTCAATTTTTTTGTTCACCAACAAACCAACAAACAAACACACTTTCGCATTTATAATAAGGGTAGTGAAGTAGAGTAGATATGTATTTTTATTCTTCTTTTGTTGTACATTTCTTATTTTGTGCTTACAAAAAATGAAATTAAGAAAAGTGAGGCTTTAAAAGTGAAGTGAAAGTTAAGTTGATTACGACTACAGTTAAACTTTGAGCAACAATGAAAAGCAAAGTTTGTTGCACTAATTACATCCACGAATAAGGGAAATTTTAAAAGTTACAAAGTAACAAAGCCTAATTTGTGCAACTCAATTTGGTTTTTTGACGGTCAAAGATTAACGGTAACGGTAATATAACTTTAACGGCCTTTCATGCAACTGGATATTTAGCCTTTGGCCTTATTTAAGAACGTGTGATTCGGCTCTATTTTGCGGCATCGTACCGGATCTCTAGATCTTTTAGGGGCACATCTTTTCGATGTGGTAGTATGTTACCACGGCCGAAGCCGTCAAATTATGAAGAACTAAATTGTCCCTACCCAGAATCGAACCTAGAATAATCTCACAAGAGCACGGCACTCACCACTGTGTCAAGAAGATCGTCAAAAAATTAAGTACAGTAAGGTACTTTGACACCTTAATTATACTGAGGAAGCAAAAGAAACTTCTTGTGACCCTGTGACCCGATTTTTTTGATGAAACGATAAGTCATGTCAGAATCACTAAGCTCGAAGAATACCTAACTGTATATTTTTTGTTGCAACATTTTGAAACAGATTTTTAAATAGTTGCTTCAGTAGGTTATATTTTTATTTTTTATTTCTCTCTTTTACAGCAGGTTATAAATAAATAAATGTTTTTTTTGCGGAATTGTCAGTAGTACCTATTTTATATTATTTTGTTAACAAGCTTAAAAATATTTTATGTTTCTTAAAATAAACTTCAATCTTTAAATTAAAACTAAAAAAAATCTGAAACCTCATCGATACCCAGTCGAAACCGCAGCGAGTCATTGCACTCGAGATGCTGGCAGCATTGCCCCTTTGGATAGCCAAACTAATACTTTGTCGTAGATAGCTAGCTGCCTACCTAATGAAACATTCTAAAATAGATCTATAAAGTGTATGTTATATTTATAAAACTTATACCTACTTATTTTAAAAACCTGACTAAGAACAATTCTCTTGGTGAGTATACGCAGAAGGATCTGGGAACCCACCGCATTAATAATTCGCAATTTATTATCTCCTGCCATTATGTGATTGATGGTCACGACTCTCAACTATGAGGAATACGACTATAAAGAAAGAAAAACAATTTACATACTAATTATTATTATTAATTACCTACGTAAGTGACCTACAGTCCTACGCGGCCAAAAGTGATGAACATCGATCTTTGGAGATAACAGATTTGTAGAGCACTGGCACCGATTCTAAGCACAACCTAATTTTAGAGTATTCGCGCCCTCTTCTTACTATTGTAATATGAAAAGGACAGAAGCAGTTTGACATTTCTAAATTTAATTTTTAGATGGTAAAACCCGTGATTTTAGCACGCACTCGCGAACCTACCGTTTAAATTTGTATTGTGCACTAAAATTTAGAGTCTTTAAATGTGAAAGTCATGTTCCGTTCCTTTTTTAGCATTAGTAAAAAGAAAAGGATGCAGATACTCTAAATTTAGTTTAGAGAGAGACTAGAGAATCGGTCTCGGTCGTTAAGACCGACAAAACGTCATATGGATACGAGTGACAGAGACAACGCTTTACAAACCTGAAATGTCATTCATCACTTTCGGCCGCGTACTGTACTTAATTATTGCGTCATAGTTCGCGACAGGTTGAGATAGCAATCGGGGTATGAAGCGGTGTACGCCCCGCACAACCGAACGTCAGTCGCGCTCGCCCGCACCGGGTTAGCGCGGGGGATGTGTGGATGTGCGGGGCGTCCCCTCTCCGATTGCCATCTCGATCTGTCATAAATCTATTTTGTCATCATCCCAAGATGAACGGGTTACCATCAAATCTAGTGTAATTGTCCTAGGAATACCTTATCTCGATGAATGTATGCTATTATAATATAACCGGTTTGGGGGACTTAACCAAACTGTAGTGCTGAGTTATTCCACAACTTCTTAAAGTTAAAACTTATTTAGTTATTTTTAATTTGAGATATATTTTTTGTACAACTTGTTAAAAATCCAGTGTAGACCGAACAAAAATTCATATATATTTTTGTTACTACCAAAAAACTTATCTAATGGTTATATTATTTATATATTCTGCATAGAGGATACAATAACATACGAATACTTATTTGTGGTAAAGTATTGAAAGGTTTTCTATAAAATTATTATACTGCAAAAACTCACATTGAATGCTTGATAAGTTAATATTGCTTCTAAGAAATAAGAATATTATTTTACTAATCACCTACTAATATTATAAATGCGACAGTCTGTTTGTTTGTTGATTTGTTCTTCAATCACGCCACAAACTGATCAACGGTAATTTTTGCACGAATATACATAGTTAAAAACCTGGAGAGCAGCGGAGGGGATCCGAGAAAATCAAAGAACTCGTAAGAGATTTTTAAAAAACTCAAATCCACGCTGACGAAATCGCAGACATGATCTAGTCTATTATATAAAAGAAAAAAGCTGACTGACTGACTGACTGACCAACTGATCTATCAATGTATTGGACAAACTACAGAACGGATCGGGCTGAAATTTGGCATACAGATAGCTATTATGACGTAGACATCCGCTAAGAAAGGTTTTTGAAAATTCAACACTAAAGGGGTAAAATAGGGGTTTGAAGTTTCTGTAGTCCACGCGTACGGAGTCGCGGGAGTAAGCTTGTGTTGTTATAAAATGAATAGGATCTCATTAAATATTTATCAATTCATTTGTAAAAGCGGAACCTTGATAGCGATGAATAACACAAGAAAATACTAATAAATAAATAAACCAAAAATCCTAGAATGGCTCACTTAGGAGTTTACTCACGGATACGTCATTTTAGTCTACCAGTATTTATAAGGACTGTTAATGAGATAAGTGGCCATTTCACGTTCGATTCGACTGGAACCAGTACATTAAAGTATATCAAAATGAAACATTTGTTGATAGTATTCACAATAATCAACATCGTTCTTCACATTCAGGCTAGGCATACATATTACTATCCATATAATGCTAACCCTGACGCCATAGTATTCGAAGGACCAACCAATTATAATCCTAATCATCCAGTGTACGAATCAAGGAACAATATTGATGATGAAGATTTTGATATTGATGTCAGGTTTAATATACCTGATGATACAGAAGAAGAACAAGAACAAGAACAAGAAAAACAAGAACAAAAACAAGACAATTGTCCATCAGGTTACCATAAAGAAGGAGACGTGTGCTTTCCGAACGATTAAGTGGTCGAAGAAAGAAATAAGTGAAGATTTTATGTGATAGTGTTCCCAGTGAATATTGGCACTAAATACTGTGATATCGTAGTCAACAGACTGTGAAACAAAACAATAATATTATGTCGTAAATAATAGTTACAAGAAAAAGTTTGTGAAATCCGTGAATAAAGCAGACTCTACCAACAACCTCGGCTTCAATTTATTGTGAGTTTAAAATGGAATATTGAGTATAGACATACAAAGATGTACGAAATTATAAGCTAAGTTGCGTTTCCGCATGTTAAACTTTGTTAAAGTTTGACTTAGGTACATTATGTTCTGTGATTCGACTAGATTTAAATTTGTAGAGAAGTGTGTGTGTAATAAGATACGGTAATCCATGCTAATATTCTAAAAATGCAAAAGTGTATCTGTCTATCTGGCTGTCTGTCACATTTTCACAGCCCATGTGTTAGATATAGCTTGGATCCTGGGAAAAGGTATAAATTAATGTAGCCTATAATTAAATTTAATTTAATTTCCCATGGGATTTATTAAAACTTAAATTCACGTAGACATAGGCACGAGCATCATCTACATAGGAGATGCTCCGAGATGCAAGCTAACTTATCTCTATATCATTTGGTACTATGGACATGGGTTACCTTTTATCCCGGTAATAAAAGATACAGAAACTTTAAAACCCTAAATCCACGCAGATGAAGTCGTGGGCATATGTATATTGTATATTAATCATAACATGGCAAATAATTAAAAATCACTACCCCTATTATAAATGCGAAAGTGTGTTTGTTTGTTGGTTTGTTGGTTTGTTGGTTTGTCCTTCAACGTCGCAACGGAGCAATGGATCGACGTGATTTTTTGCATGGGTATAGTCAAAGACCAGGAAAGTGACATAGGCTACTTTTTATCCCGGAAAATTAAAGAGTTCCCACGTGATTTTCAAAAAGCTAAATCCACGCGGACGAAGTCGCCGGCATCAGCTTGTATTATCTAATTTATGAATCGCTCAAAGATAGAATAATAAATTATTAACATTAATTGATAGTACTTAATGTGGAAATAATTAACTTAAATAGTAGTTCTACTGATAAGCTGATGCATAAAATGCAGGTTAGTCAAATCATATTGTAAATACTGTTATGGCATTTATTTATTGTATTGAATAACCTATTTTAATATAACAATAATCGAATATAATTATTATACATAATTGTTCTTTCATTACGTGCGTACCTTGCCTATGCGTTTCCGAACAGTTAAAACGTGGTTAAAACTTTGTACCGTTGTTGTTGTTATTGGTATTGATAACCTCCCTGGCTCAATGGTAAGCACTGTTGTCTTATTAGTGGGAGGTCCTGGGTTCGATTCGAGGGATGGGGTTCCTGCAGGATTTTAAAAAGCTATTTCCACGCGGACGAGGTCGGTCGCGAGCATCAGCTAGAAAGAAATAAAAATGTTAAAATAATGTGGTGTAATTATTGTACAATATCTTAATTGCTATAACAGTAACTGCAACTGTTTGTTTAATATAACATGTTAAAATTTTAAATTAAACCTTATTATACTTAATTATTATACCTAATGTTTTTATTTTGTCTACGGGTTCATTTCGAATATTAAATCTTGTTGTTACCTACATAGATAATAATTCAGCTTATTCATTTAAATTATGAATATTAAAATTACGTATTTAAGGATGATTTCTGCTAGACCGTGCCGGGCCCGAGCCATCCGAGGCACAGACAAACACGCCGTCAATCAAATTTGCCAAACACGTAGTTTGTTTGACAAACGCAGCCGTACACCGTTAAGCATGTTTGACAAACACGCCGTCAATCAAATTTCCAAGCGCAACGTAGACTGAGCCCTCACGAGCTGGTCAGAAGCTACTGGAGCTGCAAGACCTTGGCGTATCGACTGTGGAAGTCTTACGAGAGATTTATGTTAAGCAGTGGACGTCTATCCGTTGACAATGATGATGATGATGACTTATACAGGCCTATCTCATAAAACTGTAATTAAGAAAATTCGACTTTATTAATATTTAATTAGGTTAATCTATTTAATTAGATACGATAGGACTGTCACATCTAGGGTAGTTAGGTATAATACTAAAACCCAATAAGTCCCACCCAGCCTCTTAAATGCTTATTGGGTTTTAGTTAGAGTATATACCTAACTAGCTTATGCTCGCGACTTCGTCCGCGTGGACTACACAAATTTCAAACCCCTATTTTAACCCCTTAGGGATTGAATTTTCAAAAATCCTTTCTTAGCGGATGCCTACGTCATAATAGCTATCTGCATGCAAAATTTCAGCCCGATCCGTCCAGTAGTTTGAGCTGTGCGTTGATAGATCAGTCAGTCAGTCAGTCAGTCAGTCACCTTTTCCTTTTATATATTTAGATATAGCAGTATATATTTAGCAGTAAGTATACCGTCGATATACATTTTGTTTTATACAAGCCACTTTCACAACCCAAAAAGGACTTCTGCTTTCAACACCAGCTCCCGAGCCGCCCTAATGTAACTGGCGCTTTAGACCTTCTTGAGTTAGGTTTTTCACTTATCATTCATTGTCAGACCGTAAAGGTCTGTACGCACCTAAGCTGCGCTGCGCGTCACTGCGCGTCGCGGCACAGAACGTCAAAATATTATTTCTATCATTTTGTATGGCGCATATCGCACTGGAGCGGCGCTGCACAGCGCTTCACCGCGCGTTGCCGCGCGTCGCGGCTGGGAGAATATTGTGAAGCGCAGCGAAGCGACGCGCAGATCTACGTAGGGGCCGCGTATAGTGCTCCTCTTACGCATTTTAGCGAAAAGCTATAACTTGTTTACCTTTTATGCAAACTAAGGAAAACTAAAGTACGTACCAGTACGCGGCCGAAAGTAATGTACATCGGCCTCTAGAATGATATTTCGGCTTTGTTGAGCGTTGTCTCCGTCACTCATACCTATATGACGTTTTGTCGGTCTCAACGACAGAGACAGTTCTCTACAAATGTGCTATCTCCTTCTAAAGGTCTATGTACATTGCTTTCGGCCGCGCACTGTATATCTGTGCACGTGCGTTATCCCATTGCTAGATTTGTCGCTGGCTAACAGGTACAAGTAATCTGAATCACCCAAACGTTTTTCACATTATAATTTAAAACTGTTAATTAGTTTATTAACTATATCGCACTAGTGGATCGCCTGGCGTGTGGCTACTACGCTAAAAAAACATTTGCCTACTTAATATCTTTTTTTATTGTTCTACAACCATCTTCGCATTATAGCTTTTCTAATGAAGCCGGTTTGGGGCATATCGGTTGGATGGTTTTAAAGTCTATAACGGATAACGGACAAATTTTTTTTGTGTTTTATATAACTTACTCGTATTAGGATTAATTAAATTATTTTAAATAATAATAATATTATTAATAAATTAATGTTTAATGACAAATATATTTTTTTATGTAATATATGTATGTATATTTATATAATATACTTATTGGAGCGTATATTTATGTATATCTATGTATATATAGTTGCACTGCGACTGATCGTCTTGCAGTTTTATAAGTTCCTAAGTATGGGTTGCCTGGAAGAGATCACTGCAGTGATAAGGTCGCCCTTTGTTTTTTATATCCTGTATTTTTTGTTTTTTCTGATATTAATCAATAAACATATTTAAATTAAATTAAATTAAAAATAAAAAGATTTCGACGAATTGAGAACCTCCTCCTTTTTAAAGTCGGATAAAAATATTATATTATGTTTGTGTAATTGTGTGAAGCTTTGAAAGTATCCCGTGGGCACCCTTCGGGTACGGAACCCTAACAACAAAAATCCTCCAGCAATCAATAGTTGACGATACTAAAAACCATAACATCCTTATCCTCTTGTATTATTCAAGCCAATATTTCATGTCCCACAAAAAGGGTTCAGTGATGTATTCCAGACCTTTATGGATGTCATCAAGTTATTCGAAAGGACGAAGTTCGGTAGGGCTATTTTCATTTAAATGGCTGCTCTCATTGTCAGTATGGAAAACAGTGATCCCTAAAGTAGGTAAAATATATCATCATCATCATCAACAATCAATAGACGTCCACTGCTGGACATAGTCTCTTGTAGGGACTTTCACAAGCCACGGTCTTGCGTCGCCTGAATCCAGTGGCTCCCTGCGACTCGTCTGATGTCTGAACACTGCGTCTTCCGATGCGAGGGTGCCATTCCAGCACCTTGAGACCCCAACGTCTGTCGGTGTTACGAAATATGTGCCCTGCCCATTGCCACTTCAGCTTCGCAACCCGTTGAGCTATGTCGGTTACTCTAGTTCTCCTACGGATCTCCTCATTTATGTTATCTTGATATCCTTTGTCCACTCTACGGGAGGATTTGTATGAGTAGGTACCTATATAGACAATTTATAGCAGTATATACACCTAGTATGTGTATGTTTGTTGGTTTATCATCAACTAGACTTTAAAGGATGCTCGCGACTTCGTCCGCGTGAATTTAGGTTCTTAAAAATACCGTGGGAACTCTTTGATTTTCCGGGATAGAAAGTTGCCTATGTCAATCTCCGGCGGGCAAACTACCTTTGCACCAAATCTAATCTTCTTAAATATATAAAACGAAAAGGTGACTGACTGACTGACTGATCTATCAACGCACAGCTCGAACTAATGGACGGATCTTGATGAAATTTGGCATGCAGATAGCATTTATGACGTGGACATCCGTTAAGAAAGGATTTTCGAAAATTAAATCCCTAAAGGTGTAAAACAGGGCTTTGAAATTTGTATAGAAGAAAAAAGACTGTAGACTACGCGTGTGCAGCGATTACAATTTTCAAAGCTCGACCTCAAGGTGACATACTACTGGATACCAATGGCTACTCAAGAAGAATCTTCTGTAAAAAAAAAACATGAAAATCAGCACTCAGACTTGAGACTTTAGGAAAAGTGAATAATGTTCTTACGTACGTTTCGTCTGCTGATATATTTAAATTAAACTAACAAACACTACTTTACCAACAGATTTTGTTTCTCAGAAAATGAGACACCTGTGACTCTACCGGGATCTTGCTCTATAATGAAAATGCTAAGATATCAAGAAAGCTAATTTACAAATATTAGATGTAAATTCATCAACCACAGTTTACCTTGATTGTTCTGCAGTCTTTTATAAAAATTGACGCTAAATTTCAGTAGCCTTAATTTTATATTTCATAGTTTTGGGTTTCGTTGCCAAAATAACAGCGTGTATTTTATGGTGCATACACAACAGAATTAGTATAATAGAAATCTAGGTATTCTATAATAATACGGTTGGTACTGATTCTGAGCACAACCTAATTTTAGACTATTCGCATACTCTTCTTACTAATGTAATATGACAAGGACAGACGCAGTTTGACAGTTTAAAATTTTATTTTTAGATGGTAAAACCCGTAATTTTGGCGCACAGTCGCGAGCCTACTGTTTAAATTTGTAGCGTGCTCTGAAATGTATGTAAAGTTCATGTTCTGTCCCTTTTTAGCATTGTTAAAAAGAAAAGGATGCAGATACTCTACATTTAGTTTTAGAGAAAGACAACGGAATCGGTGCCAATGGCACCATTGGTACCAAAGCTGTTCAATGCATCGTATAAAATTTCCTCAAACCAATAAATGTTACTGACATTTTTATCGAACGCAATTGTGACCGAAACGATTGGATTTATATGGATTTTTCGAATTGAAAAGCACAGTTTTATAGGCATTATTTATTCAGTTTCAGAACGAGACACATACTCCAAAGAATTTTGCGGAAACTGGTTTCTATTGAAATGGTTTGGTATAATCAAAAACATTTGTTAGCGTTGAATTGTTTTTCAACTCAATAAAACTTACAACATATGAATAAATTATATATACCTACATAAATATAAATGTACCTACTTACTACAACATTAAAATATACCAAGGGACAGAAAAACAAATTTTCCTTTAATATATTTTATTCAGCGTTTATTTAGACGATCGTATTCGGGTTTTAGTTTTCAACTTTATTTGCTACATTAATTTAACGAGAAATCATGATCAAAATCAAAAGCGCTGATATTATATTTTCATGGAATATACATTTTCGCACTTCCTGTCGCGTACTATAGATGTTTTTCACTTCGTGTTTCATCGTCGTTTTCGTCACCGCCGGCCCACTACTGAGAACAGGTCTGCTCTTGGAATGAGAAGGTTGTAGGCAAAAATCCTCACGAAATTTTCCTTCACTGTTAAAGCAAGTGACAATTAATTGGTTAAAAGACAGATTATAACTCCGAAAATTTAGTTTCGTGCCCGGGTTCGAAGACTACTGCAGCATGAAATGCAAAATGAGTAAGTATGATACGGCAAAATATTCCAGACCAACAACTTTACAAGATCAAAGAGCGCCCCTCAAGGCACATAACGGAAAAATTTATGAGCAAGGAAGTTTCTAAAATATGGGACAAGCAACGATAGAATAAGTTTTACGCTTCAGCGGAGAATCGAATTTAAATCACTAAATATATAACAGGAAAAGGTGACTGACTGACTGACTGATCTATCAACGTACAGCTCAAACTACTGGACAGATTGGGCTGAAATTTGGCATGCAGATAGCTATTATGACGTACGCATCCGTTAAGAAAGGATTTTTGAAAATTCATCCCATAAGGGGGTGAAATAGGGGTTTGAAATTTGTGTAGTCCACGCGGACAAAGTCCCGAGCGCTAGTTTTAAATATTATTCTTACCTAAATATTCATTTGTTTGACAAGCCTTCCATAAAAATAGCTGATTGTGTATCATTGACTTGTTTTTGGCAAATCATTTCATTACTAACTATCCTATCAATATCACCAGATGAAATTAATTCATACCTATTTACTAATATTATAAATGCGAAAGTGTGTCTTTGTCTGTAGATAAACCTTTTCACGGCCCATATTTAATAAGTACAGAGAAAACATCCCGTAGAAGTACATAGGCAGTTTTTATCCTGAAAAATCATAGTTCTCACGGGATTTTTAATCTAGTTACCTAAATACACGTGAATGAAGTCACTGGCATAAGAAAAAAACCTGTAATAATATGTCGATATTATTACAGGTTTTTTTCTTATGATGATTTCTTTTCATGATTTCTTGAAGATGCGTATTATGTGGAGTAGCCATCGAGACCAGGATGTCATCCCACTTCATGATACACTAAAAAGAAAAGGGAAGCAAGCACTTCATGGAGATTTGTGTGATGTCAACCACAAGAGCGTGGTAAGAAGGGTCGACGCTTATGACATACGAGTACTTGATCATCCCTTCACACTATGAAAAAATTTGACGTGAGGTCCTGATAAAAATATTTTTCCTTATACTATTTTATTACTACAAAAAATGTGAAAGTGCCTGTCTGCTAGCTTTTCACGGTCCATCCCCTAAACCAAATTTAACGAAATTTGGTACAGAGATACTTAGCTTGCATTCCGGGAAAGGACATAAAGCTATTTTAAGCTAAAAAATCTAAATTCACGCCGATGCGAAGAAGACATTTATTTGGTACAGAGCTAGCTTGCATTCCGAAAACAGATCTACTTTTTTACTTAGTTATAATAAAATGCAATGAGACTCTGTAGTGCGCCGGCGATGGGTATTGATCATGATGATGAAGACAAAATCTAAAACTACAGGTAAACTATATGTTACAATTTAACGATAGATTCACTCGTAGTCCACAAACCAATCGTTAGAAAGTCTTTGTGGTATTAAAAACGTAAACTTTTTATCATTGAATTGTCGAGTGGACAGTTATTGCGCGAATGCGCTATTGTTACGAGTACCTACATTTTTCTTTCTATTCAATTTTCATGAAAGGTGGAATTAAAATTTTATGATTTTTTCGCCTTTTAATAAAAAACCTACTCTTGATATAATGGCAAATGCAAATATTCTTTTGTTAGCCAGTGAATAGAACCGTATGCAGAGACAGGCACAAAACAAAATTATATTAGTGAAATTGAATAGCTTCTTGAGAATAAATTAGGTTTTGTTGAAGAAATAAAGTTTCATTTAATTCTAGCAGACAATGAAAGAACAAATCTTATAATATCTTTTATTATAAATTCAGCTAAATTAACAAAATTCTGTATTCTAATATCCCTTTTAAATAAGGGCTCAAATTATTTCAAAGGGATACAGTAATAATACGAGTATACAAACAAATTCGCCTTTCTTCATTTTAATGTAACAAAGAAAATATTTTTTCCCAAGTGTCAATTTTATAGTATGTGAAGCAACATTATTATTTTAGTAAACAGATTTTTATTGAATTAATTTATTTATAATACCATCAATATTATCCATAATATATACAAAGAAATTCAGATATGTATCTATTTACAATTATATTATTGCTATATATAATACAACAATTTTCGTTGGCGTAATTTAAATTTAGTATTTTAAGATCACATAGATATTAATATTTTACATTAGTATTCAACAGTCAATCATCTACTGTGCTATGCACCAAATGATAAATCATGTACAGTTCTAGAATATAATACTATATTAGTAATAAATATTTAATAGACTAAGATCTGAATTTTGTACAAGCATAACTACAATTTAACAATGTTATAATAGATGTTTCACATTATGCTATATGTTTAATTGATTTATAATAATATAGTAGGAGTTAATAAACATTCAACTACTTTAATTGAAGAAAAATCTAAATTTTGAATATGTGACAATTTGAGCAAGTCAGCGGCTTTATTTTTGATATTTTACTTTTCACTACATTTACAGTTTGGCACGATCTTTCTTTATAACTTTATAATTCACGGTTTTATGCACAACAGTTTTTTGAACGCTCTTCGAAAGTCCATATTGAATATTGTATAAATTAAAGGATTTAAAGCTGAATTTATGTATCCGAGCCAAGTTATGAAGTTGATAAATTTATTTGATAGACAACAACTCGCACAAAATGGTATCACAAGGTAAATAACAAAGAAAGGTAACCAGCACACAACAAATACTCCCATAATGATACCGAGCGTCCGAGCTGCGCGACGCTCTCGAGTGAGAGAAATCCGCTGCTTTTCTTCTATGAATTGATATACAGCATTCTGTTGGCTTGGTTTTTGACGATTTTTAACTTTTATCGAAGTTTCAATCACTTGAAGATCATCTTCATGAGTTTCTTTAGAATTACTTTCAGAAGACGTATTTCGATTTTCAACATTTTCTGCAATATCAGTTACAGAATTATCATTCGATAGAATTGGAATGATGAGCTTGTTTTGAAATTTGTCATCCTTGCTCCAATACCTACACTTTGGTTTCTTTTTTGGTGTAGACTTTTTTGGCCTCTTCTGTTTTTCGTTGTCCGACACGAGGCGGGTCACACCTTGGTGTTCGTTGTGGTTGGCTTCAGAGCTTACAGAGTCTTGGTCTTTTTCATCACTTTCCTTAGAAGCGAATCTATTTTGTCCGCTAGATATAGTGCTAATTTTTGTCGCTTTAGCTCTATCTCTTAATCTTTTCTTAGTAGCTAAGTATATTTCGAAATATACTACTGTCATTATTACTAATGGTATATAAAATGATCCAGAAGATGAGAATATAACGAAGCCAGGTTGCGATGTTAGACGACACGGTGTATCAGGTTCGAAGACTTCGGGCCAATCGTTCCATCCCAACAATGGCGGAGAGCTAATAATAAGTGATAATGCCCATACTATGCCAATCATGAAAAGCACTCTTTCTAGAGTTCTCTTTTGTGCGTAATTTATTGGATCCGTTATTGCCCAATATCGATCGAGGGCAATCGCGCAAAGATTTAATATAGAGGACGTGCAGCACATTATGTCGCATGTTAACCACATTTTGCACATATAAATTCCAAACACCCATTGTCCCAGTATTGAATAAGCTACGTTAAGAGGAAGGACTAATATGGCAACCGTTAGATCCGCTACAGCGAGAGACACTATGAAAAAGTTTTGAACAATTCGCAGGGGTTTGTATGTGAATACACTCAGTATCACTAATATGTTGCCCACAATGGTCGAAATGATGATAAGTGTCAGTACTATGGCTGTACAAATGGCCTCCCATTCCGGGACGGCCAGCATCATTCCGAAGCTACTTGGATATGTAGGTTCATCTGCGACAGCACAGTCGTCTTTTTCAACGTCTATTACGTTGTAAGATTGCGAGTAATTCAACGAAGTAAAGTTAGCGTAGGTATACATGTAAGTCTGGCCCATTTTGTTGTTTCCTCGGCTTCATTTCACGTAGCATTGTTGATGTTACTCGGTACGTCGCTCCGAATTCTTTCTGAGAGTAAATTACTCTGATGTATCTTCATTTGATCCAAAAACGTAATTCCCTCTAGATGTACGTCTTTACACGGCATCATTCTGTAACAATTGTAAATTTATGAGTTTAACACATTGGGGTAAAATAATAGAATAGTTCTAGAACTTTTCACTCGAATTGAAACTTACCCTGCGCTCGAAGCTTTTTGTAACAAGTCCCATTTACATAACCGGTTCATTTTCGAGAAGATGGAATCTGGAACAAAAGAAAAACTAAATTAGACCAAAGATTGCTTTTCATACAAAAGCAGCGGCGAAATAATCTAACTTATTAATATAAATGTGAAGGTTTGGATACAGTTTGTTTCTTCTTCACGCCATAATGGCTGAACTGATTTTGCTGAAATTTAAAATGGTGTTAGCTTATACCCTGAATTAGCATATTATAAGCTATTTTTGTCTCGGAAATCAAAGAGTTTTCGTGGGATTTTCAAAAACCTATATCCACACAGACAAAGTCGCGGGCATCATCTAGTTTTAAATGATTTCCAGAAATTCACATTGCACGTAATTGTTATACTCAACATTTAAAATCGTCAAAACTCACGAATAATAAAATAAATCTATAATATAAAAATGAATCACTAAATGTGTTGCTCATCGCAAATCTCGAGAACAGCTGAACCGATTTCGCTAATTCTTTTTTTATAATATTCCTTGAAGTACGAGGATTGTTCTTACGAAGTAAAAAATTTGAATCGACTGTTAGGCGGAACGAAGTTCGCCAGGGCAACTAGTTTCATAATAAAATAATTAAAAATAAACAAACGAAAATCTTATATGATTATCTTATTTAATTCGAGTAAACTATATTTAATCTAAGTAGTAACCCCAAATTAAAACTTCAAATCTTTTTCTCCCTTTTTAGGTACAATGAAGATAAAAATAATATGTTTCTCTTTTATTATATTCGGTCATTAAAACTGTTTTGAATTTCAAGTCTATAGCATTAGTAATTAGTGATTTCTGTAACGGACAGACGAACGAAGTCACGCTTTATACGGCTTCCTTATTAAGATTTTGGCGCGGAATCCAAAAAAAACGAGTACCTATTTACACATCTTGGCAATGAACCAAAAAAGTTCTTAAAGAAACAAGCATCCACGATTTCAAGCACTAAATTCAATAATACAAAACTTCTGTTTGCGAATTAAGCGAAACTTTTTCTCGTGTTTCCATTCCCCTTTAATTTAGCATGATTTGGCGTGCTAGTGATAGGAGCAGGCGTGAGCAATGTTTAGGATTTAATCCTATTTCAGTCCACTTTTAAGCCTAACTCTTCCTAATTTAGGGAAGGTATCTTCGTCTTCAATGTTTTTGTTAATCTTAATTAGATTTTAATCAATATTTACATGTTATTTGTAATTAATTACAGGTGCGGCAATAGTGCGATCAAACCATTAACGCCTATGTAAAGATGTCCCAAGACGACCCAAAGAGGGTCTGAAAGGGTCGTCCACATTCTTTGTCGTCCCAGCATTTTCTCGGCATTTAAATAGGATTTTAACCTTGATTCTTTTGGGAATTTCATGGCCCTTTCCCGTCCAAATAAGCGTGAAGCTGGTGTCCGGGATGGGTGCGATAAAAACCTTTCTTCAGAATCTATCTAGACGTTATTCGAGACTATTTATTTATACAATCATTTTCATGATAGTGTTTTACCTACACTTCAATATGTCATTTCTCGTTCAAAGAGCTGTATTGTAATATGGGCCTTTGAAAGTAGTCTCGGTAACTGCAAAGTGTCGCTACTAGATGGCATTAACAGTCGCTTCAGTACTGACTGAACATACTCATATTATCACCGTCACTGGCAGCAAGCGAACCGTCTATCGGTCAGGGTCGTCGTCGTCGGGCGCGATCCCAGAAGACGCAGGTTTTATTAGCGTTTAAACTACCGTGAGTGATTTCCAGTCCCGCCCGCAGTCGACTAAACACGTGAGTACAGTCGGGACACATATTATTTAGAACGCAGGTTATACTTAATTATTAAAGAGCCTCAATATCTCAACCGGTAAAGGAGTGGACTGAAAACCGAAAGGTCGACGGTTCAAACCTTGCCCGTTGCACTATTGTCGTACCTACTCCTAGCACAAGCCTGACGCTTAGTTGGTTAGGAAAGGGGAATATTAGTCATTTAACATGGCTAATATTCTTTAAAAAAAAAAAACCCGGTTCCGCAATTTTTGACAAGAATTTGTATTGAAAAAATATTTATTTATAATTAAAAATTATAAACTAACTGACTAATACTTGTAAAAATTGTTAAACTTATCTATAAGGCAAATTTTACTTTTTCAAACCGGTTTTTTATTGATTTAAAGACTTAGATTTTATTTAATCAATAAAAATGCAGTCTAAAACCAGAGAAATAGTTGAAAATTTTATATATAAAATGTCCTGCAGGAAGTTGGCACGCCAAAGTAATTGATGATAGCTGCATAGTTTAAAGTCACTAAAATTTCTTACTTAATGCGGCAGGATTTAAATTTCAAATGCATAACTTGTTAGTTTCGCGACGGACTTTCTTAATTACGTGAAATTATTTACTGTTCGCTTGGTTGGTAAATCGTTGAAATAGTTTCATTTTTTAAATGAAAATCCTCAGTTTGGACTGAATTTTACTAATAATGCCTGCACGAATATTAAATAAAACATACTTACCAATTCCCAATAATTGACAAACAATTAATTTCATTTTCAATTCACCTACTGAATCTACTGTTCAATTCAACTAAGTACTATTATTAGCTACGGGATCTTTAAAAAACTTTAGTAATAGGGCCCCTTTGGCTCCGTTCGTGTACGGAACCCTAAGAAGAAACTCAGCTTCATTAAAATGCATAAGAATACTTGATCTTCGCCTTAGCTTAAAAAGCCGCACAGCTTTTACCTTTTTTAGCTTTTCCTTTTTTAGCAAAATGAGTACTTATAACTCCCAGCGCCCAGTGCACTGGAATATCTTTTGAACCTGCAAGCTTTCATAGATTTTTATACTGCAGAGAGCTTTTAGAAGTATTTATTTAATATTATACCAGTTTTTATATTAAACTAGCTGATGGCCGCGACTTCATCCTCGTGGAATTAAGTTTTAAAAATCCGATAAGAACTCTTTGAATTTTCCAGCATAAAAAGTAGCCTACTCACTCTCCAGGTCTATATCTATACCCATGCAAAACATCACATCAATCCGTTGCACCGTTGCGACGTGATTGAAAGACAAACCAACAAACCAATAAACCAACAAACAAACACACTTTCGCATTTATAATAAGGGTACTGATAGTGTCCTGAAAACTAAATAAATGTTTGATAAAGAAAATCTGTACTTTTTCTCCTGGGTACTTGAGCGGAGGCGAAGTAGAACATAGTTAGAGACACTCCAAAATCAACTATTTTATTTTCTTTTTGCGATCCTAGACTTTTTTTCTGCTATGTAAAACAAACCCGGCTCCTAACCCAAGACGATCAAATTAAGCCCCGCTAAACAAAAGCTTTTAGCCAAAAAATATAAAATATTCGTAATAACATTTTATAAAACCTTTTCAGAAATAGGATACCTAACAAAGAATAGTTTATAGGCATAATACCCCTTTCTTTACAGTTAAACGATTTAGAAAATAGAAACACCTTTATAAGCCCATGAATTTATTTAGTAGGAATACGAAAGAGGTATTTGTTTTTTCGAATGTCTCGTAAATATATTTCTAAGATGGATTTGGAAGCTAAAAAACTGTTCGTATAATATTATAATATCTCGAATGAATAATAATGTGAAGTTTGTATTATGTTGGCAAATATTATCTTGGAATATAAATGATTATAATATTTACATATTTTGCGTTTCTTATGTGTGGCTGTTTCCATTTCAGATACCGATGCCGTCTATGAATAGTAGTACTTCCAACTTCTTTGGTAGAAAGAGATTAGTCGATTATAATTGACAGCTTAAATCGATCTCCTCGATTGCTGGATATTTATTCGATCGATGTAATAGATATCGATTCTTACTCCGCTCTATTCCTTAACCGTCGATCAACCACCTATCCATGAAGCTTTAGTAACCGCGATAGGTTAATATAAGTTATCGATAATCGAAGAGATCGATCAAAGTCGGTCGAACGAATATCACACGGCTTAGATAGCGATGAACGGCAGCGTAAAAATTGACACTACCCGCTCGAAATTTTATTTTCCGCTTCGACACTTAAAAGCAATAAGCCGCTGAAAACCTAAGCATTGAAACAGTCCCTAAAACGATTTCGACACTGCTAGCGATCGTAGTTAATCGCCAAAACGTAATAGTCCCAAAATCACTGATTGCCGGTGCTAAAAGTACCTATCATAATGCGTGAAAATTGGTCGTCAGACATTTGATGCAAAAATTCTTCATTCTTCAATTCAAAAATCCTTTCGCATCCTGCTTCTTTCAATCCCTTTTCCTTATAAAACAGTTTATACATATTAATGTTGATTTGTGTGTGACGCTGCATGCGGATTTTTCTTACTTTACGGCTTTACTAAGCCCTTCTTTTGTTACTTGACGGAAGCACTTTACGTTACACGTAATGTACCGCGAAAGTAGCGTCATGATAATATTATCACTTTGAGGCTTGGTGCAAAATAATGAACATACCGGGAATCAAAGTGTTCCGAAGGGATTTTTAAATACCTCCACGCGAATAAAGTCATCATTTGATATCATAATATCAAGATGAATTCAATTTATCTCATAACTTTTAAGGTTTTTAAGAAACCTAAATTCACGCGGACGAACCGTAAGGAATTTCACCCTCACCATCTGGGTGTCTGGTGCACTTCGACCGTCCGCTGCGCCAGATCCTTCTTTCCACGCACGTGCAAACTGTGGAACCAACTCCCATCGGCGGTGTTCCCACTAGATTATAACATGGGGTTATTCAAGGGGCGGACCAACAAATTCCTAAAAGGCCGGCAACGCATCGGCGGCTCCTCTGGTGCTGCAAATGTTCATGGGCGGCGGTAATCACTTAACATCAGGTGACCCGCCTGCTCGCTTGCTCGCTATATCTATTAAAAAAAAAAAAAAAAAAAAACGAAGTCAGTAGGTATTTATTTGGTACAGAGATATCCATCCCAGAGACGAATATAGACCACATTTATTCCGGAAAAATCATAGAGTTCTCACATGATTCTAAATCTACGCGGATGAAATCGAGGGCATCATCTAGTATTCATCATCATCATCATTATTATCAACCCATTGCCGGCTCACTACTGAGCACGGGTCTCCTCTCAGTAAGATAAGGGTTTGGTAATATAGTCTACCAAGCTGGCTAAGTGCGGATTGGCAGACTTCAGACACTTTTGAGAACGTGTAGTACGAAGAGATGTAGGTTTCCTCACGATGTTTTCCTTCACCGTTAAAGCAAGTGATATTTAATTGCTTGAAACCCACATATGTAACTCCAAAAAGTTAGAGATGCGTGCCCGGGTACGATCCCCGACCCTCCAAATAGGAGGCCGACATCGTAACCACTAGGCTCTTAGTGCTCTCATCTAGTCTTCTAGTCTAAATATGTAAAAGGAAAAGGTGACTGACTGACTGATCTATCAACGCACAACTCAAACTACTGGACGGATCGGGCTGAAATTTGGCATGCAGATAGCTTTTTTGAAAATTCCACCCCTAAGGGGGTAAAATAGGGGTTTGAATTTTGTGTAGTCCACGCGGACGAAGTCGCGAGCATAAGCTAGTCTAAATATATAAAAGGAAAAGGTGACTGACTGACTGACCGACTGACTGACTGACTGATCTATCAACGCACAGCTCAAACTACTGTATGGATCGGGCTGAAATTTGGCATGCAGATAGCTATTATGACGTAGGCATCCGCTAATAAAGGATTTTTGAAAAATCAACCACTAAGGGGGTGCAATAAGGATTTGAAATATGTGTACTCCACGCGGATGAAGTCGCAAGCGTAAGCTAGTATTACATATTACATCAAAATAAATTCGCTTTCTCTTATGACTTGCGTTATCTGCACAGCTTGCTTCTTAAAATTAAGTGACCGCGGAATCCGTATTTTCCTCTATTCGGTTATACTTTTTCCCGCTAAGTAGTTTCAGGGGAAAGCGCTTCAAAAGAGTCTGTAAAGGACACACTGTCATAATTTGAAAAATGGTTTACGCTTCAAGATGAAAGGGCAAGTTTCTGAAATAAGTTATTTGGTCCTTTTTTTAAATTATTCATTACTAGCTGATGCCCGCGACTTCGTACGCGTGGATTTAGGTTTTTAAAAATCCTGTGGGAACTCTTAAAATTTCCGGGATAAAAAGTAGCCTATGTCCTTCCCCGGGTTGCAAGCTACCTGACTGACTGACTGACTGATCTATCAACGCACAGCTAAAACTACTGGACGGATCGGGCTGAAATTTGGCATGCAGATAGGCTATTGTGACGTAGGCATCCGCTAAGAAAGGATTTTTGAAAATTCAACCCCAATATAAAATACAAAATAAAAATGAGCTTTAAATGTCGAAAAATCTGTTGTTATGCAAAACTTTTATCTTGTTATCTTTTTATAAAAACAATGTTTACAGAAATTCTCTTGTGTAGTCTTTATCATTTTGTGTGGCATATTTTTGTTTTATTAATAACTAGCTTATGCTCGCGACTTCGTCCGCGTGGACTTCACAAATTTCAAACCCCTATTTCACCCCCTCAGGGGTTGAATTTTCAAAAATCCTTTCTTAGCGGATGCCTACGTCCTAATGGCTATCTGCATGCCAAATTTCAGCCCGATCCGTCCAGTAGTTTGAGCTGTGCGTTGATAGATCAGTCAGTCAGTCATTCAGTCAGTCAGTCAGTCAGTCAGTCAGTCACCCTTTCCTTTTATATATTAAGTAAAAGAAAAAGATTACCATACCATACTCATATTATTTTAAAATTTGATTTTGTAAATTATGTTTTCGTTTCAATTTATCTCGCATAGTTAGACACGTTTTTTGTCAACGCATACATTTGTTAATTCTAAAATAAAAAGTTAGAAGTTTAAAACGCATAGGTATTACCCGGCTGAGTTTTTTGTGGGCTCTCCTCAGACTGGGCCCGTTTGGAACCCTTGTAGCTATAGCTTTAAGTTAACGTAATTAATTATCACCATTACATGATTATCTTACAAATCCAACAAGTGACAATCAAAATTACCTATTTTGAAGAAATTGAATAAATTGATTAATTTTGAATAAATGTTACCCATTTGATTGTTGAATCAAAGTCAAACTATTTACGTTAATGTAAAGATGTTAATGTATGTTTATACTTATAACTGATCCATCAGTAAATGTATTGCTGGAAAAGAATTTTCGTTTATAAAAAATTTCTTTCCTCGGAAAAAATTCAAGCACAATGTGAAAGCTGGGATAAGTATAATTGGTTCCAAGCGAGCGGTAAACTAGCGGTACAAAGGCGTGTGACGTCACATCTTTCTCATTGAAGTAGTAGGTACCTACATTGTATTCATAGAGCTTTATAAAATGTGTGTCTATGATTGTATTGTAGGAACGTAATACGTATGGAATTGCCGCACAAATGGATGGCTAAAGTCTTTTAGAATGGCATCGCTTGATAATGGCGCTGTGAGCGACAATTATGGTTTATGTCGCTTTTTGTAATAATCTTTCGTAATCGTTCTGCATCCATCAATTCCATTAACTCCCGGTATCAGAAAAATTGTGACTTGTCAACTTACCTAACCTAAGGCTGCGATTAAACACCTGTAAGTTTTAGAAAAGGAAACCAAGCACTTATTTTTCAATAGTCTCTAGAAACAAACACAGGCTAAGATAAAACGTTAGGCAAGTTCCACGCGGATGTAATCCCCATGACTTTTAAGAAATAAGCGTACCATTCTTAAAATTACAATATTTTATCCTCAAATGAACCATAATAAGGAGTAAAACAAGCCATAATAAGGAGTATTAGTGTAAAAAAAATATTGAAGTCGCCCTCATGCACAGAGTAGGTACCTAACTACTAACTACTCGTAGATTATTGTAATCCTTGCAATCTCATGTAATACGAGAGACATGACGTTCGACGCCTTTGTCGCATGAGTAAGATTCCTTTACTCTGTGCCCTTGTGTCGTCTCTATATAGCTAGATGCTCTATAACTCATGGCATACATACTTTATTATCGTGTACTCTATAATGTTTGTCGCATAATGGATGAATTTTGCTTAAACTAATGTAAAAGCAGTCTTTTACATAGACGACTCGTAATAAAATATGTATGGGACTCTGTACATTATTATGATGCTATAGTAAAGTGGTTTAGCTTGGAAATAAGTAATTGTTTGTATCCACGATAGAACGTAGATGGTATAAATAAACACACGAGTAGATATTATAGACCAGAGGGGAAGCTTCACACTAGCTCACGCACACCACGACGTGCCACGGACGCTCCGTGCGCCCAGTTTGGCGGCAAACGGAGCATCCGTGACACGTCGTGGTGTGCGTGAGCTGCGCTAGAGTGAGTGAACCTACAGCCAGCCGCTAGTATGAAGCTTCCCCTCTGGTATATATATCTACTCGTGTGGTATAAATCTGTGTACCTATATGCGTATAGGTAAACCGTTGTTTGTATGTAGGTCTGTCGCCATTTACCTCAAAAAGTAGTGGACCAATGTGGCTGTACTATCAAAAGGTAACTGACAAATCGGATAGCTCCAACTATCGCTGGGCCTGGAACATTTGAAACTCTCTAACATAGACTCCCTAAGAAATGAGCTTCATAAAGCTTGCTCGAGTGACTTTAAGGGTGAAGAAAAACATCGTGAGGAAACCTGTATGCCCGAGATTTCTTGATAATGTTTTCAAAGGTGTGTGAAGTCTGCCAATCTGCGCAATTAGGTGGACCGCGGCCAAACCCCTTCTCATTCGAAGAGGAGACCCGTTCTTAGTAGTGAGCCAGTGATGGGTTGACGATCATTGCTGACATTATTTAAAAAAAACCGGCCAAGTGCGTGTCAGACTCGCGCGCCAAGGGTGCCGTACTCGGGTATTTTTTTCAACATTTTGCACGATAAATCAAAAACTATTATGCATAAAAATAAATAAAAATCTGTTTCAGAATGAACAGGTAAAGATCCTTCATGTGATACCCCATTTAGTATAGTTATCTTACTTTGAAAATTGAAAATACTAATTCATTTGTTCATGCATACCTACATTATACTTTGACATGGTTTAATAATTTTTTTATGATGTAGCCACAAATTCACGTTTTTCAAATTTTTTCCTTTACTTGTGCTATAAGACCTGCCTACCTGCCAAATGTCATGATTCTAGGTCAACGGGAAGTACCCTATAGGTTTTCTTGACAGAGACGACAGACAGACAGACGGACAGACAGACGGCAGACATACAGACAGAGAAGACGGCAGACATACTGACGGAGAAGTGATCCTATGAGGGCTCCTTTTTTACTTTTAAGGTACGGAGCTCTAAAAATACTCTTGGGTTACCATGCACTAATTGGTATAGGTACAGGATCATAATATAGAGATCTAAACAGTTCAACTTTTAACACACCTCGGTTTTTGTAGAACGTTCGAAAGTTGCCAACTTATAATTATGTGCTTCTCGTCTCTCGACCCCAAGTTCATAACACGAAGGTAGATTAAGTTACAAATAATAAATTTCCTCAGGACCTCTTAATAATGTTAACTTAGTTAGGGCTTACTTAGCGTATAACTACTTGAAGCTGGTGTTGGGATAATAGAGTTTTAAATGAGTAGGTAATTGGACTATGATAGTCCGCTTCGTATTAGATAGGTAATCGTTCCGCCGCCGCGCGCCGGCCACAAATAAAAGGCGCAAAAGGCGCACGCGTAAGCTTTTCCATACTACAGGCTTCGAACAAGTACAGTTCAATGCAATTCACGAAGGCGAGTGAACTTTACTTTTGGTAACGTCGTAAAGGACATTGCGTAAGTGTGCGTGCATGTCGGACCAATCAGTTGCGAGCGCAAACGCACACATTTACTTTACGTTACTTATTTATACCTACCGATCATGAGCCACTCTCGCTCTCGTGAAATCCAAGAACTATTGCAGTTGGAAGTAGAAAGTGGTTCATTGATTCATTCACAATGACACAACGGAACTACATCAGTTCACTAATACTGTAAATGACTAAGAGCCCGGGTGGGCCAGACTATCGTTATTTTATAAAAGCTGAAAGTTTCTCTGCGCATTGTCCCCAACACAGGGAGGAACGATCAGCGACTATGAAGTTTGGATCACGACGACCTCCCTGGCGCAGTGATGAGCGCTGTGGTCTTAATAGTGGGAGGTCCCGGGTTCGATTCCTGGCAGGGGTTTGGAATTATATAATTTCTAAATTTCTGGTCTGGTCTGGTGGGAGGCTTCGGCCGTGGCTAGTTACCACCCTACCGGCAAAGCCGTGCCGCCAAGCGATTTAGCGTTCCGGTACGATGCCGTGTAGAAACCAAAGGGGTATGGGTTTAATAAAAACTGCCATACCCCTTCCAGGTTAGCCCGCTATCATCTTAGACTGCATCATCACTTACCACCAGGTGAGATTGCAGTCAAGGGCTAACTTGTATCTGAATAAAAAAAAATAAAAAAATGGTGGCTTTGGGAGATAACAGGTAAAGAAGATGTAAAAATCTTACGTCAAAGTGTAAAGTGTATAAAAAAATTACACTTTTTCTCTTTCTCCCTCTCTCAGCATATTCGCGAGAGGTCTAAAGTAAAGTTTCATAGTTTTCTAGTTTAGAATGTAAGTTTTAAGTAGTTTAGAAAGTAATGGTTTAGTGATATCCTTGTTAGTTAGAAGTTAGAACTATCTAACACTAGTTAGAGAATATTGAGTAACACATTCGAAGTGTTCTTAGACATCTCAGTTTTGGCAACTACACCGAGTCGCACTAGAGCAGTAATTAGATATTTTGACGCCATGAATATTCAATATGCAAATGATCACACGTATAGTATTGATCACTTGACTAGGGTTGACACACGAGACAATTAGTGTCTCGAAGCACCTTGTTTAAATGTCAGAGCAAATAAAATTATTTGAAGCATAAAATTGGAAAATCATTCCAGCTTCTAAATTCTGAAACGACCGTTAAAAGGTATGTATTTTGAATTTGATCGTGGTACCTAGATGTCCCGAAATAGTGCTAGTACCTATGATCATCATCAAATCAACCTACGGACTTCCACTGTTGAAAATTATAGCCGTTCTATAGTGAGCGCCACCACAGCCTGTTCTCAGCTTTCCTCATCCCGTCGTCGTCTTAATATATAAAAGGGAAAGGTGACTGACTGACTGACTGACTGACTGACCGACTGACTGACTGATCTATCAACGCACGGCTCAAACTACTAGACGGATCGGGCTGAAATTTGGCATGCAGACAGCTATTATGACGTAGGCATCGGCTAAGACAGGTTTTTTGAAAATTCAACCCCTAAGGTGAAATAGGTGTTTGAAATTTATGTAGTCCACGTGGACGAAGTCGCGGGAATAAGCTAGTCCTCTTTATGTCGTCAGTCCATCGTGCTAGAGGGCGCCCCAGGGCCACACTACACTTACTAGTAGGTAAGTACCTATAGTTTGCTCAAAAGATAAACAGATCGCAGAAACCTTCTCGGAGAAACGCGTAAAGTGACGCGATTTGCCCAGCTTAAACGTTCTAGAGTTCAGTTTTTCACTCGTATCATGATTTCATTGTCGGTTCGCGTTAACAAGGTCATACGGGCCGCGTATAGTACACCTCTTCTCACACCCACCTTGACTCTCTCTCTTTAGACTAAAGTATGGCCTACTCACTGCCACTTCAGCTTGCGGTTTGAACTATGTCAGTTACCTTGGTTCTCCTATACCTACTCTTAAAATTGTTATTAATCACTTGAAACTTCATCAATAATAACAATAAATATAATAATACGTTAAACTATTTCAGTGCTTAGATAAATTATTATAAAGATAATGCTGCTAGAACCAATAATCTTAATTTCCATGAGACAATAATAGCAGCGTTGGCAGCCCTAACATAGATAAAACTATTGTAAAGCCGAAAGCGGCACTTTCCGTAAGGTATTACCATGACAATTCCTCGGGGGGTGATCAGTAAGGTAATAATTTGCATTCCAATTTGTGTTGCTAGACGTCACATTTACGTTCGCCTGTTGGTATCAGACTATCGATGTCCCACATCGGCATATCGTTAGGGTATAAAGTTTGCGATACGTGAATACTGGATGTAAGTATATGAACTTTTGATCATGATACCAACATGATTCAAAGTCACTAAGTCAAGGCACCAAATTTGTGACACGCGGATGCGTCCGAACTTACGATCATGATTCATTCATGATACACTTCGGAGCTACGCGACGAGATGAAAGTAGGATACACAAAACTGAAAAAAATAAGGAGAGATAACAAAAGTGCAAACAAGTGCAGTTTTATAGGAGGTACGAAAATGTGAACAAAATCAAAAACTTGCTGATATGAATATGGAATATATTACAATAAAATTTAAAGCTAGCCTTATCTAATTACTATATAAATCATGCCTGCGTGGAATGGTGCCAAGAATACTGGCTGCATTTCCGCGCTGGACAGCCAGGCTGATCCGTTGCGCAAAAAATGAGCCAGCCCTTCTGTCACCAGATGAGGCTAGTAATCGCGGTGAAAAGTCTAGTAAAAATTTTTTAGCACTAAGACTCCATGGCCCCAGGGTCATATTTGGAACTGTGTGTCTCTTTCAGCCTGGTCCCGTAGCCCAGCCACCACGCTATACGTGGTTGGTCGTGTTGGTCTCTTCTTCTTCATATTTCTGGGTTTCTTTTCCGCATTTAGATGTGGCCGTCCGTAGTACGTGAGACACGTGGTGCGGCTCCCCGCCGGATCACTCCAGCTAGCTGAACTCACTGTGAAATATGCATACCGAGCAGGCAGCGAGCATGGTCACTTAGGTATCCACGACTTCCCTACGAAAAAAGGGTCTCAGATTAATTATGAATTACAGCTTTGAGTTTGAGCATTTTCTATTATTTCAGCAAAATTAATATTCCGCGGCGATGGTAGTAGATCCATTAACAGCAATCAGAATTCGACGATTCAAAAGATCTTGAAAGGTGTTTTTGAATAAATTATTCTGAATTTAATCTAAACATTTCAGGTGCGAAGGAGCTTGTGGGGCCTACGAAATTACCATTGCTTTTGTTTCGCTGACATCGATGCATAAATCTTTAGCCTCTCCAGTGGCTACAACACAATAGGTGGATAACAGATAGACACGGAGGCAGAACAAACAGTCCACAAAGCAATATTGGTTAGTACATACCTAGGTATCCAGTATTGTTTATGTACAAGGAATTCATTATATTATTCTATCCTGTTCAAAGATGAAATAAATATTTATTGACATGTAGGTGTCTTTGGACATTGCAACAGTATTATACCTACCCTTTTCTATAACGATCTTTTTCAACTTAAAAAAACAAACGAGTGCGAGTTGGACTCGCACACAAAGGGATCCGTACCATCGTATAAGAAATAACACTTCTTAATTTTTTTGTGATGTAACCACAAATTCGCGGTTTTCGGATTTTTCGCTTTAGGTACTTGTGCTATAAAGTTACCTGCCAAATTTCATAATTCTACGTCAATGGGAATAACCCTATAATCATATGATATAGGATAATAGGTTTTGATTACCTTGACGGGTCATGACAGACACGACAGACAGGTAGACAGACAGACAACGAAGTGATCCTATACTTATAAGGTTCCTTTTTCCTTTTGAGGTACGGAATCCTAAAAGTCCAGATAGGTATCTACTAGGTATCAACTTATAGGTTTTTATTTCAAAAGTTCTTAGAGATTGCTATGGACCTGAAATTCTTTAAGAATGTCCCATCGGAAACATCTAGTTGACACTAAAGTAAAGAAGAACTCCCTCATTCGTCTAGTTTAAGTATCCCGCAAGTACCCCGGGAGCCTTAACTTAGACAGTGACATATTGCGACGTGCATTACTTAACCGCGAGTGTACTAAGAAACTTTCGCACGACGTTAAAGGCACAAATTACTCTTAAATGAGTTCTACATTCAAATTCCTTGCTGAAACAGCTGTCCCATCTGTCCCTCCATACTTCCGCGCGCCTAGTCTTAAATCCATGCCAAAATTGACAAATAATGTTGGAAAAAAGTAAATTTCAGTTTCAGCAAAGCTCTGTGTCTATGGCGATGCTTGGAGTTTCTCTACGTTATCAATTATAGAAATAAAAAATTAAATTGTGGTCATAAACTAATGCTTAATTTTCGAAGTAAGATAACTATATCAAGTGGGGTATCATATGAAAGGTCTTCACATGTGCATTCTAAAACAGGTTTTTATTTATTTTTATGCATCATAGTTCTTGAATTATCGTGCAAAATGTCGAAAAAATACGTCTGTAGTACGGAAACCTCGTTGCGCGAGCCTGACTCGCACTTGGTCGGTTTTTTTTTTGGAATCGGTTAGAAATGCCTACTAGTCTTAATAATAAGGCCGTAGACAGGGGGGCCCAGGGGGGGAGTAGGCTCCATTACCGTTCCGGTACACTGGAAGCGTCGTCGTCGTTTACGCTTATCTAGACTTCACTCAGTCTCAATCCATTACCTTTAGTCATACAGTTCCATCAACTAGGTATTTTGTAGTACTTTGATATAGCGAAAATAAGTTAGGTGGCACGACTTTAAGATAATATATTCAATAATGATAAAATACTAGCTAATGCCCGCGACTTCGTCCGCGTGGAATTAGGTTTTTTAAAATCCCGTAGGAAACCTTTGATTTTCCGGGATAAAAAGTAGCCTATGTCACTCTCCAGGTCTTTATCAATACCCATGCAAAAATCACGTCAATCCGTTGCGACGTGACTGAAGAACAACACACTTTCGCAAATTTATAATAAGGATACTGATTCCATACTAATGTTAAAAATGCAAAAGTGTAGGTATCTGTCAGTCTACAATCTTTTCACAGCCCATCCGTTTAACCGATTTTGAAGAAATATAATGCAGATTTAGCTTGCATAGGCTAATTCCTGGGAAATCAAAGAGTTCTCATAAGATTTTTAAAAACCGAAGTCCACGCGGGCGAAGTTAAAAAATAGTATATCAAGTAAATACATAATAATATAAGAACATCATACACCAAAATAATCTTTAATCTAAAAATAACTAAGCATCAAAGCTTGTAAAATATAAAAACAAAATGGCTTCTAATAAATAATTTATCATTTTACCTTAATTAATTTATTTCTCAAAGAAATATTCGTTTCGACAAATTAGCGCGAGAAAATTGTTCTATATTTCAGAATATAAAGTTTAGAATAATATTACAAACATGATGGGCCCGTATTTAATTTGTGATGCTGTAGAAGGAGGACTAATAAATGAAAATTATATTGAGTATTTCCTAGAATATAGTACCTAATAAGACAAAATTTTATTACCTACCTGGAATTGTTTTAGGTCTCTTATATAAGTCTGCTTCTATAAAAATAACATTGTGTAATAAATATTATATTATTATAATATTACATTTAGTTTAATCTAAATATATAAAAGGAAAAGGTGACAGACTGACTGACTAACTGATCTATCAACGCACAGCTCAAACTACTGAACGGACTGGGCTGAAATTTGGCAAGCAGATAGCTATTATGACGTAGGCGTCCGTTAAGGATTTTTGAAAATTTAACCCCAGGGGCAAAATGGGGATTTGGAATTTGTGTAGTCTACGCGGACGAAGTCGCGAGCATATGCTAGTATACTATAATACCTTATTAAAATAGACCTACGTACCTAATAATATGTATACTACATACTTTATTGTAAATTACGTTATGTATAAAAGAATTCCTAAATTGGTAGGAATAATTTAAATTCAACGTTTACAGAATATTATTATGTCAAAAAGACCATAAATATTTTAAGCCAGAGTTATCTGGGAGATATTATCAGAATACTAAGACCTCGTGTTCTCATCCTGCATTGAATATCTCGCCTGGCACGGAAATTGGATTTGGAAAATAATATTTTCTTCGTGGTAGGTAGGTACTATCGCAGACTACAGATATTAGACCTTTTATGCATTGCATCCGATTTAAAAAAATTTGATCAAAGAAACTCAAATATTGATACGAGTAGGCCTAAACCTACTGCGTCTGTTTTGACGAATTTCGCTTGCCTCCACCGTCCGTATGACAGCTCGGATTCGGATCGGACGCAGTGCGCAAGCTTCATACAAGTAGGTGAACAATGTCCTGTATATTTTCAGATAAGATCTTCAGAGAGAGAAAATATTCTCGGTTTCAGAAAACGAAATTTGATTTTAATGACCCCTCATTTAAATAATACTACGGCTAGTTAGGATTCTCAGATTGGGATCGGATGTATGATGAAAAGAGCTTAAAAAACTTAGCTACGCTACGACCTGTAAGTGCGAGCGAAACAGGCAGATAACTTGACGACTCAGTTTAAAATGCGTCGACTATAGCAGGCGCAGGTAGCCCCTAGTAGCTCAACGTTTCTTTGATTACGTCACCATAGCCTAACATTCGACATATTATCGTCGATTCAGGATCAAACCGAGAGTTCCGTCACCTTAGTTCACTTACCTTACCGCCAAGCCGTTTTGTGCTGCAGCTTTTGTCTTAGTCCTCCCCAGTGCTCTTCATATAAACCTAGTTTGGTTCTCACAAAATCAGAGTTAAATATCACCAAATGTCACTGACTCGATCTGATTTTTGACTAAGAGACCAGACTCTAGAGAGTATACTTATTATCTAAATTCAGTAATGAATGAAATCGGCCTCATTCAAAATGCGGTCGTCTGCGTAAGCTCTTAGTGTGAAAATATGGTAATGTTATGTTATAATTTTGTATAAAGATAAAGATAATATTTTCACATGTGGAGGTCAGCTCAGCTAGCTATTGTTTTCTTTAGAAACCAATTTCCTTATGATGTTTTCCTTCACCGAAGAATCCATATTATTATACTTACTTACTTGTATATTCTGATGAATCGTAAATATAAACAAGAAACAACAAGTAGGTATCTATATAGTATATATATAGGTATATAGATATCCTTGAGGTAAGTAGGTAGTATTTGGGTCATTCATAATGTACCTAACGTACTAGATGATGCCCACGACGTCGTCCGCGTGAATTTAGGGTTTTTTAAATCCCGTGGGAGCTTTTTGATATTCCAAAAAATTAAAAAGTAGCGTACCTACCTATATTATCAATTCAAAAAAAGAAAATTATCAATAAACTCTCTTTTAAAATCTTTATAAATGAAAATGAATCGCCTAAATGTATAGGTACTTATGTGCGCACATAATTCCGAACGACTGCACCAACTTGGATAGTGATAATAAGCACTAATAATAATTTAAACCGGACGGCTTAGGGGGGGCCTTAAACCCGAAGGTTCTATTATATATAGTTGTTCCTATTCCAAAGTCCTAACACAGTTTTTAGGGTTACAACCCTTATAAAAGGGAACCCTTATAAAATCACTTCGTTATCTGTTTTTCTGTCTGTCAAGACCAGTTAAAGCAATCTAAACGTATAGGGTTGAGCTAAACTCATGAAAGGCAAGTAGTACTGTCTTAAAGCATAAGTAAAGGGGAAAATCCGAAAACCATGGAATTGTAGTTACATAACAAAAAAAATGTCATTTTTTGTACGGAACCGTTCGTGTGCAAGCCCAACTCGCGCCTAACCGGGTTTTTTGCAACTAAAGTACTCCTTAAAATACACAGCTGTTATAAAGCTCACCCAGGAGATAACAAAGTCATTACAGTTTTAATTACTTCGCTCTACCCCGGGAACCCGGGATGATCGTGGTCATAGTACTGTAATAGACGGCCGTGACAGTGTGGTTCATTCAACACTAGAAAACTGCTAGAAAACTGTTCTCCACTAATATTATAAAGACGTAAAGTTTATAAGTTTGTGAGTTTGTTTGTAGGAAGTAATCTCTGGAAGTACTGAATCGATTTTGAAAACTTTCACCACTAGAAAGCTACATTATTCCCGAGTGATATAAGCTAAGTATATTTTATTTTCAAAAAAATTAGAGAATCCTACGAAAATGGTAATAATTCACATTATAACGGAACGGAAAAATCGTTTCCACAGAGAGCTACCATGGCGTGCGCTGCGTAGGTACTTAAATAGTTAAAATTACGCGAAAACCTTAGCGAAAACAATGTATGGTGGAATTGTTGCTCTCAAGCTACCCCTGGGAAGGCGGGGCAGGTCGTTAGTATTTTATATCTTTTTTCTAGGTATATTACAAACGTATAGTCAAGGTTGGCATTATTTCAAGCAAATGTTTAAAATAAGACGTGTTTTAATCATTTGAAACGAATTTTCAGGCAAATCAGGTCAATTAGCTCCATCATTATCATCATCGCCAACCGATAGAAGCCCACAGCTGGACATAGGTCTCTTGTAAGGATTTCCACACGCCACGCTCTTGGCTCTTGCGTGACTCGTTTGATGTCGGCTGTCCACCTAGACCTAGAGGAAATGTCCAATCAGCTTTTTAGGAATCAATTTGTACAGATAAAAGTACTTATTGTAATGTTTAGGTTACTTATAGTTCGATACTTATAGGTTTCGATTCCTCCCGGTCCGCAATGTATGCGCTTTGATATGTAGTTACCTATTTAAAAAATATTTAGAAATTTCCTTGAAGTGTAGGTAAAACATTATTAAAATTATAAAAATATGTTTGGGTACCTACTGCTAGTTTTCTTAAAGATTTTTTTTTGTCGAAGCCAAAAGAGCTGGTTTAGTTTTTGTTGAAGATCTAGTTCCTGTTTTGAGTTGAGCTGGTAGAAAGAAATATAAAACCGCTGCCCGAATTTCCAAATTTAAAATTAGCATAATCCCCATCTTAATTATTAATGTGGCTTAGAAAATAAATTATATTTTGCGAAAGACGCTAATTTACTTTTTGAAAGCAACGATTATGGATGTTATCTCGAAGAATTTGAAGCTCTAACTTTATACACATATGAATTAATTTCAAGTGGCGTTTTGGAACACAATGTATCATAATTTGCGGTGGCCCTTGAAAATTTAATAAAACCTTTTTGTCATCCTAAGAATTTATGAAGGGTGTAAGGATCCATTATATTTATCGCGTTAAATGGCTTACTTAGGGTGTAATTTACATTCAGATATGCAAAACATAAAATTATGTATGAAAAGTATAACAAAACTTTTTAATATTTTTTATTCTGGTGAGAGGCTTCAGCTACTATTAGCTTACTATCACTATACTGTTTTCATCGATTTACGATTATATATACTATATGCTAATATGCTATAGATTCTATAGCATATTAGTTATTTAATATGCTATAGATTCTATAGCATATTAGGTACTTTTCATCCGGTAGGTACGATGTTATTTTTTTAAAACAGATTATGCATATCCATACTAATATTATAAATGCGAAAGTGTCTCTGTCTGTCCGTCTGTCTGTCTGTCTGTCTGTCTGTCTGTCTGCCGGTCTGTCTGTCTGCTAGCCTGTCACGGCCCATCCATTCAACCGATTTTGACAAATTTTGAAAATTCTATAAATTAACCTAAGAGTCGAAATCTCGTTCTCTTAGTCGACTTATGTACTTATGCGGAAGGATCTTGGAACCCACCGAACTATTATCCCAAGAGAACTCCTACTATTATAGGATTAATAGAAAGGGGTCAAAACCCTCAGCAATGAGGAATACGACTATAAGAAAAACAGTAGTGACTTAAGTTTCTAGACTGTGTGGTTTGAGCTGTATACGATTAGATACTCAGACAGCCAGTTTCTTCTTTTATATACACGTATTGTTATAGATAATTGATAACAACCCAATAACAACAAACAATCATAACATAATTGAATTTCACTCCCAGCTCGTTCAAGGGGCCAGTAATGGAATCTTGGGTGTCTAGTGCAGTTCGCTTACTTTAGACGCGATTGAACGGGATTTTCCGGTCTATACTTTTTTTAAGACGCGTAGGTACGTGTTTTTTTTTCTTTGTTTTTTTTTCATGCTTTTCTGTGTTAAATTCTCTAACACTGAGATCTACATTTAGAGCATACTTCACTTCAGACTTTGTTTAGAATCAATTTATCAAAAAATAAATAGTAATTGGGTAACTTAGTAATTTTTATGCCATTTTTAATTAGTAGTCTCTAGATTCTATGCCATATTTTGTTATTGTATTGTACTATACCGATCTGACTTTCGTAAGCGCTTTTATAAGTCTAAAATGGGAAAAAAATACAAATCAAAATTCTAAATCTAAGCTTTTCGGAGTAATGAGCGTTTTTATTAATTAAATATCACTTGCTTTAACGGTAAAGGAAAACATAGTGAGGAAACCTGCATGCCTGAGAGTTCTCCATAATGTTCTTAAATGTGTGTGAAGTCTACCAATCCGCACATGACCAGCGTGGTATACTATGGCCAAAGCCCTCCTTCCAAACTCTGAGAGGAGAGTGGAGACCCAGGGGGTCAATACGTAAAACGTTGCAGTAGCGACAGCAACGCGACAGCAGTAGCAATGCGACAGTTCATTTGCTGTCTCTCTTCTTCTTCTTATTTTGCTTTGTGGCTATTGCTATCTCTCTCTAGCCGGACGTTTGACAGCAATGATCGCGATATTTACGCCAGTCGCAAGCCTGTCGCGAGATACGTAATCACCCCGCCCGTGCTCTGTAGTGAGCCGGTGATAGGTTGATCATGATGATGATGATGCGATCGATAATTTTGTTGATATCACACACACATCTCTCTACGCATCCTCGCACACCCCTGGTTCAAAGCAGCTCAATCCAGAATGTCGTAATGAAAACCCACTGGTGTGTAAATTATCGTTTACGCAACTGGATTTCGTAAATCTCGACAACGCTAGAGTAAAGACTGGCTGAAAGCAATCAAGAAACATATTATTCATATTAAGATTAAGTACAAATATGTATCAAATACTAAATGATTCCCGCGACTTCATCCACTTTGATTTAGGATCCTAAAAATCCCGTGGGAACTCTATGACTCCCTGGGATAAAAAGTATCCTGTGTTCGTATCCAGGATGCAAGCTATCTCTGTACCAAATACATGATCCTCGCGACTTCATCTATATGAATTCAAGTTTTTAAGAATCCCAACTTTGATTTTTCAGAACAAAAAGTAGCCTATGTCCGTCCCAAGGATATAATAGAGAGAGAGACAGCACGTGCCAGACCTTCCTTATTTTATAAAATAGGGTAGGTATTTTAATATAATTTATTAAAAGAACTCATTAAGCATTATTCTAAAATAATATTCATTCGTCTCATTCTGCAATTCAATTTCGTTGAGTAAATAATAAAAGCCTGTCTGATAAAAAAAAAATCTTTGTACGCTTTATACATAGGTACGAGTAAATTATTTCAATTGTGATATTTCTAAAAACACGCTAGGATTTATAAAAATGTATATTATACCTACCCACTTTAGCATGTTATTACATTTCATATTGTTTGGAATTAATTTAGTGTTATCTAAACAATACAAAAATATATTCTTTATTTATGAATAGAAAATTTCCATGACTTCTCCCGAAGTATTTTTGTTGAAAGGTTATCAACCTTTGTTAACCAACTTGAAACATGATACCTGTAAAGTTCAGAAACTAAATCCGACTATTTATACTCTTCAAGCTACCATCACAGATGAGCGGTTAATATTTTCATCATATTATTATGACTTAGTATATATTATTTTTATGTACAAGTGGATACCAATGCAGTACCTACTTTCTCAGTCCTTCGCCCATCAGTTGCTCTCGCAATATGTCCTGCTCATCGCCATTTTAAGGAGACATGCTAACTTAGCCGTGTCAATAATTTTGGTCTTTTTAGGGTTCCGTACCTTAAAAGGAAAAACGGAACCCTATAGGTTCACTTTGTTGTCTGTCTGTCAAGAAACCTACAGGGTACTTCCCGTTGACCTAGAATCATGAAATTTGGCAGGTAGGTACATCTCATAGCTGACATTTGGGGAAAAATCTGAAAACCGTGAATTTAGGGTTAGATCACACAAAAAAAATTAAATTGTGGTCATGAACTAATAATTAGTATTTTCAACTTTCGAAGTGAGATAACTATATCAAGTGGAGTATCATATGAAACATACACTGTACATTCTAAAACAGATTTTTATTTATTTTTATGCATCATAGTTTTTGAATTATCGTACAAAATGTCGAAAAAATACGACTGTAGTACGGAACCCTCATTGCGCGATGAGGGTTCCGTTCCGACTCTTCTACTACTCGGATATAAACATCTATCTCTATCTCTATGGATAAAAGGTATAAAACACATACCTACCTACTAAGGTAAGATACTATAGGTACTATAGGCATCGTTTCTGGAACAAATAAATGGATTCTTTTACACCACAAAAATCACCTCAGGATAGCCAAAAAATCAAAGTCCCTTTTATATTTGAGGCGTGTAACTCCTCGATTTCTCTCGACTTGGGGTCGAAGGATAAATTATCCTTCAAGTTATTACCTGTGACTGAATGCTATACGACTTCCATTTCCCGTGTAAAGAGGAAATAGATGAGGTCCACTTTTATAAGAAAGATGGCTTTTGTGAGTGTTTCTATTAACACGTCCGCTGCATTACGGGATCATAATGGTACCCATACGTAACTTTAGCACAATGACAAATGACAATACTTAGAGTTGATTAGATTTAACTAATCAGTACTCTTATTATACCCTTATTATAAATGCGAAAGTGTGTTTGTTTGTTGGTTTGTCCTTCAATCACGTCGCAACGGTGCAACGGGATGGCGTAATTTTTTGCATGGATATAGATAAAGACCTGGAGAGTGACATAGGCTACTTTTTATCGCAGAAAATCAAAGAGTTCCCACGGGATTTTTAAAAACCTTATTCAACGCGGACGAAGTCACGGGCATCAGCTAGTAAGTCATAACTAAAATAGCACGCTATCCTAACCTAAGACGTGTGGTGTGATAAACGTCGTACAAATTCCCTAAAGGTACGGACAGACGTGCTAAAAAAAAGCGTGCTTTTATGCTAGCTTAATGTTAGCATGCTCATGCAACTGTTCACATTTGCCAGCAATAAGCATGCTTAAATAAACTGTAGAGTTATATGTTGTATGTTGTACTGAGTACATGCTAATAAGCAAACCCTGTTCAGACGCGCTCGGAGCACGCCCCCTTCTACCCGCGCCTCAGGTAGCATGCTCGAAAATCAAACGTCGGTTGATTTTTGAGCATGCTCGAAATAAGCATGCTCATTACATGACACACGTGCTACTAATGAGCACTTGCTCAATAAAAGCATGCTTTCGTGCTAGTAATGAGCACGTCTGTCCGTACCTTAATGAGCACGTCTGTCCGTACCTTAACTGTTGTGGACTGTCCCATACTCAATAGTGACCCGGCGCGCGACGGCGGCGGTGAGTAGTGGCGCGGCGATGGGTTGATGATGATGATGATGATATAATTAGAATTTCTAATGCCATCAGGGGTCAGTTAGGTCCCGTAATGCACAGAAACTCCGGCCTCGTTACGCACCAGCGTATATTATGTATAAATGTTTGATAACTCATACCTACCAAACGATGCTCAATAATTTATTCACGTGTTTTAGAGCCCTCGCCCATGGCGACTTTTTGTAGCGATGCTGTCGCGCGTTTACTAAACACACGCCAGCATCACTACTAACGCGTGTTAGTCGGATTAGATCGCAATCGAGTTCGTCGTCGGAGTCGGTTATCGATGCAAACGCGCGACCGTGTCGGACGACATCGGGGAAAGAACGGAGGGAGGGTGGCGCATGAATGGAGAACCAAGCATCAGTGCAACATTTTTTTCTCGTTTGCATCGAGACGGAAGCGCGACAGTATCGCGTTTGCATCGCGACTGAATCTAAGACCGTGGGCGAGGGCACACAGCTAGCGACCGCTTCGCGACTGTATCGATGCGGAAGCGCGACAGCATCGCTACTGTATCGCTACAAAAAGTCGCCGTGGGCGAGGGCTCTTAATGAAAGGTGATTCATCTACCGGGGTCGAAATAAAAATATTGATAACTAGCTCATGCTCGCGACTTCATCCGCGTGGACTACACAAATTTCAAACCCTTATTTCACCCCCTTAGGGGTTGAATTTTTAAAAATCCTTTCTTAACGGATGCCTACGTCATAATAGCTATCTGCATGCCAAATAGGTATCAGCCCGAACTACTGGACGGTAGTTTGAGCTGTGCGTTTATAGATCAGTCAGTCAGTCAGTCACCTTTTCCTTTTATATTTATTTAAATGAATCGCTGAATGTGTTGCTGATTGCAAATCTCGAGAACAGCTGAACCGATATCGCTAATTCTTTTTTTTAATATTCCTTGAAGTACGAGGATGGTTCTTACGGAGAGAAAAACCGTAGTTCTTAGAGCCGTATTTTTCGACATTTTGCACGATAATTCAAAAACTATGATGCATAAAAAATAAAAAAAAATCTGTTTTAGAATGTACAGGAGAAGACTTTTCATATGATACCCCACTTGATATAGTCACTCACTTCGAAAGTTGAAAATACTAATTATTACTTCATGACCACAGTTTTTTTTTGTGATCTAACCCTAAATTCACGGTTTTCAGATTTTTCCCCAAATGTCAGCTATAAGATCTACCTACCTGCCAAATTTCATGATTTTAGGTCAACGGGAAGTACCCTGTAGGTTTCTTGACAGACAGACAGACAGACAGACAACAAAGTGATCCTATAGGGGTTCCGTTTTTCCTTTTGAGGTACGGAACCCTAAAAATTTCAAAAAAATCCTGAAAAAGATTCGACTGTTAGGCGGTACGAAGTTCGCCGGGGCAGCTAGTTGGTTATAATTTTATCACGTCATTTCTGAATAATCTGATTAGTTGACACTCATCCGCGCCCCTGTCCGCTTTAGTGGATAGTAAACCTAATGTTGTGATTCTGTTTCAAGAAAGTGTGTTTTTTATATACGATTTCTAATATTATAATATTTGCTTTTGCATATAAAATAATGATGAAAATCATACAAAGGCACCCATAGTAAAATGAGCTCGCTGCTCCAGCTTCAGTCGTGTTTAATCCAGTTAAATAAAAGTCTGTACCTATTATATTTTACAAAGATCCATAGCTTTGTTATCCTATACAAAAGGCAAACGAGAAATTGGATAAGTCAGCACAGTGTGAAGACTTCTCTAATGAAGTGGGAAGCGCTTTTTATTGAAATCAGCAAACTTTGTAAGACGGGAGAAGTACCAGGCTTAATTATCGTTTCGTTTGTTTAAACTCACGAATCTAATCTCGCTTAGATAATATGATGGTGTGACCTTGTTGCGACTATCTATATAAGTAATAATACTAGCTTACGCCCGCGACTTTGTACGCGTGGATTTAGGTTTTAAAAACTCCCATGGAAACTCTTTTATTTTCCGGTACAAAAGTAGCCTACGCCACTGTCCAGGTCTTACACTATCACCATGCAAAAAATCACGTCGATCCATTGCTCCGTTGCGACGTGTTTGAAGGACAAACCAATAAACAAACAAACCGATAAACCAACAAATAAACACACTTTCGCATTTATAATATGGGCAGTAATTTCCGGGATAAAAAGTAGCCTATGTCACCCTCCAGGTCATGAACTATACGTATGCAAAAAATCACGTCGACCCAGCGTTGGTCCCTTGCGACGTGATTGAAGGATAAACCAACAAACAAACACACTCTTGCATTTATTATATGGATATAGTAATAAGTATAATATGGGTAGTGATATCTGACTAAGATATCAATCGATTTGTTCGTCTTTATTAGTGTGAAGGGTACCCAATTTGAATAAATGATTTGAACTTATTCCTAATTCGAACCGTTAAGATTTGGAACACCCTTCCAGCATCAGTTTTCACCTCCAATTATATGATGGGTACCTTCAAGTCAAGAATGAATAGGCGCCTTCTAGGCAAGCGTGCTCCATCTTAGGCTGCATCATCATTTGCCACCAGATCATTGCATCCAAGCGCTGGTCTATAAAATTTAAAACCCCTACCATTATTTATACAACCTCGCCAACGAGACCTTTTTAACCGACTTCAAAAAAAAGGAGGTTCTCAATTCGTCGGAATATTTTTTTTTTTTTTTTTTAATGTATGTTCCCCGATTACTCGAAGACGCCTGGACCGATTTTGAAAATTCTTTTTTAGTTTGAAAGGGTATACTTCAAAGTTGGTCTCATTTAAATTTGGTGAAGATCTGATGAACATCTTCGAAGATAGATACTGGAACTCCTCAACGGATAAGAGTGAATTGCTCGCGATCAGTGTAATAGCTTAGTAATATACAGTAGATTTTTAACCAGTCATAGCATAATTCCATGGGACCACTAAAAATTGTGAAATAAAAAAAAATTACAAAAAAAATAAAAACCGACTTCGATACACAAACACTAAAAATTGAAAAATAATTTAATTTATTACCGAATATATTATGTATACAAGAGTTAATATAGTTCCATAATAATATTTTTTGGGGTCGGTGCCAATGAGGTGCCATTGTGGAGTCTCATAAAAATATGAAGTCTAGACGATTCGCGCAGCTAAAGCTAATTGGCACCGGCACCAAAAAGTATTATTATGGAACTATATTAACTCTAGTATACATAATATATTCGGTAATAAATTAAATTATTTTTCAATTTTTAGTGTTTGTGTATCGAAGTCGGTTTTTTTTTTTTGTAGTTGTCATTTTGTGTGTGTAGTGTCTCGCAGCTATAGTTGGCGTAAATATTGTCACCATTAGGTAGATTAGTTATTAAATTTTTTCTACATATTTCTATAATATAAAAAGTAAGTAATATAGCAACACCTAAAATTTTAAACACAAAAGCTCATATTATCTAGTGTGAAAATACCCAAAAGAATAAATTCGTATCCCCTGTGTATTTATCTAGGGCATGACCGGCGTAATATGGCGTAGGTACTAATTACACCGGTGAGTCAGCAAAAATGATAATAGCACCCGGATATAGTGGCTTTGACGCTAATTGCAACGATTCTAATAACGATAGTGATGTTCTTCCCAACCGAATTCTGATCACGGCTGCCCATGTCTAACAAAGACTCGATTACTTTGTAGGAGCCATAAGCACACGAGTAGATATCTACTCGTGTGCCATAAGGCTAGCCGTATCTATAGTACGCGACAGGTCAAGCGCGTCACCCACACTATCTAGCGCGTATGTTTGACCGTTTACGGAGCACTTTACACCACTAACTTCCCAACTCCGGGCTGCTACTGAGAATTTCTACACGGAAACCGGATTAAAATATCATTCATACAAACTTACACGACGGAACCTTATTCTTTGGGTTGACTGTGCAACCGTTAAAAATAAGCCAGTCCCTGACCCGTCGTTTACTTTTATTGCAAGATTTTTATATGATGTCCCAGGGTACTTGCGCGAAATATGTTTTCACCTTTTGCACATGGATTCATTTATGTTGAAAAAAGTGTATGTTCGTAAGAAAATGTTTATAGGTGATAAATTTCCGTCCCAAAGGAGTGCGTACAAAAATAATTATGTGTTTCGGTTTTTGCCGGCGACTGGCTGTAGGTACATTATTCTATCATATTATAGTTCTCTTTCAAATGATATTAGAATATTTTACCTTGATAGCATTTCGTTAATATATTCACTATATATTATGACAAGTGTCTGGGGAGTAGCTGTCGGTCTGCTGTCGTAATAAAATTTCCACCGCCAATACCATTGACTTATATATTACTTCGTATGAACAGGGCTATTGAACAAACAAAATGGCAACGACTCAGTCGTGCTTTAGCATCAATGTATCCTCAGTGACGTCTGGATTTCAAACGGATCGTTCATTAGTATCTAAGAAGTGGCGCTGATTTATTTGGTTCAAAAACCGTGAAAATTTTTGTTCGCTTGACCATATCTTGTCATTTATATCGATGGCCAATACCTAATTTTGGCTGAGTGTATGATGTCTCCATCAAAACACATTGACCGTTACATGACGTGGAGTTTAGAGGCATTATGTAGAAAGGCTATTCCAAACAAAACTCGAGCTCTATACAAAGCTGTCCAACCTAAAATGACATAGGGGAACTACCGACGTAGTTTTATTTTATTTTATTATCAACCGATAGACGTCAACTGCTGCCTGCTGGACATGTAGGTCTCTTGTAGGGACTTCCACACGCCACGATCTTGAATCCAGCGGCTCCCTGCGATGCGTTTGATGTCGTCTGTTCACCAAGTGTAGGGGGGGCTAACGCTGCGCTTTCAGGTGCGAGGTCATCGTTTCAGCGTAACATCTTGGAACCCCAACATCTATCGAGTTTGTGAGCCCATTGCTATTTCAGTTTATTTCTGGTTCTCCTACAGATCTCCTTATTTCTGACTTGATTACGAAAAGAAACTCCAAGCATAGCTCTCTCCATCGCCGGTTGAGTGACTCTGTACTTTATTATGAGGCCCATAGTTAGTGAGCATGACGAGCTACGAAACTTAGATTTCAATATTACTGCAACTTTCCGCCCACTAAACTATGATAGCTTGACATGACATTGAAAATTTCATGCGGACGAATCCGACGAAATTTTCGAGTGTACAACCTAGTAAAGAAAAAATAAAATAACAACATATTATTCTTCCAATGTTGATGTTCTATTTTTGGACCTACAAATATTACGAACGATTTTCCGCTTCGCATCAGCTAGCGTGCTTTTATAACGAACTTGTTTGGTTACTTGGTTCTTTGATGTTTTATATAATACTATAACCTTTTACCAGTGATATAAAATGTTCAACTAGATGCGGCGCTTCATAGTAACAACATGTTCCAGCCAACATAGGTCATAGGTGTCCGTGTCGTGTCCATCGTAATCCGCTTAAGATGCAGTCCGTTTCTACCACTCTACGAACAAAGATAAGTTAAAACATACTATAGGTACTAAAGCTACATAAATCTACTATCTACTATCTACAGAGTGTAAGCAGAACGCTAGCAAAAATTTAGCGTTATTGTTATATTGTCTAAACACAATCCAATATCAATAACCATTTGCCTCATTTTGTAGTTTTAATGATTTAGTATTTTTCAAACCCGCTATGTATAGCATGCAAAACTCAGATCAATGCCCCGCCTACAACGCGACATTGACACCGAGCGGCCCACTTACGCAACGTTCGTTGACCTCTAGCATCAGTCAGATGTTTTATTTGCAATATATCATAAACTTTTACAAAATTATAGGAACTTTTGTGGTATCATATCAGTAATCCTCAGTACTATCATCTGTCTTCGTTTTTGCCAGCGTTCTGGTTACACCCTGTTTGATAACGTGAATAATAGAGTTATCACGCAAGTTTAATTTTTGCAAACGGACTGCGTCTAAAGTGCATCACGATTGACAGGAGTACGGACACGGATGTTCGCTGGAACGTGATGTTACTATAAAGCGCCGCATCTATTTGAACATTTATATCGCTGCCTTTCATATACTTAACTAGCTTATGCTCGCGATTTCGTCCACGTGGACTACACAAATTTCAAAATCCTATTTCACTCCTTTAGGGGTTGAATTTTCAAAAATCCTTTCTTAGCGAATGCCTACGTCGTAATAGCTATCTACATGCCAAATTTTGGTCCGATCCGTCCAGTTGTTTGAGCTGTGCGTTGATAGATCAGTCAGTCAGTCAGTCAGTCACCTTTTCCTTTTGTATATTTAGATGAATAGAGCCGTGAATATTCAAATATTAATCTTCACAGAACGCCACATGAAACATTTCTACACTCGTATTTGAAGCTTCGTAATATATTCACAAAATCAAACACAGTGAAATCCTATTAGGGCGACTTAACTTTATGTACATTGAACATTGTAAACATCATAGCTTCCACTCTTCAAAGTATCGAAGTGAGGTAACTTTTCGTAATATTTAGATGACTTAAATAAAAATATTAAGTATGTAAATACCCATAAATACATACGTATTTTTAGGGTTCCGTACATCAGAACGAAAAAGGAACCCTTATAGGATCACTTCGATGTCTGTCTGTCCAACTGAAGTGTCTGTCAAGAAAACCTATAGAGCACTTCCCGTTGACCTAGAATCATGAGGCAGGTGGGTAGGTCTTGTAGCACAAGTAAGGGAAAGAATCCAAAACCCGAGAATTTGTGGTTACATTACAAAATTAAAATTAAAATGTGTTCACTGTTCATGAATAAATAATTAATTAGTATTTTCAATTTTCAAATTAAGATAACTAACTATAGCTATGGGGTATCATATGGAAGGACTTTACCTGTACATTGTAAAACAGATTTATTTATTTATTTTTATGCATAATAGTTTAAAATTTATCGCGCAAAATGTCGAAAACAATACCCGATTACGGATCCCTCGGTGCGCGAGTTTAACTTGCACTTGGCCGGTTTTGTTCGGTTCAATAATTAAAAAAATAACCCTCCTTTGAGCTACGCCGCAGTCGGGTAAAAAGATCGCGCAAGATTACAGCGGAAGTAAATGTTTTTAGAGTTTACTTAATTCAAAGTTCAAACGTTAAAATCGGTTGAATCAAGCACACATTTGGTGAAAGCTCCCATGACCTTTTTACAACTTTTAATGATACCTACCTACTTCATTAGCAAAGATTAATGTAATCGCAACTGGAAAATGTGAAGAGTGCATATTTTAATGATATTACGAATTTTTCATGGTATCAAAGAGACGTTTTTATATTAAAAGTGTTTTTGCGACATGTTTTCTTAAATGAACGCATGAGCTTTATGAATTAACGAAGGATAAGATTAATAATAATAATAATAACAACCATCTGAGGCGACTGGGGTTCCATGGCAGTTCGCTCGCAGCCAGGATGCAAAAAGCGGTCTTGCTGGACTCGGCTAGGATAGTCCGCCGGTTTTTCAACCTGTCGCCCTGACCCCCGGCCGTTTTGGTCTCCCCTGCCGGGGTGTAATCCTCCGCCCGGTACAAATATGTATTTATGTAAAGTGTATGTAAGTTTATCTATTTTTATGTATGTAAGTGTATTATATTTCTGTTTGGCTTTTATATATATTTATATTGTACGCGGGCGTGAGAGTAGATATATCACGATAATAATAATAGTTTTTTATTTTCAGGCTTAAAACCCATATTGGTACACATTTAAAAATTACAATAAAATAAAATAAAATTTACATTATAAAGCATACATTAAGATACCTTACGACTAACTGAAATGGTTAAAAACTCATTTCAGATGTCACAGCTCACAGGTATTACTTTCTGTTCTTATCATGGTGTACAGATAGCCAATAACTAAAAATAGGGCTGGAAATCCCTTCACAAACGACCTTGAGTATTGCATTGTTAGAGCTCCGAAGTCTTTCCGAAAAGGATGCTACGCGAGTTCTAACAATACAATAGAAGTCGGGCACCCCCGCTTCGGCAAACATAGTAGAAGCACTGCAATACCTCGGCAATCCCATGAGTATTCGGAATGCGTCGTTATTAATGAAGACATAGAAATTATATTATATGGCGGTCATAATGTCAGTCGATTACAATGGACGATTAACGAAGATGACCACGTAGCCAAAATACTTAATGAAGATAGAAACAGTTATGGTTGATATAAAAAATCTTTTCTCCCACTTGCTCGGAAATTGCTTCATTACAAAAAAACAAAAACAACACGGTATAATAGAAATTACTGGACAGTTTCATACTGGTAACAAGGTTAATATAAATTAGGGTTATTAGGAAAAGCATTACACAAGTCTCGGCCGAAATAGCAATTAACTGCCTCGTTTTGTTTAAGAGGTCAGCTGGTGCCTCGTCCTTTTAAATTCATTTGGGAAGTCCTCGTCTTCGTCTCATCCTTCCAAAATGACTCTACTGGCAATTGCTTTGTTTATGGTCTAGACAATAACTCCTTATGTAAGCTTTATATCAAGCATTTTACACAATGCACATTTTACACAAACACTTTACAACGATGTGAGAGACTTTACACATCAGTAAAACGAAATGTTAAAGGCAGTCAGTTTCTTTGTGTAAAACATAGTTCACAACAATGGAGGAATCGATCACGTCCGTCGGAGTATGTGATGAATATGTAAAATATGAGTACAACGTCGTAACAAGAATATTTTTCTATAAGAATTTTGCTTCAAAATTCTGTATCCATTGATCGGGGCGGACAATAGGAATGTATGTGAAATGTATACTATAAACCCCTATACCGATTATAAAATAATAGTGTTGTGGTTCATTGTTTTTTTTTTAACTGTTCATTATAAGAACTAGCGGCATACTGATTCGCTAACTCACTAACAGTGAATGATAGCCACCGAGCCAGTTGACACTTATTTTTCATCCATTGAAGGATTTCTACGAAAAATTATTTTCATGTCACTCAATGTAGAATGTCAGCAGAACCAACCAATGTCAAATGAGCTTGATGATGATCATTCAGTGTCAGACACTGAGTTAGCGAATCACCCCGCAGGGCTAGCTAAAGTCCCTTTCTATAATATTATTTCGAGTTCTGTGGGCAAACAAAAGATACGCATCGAAAACTCATTTGTTAGAGGTAATTAATCGTAAGTTTTAGGAAATTAAACATAGGATTAATTTACAGTCAGGATATTAATAGGGCGTTGTAGGGTAATGTTTAAAGAGTAATTAGGGTTGGTTATATTTAACTTGCCGTCTAGTTTAGTTTTGATGAAGCCTGACTTTCAGTTTTAGTAGAATTGGGCAGAGAGGTTGGTTTTGTTAAATATAATTTTGGAAACATTTCTAGGGTTAGGCTATATAATATTTATCCACTAGCTGATGCCCGAGACTTCGTACGCTCGGTGCCGGCATAGTAGTAACTGGTCACGGCTGAAGCCTCCCACTAGAAAATCAAATACACTTTGGGTTTAGCTGGTTTTTAGCAAAATGGCGGCAGAACATGATAAGTATTTTAAACTGATCACGAGGGATTAATTAATAAAACGGTCAAGGGTAAAATTAATGGCGGTAATTTCAATTCTGAATTTCATTAAATTGATGTAAGTCTGCTCCTCGCAGTCATCAGTCAGGATTATTCAGTTACATTAAGGGCTATTATCTTTGTTATTGTTTAAATTTTTTTCCCCGTGAGGAAAATCCATCATGGATACCACTGGCTACGGGGAAGCACAGTCGGGCTCCTATCACATGAGTAGAATATCTACTCGTGTGCTCCTACACCGACTAAAAACCTCACGAAGTTCCACCCCACCGCTGACGACGGAGCACCAGGGAGTGGGACTTACAACATCTCGTTACTTTGCCAGCGGTTGTCCGCCGAAGCAGACCCACCACCAGGACACCACGTGCCCCCAAACACCGTTAGAGGGACCCACAGCACGCCAACCAACTCGGGGACCATAACCAGTTGTTATGACTGTGAGTTGTGACTTGTGAGCGCCTCGTGTCCATCATACACAGGCTTTCTTAGATGCCAGGGCTCGTGCGGAGGGCGTCTCCCTCTCCACGCTGCCCCTCCTCAATGGGTGCCCTAGTTTAATATTTATTTATTTATTCAGATACAAGTTAGCCCTTTCTGAAATCTCACCTGGTGGTAAGTGATGGAAGCGGGCTGACCAGGAAGGGGTATGGCAGTCTTTATTAAGCACACCTTTTTTGTTTCTACACGGCATCGTACCGGAACGCTACTAATCCTCCGCTATTCATCCGTCTGTCTGTCAGCGGGCTGTATATTATGTAGATAGGTATTTCTATTGCCACTATAACAACAAATAATGATAAAAATACAAAATGGCCACCATGAAATTTATAAAAATTGTGTTATTAATATAAAAAGTGTTATTTCTAATACAATGATAGATACAAACCCTTGGCTGAATTTTTATTATTTAAGGTATTAAAACATACAATTACCCTATTTTTATGTTAAAATATTTTGTCAAAAGAGGTTTTATTTTTTTCATCATCATCATCATCATCAGCCTGTGGACGTCCACTGTTTTATTTTTTTAGTTCTACATATTATCTATCTAAAAGATCCTGTAGGTAACAAAAAGATACACCAAAATATTTTTTATAGTTCGTGCTCCACAGGGAATTTACTCGCGTAGGCCGTTTTGTTATTTACTATGCAAATAATATTCCAATACTTGTATCTATACCTACCGTAAATCGATAGAGATTCAATCAATCACCTTCAATGAGAAACAGAGCAGATGGCTCAGGAATAAAAGTTGAATGATTGTGGATATCACTACCAATATTATAAATGCGAAAGTGTGTGTGTTTGTTGGTTTGTTGGTTTATTGGTTTGTTGTTTTGTTGGTTTGTTGGTTTGTCCTTCAATCACGTCGCAACGATGCAACGGATTAACGTAATTTTTTGCATGTGTATACATAAAGACCTGGAAAGTGACATAGGGTACTTTTTATTCTGGAAAATCAAAGAGTTCCCACGGGATTTTTAAAAACCTAATTCCACGCGGACGAAGTCGCGGGCATCAGCTAGTAAATAATAATAACCAAAGCCGCAGGGATGTGCAGTGCAGTGTTCGAACGCTCAACAGTAGGTCCTTACCATTATTTGGTGTGATTGATTGTTTTGTTTTTGAATTACACGTCTTCAACCACTGAAAAATGTCGTTAGAATCCACATAGGATGGCAATATAGGCATAGCTCTCTTAACGATACGATCAAAAGGGCTCTTGCCACCATAGACATTCCTGCGCTTATTGAGCCGGCAGGGATTAGTCGGGATGACGGCAAGAGACCTGATGGATTGACGCTGGTTCTCTGGGAATGGGGACGGGCGCTAATATGGATTTTAATGATATACTAGCTTATACCCATGACTTCATCCGTGTATACTATATAAATTTCAAACCCCTATTTTACCCCCTTAGGGGTTCAATTTTCAAAAATCCTTTCATAGCGGATTATGCGTCATATTAGCTATCTGCATGCCAAACAGCCCGATCCGTCCAGTAGTTTGAGCGCTGCGTTCATAGATCAGTCGGTTAGTAAGTCAGTCACCTTTTCTTTTTATATATTTAGAAGGAAGGAAGGGGATTTAATTTTTTTCTCCGTTTTATATTAGGAATATATATTTTTAAGTAAAGTATGTATATTTTACCCTGTAAAATTTTTAAACCTAGAATAAATAGGTTAAGATGAACTCACCTTATAATTATTCTTTTGTAAAATCTTCATTTGATCGATAATAACTAATTCATTTGGTCCATTTATTTAGTCATTATCACACAAACTTTTCAAAATCTCATTAAAGTTCACATAATAAGTTCATTCACGCCTCTTCAATAACAAGAAATACAGAAATTATTGTAAAGAAACTGAAATATTCCATTAGATGAACATCCAATAATGAATAAGGTTCTTCATGAAAACTCCGTAAAGTTAAGTTTCGCGTAGCAGGTTCTACGTCGTAGCCGATAGCGTGCGCTCGACGTAGAGCTTGGTTATCAACTGGCGCTGTGAGTGCTACGCCGTAGAATCGACATCAAATACGAAATGGCTTTTTTTGATAGTATTCTTGAAGGCTTGAATACGATTTTTAGTTTGGGAATTTAATTTTTGCTCGATTTATATAAAACTAGCTGATGCCCGCGACTTCGTCCGCGTGGAATTAGGTTTTTTAAAAATCCCGGATTAACTCTTTGAGTTTCGAGATACCGTATGTCATTCTCCAGGTCTTTTTCTATACCCATGCAATAATAATCACGTCGCAACGGTGCAACGGATAGACGTGATTTTTTGCATGGATATTATACTACCTATATTTGTCCTGGAAAATGAAAGAGTTCGTACGGGCTTTTTAAAAACTTAAATCCTAAATCACGGGTATCATCTAGTGCTTAAATAAAAGAAAATAAAGTGTACATAATTGATCAATTTAAGTTGTTATACAATAATTAAGTAAACTGGAGTAATTATAATCATACCTACCTTAAAATGTACGATGTTAACCAGAGTAGCAATTATTTATGTATAATTATTGAATCATGTTGTACATATTTTCAACTACGGAATTAAACAAACTGTCACTAGTTTAAAAGGAAAAAAAGGCCCAATTTTTAACGGTTGGATTAATTAACATACGAAATGCAAATATAAATAATTGTGTTGACACACTGACTTGTATGAAAAAGCTGGATATAAAACATGAGTCAAAGTTGTCATGGTAAAAAGTCGCGGTATAAGTACAGGAGGATATTTCGGAGAGTGTGCTCAGGAGCTGTTCGATCTTGTCCCTCCCTCACCTTTCTACCACCGTATCGCAAGACGCCGGGCAAGTTTCCACCCCTATGTTGTCAACAATCCATCTACGCGTACGAAACGCTTTGCGTCATGATTCCTTATATTTCTCATAGTGTTCCAGACCAGCCATAGTCTGGAATACTCTTCCGAGATCAGTGTTTCCTGCTAATTATAAGCCGGGTATCTTTAAATCAAGAGTGAATAAGCACCTTCTAGGCAAACGCATCCCATCTAAGGCCACATTATTACTTCCCATCAGGTGTGATCGTGGTCAAGCGTGCGCCTACAATGAATTTAAAAAAGGAGTCGCTTCGCACTTCCACGCTATTATTTAGATGTGAAATCACAGTGATAGAAAAAGCATGTATTTCCTTATATTTTATTTATTTAAGTAGATGATGCTCGCGACTTCACTTAGATTTAGATTTTTTATTCTCTTCTCTCTCTCGATCTCTCTCTCTCTCTTCTCTCTCTTCGATTCGATTTCTGAACCTCGTTGCAGAAATATTGCATAGTTTATCTCTTGGGACGGGTACTAGAGCAGTCCAGAGTGGTTGACTGAGGGTTCTAAATTTTATACCCGTGACTTTATCCATGCGGACTACACAAACTTCAAACCCCTATTTTACCCCCTCAGGGGTTGAATTTTCATAAATCCTTTCTCAGCAGATTACAGTGGCATAATATTTGTTATCTGCATGCCAAATTTCAGCCTGATCCGTCCAGTAGTTTGAGCTGTGCGTTGATAGATCAGTCAGTCCTTACCTCATCAATCAGACCTTTTCTTTTATATATTTGAAGGAAAAGCCGAAAATTGTAGACATATTTCATGTTCGACAAATTATCTCCTGTCTGTTATTTTTCTATAGTCTATGCAAGTTACATAATACTATTGGGGCTGAATGTTAAAAATCCTTACAATAATATAACTGAGTTAAATAAATCGTGGTCATTTATTTTATTTTGAATGCAAATTCAGTTTATTACTGGTGTATCGTTCATGCCTGATTTATTTCCATCATTTAATGTATAATGAGGTAGGTACTAACATTGTTCTATTTTCACTTGATTCGTCATCATCATCATCAACCAACGATATTATGGTGGCGGGAAGTGGCTCGAAGAGGACAAGAAATCTAAACAAATAAAGAAAATGTACACTTTAAAAAAAAATTCTTTAACAGTTCTCGAATTTCTTTCATTTACAAAATAATTATTTTGTAATTATTTTATGAAACAAGCAAACGAAAGGCTTTTATTACAATTTATTTCCAGATGGAGAAGCATTCGTTTCAGAAATTACTTTCACAATAATTAAAGGGACACTTTGATTGTTCACCTGTATATTTCATACCAAAAGAAAATAAATGTGAGAAAATTTTATTTAAAGACTAGCTTATGTTTGCAACTTCGTCCACGTGGACTACACAAATTTCATACCGCTATTTCACCCTCTTAGGGGTTGAATTTTCAAAAATCCTTTCTTAGCGGATGCCTACGTCATAATAGCTATCTGCATGCCAATGACGAAGTCGCGAGCATAAGCTAGTCTAAATATATAAAAGGAAAAGGTGACTGACTGACTGACTGATCTATCAACGTACAGCTCAAACTACTGGGCGGATCGGGCTGACATTTGGCATGAAGATAGCTATTATGATGTAGGCATCCGCTAAGAAAGGATTTTTGAAAATTCAACCCCTATGGGGTAAATAGGGGTTTGAAATTTGTGTAGTCCACGCGGACGAAGTCGCGAGCATAAGCTAGTCTTAGATAAAGTAACGAGTGTTTCATAAATGAAATGAATTAATTTGGTAAGGCATAAGTACCTATAGGTATAACAACACTTAGAAAACCCTGGCATGTCTACCTCAATTTAGGCGTGCAAAGTATTAATCAGTACCCTAATTATAAATGCGAAATTGTGTTTGTTTGTTGGTTTATTGGTTTGTTGGTTTGTTGGTCTGTCCTTCATTCATTAGAGAACAACACTTGCAGTATTATTTAGGTAATGCATTCAAGTTGTGTCACAAGTTTCACTTTTCACCCCAGAAAATCAAACGGTTCCCAAGGGATATTTAAAACCCTACACCCGCGCGGACGAAGTCGCGGGCAACAGCTAGTTTTGAATAAATGCTTTGAGTTTGAGTTTAAAACATTCGCTGCTAGACAAACGCAAAAAAAACTTACAATTCATGTCAACATAACTGTTACGTGACAGATTTTTTGCGTGCTTTCGCTCGCAGTAGAAAATTACAGTAGGCAAGCAGTAGGCACTTCACAGCTTTCATGGCATGAAAGCGCCACAGGCTTTAGAAAGAAAAATAGCTGCCTTTATTTTTGTGTTTGTAATGCCTGTGGTGAGCTCATTACTTAGCTCTAGTTGTACGTTTCATTTTAACTGTAGCCATTTTTAAATTAAAATTCAAAAATTTAATTCACGTAAGGCCGTGTCCCCATTAGGCGAACAGATTGAGCGGCTAGCTGACTCTGAGCGGGCGGCGGCGCGGCGTATCGGTCGCTAACTCATGTCGAGTTAGCCGTGATTTGGTGAACTAATGGGAGGGAAGGTTTGACGGTTAGTATAGTAATAATCTGTGTACCGCGCGCATGGTTCGCTGCGAATCAGTCGCTCACTGAATGAGTTGGCAAGCGAAACGCCGCGAACTGCGTACATTATGTGCTATATAGATGCTGATAACCACTCACTGTTCGCCTAGTGGAGACACGGCCTAAGATAACTAGTGCAGAACGCGTAAAATTTAACTTATCACGCGCTATTTTAACTTTATGTGTCAAAAGTGCGATTTTAATTCTTATTTTAAAGGTGAAACGTACTTTTGATATGACAGTTGACCCATACAGTTAAAATGGCGAGTGAGGATTCATTTTGGACGGGCTATAACTATGCTGGGGAGGGACTGTAGGCACCGTCCTATTGTCATCACTCGCGCAATGATGACATGCGATTTCATCGAGCGAAGAAATACAATATGAACGCATCGCATGATCTTGCGATCTTCAATAGGACATGATCAGTAAAACACAGTTTATTTGAACGCACGGAACGCGCGATCATTTTCGTCGGACGCACGCATTATCGCACGAGCTATGACAATAAGACGGCGCGCACCTTACTTATGGGACTGTATTAGGGTTCGTTGGTGAATTTTAGATTCGTTTTATGGTATTCGTAAAACACGATCGAATAAGAGTCAGTGCACAAACGCCCTAAGCATTAACGTAACTTCTGGTCCTAAATAGTTCTGCAAGCAGGTCGTAGCCATCGAGATATAACGCTGGTCATAGCGAAAAAATCTTTTTTCGCTTGTAAAAACTATTCCAAACAAAAGTAAAATCAATCACACTCGATGGCGATGTAGAGAAGGTTGCACAGTTTCTGATTTTCCGAGCTTTTGACTTCCATTTCAAAAGGGTCTACGGACTACGACAGCGCCCGAACGAATGGCTTACACAAATAAAATGACATTTCAAATAGGTTCGAAAGATTTACCGTACTAGGCTACGATTCTATGCTGTGAATAGTAATGTAAAATGATTTTTTTACTAGCTAATGCCCGCGCCTTATTTATTCATTTAGGTTTTTAAAAATCCCGTGGAATCTCTTTGTTTTTCCGGAATAAAAGCTAAAAATCATCCATTGCTTTGTTGTGGCGTTTTTTTTTTAAAGAATATTAGCCATGTTAAATGACGAATTGGAGGACAAATCAACAAACAAACACACTTTTGCATTTATAATATTTGGATAGTGATTAGACCACAAAATCCTTGCGTTGATACGTAACCATTAATCACTAACTGACTTATTCCCGCTTCTTTATTTTCTTACTCGATGATGCCCGCAACTTCATCCGCGTGGATTTAGGTTTTTTTTAAATCCCGTGGGAACTCTTTAATTTTCCTGGATAAAAGTAGCCTATGTCCTTTCCCAGGATATAATCTAACTCTGTACCAAATTTCATCAAAATCGGTTGAACCGTTGGGCCGTGAAAAGCTATCAGACAGACAGACAGACAGACAGACACACTTTCGCATTTATAATATTAGTATGGATAAACGTTAAACAGATAATCTCCGAAAAAAACAAAATTACCGTAAAATATAATACAAGGTAATTTGATACTCTTGAGCACCGTTTTTGAGTTACGTTTTATAATGTAATTTGTAAACCGTAACATTTTTCAGAAAAACCAAAATAGGTATAAGAGTCAATGGTAAAAGTGGTAAATTAAAACTACCTGACTATTCATAAGCATTGTATTTTTCATACAATTTTAACAGGAAATAATCAAAATGGCCGATCTCACTACTTGAATATTCACGCTCAACCTATTCATTAATCTCATACAAAGGTTGTTTCAAATACCTGCACCAAAATTGAATAATGGATAGTCGTTTTACATTATTCCAAAAGAGTTCCAGTGTTTCAGTCCAGCGACCAATTCCAGTGCGGATATTTACCTACCTAAGTACTAGCGAAATAGTTTTTTTTTTAAAAGAATATTAGCCATATTACATGACTAATATTCCCCTTTCCTCTCCAACTAAGCGTCAGGCTTGTGCTAGGAGTAGGTATGACAATCGTGCAACGGGCGGGGTTTGAACCGTCGACCTTTTGGTTTTCAGTCCACTCCTTTACCGGTTGAGCTATTGAGGCTCTAATATGAACAACGTTTTGGGAAGATAGTGAGAGAATGATGTCGTTGATTACAATTATAAAGTGAGCGATTCAGGCCAGTAATTATTGCTATTCTGCTTTTCTTGTTTGAATGGTAAGACCCAATCAAATCAATGATCAAAATCTAGTTCAATGTTTAAATCTCCCTGATCTACATAATTTTAGGTATAAGACTAGAATAATATTATTATTATAAGACCTGTAATATGTACCTGTGTTGGCTGTATCCTTGGTTACTTAAATAAAATATCACTGGTTAACAATACAACTTTAATGGGTACTGTACAAAATTAGTTTACATATTTTGTGTGTCGTACGTGCCGGCTATGCCGTGAATGTTTTTACGCGCGACGCGGAGACAAAAAATACATAACCCGCCTTTGGGCTTCGCCGCATTCGGGTAATAAATGTGTTGGGCCGTCGCGTCCGTCCCCCGGCCCACTGCCGCCTCGCACAGGCTGGTTTAGTGCAGAAGTACTGACGTATTATTTAAATTAGCAATATCTAATGTCGTATGTTCTCTTCTTTTATAATTATTGTGTATGTAAGCCTACTTTCATAGGTTATTTCATGTGTTATTTATTTATATCAATTTATTCTACAAATCCACTGGATCCAACGACTAGAATAATGTGAACCGGCTTTAACAGCTTAATCGTTGAAGTGGAAAATGCGATCTATCAGCAAATTCAATGCACCGGATATTGGAGAATGACGCTGTTACGGGAATTACTTCTATTTTGAAACCAAGATTTATTCAATGGAACTTACTGTAGGTACTATGCACAAAACGTCTGAAACGCTCCGATTCGGATTACGTAACTCCTCGTTACTATACTCTATCCACGGAGAAAAGTTAGTATAGACGTTAGTATAGATCTCTCTCTGTTATATAATCCCATACAAATGACAAAGACAAAAAATCAGTGGGTGTTAAACATTTTAAGTCACCAATCAAATATAAACTAAACTATATTTTCGAATTGAATTTCGAATGTTCGTGATAGGTTGGCCAATCAAAATGGTTAACGCCCATTGAGTTTTTTGTCTTTGTCATTTGTACCCATATTAGAATTTGTACCCATATTATAAATGCGAAAGTGTGTTTGTTTGTAATTGGTTTATTGGTTTGTTGGTTTGTCCTTTAGTCACGTCGCAACGAAGTTTTTGCATGTGTACAGTTAAAGATCTGCAGAGTGACATAGTTTACTTTATACCCCGGATAATCAAAGAGTTCCCACGGGAATTTAAAAACCTAAATCCACGCGAATGAAGTCGCGGGCATCAGCTAGTTATATCATATAGGTTTTAAAAAACCTTGAAATTTTTATTGCAATTAGAGCCTATTGAATTTCATTTTTTTTTTATATTCAGATACAAGTTAGCCCTTGACTGCAATCTCACCTGGTGGTAAGTGATGATGCAGTCTAAGATGATAGCGGGCTAACCTAGAAGGGGTATGGCAGTTTTTATTAAACCCATACCCCTTTGGTTTCTACACGGCATCGTACCGGAACGCTAAATCGCTTGGCGGCACGGCTTTGCCGGTAGGGTGGTAACCAACCACGGCCGAAGATATTTTATAGTGTAGGTACTCTATGATGCCCGCGACTTCGTCCGCGTGGATAAATCCATGGTTTATTAATAATCCCGTAGAAACTGTTTAATTTTCCGGGATAAAGCCTATCTCCTTCCGCGGGATGTAAGCTAACTTTGTACCAAATTTTATTAATATTGGTTAAGCTTTTGGGCCTTGAAAAGCTAGCAGACAGACAGACACACTTTCGCATTTATAATAAGTATGGATGAACTTACACAATACTACACCTCGTGGCAACTATCGTGAGTGATTTCCATCATAAATATAGATTATTCCGGCTGTACTCACGTGTTTAGTCGACGTAAGCGGATGGGTTCGAAACTAGTCGGTAGTTTCGAACCCATCCGCATGGGTCTCAACCGCGATGCGTTGCGAGCTGAGTCCCTCTTTAAAGGAACCTCGGATGGGTTCGAAACTAGTCGGGCTCACGTCAACTTAACACTACAGTACAGTTTGGATAATCATGAATCCAATTAAGTAACCGGATGGGTGAACAAATACGTGTTATCGCACTTGTAATAAATTATCTCCGGCGGACGTCACGTGATTTGTTGCGTCGACATCTTGAGTCGATTGTATAAATACGGGTGGTTGATGGTTTTTAAGCCAGTCTCGTTCCGATGCGAAACTCGGCGACTAATAAATGCTTTTTGTGTGTAGGTCGCCACTTTGATTGATTGGTTGTAATAGTAATTTTGTGACCTAATCAAGTTAATATTACAGTTAAGTTAGTATAAAGAGTAAACCTCTCGATAAGCCTCTACGCTTGTGATCAATATCTGCGCACGAGTTTAACAAGAGAGGACAAAAATAACTAATTCAAAAATAGCTTATAATGCCCTGTCTTTCTGTCTGACCTTTAATTCCACTTCTGGTACCTATCCCTTTTATACGAATATACGAATTTGTCTTCACTTTTAAAATCCGAATTATGAGCTTTGCTTATGTGGAGTTTTATAATATTTTTAGCTGAAACTAATTACTAGATATATAAAAGAAACATATGCGGTTAAAATGTTTTATTTCAAGTTAATTCGGTTTAGCATTAATTAAATTTCGTGTTCAATACATTAAACTCTATAGGCTCGAATAATTGCGTTGTGTGTGGGTTAATTGAAAGCTTGTTTATCTTTTGTTGAAATTTAGTTGCTCTTTGATGATACTAATTGAGCCATTTTAGAGCTTTTGCCCGTGGCAACGGAACAATAATTTTCCGCTGCTCTACAAAAGGTAAATTCGAACCTAAATAATATTGGCAACAGATTATACTATACTATATTATTATACTAGCCAGCGACTTCATCTGTGCCGAATACGTAAATTTTAAGCCCCTATTTTACGCCCTTATGGGTTTAATTTAAAAAAATCCTTTCTTAGCGGATGTCTACGTCATACTACCTATCTAACATACATTACATTACATACCTACCTAAGGAAGGAACATCAACGTACAATATGACTGTGTCGTGAGTCATTCAAACAAATTACAAAAATACTGAAAGAACGCTTAGATTATACATGTCTCATACCCGGCTACTCACGTGTTTAGTCGACACCTCTTAGTGCGCAGCTCTAAGGGTGAGATCTATAGAACGCACTTTGATTTAGCTTAGACTTAAGACAGAGTAAAAACGAGAGAGAGCTATATCTCTCACATAAATCTGTCTCGTTTTAACTAAATCTTAAGTCTGAGCAAAGTCAAAGTGCGCTCTATAGATTTCAGCCTTAGGGTCCTTTACGGTGCGCGAACTGAGTCCCTGTGAAAAAAAAACCGGCCAAGTGCGAGTCAGGCTCGCGCAATGAGGGTTCCGTACTACAGTCGTATTTTTTCGACATTTTGCACGATAATTCAAAAACTATGATGCATAAAAATAAATCAAAATCTGTTTTAGAATGTACAGGTGAAGACCTTTCATATGATAGGTATAGTCACTTGATATAGTCACTCACTTCGAAAGTTGAAAATACTAATTATTAGTTCATGACCACAATTTAATTTTTGTTGTGTGATCTAACCCTAAATTCACGGTTTTCAGATTTTTCTCCAAATATCAGCTATAAGATCTACCTACCTGCCAAATTTCATGATTCTAGGTCAACGGGAAGTACCCTGTAGGTTTCTTGACAGACAGACGGACAGACAGACAGACAGACAGACAGACAGACAGACAGACAGACAACAAAGTGATCCTATAAGGGTTCCGTTTTTCCTTTTGAGGTACGGAACCCTAAAAAGGACCCTGGAAGGGTTCGAAACTATTCGGGCTAACGTCGACTAAACACGTGAGTAAAGCCGGATGTGAGACATGTATAATGGAAATCACTCACGATAGTTTAAACGCTAAAGAACGCTTAGATTATTATTATTAGAGGTAGGTACCTACTTCGAGAATGTTACGAAGCCTTGTTTGATAACATGTTATGTTATTGTTACATGGTGAGGACTGAGGAATTTAATATCAGTAGTAGCCTAGTAGGCAAGAGACAGCGGCGATGTTTTATTGTCGACAAATAAAATTGCGCCAGTGACAAATACACGCCGGAGGGTGTCCAATAACATTTTTCTTCTAAATACAATTTCTAACCCGAAAGGGAAAACGTGAACGTGAAAAAATACCCTGCCCTACCGATAAAGCATTAAAGCTCAAATGGACTGAAATGCAAAATATCCGCAGTTCAAATCAAACCCGTTGCTAAACAAATCTCCACTAATATAGTTATTACCTAGTTACGATTACTAGCTGATGCCCGCGACTTCATTCATGTGAATATAGGTTCTTTAAAAATCCCGTAGATGCTTTTTGATTTTCCGAGTTTTTTTTTATTTTTATTCAGATACAAGTTAGCCCTTGACTGCAATCTCACCTGATGGTAAGTGACGATGCAGTCTAAGGTGGGAGCGGGCTAACCTGGAAGGAGTATTGCAGTTTTTAATAAACCCATACACCTTTGGTTTCTACAAATGTTTGGTTGGTTTGGTTTCTGATTTTTTTCAGTAGCCTTTAATTGAGGTATAATCTACCTTCATTCTTTCATAAAACACACACACACACAACACAAACACATACGTACAACTATAGCGTTTATAATATTTGTGCGATAGTGTGATGTGCGAAAGTGTTTGTTAGTTTGTCCTTCAATCACGCCGCAGCTGAAAGTGCGCCGCAATTTAAAGTGTTACCAAAATTCTACAAAATTCATACCTAAATAAACTCTGTTAGACTGGCAATGAGCAGAAGTTTCTATTATAATGGCAACGTGGCACATAGTGGAGATGTTGCACTAATTAGTGTAGCAATGGCGCTCAAAATTCCCATTCTGAGATGTCAAAACTAATAGCATTATCCATTTCAAAGAGAATGAAACCGCGAATTCAGGAATGCCGCCGGGAATATTACTTACTAGGTGACAAGTGGCAACTCTCTGGATTTAATTGCTTCTAGTCTGGCTAACGATAGAAGAGACTGGAAAAGCGCAGCAAATTTAAAAAATATCAGTATGGCAGCTCTGAAATTAGTATGACAGACCTGGAATACCCTAATTTGATAGAACAGAAATAAAAACAAATCATTGTAATTTAAAAAATTAGGTTACTCCGGGTTTTACTGATTTTTTTAAAATAGAAGGACATTTGGCTACTTTTCATCCCGAAAAATCTAAGAGTTCCTACGGGATTTTAAAAATCTATTTAGGAGTGAATAGGCATCTTCTAGGTAAACGCGTCCCATCTTAGGCCACATCATCACTTCCCATCAGGTGTGATTGTGGTCAAGCGTATACCTGTAATGAATAATAAAAAAAAAGAAAAAAGGTTTTTTAACCCGCGACTTGATGTCGTACTACTACTACGTGTTAGTATCTAAGTACTTTATATTTTTTAAACAATAGAATATTTCAATGCTACAAATTACAAGAACATCCATGATACTAATTAAACCCTCTGAAACAGACAGTAAGCAGAAGTTTCTACTATTACTTATACCTAAGTGCAGTGTTGAAGCTGTTGTAGGTAAAAGTTGGTAACGCAATACAAGAATTCGCGTCACTAATAACGTTTGCATTTCATAGAAAGTTAAACCGTGAATAAATGTGATTTCGTCGGGATTTTATTACTCGGTGACATCTAATTTAATTGCTTCCACTATGCCAGTGCCTTTGCTTGATTTCACCGTTGACTAAGTACTAGCTTATGCTCGCGACTTCAGACGCGTGGACCACACAAACTTCAAACCCCTATTTCACCCCCTTAGTGTTTGAATTTTCAAAAATCCTTTCTTAACGGATGCCTACGTCATAATCGCTATCTGCATGCAATGCCAATAATTTCAGCCCGATCCGTCCAGTAGATCAGTCAGTCACCTTTTCCTTTTATATATTTAGATAATCTAGACGATGACCGTGACTTCATCCGCATGAATATAAGTAGGTTTTTAAAAATCCTGTGGGATCATAGGGTTTACATGCTTACTTCACTACAAGTCCAACCGCAAGCAGGCATAATATCTCGTTAGTGGTTACGTACATAAAATGCGAATGAGTTCATCAGTAGATACACATCGTACATAACAAATGGCGTGTTCCTCACATCACGTTCGCATTTAATAGGGGTGTTCATGTTCAGTGATGTTCACCAAATAACATTTTAAGACCGATAAAAGAGCTGGATAGCTAGCTACTCAGCCAATTTAACCCCGAACTGCGCCACACAAAACAACTAGGTAAATGATAGCCTGAAACACTTGTGCTTACTGCCTTGTACAAACAAGTACAATGACGTTTAAAAAGGTATATCCTTTTTTAACAGACTTCAAAAAGGGGAGATTCTCAATTCGTCGGAATCTTTTTTTTATTGCGAAATAGGCTTGCGCTCACAGATAAGTGAATAGGTTTCTTGTATGGACTTCCACAGCCCATAAGTCACGGTCTTACATCGCCTGAATCCAGAGGCTCCCTGCGATTAGTCTGATGGCATCCGTCCACCTAGTGGGAGGTCTACCAACTGCGCCTTCTAGTGCGACGTTACCATTCCAGCACCTTGGGACCCCAACGTCTATCAGTTTTCCGAACTATGTGCCCTGCTCATTGTCACTTCAGCTTCGCAACCCATTGAGCTATGTCGGTTACTCTAGTTCCTACAGATGTCCTCATTTCTGATCTGATCACGTACAGAAACTCCGAGCATAGCTGTCTCCATTGCCCGCCGAGTGACTCAGAGCTTTCTTATGAGGCCCATATAGTTAGCGCCCATGTCTCGAATCTATATGTCATCTTGGGTCCAGAAACTTGAGAATGTGCATGCAGGCTTTCTCTTTAACATGTAAACAAAACCTGCCACTTCATCTGCATGGATTTCGATTTTTAAGAATTCCGTGGTAACTCTTTGATTTCCCGAGATAAAAAGTAGCTTTATGTCATTTTCCAGGTGAACTAAACCCATGCAAAGAATCACGTCGATCCGTTGCTCCGTTGCGACGTGATTGAAGGACAAATCAGCAGAAAAACATACTTTTACATTAATTATTCTATCAGTAGTAATTTACATATACCTATACAAAATTCACGAAATAATTTTCAGCTCCCACCTGATCGGAGCCGATTACCTAGTTAACTCTAAAGTATTACTTTCCGTAAAATTACCACCCATAGATTAATTATTATTGGTCTCGCTACGCTCTACTTACCACCCAATAATATTTCTCAGTATTAAGTCCTGTAAAACAGATAAGCTTGCGTTATAAATTTATACTAAATGCATTAAAAGTGCCATAAAACGCTAAAAAATAACATTTCATTTTAAATCGCAATATTAAGTACTCAATAATAATATTTAAGTCGACATTTTAGTTCATTTTAATTTTTAATTGCCGATGCAAAATTATAATTTATTAAGCTTTATTGGTGGAAAGTGCTGGTTAAAAATAATGTTTGAGTACGTGTTTTACCAGACCAGTAAGGGATGATTTATGCTAGACCGTGCCAGGCCCGAGCCATGCCGCGTCTGAGGCACCAGATTGGGAATCTGTATGAGGTCACATCAAACCGTGCCGTGTCCGAGTCATCCAAGCCTCGTCGGTGTTACGTTTCTTTATACAAAATTGCAATCCGTGAATCGTCCGCGCGTCAGACATGCCTCGGACGTGGCACGGCTCGGGTCCTGCACGATCTAGCATAAATCATCCCTAATCCATACTTTCATCCATACTAATATTATAAATGCGAAAGTGTGTCTGTCTGTCTATCTGCTAGCCTTTCACGGCCCAACCGTTCAACCGATTTTGACGAAATTTGGTACAGAGATAGCTTGCATCTTGGGGAAGGACATAGGCTTATTATCCCGGAAAATCAAAGAATTCCCACGGGATTTTCAAAAACCTAAATCCACGCGAACGAAGTCACAGAATCGTTATCTCGCGACAGGATATCAACGTCAATGTTACCCAGCCCGAAAGATTATGATTTAATAGTGTTTTATATTCTGTATTGTTGTCCAATTTAATATCTATCGATCGATAATTTGTTGAATTTCTTTTTTTTTTACGGGTACCTACGGAGACAGTTTGCATCCCAGGGCAAGACATAGGCTTTTTGTCCCGGAAACTCAAAGAGTTCCCACGAGATTCTTAAAAAATCTCAACTTGGATATACTGGCGGACATCATCTATGTGGTACAGAGATAGCTTGCATTCTGGAAACTGATAAAGGCTACTTTTATCCCGGAGAATCAAAGAGTTCCTATGGAGTTTAAAAATCGGTCAAGTGCGAGCCGGACTGCACACGAAAGATTTCGTACCATCTTACTAGAAATAACACTTAAACTTTACATGGTGGCCATTTTGTAATTATTGTTCTCATAACGGCACTAGAAAACAACACTCTGTGAAAATTTCTACTCTCTACATATTACGGTTCATAAGGTACAGCCCGCTGACAGATAGACAGACAGGTGAACGGACAGCTATGTCGTAGCTATGACGGAGGCTATAATATAATAAGTCCCGTTGGCGCCCTTCGGGAACGAAACCCTAAAAACTAAATCCCCATAATATATTGAATCTCTATGCTATGACAGGTTTGTCCTTTCGGTTTTCAGTCCACTCCTATACCGGTTGAGCTATTGAGGCTCTGTTTCTCTTGTAATAAAACATTTCTCTTGTTAAAACACATTTCTTCTTATTTCTTGTTCCCGTAATTATTTTATCTCCCACGTACGTTCCCGTAATTTAAATGTACGCATTATTATAACAGGAGCTATCAAAGATAATATTGTTACATCGCCTTATATGTGATGTACAAAGACCACCCTTGTCTCTTAATAAAAGATGATTTAAAACATTGTTACCCTCTCTCTACCCACCCTTTTTGTCTTGTACTGTGATTTGATATGTTATACTTACTCAGGGTTAAATTGAAATGAAAATAAACTTAAGAAATGCTTTATATTTGACAAGCTTATGCCCATGACTTGGTCGTCCGTGTGGACTACACAAACTTTAAACTCCTGTTTCCTTAGGAGTTGAATTTTCAAGATTCCTTTCATCATAATAGCTATTGTCATAATAGCTATTTCCATGTCCAGCCAGAGCCGTCTAGTAGTTTGAGCTGAGCGTTGATAGATCAGTCAGTCAGTCAGTCACCTTTTCCTTTTTATATATTTAGATAAACAATAATTCTATCTAATCTTACCTGGGGGTCCATGTTTAATTCTATTCTACATAATTTCTTAATAAATAGAATTACTGTGGAAAAATCAGGCTAAGACCCCTTTAAGGGATGATTTATACCAACACGTGACAGGCACGAGTCGTGCCACGTAGAAGGCGCGGATATACACTGTAGTATGTGGCGCGGACGAGGCACGGATTCAAAACATCACGAACAATTTATATGAAGCAGTTCATGATTCACCGTGTGGCGTCCGTGCACAGACACGACACGGTGAAGCATGAACTGCTTCATATAAAATGTTCGTAATATTTGGAATACATGCCTCGCCCGCACCTCGTAGGTACGTGACATAGCCCGCGCCTGCCACGTGTTGGTATAAATCATCCCTAAGTCAGTCACACTGCCCCAGCAGCCATCGATCTGTTCTGTGGCAGATATTATGACCTCTCCACTGAAATTTCCTCCTTGTTTCAGTAGTATATTCAGCGATTATTGCATTATTGCACTGCATTATTATCACGAACATAATCACCAATATCAATCTAACGATCTAATTATTTGTCATCCTGTCAACGATATAAATGATTCACTAGATGAAACATCTATGTGCGCACGTTTTTTCTTTGTTTTTTCCTGGTTTGTGTGCGATAAAGTTTTCTATCTATCTATGTATCTATCCTATCTATCCTGTCAATAGTAATGCGCTTTAGACGCAGTCCATTTGTAACAATAGGGAATTTTACCCTTTTTTGAAAAAGTCTTAATGTGATCCTAAAATGATAATAAACTACCACCAAATTTACAAAATTTTTATTTGATCAATAAGTGCAATAAAAACGCATTTAAACTTTGCGTTTTAAATTTCGTCGCGAAATCGATACCCGCCCTGTTTTTAGGTTCATGGGTTGTCATTACAATTTTAATCCATGCGATGCCGACGTCACAGTCGGAATTAACATGGCGGCTACGGTTTCATGCGTTTTGGATATTTGTGGCACAGATAAAAAAGATCTTTAAAATTAATTATATAATTTTAAAAACTGAAACTAACATTTTTCGGTTGCTGATTGCTAATACCTACCTACCTACTATCTTTAAGGTTGCCTGGAAGAGATCGCTATTTTAGCGATAAGGCCGCCTATTGTACATGCTATCTTTGTTATATTTCTATTGTTTTGGTTTTGGTGTACAATAAAGCATATTTTACTTTTTTACTTTTTTTACCTACTATCTTGTTTATACATTTTTAGATTGTATCTTCCTTGGTGTGAAATATCGTATTCAACTGGCGCGTATTATTTTCGTTATGATATTTGAGTAGGTTTAGGTAGCTTTAGTACCCATATTCTGTTCTAGCTTTTATGTTCGTAGAAACAGACTTCGTCTAGAGTCTTGCGATTACCATTGCACGGAGTGCGGACACCGATGTTCGTTGGAACATGTTGTTACCATGAAGCGCCCCATCTAGTGGAGCATTTATATCGCCACATCCAGCAAATCTACATAGTTAGTGCATAATCCCACTCGACTCTATTCAAACCTGGGTAACAGCTTAATCAGATCGTGTATTTGCGATATTAACATCCACGTGATCTGTTTAAATTAATCCATATTCCGATGCAATGCAATACCTTATTATCGGAACACTCATCATCATCGTCATCATCAACAACCAATAGACGTCCACTGCTGGACATAGGTCTCTTGTATGGACTTCCACACGCCACGGTCTTTCGCCGCCTGAATCCAGCGGCTCCCTGTTACTCGTCTGATGTCGTCCGTCCACCTAGTGGGGGGTCTTCCAACACTGCGTAAACCGGTGCGTAGTCGCGATTCCAACACCTTGGGACCCCAACGTCTATCGGAACACTATCTAACCCATATTATCACTACCCAAATTATAAATGCGAAAGTGTGTTTGTTTGTTGGTTTATTGGTTTGTTAGTTTGTCCTTCAATCACGTCATAACAGAGCAACGAACTGACGTGATTTTTTGCATGGCTATAGTTTAAGACCTGGAGAGTGACATAGGCTACTTTATACCCCGGAAAATCAAAGAGTTCCCACGGGATTTTTAAAATCCTAAATCCACGCGTATGAAGTCGCGGGCATCAGCTCTATTTTAAAGACTTTTCTTAGCGGTTGTCTACGTCCGCGTCAGAACAGCGGCCTGCATGCCACACAGCCCCAACCGTGCAGCAGTTGGAGTTGTGCGCTGATAAATCAGTCAGTCAGTCATCTTTTCTTATATATATTTTTATAAAGACGTAAAAAATACAATAAAACTTAAAGCTAGCCTTATCTAATTACTATATAAATCATCACCGCGTGGAATGGTGCCAAGAATACTGGCTGCGCTGGACAGCCAGGCTGATCCGCTGCGCAAAAAATGAGCCAGCCCTTCTGTCACCAGTTGAGGCTATTAATCGCGGTGAAATGTCTCGTAAAAAATTTTTAGCACTAAGACTCCATGGCCCCAGGGTCTCCACGGCAAACGGCACAAAAATGTAACTCTCTATAAGAGAGGCATACTTGCGCCGCTTGCCGTTTTCGGCTGTTTCTGCTGCGGCTCCCGGTCTTGATGCTAAAAATAAGAAACATTTGGTGTTACTGTTATTATTTTTGGTAACGCTAATGCAATCAACGTCGCGACGTTAATTTCACCTTCGCACATGATTGGCAAAACAAACGGCATTTTCTTCGCACGCGATACAATATTTTTCTTATTTCTGATGTTATATTTCTGTAACTCGATAGAGCCGACAGCGTGTGGTAGCCAATACTCGATTTATTTGAGCAAGAATAAATAGGGCAGTCAGCGTGTTCAATCTTTATTGCATCAGCGCTGTCTATCGTAAAGTACGCGACAGGTTGAGATGACAATTGGGGTACGAGGTGGAGGACGCCCCGCATGTCACCCGCGCTTGCCAGCACCGGGTTAGGCTATGCTATCTAAACACAATCCAATACCAATAACCATTTGCCTCATTTTGTAATTTTAGTGATTTAGTATTTTTCAAACCCGCAATGTACAGCGTACGAAACTGGGGTGCCCCACCTACGACGTGGCATTGACTTCGAATGGCCTACTTACGCAACGTTCGTTGACCTCTAGCGTCAGTCAGATGTTTTATTTGCAATATATCGTAAACTTTTAAAAAATATACAATTATATTTATTTTTCGCTTTTTTTTGTGGTATCGTATCGGTAATCATCAATACTATCACCTATCTTCGTTTTTGAAAGTGTTCTGGTTACACCCTGTATAATAGTGAAGTCCATGAAAAGTAAAATGAAACTTAAATCAATAGGTACTACGAGTAAAAAGAAAAGTTAGAACTCACTGACTCGTCAACGCTCATCTAGAAACGTACGCGACAGGTCGAGATGGCAATCAGGGTGGGAATGCCCCGTACACCCGCACAGCACCGGCGATAACCCGGTGTGGGTGAGCGTGGGAGCTGTACGGGTGTGCGGGGCGTCCCCGCCTCATACCCCAATTGCCATCTCGACCTGTCGCTTACTATAGAAAGCTGAAACTTTACACAGAGTATTGTTTAAGACTTGGAAAGTAGAAAGTATCCCAGAAATTAACCCACGGTATTTTTAAAAACCTAAAACCATTCGGACGAATTCGCCGGCATCAGCTAGTTTAATCTAAATATATAAAAGGAAAAGGTGACTGACTGACTGACTGAACTATCAACGCACAGCTCAAATTACTGGACGGATCGGGCTGAAATTTGGCATGCAGAGCTATTATGACGTAGGCATCCGCTAAGAAAGGATTTTTGAAAATTCAACCCCTAAGGGGGTGAAATAGGGGTTTGAAATTTGTGTAGTCCACGCGGACGAAGTCGCGAGCATAAGCTAGTATAAAATATAGCTGATCCCCGCGGCTTCGCCCGCGTGTATATAATGTGTCACTCAGGAATAATGTAGCTTTCTATTGGTGAAAAAAATTTCAAAATCGGTTCAGTAGTTCCAGAGATTACGCCCTACAAACAAACTTAACGACATTACCTCTTTATAATATTAGTATAGATAGATAAGGAAAACAGTAGGTAAGTTGCTACTGATCCTTGCTTAATGAATGGGGTCCAAGTGCCAATCCATGTACCATCTGCTGCCTAATCCTGATTAGATTAATGATCTGACCCCGATTAGATGCCGAAGAATGTTACGCCAAAGAATATGAATTGAGATTGATTACAATAATTAACGGCAGTCTATCCGTCACTCGCTCTATACAAACGTAGTTCTTATTATTTAGTTAGTATTCAAATGAGAGCAAAACTACGTTTGCATGGAGAGAGTGACAGAGAGGCTCCTCTTAAACATACTGAAACAATAATAATTTTAGTCTGGATATTCTAAACATAATATGGTGTGAATTATAAATGGGACGCTGTGTCAAAAATATACGTAACTCGTTTACCAAATTCGCCGAGCTTTCAAAATAAATTTTCCATATTTCATCATTATGGCAGGCTTAAAAAAGCTTTGGGTGTGAACAACACGGGAGTGGCACTCGACAAAAAATTTAACATGACTTGCATGCGATAATTTTAATTAGAACTTATACGTTTGTACGAATATTTTTAGTCCAAAAAATTAAAAAACTTTTTTAAATTAGACATGATCAACCTATCACCGGCTCACTACTGAGTACGGGTCTTCTCTGAGAAGTAGGACATAGTCCACCAATCTCAGTATGTACCTACTATTGCCTATTGATTTTGATGAATAAGTAGGTACCAATCAGTACCCTTATTATAAATGCGAAAGTGTGTTTGTTGGTTTGTCCTTCAATCACGTCGCAACGGAGCAACGGATCGACGTGATTTTTTGCATGGGTATAGTTTAAGACCTGGAAAGGGACATAGGCTACTTTTTACCCCGGAAAATCAAAGAGTTCCCACGGGTTAAACTAGCTGATATATTATGATATATGATATCAGCACCCTTGTTACCCTTATTATAATCAGTACCCTTATTATAAATGCGAAAGTGTGTTTGTTTGTTGGTTTGATGGTTTGTTGGTTTGTTGGTTTGTCCTTCAATCACGACGCAACGGTGCGACGGATTGACGTGAGTTTTTGCATGGATATAGATAAAGACCTGGAGAGTGACATAGGCTTTTATCCCGGAAAATCAAAGAGTTCCCGCGGGATTTTTGAAAAAACCAATTTCACGCGGACGAAGTTGCGGGCATCAGCTAGTATGATAATATGACAATATTTTCTAAAAGAAAATTCTCTGTGGTCGCTATGACCAACCAACATTTAGATGATTAAAGGTACAAATATACATTTCAAGGCCCATAAATCTTTTACGTCGTTGATAAACTTGAATAGTGTTGAATTGTAATTTTTCCTTTCATTGCTGTCTGGAGAACATTTAGTATCCAATTCAATACGCCTAAGAGCTGAATTAATCTCTCCTTAGGTACTCTCCATTGGTTATTATTATTATATTGGGCAGAAAATTATATTCTTTTTTCTTTATTTAAGTACCAAATGAATATGAGAAATGAAGCCATAGCTTGTCTACTATTATAAAGACCTCTCTGGCATATTGGTGCGAGTGTTTCAATCCAATCCATCAGCCTGTATGCGTCCAATGCTGGACATAGGCCTTTTGGAGTATTGTGAAAGTGATAGCAATAATTAATTTAAACTTGTTATTTAATTTAGAGAATGTTAAAAACAAAATAAGCACCATTATCAAGTGGAGCACAAGATAAGAACCTTATACAAATCCGGCTCATCCGGCTGTAAGCATCGACCTTATAACCAATGTGTGAAGTGTGTCTGTCTGTCTGTCTGTTAGCTTTTCACGGCCCATCCATTCAATTTTGACGAAACTTGGTACAGGGATATAGCTTACATCCCGGGAAAGGACATAGGCAACTTTTTATCCCCATAAATCAAAGATTTCCCACAGGATTTTTAAAACACCTCAATCCATGTGGGCGATGCCGCGGGCATCATCTAGTATATAATATTTAACAAGAACCAAACTGACATAAAACAATTTCCTTACATAACCTTGTCAAAGGAAAATAACAAATCCCAAAGAGGTAAATTTGTCAAGAGAAAAAAGAAATGGGTGGGTAGTTGTAAGAAAATTACAGAGAAAGTTGTCTAACAAAGTGTCTCCTCCCGTCCTTGTTGCGATTGTGGAAAGTTTCTGAAAATTAATTTTTTTTATCCGCTACAAAATCCTTATTTATATTTCGGGGACACTTTCTCAAAGTATAATAAAGCTGTCTGTATCAATTTGTTAGAACCCAACAAGCATCTCGTCTAAGAGAAAACATACCGCACTCTTCCGTGACAAATCTACCAGGCGTCAAACACTTACCTATATGATTATTACAAGGAAATGTTGCAAATTATATTGCAATCCAACACACACTAAATACTTACAATATTTTTAGTCCGCGACAGGTTGAAATGACAATCGGGGTATGTGGCGGGGGTACGCCCCGCACACCCGTGCTTGCCCGCACCGGATTAGCGTGGGGACTGTGTGAGTGTGCGAGATGTTTCCTCCCGGATTGTCATCTCGACCTGTCACGTACTATAGTTCTATATCTTAATATTGTGCCAAGAAAATAAAACAATGCAACAATTTTGGCGCGCACTTTGATGACACCTGTATTAATATTTGAGACCAAATGGTCCTGTGCTTTGGCAGCGAAGAAAGTTGTATCTAAAGACAAATCGTCGAGTCTGTACACTTGAGGTCGTGTTTCTTTTTTTCAAGCCAAGTTTATGACGGACGTTCTAATTTGGCCCCACACTGACAATTTGCAATGATAAGTTTATTACGGTTTACCTTAAAGTAGGAAATAACGTTTGTTTTTATTCAAATAAGTAAGGTAAGTGATGATGCAGTCTAAAGATGGAAGCGGGCTTACCACCAATTAAAGTAATAATGTTTCAATATTGTTTCACTTTAGTCTGAAAATGTCAAACAATATTAAAGAAAGAAAGAAAGAAAGAAAACTAGTTTATTCATCTTATGCCTAAGGTAGGTACAAACAAACTTAAAATTAATGGTTAGTAGGTAGTAGTTAGTAGATAATAAGAAGTATTTAATAATTAATTTAATCTAAAATTAGTTCTTGCACCCACTTGGCACAAGATGAAATGGCCCCAGCTCAGCATTAATGCTGCAGGTTTTAAGAATAAAACCTGAGCGCTGGTATTCTGCTGGGACCAACAAGAGTGACGTGCACGAGCTTAACAGTCCTCACCAACATCTGTGATTGACAGGATGAGTTCGATTGAACGGAGCTAAAAAATAGTCATTGTGTGTATGGCGTGTATGAGTATTTGTAAGAGTATGGCGTGTAATTAAAAATCTTAAAACTTGCCGTTTTATATAAAGGTAATAGAAAGGCAAAGAAATAAATACAAATAAAAGCATAATTAACATGTATGATATGTATGGTATTGACATGAGTTATCTGCCGAGATAGGTACGGGCAAAGTGTTACTTAAAATTATGTGTGTAGGTACCTAAATGTAGCAAATAGCAGCTTCAAGCGACCTAACTAAACAACCTTGAACTAATTAGAGTTTTTTGATCGTTTAGGAGTCTCTTCTTTAGATTATTCTTAAACGCAGGAACTGAACTTAAATTTCTCAGAGGAGGAGGAATATTATTCCAGCATTTTGTGGCCAGATATCGAAAACTTCCACGAAAAGCTGCTGATCTATGACGTGGCCAGGTGAGCCTTTTTAGTGGTCTTCGAGCATTGAAAGCTGGTAAATGCCAAGATAACTTATTATAGAGATAGTCCGGCGTTTTGTTCTTGATAACACCGAACAGTAGAGTGCTGAAATGCAGTTGAATACGCGACCTCATATTGAGCATATTAGCATTATTTAAATAAGGAGTCACATGGGTACGAGGAGGTATATAGTAACAGAATCTAGCACATGCATTCTGGACTCTTTGAATAAGTCGCATGGACCGTTGAAGTAAGCATGGGCCGTAAACACTAATGCAATAATTCAACTTGGATAGAATAAGTGCCTCGCACAGCTTAGTTCTCAGATCAGTATCGATATATTCTCTTATGTTGTACAAAATTCTAAGTCGATAGAAGCAGTTTCGGGCCACTTCTTGTACATACTTTTCAAAATGAAGTTTCGCATCCATGGTGAGTCCCAAATTTCGTGCTTCGTAAACCCGTTCTATGGAGGCTCCATTTATATTAATTTTGACCGTGTTGAAACCAACATCTAACACTTGCTTTTTGGTTCCTAGTATGAGAAATTTCGACTTTGTAGGATTTAAAACTAATGAGTTTTTCGATGACCATTGATTAATTCGCTCTAAGTCACTGTTAATTAATTCTAAAGCACAGTTAACATCCTTAGGTAAGAAAGACGTGTAGATCTGTAGATCATCTGCATAAAGATGATATTTACAGTGTTCAATATTTTTGACTATATCTGCCGAATAAAGAATAAAAAGAAGTGGTCCTAAAATAGAGCCCTGAGGAACTCCTCTGTTCACTGGTTGAACCACGGAGTTAAGGTATGAGCCGTCCGCTTGCCGCAAAGAAACTAGTTGTTGTCTGTTAATTAGATAACTATGGAACCAATTTATACTATTTATATCGAACCCGTAATAAGAAAGCTTGGATAGGAGAAGTGTTATATTTATAGAGTCGAATGCTCTAGAGAAGTCCAAAAGAGTTATAATAGTGGCCATGCCAGAGTCTTGGGCGGCTAAAATGTTGTCAATAACATCGAGCAAGGCAGTGGATGTGCTGCGACCCTTTCTAAAACCTGATTGTAGGGACGGTAAAATATTGTAATTTTCTAAGTATTTTTGAACTTGCATGTAAACTACCTTCTCTAACACTTTCGATAAGAATGGCAGAAGACTAATTGGTCGCAGCTGTTTGACTTCAGTTGGGTTACATACTTTTGGAATAGGGCGCACGACAGCTGTCTTCCATGATTCGGGAAAAACGCCTGTAGAAATAGACTTATTAATAATGCATGTTATAGTTTTTAGTGATTGGGGCAGTGTCAATAAAACCATGTCCCTTGATATTTGATCATTCCCAAGCGCGTTAGATTTTATGTCAAGAATAATCTTACCAATCTCAGTTTCATTAACTGTAGATAATTTAAAACATTACTATTTTAAGCGGTGGCAGGAAGGCCCCTGGAAGGGCTATGGTATGGCAGTTTTTTCAAACGTACCGAAACGCTTTATCTCTTGGCAACACGGCTTTGCCAGTAGGGGGTAACTAGCCTCCCACCAGAATAGAGAAAATTTATAAATTATAAAATTCCAAATTGGCCCTGCCGGGAATCTAACCCAGGCCTTTCCATTAATAAGACCACTGCGGAGGTTGTTAAAAATGTGACCCAGATTACAAAATATTTTTGAATTTTATCTTTGACTAACATAATATGCTCGCGACTTCGTCCGCGTCGACTACACAAACTTCAAACTCCTATTTCACCCACTTAGGGGTGGATTTTTTTAAATCCTTTCTTAGCGGACGTCTACGTCATAAATGCAGAGAGCTATTATGACACATAATAGCTCTCTGCAGGCCAAATTTCAGCCCGATCTGTCCAGTAGTTTGAGCTGTGCGTTGATAGATCAGTCAGTCAGTCACATTTTCATTTTATATATTTAAGAAGATATAGTTGGTAGAGTATTTCATAAACAAACTAACATTCACGAAAGTCTAATATCGTTGAAATGAAACACAAATAAACGCAATTTTTTCCTTAAACGCCAACAAAAAGATTTACACCGCAATAATATCCACTTAATTGTATTTTTATGCCGGTTTTTATGGTGTTACATAATGCATTAACGCAATAACCTGTTAACTGTTTGACGTTATAACCGCGAATAATATTGCTCGGTAGAAAGCCATAATGTTTAAACAAAGATCCATACTAATCTATAAAACTCTGAGGTATGCGAATTTCCTCACAAAGTTTTCCTTGCAAGCCGTACCACATTTAATTGTTTGAAACGCCCATAATAAACACGAAAAAAAAACGCCCATAATAAACACGAAAAGTTAGAGGTGCGTACCCGGAATCGAACCCCAGCATGAGGTTGACGTATTAACCACCATGCTATCACCACTCCCAGAGCTGTCAAAGCTATATTATAAAGCTTATTTCACACTACGGGATAAAAATTATATTATAGTCCGTCCAAAATAGACATTCAAGGTTACAATAATTCGCATAGAGCTAAAAATTGGTACGAATATTGGGAACACTATATAAATGAATTGCAAAAAGTCCCCATCGATTTATATTGATGTTCCCAACATTTATACCAATTTTAAGCCGTACACATTTTATTAGTAACCAGCTTGAATGTCTATTTTGACCGGACTATAATATAATTTAATATCCCGTAGTGTGAAATAAGCTTTAGGTATTATGGATGTATAGTACATCCATAATACCTAAAGCTTATTAATAATAATAATTCTTAAACAATGTCTTTATTAGATACAGTATATATAGATTATAGATCGTGAGAAACAGGTGCGTTAAAAAACTCGTTTCAATTCAGCGAAATCTATTCAATTAAGTACGGTGGTAAACCCGATACCCCAATTTATCTCAAATCGCTATGTGAACGTACCTTCAATCAAATCTAATGAATTTACCAACTCTGCCGCTTACACGTGAAATCAATCTACCTACTGGATGATTGATTTAGATTTCGGTGAAATAGATAATTGATTTATACATATTATGTTACAGGCAATTCTATATTCAAATAAGTATTGTAGAGAATTTCTCGAGGTAAGACTACTATGGCGCATTGGTCAGCGCTTTGTAGGAGGTCCCGAGGTTGATTCCCAGATAACAAATTCCCAAATTACCCCTAATTTGGGAATTTGTAATTTCTGAATTCGGCCATCCTATTTCTAAAAAGCGAATAACTGCAAAAAGTTATTTTGAGTTATACTTAATACTTACCCAAAAAACGTGTGAATTTTCAAAAACTGACGTTTTTAAAAAACGTAGGTCCATGATTTTTAGTTTGGTCATACGTTACATTACATCATTTTTTTAAAATTAATTCTACGTTTTTTGGCGATAATCTAAAAAAGCAGACAAGCATTTAGATTAGTAATAGGACGGCAGAATTGCCTGTCTAGTAGGAGGCTTCGGCTGCAGTTAGTTACCTACGTCTCTATTGGCAAAGCCGTATAGCCAAGTGATTTAGCGTAGTTTGATGCCGCATGGAAACCGATATTTGTAGTGTTTATTAATATAACTGACATAGCCCTTCTAGGTAAATCAACCCAAAACTAACAAACTATACAGGGGGAGTGAAATTGTTTGCGGTGGCGTGCGGTGCGGTTGTAGAAAAAGGAGGTTGGAATGAGATCAAACAACTCTACAGAGCACTCCCCATTATAGAGGTGATTTTATTTGAATAAAAATGTATTCTATTCTATTCTATAGATTGAAAAACTAATTATGTTACGTTGAGCATACGTGGATCGTGGCATAATTATAAAGTTTCAAACTTTGTCAAGGCAACGATTAGGTAACTAACGAACTCAAGTTTTTGATTCTGAACTAACTTGAAACAATGTTTGATGAGTTTTCTAATTATATTGTAATGATATTCATGTCATATTCAAATATGTAAGAGTAATTATTATTTACTTAGTACTATATAGTTTAGTACTATGAGAGAGTAATTATTGTTTAGTACTAATGTTTGCGACTTCGTACGCGTACATTTAGGTGTTTAAAGACCCGTGGGAAGTTCTTTGTGTTTCTGGGATAAAAAATAGCCTATATCACTCTCCAAGTCTTTAACTATACTTCGCATTTTTAATAAGAGTAGGTAGTGACTAGAAATAATGCCTGCCAAGTTGTTTCTTATTTTCCAGGATAAAAAGTCTATTTTCATCCCGGGCTGCAAGCTATCTTTGTACCAAATTTCGTTAAAATTTGTTAAACGGATAGGCCATGTAAAGGTGACAAACACACAAACAAACAAACAAATAGAGAGACAGACAACTGTTGCATTTAATTTTTGGGTGTTGGCAAAATCATAAGGTAATTTTTAAGATTTAATAAGTATAGTTTTAAAGAAGTCTTGAGATATGTTGTGGCCGTATGGTAATAATTAAATGCGGCAACGGTGAATGATGTTTATTGAGAGCCGGCTTATGATCTACTCTCTGCTTATGGACTAACAATACTAATAAAGAAATCTTACATACTATTGTTTTAAACTTATTGCTTAACGACCTAACCTACATAATTTTGCATCACCTCTCTTTCAATCCGATGTGCAGGCAACCTACTTTGATATATTGAGGAGTTGCATTTTTATGTTACTTAAACTGACAATTCGTACATATTACAACTCCCCTGAAAATGTATGCGGTTACCCCTCCCCTTAAAAGAAAAAAAATGTTAGACGCTACATCGAATCAGAAGAAAAGATGATGACAATCACAAAAATAAAATCTAATGCTAAATAAAATTAAAATTATGTAAGGAAACATTTTTTTTTAGTTACTTCCTGTGCTTAAAGTGCAATTTATCTTATCTCTTACTTCGTATGGGCATACTTTCAACCTTACTTATAAATATAAATATCGTAATCTATTAAGTGCAGTCAAGGATTTAACTTTTACAAAAGTTTCGAAAAATCTCATCATAGGTAATAAAATAATCTCAAAATAGCATCATAGGTATTAGATATGTATAAGCTGAGGTATCGATTTCACAAATCGACTTCAAAAGATTCTTTGACCTATCAAATCGTCGTCATCATAAGTATACAGCTGTCGTATAGCATCGTCGTAAGACGGTAAATATAAGGTTTCTATTCCATGACCCACAATATTACCTATTATTAAACATCTCAGGTATTTATATTTCCTGGACAGTCAAAATAAATCTCTCCTAGTCTTCATCTTCCTTTCAAGTTACTTCTTCACATAATACACATAAATAAACAAATGAACAAACGCGGCGCGTACTCTCCTAATAAATATTTAACATAACATGCTTGCGAGCATTTTTCATAACACTTATAGTCTTCATCAAACTTATTTCTTTCAATAAGTATTTCAATAACATTCAACTTTTCATAAAAATTCTAGGTCTTTCACTAACACCAGCGCGGTAGATAATGATCAAGAGTCTAGACAAATATATAGTTGAATGAGGAGGTACTAAATATGCGCAAAACATCGCGTCCAAATAAATAAATAACAATCATCTTCCTACGTCAGTATGTCTCAATCCAAAATAAATAATTGTATATTTTATACCTAGCACTTCTACAGCCGAAGGGTGATCAAGCCTTTGGTTTGCAGAGTCCTAATTTGTCAAAGCCGGTATAGTCTTATATCGTCAAAACTAGCACGAAACTAGACGAAAAACGTCTGTAAGGAAAAATTTCTCCTTATTTCATATTCATTTCCTTGTATTTGCAAATTGCATCTTGAGCAAAACCATTGTCTCGTATAACAATACAAAATGTTCGGGTACGCGTGTGTCGTTGACCACGCGATGACACCGTTATAATTCTCTGAATTATTATATTTCGATTTTAACACCGAATATTTACGAAAGAAGTAAGTACCTACCTACTTATTCATTTATTAATTATTATCTATTATTAGTTTAAACTATCCTACACACTATATAAAATCTTACAAATAAAGCACGAACGGAACTTATTAGTAGATAGTGGAGCAAGTATTATTTATTATTAAAAAAATTACCAATATTCTCCTAACCTATACGTACAAAATTAAATTATCTACCCAAAAAAAATTACAATTCCTACACATTCTACCTATTTGCCCATTACGAGAGATAAATTGCACTTACTTTAACTGTTAGCGACGCATTTTATCAATCAATTTCGTGACCGCCGTGTAGTCGCCGTCGTCGTCAGGACTGGTTTTGGTCATCTGGTCCGGAGGTCTGGAGCCTGCGCCTCTTCTTTACTGCATCTTAGTGGGCCGGGAAAACCCTGGACTCCTCGAACTGGGCCGGGAATACCCTGGACACCTCCTAGTTGTGGCCGGGATAACCCTGGACGCACGATGATGCTGGGCCGATCAATGAAGCTTGAGATTGTCTTCTGTTCATAAGCGATTCATTTTTGAACTTATTTCTTGATGTTAGTGTTTTTTGATTTTTAATACAGGACGTGGAATTATTTTCTTCTTTTTGTTCTAATTGAGTCTTGAATCTTGATATTCTTTAGAAATATGTGTAGTCTTCTTCTTGATCGGTGCCCAGCCGGTGCACGCGCTTAGATTAGGCATGCACCGACTGGCAAGGGTCGCCATGAGATATGTCGTGGCCGTATGGTAATAATTAAATGCGGCAACGGTGAATGATGTTTATTGAGAGCCGGCTTATGATCTACTCTCTGCTTATGGACTAACAATACTAATAAAGAAATCTTACATACTATTGTTTTAAACTTATTGCTTAACGACCTAACCTACATAATTTTGCATCACCTCTCTTTCAATCCGATGTGCAGGCAACCTACTTTGATATATTGAGGAGTTGCATTTTTATGTTACTTAAACTGACAATTCGTACATATTACAGTCTGTTAAAATAATAATTTCCAATCCAAGTTAAAAAAAAAACGAAGAAGGTAAACTGAGGGGCATTCCATAGGGACCACATTTTCTCTTCGAGTTTTTATATCCAACTCGACTGAGAATACCTGAATTTCTTTAGCTTGTATTACCTAGAACTTTATAAGTCTTAAAATAATATTCTTATAACGATACGACCTATGTATTAAGGTACTTTCACAAATGTTTATTCCGCTATAAACACCTATATGAAACGCGGCATACAATATGATACAATATGCTGTCACATTCTCACAAGCATTTGAAAAGCCTTTTTATCGTCTTCATTTCAGGCGTTAAAATAACTTTTTTATGTAACACGGTTTTTTCTAGGGTTGTTGGTGATATGAGATTCTGGATCTGGATACATCACTTCCCATATTATAAATGCAAAAGGGTGTTTATTTGTTGGTTTATTGGTTTGTTGGCTTATTCTTTAATCACGCCGCAATGGAGCAACGGATTGGCGTGATTTTTTGCATGGTGGAGAGTGACATTATAATATCCCGGGATATCAACAAATGATTAGTAATGAACAAATAATTAGTATTTTCATCTTTCAAAGTAAGATTATATAAACGAAGTGGGAAAACATATGAAAGGGCTTTGCCTGTAGATTCTAAAACAGATTTTTATTTATTTTTATACCTAATAGTTTTTGAGTTATCGTGCAAAATGTCGCAAAAATACGACTGTAGTACGGAACCCTCGGCACGCGAGTCTGACTCTCACTTGACTGGTTTTTTTTTCATTTCGGATTTCCGGTAGTTTTAGTTACGGTTAGTGAGCTCCCTAACATCCCTGGCTACAATCTCTTTCTAGTTGGTGGATATAATATGTTCGGCATACATATAGTATCATAAAAATAGAGCACCTTTTTAGTATAATGCGGGTAGGTACTAATATAAAGGAGCGCGCTTCCAAGTCGACGTTACAGACAGTTGAGCTTACAAATACCTGTTTAGAGAAAATACAGTGAAAAGTATATGTATTAGGTATTACTTAGGTTAGTTTTCGCTGCATTTTTGCTTGCAAGCACAAGTTAAGTATTTATAAACCTAATATTTCCAGTAAGGTTTAAATTGAAACATCAAAAGAAAATATTGTTAGCGCACTTGTAATTTGCCGCCTTCGAAATGGACGTCACGTGGTCTGTTGCGTTGACATCTTGAGTCGACTGTATAAATACGGGTAGTTGATAGTTTTTAAGGTAGTGTCGTTCCGACGCGAAACTCGATTGACTATTAAATTATTTTTGTGTTTAGGTGCTCGATCCGTCCAGTAGTTTGAGCTGTGCGTTGATAGATCAGACAGTCAGTCAGCTTTAATATATTTAGATAGATGACGTTACACAATAAGCCATTACCCAAGTCCGGGGGTTATTTATTATTTAAGTGAAAAGTATATGTAAGTCCCGCAAATTGCTAATGCATGTAGCCGCCATTTTAGTGACGTCAGCACTAGACTGAAGTTTCCAGCTGATATTTTTATTTCGGCTGACGTCAAAGTGACGTCATTTTGATGTTAAAGAGACATGGTTCCAGCGCAATAGCAATTTACGGGACTTGTTTAATGTTTTTTTTTTTAAAGAATATTAGCCATGTTAAATGACTAATATTCCCCTTTCCTCTCCAACTAAGCGTCAAGCTTGTGCTAGGAGTAGGTGCGACAATAGTGCAACGGGCGGGGTTTGAACCGTCGACCTTTCGGTTTTCAGTCCACTCCTTTACCGATTGAGCTATTGAGGCTATTTTGATTGAGTGGTTGCAATAGCAATTGTGCCCTGATCAAGTTAATATTGCAGTTAGGTTAAAGGCAAAACTCTCGATAAGCCTATTCGCGTCGTGATTAATAACCTGGTGTGTTTACAATATTAGATTTGTAATTTAAAATCATAACCCTTCCTTGGCTTTGCCGTAGTCGGGTAAAACTAGACGTACGACTTTTAAAGTGCAGAAATTTGTATACTTTAGATTGAAGATGAAGATAATCTACAACGATTTGCAAATATTTAGCAAACCAAGAATCGTGCCTAATTGTCGAAAGTTAAACAAAATTAAATAGACCGAAACCCGATACAAGTTTGAACTCAGTTCCAGTTGAGAGTGATTAATTATTAATTTCGCCGCCTTGAAACAAACGGCCGGGAAACTGTAACGAGTTGAGAAGCTATTTGTCTTCAATTCGAATTAATTTTAATTTAATTTGGGAATCGCCTGGAGCCAATTAGAGCGTGCGCACTCGATACTTTTATCATCGGCAATCATCGACTTAACAAACGCCTACCAGAATATTGCTATAAAGTACAACTCGATTTTATTAGTCCTATTTACTTATATATTACTTTAATTATCGATTAAACTTAAAAGCACGTCAAATCATTGTGACGTCACATACCAGTATTTCATAGAAGCTCGCATACTAATCGCATGTTTTGACCTCTGATAAAAAGATACTGATTTGACTAGTTGTCAAACACCGGATTCCGTGCGAACTCTTTTTTTTCGGGAGAAAAAGTAAATAGTGCCACTCTTTTTAGTCTATAACAATATTTAGTTAGTACCTACTTTATGAACATGCAAAAAATCACGTGAATCCGTTGATCTGTTGCTGTATGATTGATGAGAAAAATGGTATACCATTCGTGTGTTACAGCCTTTAGAATTTAGGAATAAATTTCTTTTAAAGCACACTTAGGACCCTTAATAATATGTGCCTGTCTGTGGGTTTTCAAAATTAATCGTGATTCATTTGATTAAATTATTTTGATTACTATTGTCTGAGGCTTCAATTTCCTGTGGTTAAAACTGCAAACGTACCTACGTATTTTATTGAACCAGTGGTAAATTATTGGCATTATTCCCTTAGGGCATGATTTGTACAGTAAAATATAGATTTAAAGGCTAGCTTTTTAGCATTTCCAACAAATATTGGAATAAGTAGATACGAGAATGAAAGATATTCTCAGAAAATCTTTATAAGTCCGCGACAGTTCAAGATGGTAATCGGGGTATGAGGCGGGGGAGATGGATGCTCCGCACACCCGCACGTCACCTGCGCTCGCCCGCACCGGGCAAGCGCGGGGGGTGTGCGGGACGTTCCTTCTCCGATTGGCATGTCGACCTGTCGCGTACTATACGTGAGCAAATCTGAAATGATGCTCTAGAGAGAAAACCAACCGATATTGCTTACGGAATCACGAAGTGGAAGTATGCAATAAAGCGACATAGCTTGGAGAATCGATAAACCTTGGGGGTCCTCAGACGCTGGAATGGCAAACCTCCTTCAGGCAATGCAGCGTTAGTAAGCCCCTCCGCTAATAAATAGGGTGTTGGTGGCAATTTTGATATAAGTAGGCAATATGATTAGTTCGGTTCGGCGATAACATTTAAACTGTGGTTTTGAAGAGAACGATGGAAGCAAAGTGACAAGGTATCGCTGATTTTTTGAGAAATTTTAAAAAGTAAAAGCTTTGTAATAGTATTAAGTTTTTATATTATTAATTTAGGTAGAGGTATACTAAGAACCCATCAAGAGCAAGTCGGAAGATCATTTGCATGGCGGCCATTTTGAAATTCAGTTGTTAAAGTGGAAATAGTGGTAACTCTGTTAAAAATTTAACTATCTACCTATAACGATTCATGAGATACAGCCCGCTGACGAACGGACAACAGAGACTTAGGCACGGGGTCCCGTTGGCACCCTTCCGGTAAGGAACTCTTAAAATCATTTGTCAAAATTCAATAAGCTTGAAATTACGATACTTTATACAAAACCAAACACAACAATAATCTAAATATATAAAAGGAAAGGACTGACTGACTGATCCATTAACGCATAGCTCAAACTACTGGACGGATCGGGCTGAAATTTAGCATGCTATTATGACGTCCGCTAAGAAAGTATTTTTGAAAATTCACCCCCTCAGAGGTTACGCGGACGAAGTCGCGAGCATAAGCTAGTTATTATTAATGCAGGAATAGAATTCAGGCTTAGAGATTTCTATCGAAATCTTCTCGAGGAGCATTAGTGAAAAAAGTGCCAGACGCTAGCAAATTATTTAGGTATAGATAGTTCAATCCATGATGACGCGCCCCACTCTTTGTCCTAATTGGTTACAAAGCAAAATGTGCTATGTGCTGTTAGAAACTGAGTTCTATCGTAAATCGTAACGCACCGATAAATTAGGTAAAGATCACTCCCCGCACCCGTGTTTTCCTCGCACGAAAAATAGTGGGGCGCGTTTTCGTGGTTTGAACTATCTATAGGTAGGTACAACCAGTAGCGTGCAGGTCATAGAGGCATAAATGCACTGCTTACCCCAGTTGTAAGCTATTTATCATTATGACCATATTTTTCATTATGACCATCCAGTAAACAGGTTCCTATCTAACTAATGCCTACCCTGGCTTCAAACCCTGTGCACGCCACTGGGTACAACGCAACGACAATAGTAGGTACGTCAGAATTTCATTTTAGTAATTTTTCTAATCAAGGCTGCACTAATATAAACTTCTGGCACCCGAACTAATAATTTAATTACTGGCATCAACTCCCTACACCTTCCCATTCTCAAGCCAGTCCCTGGAGTCTCTACACAAAAGTGGTTTGTGGAGAACCTAGCAACAAATCAGCAGTGGATAACTTATCGGTTGAGGCGACAACGAAATTAAGGGCGGAAACATACTTATAAAATGAGACGTGACCAGTGAATCATGTATTGTTAATGTGAATGTAATCATGTAATATTAAGTGCAATTAACCATCCATACTATCGATATTCATATTTATAAACTAGCTAATGCCCGCGACTTCGTCCGCGTGGGCTACACAAATTTCAAACCCCAATTTCACCACTGTACGGGTTGAATTTTCAAAAATCTTTTCTTAGCGGATGCCTACATCATAATAGCTATCTATCTGCATGCCAAATTTCAGCCCGATCCGTTTGAGCTGTGCGTTGATAGATCAGTCAGTCAGTCAGTCAATCAGTCACCTTTTCCTTTTATATATTTAGATACCAAAGTGCGTCTAACTGTCTGTCTGTATGTCTGCTAGCCTTTCACGGTCCATCTATTCAACCGATTTTGATGAATATATTGATATAGAATAGTAGGTAGCTCAAATCGCTGGGAGAATCTTATAGTACGAGCAATCCCAATAAAATATGGGTTCCTGGTGAACATTGGTCCCATACCCCATAGATCCGAGGTGCGTCATAGTTTTGTCGCATATTTGATTCGAGGCGTACGGGTAGCTTGCTGCAAATGTGTTTCCACCCTTATTTAAGTAGCCATCATTTCTGTAGACAAGTTGTCTGAACTTTGTCCAACTCAATCCAGTTTGCTTGCGGCGCTACCTGATAGAAACTACTGCAAAGTTGGATTAGGTATGAACACCCAGTGATGTACAGTACCTATGGACTTAATTAGCAGTGCTATAGGCATAAAAGCACTGCTTACCTTCTTATTTAAAAAGAAATACATAAGTATGTAACATGTCCACAGTATATAGGGCCTCAATAGCTCAACCGGTAAAGGAGTGGACTGAAAACCGAAAGGTCGACGGTCCAAACCCCGCCCGTTGCGCTATTGTCGTACCTACACCTAGCACAAGCCTGACGCTTAGTTGGAGAGGAAAGGGGGAATATTAGTCATTTAACATGGCTAATAAAATTCTTTAAAAAAAAAAAAACATTAAGTATAAGTCCCGTAAATTGCTATTGCGCTGGAACCATGTCTCATTAACATCAAAATGACGTCACTTTGACGTCAGCCGAAATAAAAATATCAGCTCGAAACTTCAGTCTAGTGCTGACGTCACTAAAATGGCGGCCACATGCATTAGCAATTTGCGGGACTTATATATACTTTTCACTTAAATAATAAATAACCCGCGGACTCGGGTGATGGCTTATTGTGTAACGTCATCTATCTAAATATATTAAAGCTGACTGACTGTCTGATCTATCAACGCACAGCTCAAACTACTGGACGGATCGAGCAGAAATCTAGCATGGAGATAACTGTTATGACGTAGATATCCGCTAGAAAAGAATTTTGGAAGATTCAACCTCAGGGGGTAAAATAAAGGTTAGAAATTCGTGTAGTCCACGCGGACGAAGTTTCGTTACAAAATCGCAGGCAGGAGCTAGTTTTTAAACAATACCCTTATTATCAATACCTACCCTTATTATAAATGCGAAAGTGTGTTTGTTTGTTGACTTGTTAATCTTAACTTATTCATTCTGTACGTTACTAATCGTACACACGTGCGTGCGCGTTTCACGTCTCGCCGACTACACGCTTGTCGCTTAACGTGCCTACCTATACTTGTCGCTTAACGTACCTACCTATACTTCAGATTTTAATTATCTCTACTAGGAATCAAATCCGGATCCTCTTAATTTATTGACACGATCCCTACAACTCACAGTACGGCGCGGCGGGGTGATTACGTATCTCGCGACAGACTTGCGACAGGCGTAAATCTCGCGATCATTGCTGTCAAACGTCCGGCTAGAGAGAGACAGCAATAGCCACAAAGCAAAATAAGAAGAAGCAGAGAGAGCAAATGAACTGTCGCATTGCTCACTGCTGTCGCGTTGCTGTCGCTACTGCAACGTTTCACGAAATCACCCCGTGGGTAAATACATACGTAGTTTGTGGAATCCAAATAAACCCATGCGGGGCCGAGTCGTTAAATCAATAGACCCACGTCCATCCCAGTGTCCCGAAGGCAATGTCCCGGGAGAAATAGCGTGACGTTACCACGGACCCCTAATTCGATTTCGTCCAGTAATTCCCGGGATTGTGGTTGGCAATGCTTATCTAATAAAATAACTGCCCATTAACGTCCCACTAGCACTATTAATCTTCTTTAAGCCGTTTTTAGGGTTCCGTACCCGAAGGGGGCCAACATCATCATCAACCGATAGACGTCCACTGCTGGACATAGGTCTTCTGTAGGGACTTCCACACGCCAGGGTGTTGCGCTGCCTGACTCCAGCGGCTCCCTGCGACTCGTCTGATGTCGTCCGTCCACCTAGTGGGGGGTCTTCCAACGCTGCGTCTTCCGAGGCCGCCATTCCAGCACCTTGAGACCCCAACGTCTATAGGTTTTACGAATTAAGTGCCCTGCCCACTGCCACTTCAGCTTCGCAACCCGTAGGTGTCGATTACTCAAGTTCTCCTACGATCTCCTCATTTCTGAACACGTAGAGAAACTCCAAGCATAGCTCTCTCCATCGCCCGCTGAGTGACTCTGAGCTTTCTTATGAGTGGGATTGTAAGTGTCAAAAGTACGATTTTAGTAAACTGTAGAACAAAATTTACAAGTGCGTTCTCAAAATGTATGAATTGTTGCGGACGAAAATAATTTACACTGGGTAGGACCTATACAACCTATACAACCTATACCAATTACAATAGGTAGTCAAAACAATAGTTACTTAGCATGCATTGTCTAAACTACAGATTATTTCTTTGTTCTGCGCTCTAAATGATAATAGGTATAATATTTTAGTTAATTTCTATAATTTTGCACTGCTATTTGTGGAATTGAACTTATTTTAATGAATATGCAATGTTAACAAATGCAGTCATACGATAATATCTGTTTTAATTTGTGGCCTCATTATATTATACCAGTACAACTAACTTTAGTTATATTTCGAAGCGTATTTAAATCTAAAATAGAAATACCTTCTACTTTTGTTATACCCATCATTATATTATAAATGTGAAAGTTTGTTTGTTGGTTCATTGGTTTGTTGATCAAGGAGAATGAGGAGGCAAATCGCTCCGTACGTATCTGTGGAATTTCGACTACTTATGTACGGTTGCAGACCTTGCAGGCGATGCCTTGCGGTACGATAGTAGAAAGGTGAAAGAGAAACCAGGTTGAAAAGTTCTTCGGCACACTCTCCGAAATATATTCTGTAGAATACTGATAAACAGGCAATTTTGCACCAATGTTCCAAGCTTTGGAGTTTAGAATTGACCAGCGCTTCGTCACCAATGAGCTGATTGAAGCCGCGCGAGCGGGAGCGCGCACGATAGACGCCAGCCGTCCCGTTCGCTCACAGCCGCTTGCTTGGGGTGACCATGTTTTTCGAGGACAACGACTCAACACAACAAGCTTATAAAGTTATAACTTCGTAAATTTTCATTAAATATTTTTTAAATTCTGTACATATTATATTCTTTATGTAAAAATATTCGACACATGTTTCGGTTTTTGCATCAACTAAAACTAACGTTGTATAAAGCACTTAAATAAAAATTAGTTTCATCACTCTCTACAAACTTTACGGTCTTTAAATTTTCCCATCTACTAAATTACACATCCGTGAACTAATTTGTTTGCAGCAACTGTTTGCTTTTCCTAAAAATACAAGTTTGTTTCAAACAAACTCGGCTGCTGTCCTGTATTCCGTTAAATGAAATACATTTCGTCTTTTAGTTGGACGTTTGGTTTGAATAAAAAACAAATATGTACTCGCAACATTTATTTTATAGTACCTAATTGAAAAACAAATAGAAAGATTTTTTATAAAATAAACTTTTACAAAATGCTTTGGAATTGTTAAGTGAATTGTCGATGTTACCTAATTTATCATCAATTTTGTTTGTTAATTGACATTTTGAAAATTCTACTAAGTACGTAGACCAAGGGGTTTACATAGGGGGTGAAAGTGTATATGCAAGTCCGCAATTTTTCAAGTTATTTTCATGAAAATTGGTATTTGGGTTTTTGGTCACATATGAAGAAATATGTGTTTCAGGATTTTTGGAAATTCAACCCCCACCTCGATTTTCTATATTCCACCCGAGCGAAGCCGGGGCGGATCAGCTAGTTTTAATATAAATGCGGGTAAATGACTCTATTTTTTTTTGGTACAAAATTCTCCGTGGGTACAAAGAACTCAAAAAAGAAAGTTCTTTTCACTAACTGCCTATCACGTTTTAAGTATGTCGTTTGAATTCGCACGCGGTCGAGTAGGTACTTTCGGTTTCTACAAGTGTTCTTCGCCTTAACAACTCCGCAGCCAACCGGTCGTTACGTTAGTGCTGGCTTAAGAGCTGGAAACCTCAAGGGATATTATGAAAACGAAAATTCCCTTGGTAGGAACAGAAACAATTTTACCGCTCGTTATTCCACACCAATATTAACACGCGAAATGTCTGTCTGTCTATCTGTTACCTTCTCCCTGCCCATCCGCTACAATGATTTTCACGTAGGTACAGCGATAGCTTTCATCCCGGAGTCGGATAAAGGACTTTCGTAATTTCAAAATAAACCTAAATCCACGCAAAGTCGCGGCCATCATATAGTTTGGTATATTTTTAAGGTTCCGTACGTCAAAAGGAAAAAAGGAACCCTTATAGGATCACTTTGTTGTCTGTACGTCTGTCTGTTTTAAATCCTACAGAAACTTTGTTACTTCATGAAAAAAGTAGCCTTAATCACTCCTTTCAGATAGTGCTCAAACATATAGACAGGCAAAAATTTCAAAAATGTGTGTTTGCATTTTTTAATATGCACATCTTTTTAGTATTCCGGTCCCGAAGGGTGCCAACCGCACCCTATTACTAAGCCTCCACTGCCGTCTGTCGTGTCTTTCAAGAAAAGAGAATCATGAAATTTGGTAGGTAGGTAGGTCCTCTAGCACAATTAAAGGAATAAATCCGAAAACCGTCAATACAAGGTTTCATCACCAGAAAAATGGTTTAATGAACAAATAATTAATATTTACAAAGAAAGATTAATATACCAAATTGGGTATTAATATGAAAGTAGCTTTACCTGGACATTCTGAAACAGATTTTTATTTATTTTCATGCATAGTAGTTTTTGATTTATCGTGCAAAATGTCGAAAAAATATGACTGTAGTGTAGTACGGAATCCTCGGTGCGCGAGTCTGACTTACATTTGGCCGGGGTTTTTGTAGGTATGTAAGTATTTAGATGAGATGCACCTGAAACTAAAAGGCAAAGTTTTTGACACTATGATTTTCTTTGATAATAATAATTTGTCAAATAAAGTTATGGACATGAAAATTAATAGCTGTCATAGTTTCATGATACCTTTGAAAGTTGCGAAGCTTATCAATTCAGTCCAGCCACGAGAACTTGCAAACCCAGTAAACCTCAGTTACTTTGTGAATAATTAATTCTAATTCTAGTAAAAGTGACCTGAGGGTCAGGAGCGAACTTTGAAACAGGTGGTGATACTTTAAGAAAGAAAAGAAAAGAAAAGTGATGTGATGATGCAGTCTAAGATGGAAGCGGGCTAATCTGGTCTTCCAGGTTACCCCACCTCTTGGTATGCCAGTTTTTATTAAACCCATACCCCTTTGGTTTCTACATGGCATCGTACCGGAACGCTACATCTTTGCCGGTAGGGTGGTAACTAGCCACGATCAAAGCTCCTCCTCTCCAAATATCTGATCCTCTGGTCCAAATGAATCCTAAATTGACCCAGCAAGGAATCGAATCCGGGACATTCCACGCAACCCACTACCTTACCAGGGAGATTTCCAGTAGCGTTCCATTTCGAGTGGGTAATTAGAAAGCGTCTGTTTCGTGTTTGAATCAGGAAGCAATCCGCAAACTCGCATCGGCGGCTGTCTGTTGGTTTTACACTGATTGATGTGTTCCGGATGTGTTCCAGGGAGATGAGACACGGTAATTATAGCTGTGCCTATTCGATAATAGATGTTCCAGTAACATAGTCGTCTGGAGAATTTGAAATACTTTACTTGCTATTTATACTAAATAAGAAAAATCCTGACTCATTGACCACAAATTCAATTCGAATTCTTTCCTTTACTTGTGCTCGTGCTTGTCCTATAAGACATTAAATTAGTACCTGCCAAACATGATGCCAGGAGGGCGATTTCGTAAAACATGCATCAATCATTATTACAATCTCAATTATTGTGATTGGCTGAATTTGTGCTATTCTTGTTGCAACAATGCATTGTAGCCAATAGTGAGCGAGCGTCAACCAATCAGAGGTAATTCTGTAGCTATCATTCTATCGTAATCGCGCAGCAGGAAGGTTTTGATTCCCCCGAATCGACAGATACGACAGACAGACAGGCAGACAGATAGACAACGAAGTTATCCTATAATGGTTCCTTTTTCCTTCTGAGGTACGAAACCCTAAAAATACGGCGATTTCAAATCAGTTTCTCTTCGTCCTGATTAAACTTTGAAAAACGGCGGTACCTACGATGCTACGCTGCTTGAATGCTAATTTGATAAAAAGGTTCACTGACGTCCTCTTACTTTGATGAAGCAAACGGAGCTCAAGTAAAGACAAACGACTAGGACCTAGACCATTCTTTATAAGGACTGTGAGCAAAGAGGACCTAATTATTTTTAAAGATTGCTCTCCTTAAAGGTGACCTGCATACGGGATCCAAGAAAAAAGCTAAAATTCACCGAACACAACACACACCGAATATGGAATACCTTTTTGATTTGGTAGAGTCACTCTTTCCAGAATGATTTAAAGAATATGGCGAGAGCTTTTGGAAAAAGAAAAACACTTTATTTAGAGAGTATATTTTTACTTATAATATGTAAAGGTAAAAATTTTTACTTATAATGTATTATGTACATTAATTTATTTAATTAGTTTAAAGGTTGATTGTTCACGAGTGATCAAATAAAAAAAGTTTTCTTTCTTTTCTTTCCTTCCCCATACCAAAGGCTTCGCTCAAAAATGTATCCGAATTTATAAGTTCAATACTTCACCAAATATTGGCTCGAAGCTTTTGCAGCCCAGCGAACATATTTTTCAGTGAAATTTAAAGTCAACTGATGCAATATTCATAGCGCGCCGCCATTGCGAACAAAGTTCGTGACCATCCCAGATCCGAGTCCAAATTAAATTACAAGCAAACATTAAACCGTCCAAATGAAATCGCATTACACTGTTTCCTAGTGCAGATTACGTTTTGAAGTCGTCGGCGACAGTTAAATTAAAAATAATTGTATTAAGGGACTAAAGAGATAAGATGCTTTTATTCTATTAAGTATTGTGCATTCAAAATAAACTGGCGTGTTTCCACTTGAGACCGTCATTAGCAATAACAATAGGATTAAGTCGTGGCGGATGAATTCAAAAGTATTAACACTGGTTGGTATGCAACCAAATATATACAGTTGAACCGGCTCCTTTAAAAATGAATGGGCTCTATGAGTGTTTATTACCCCTATTGTTTACGTGGCATGTCAAATGCTATTGCTAATGCCAGTCTCAAGGGGAAACACGCCAGTTTATTTTGAATGCACTATACCAGTTGGTTCTCATGATTTCGTCCGCGTGGTATAGGTTTTTTAAAATCCCGCGGGAATTCTTCTTAGGTAAAAAGTAGCCTATATGTTAATATCTTCATTCCTTTTTTTTATTCGTTATGTTACATATGCCTTTCAGCCAAATCGGTAGAGTCCATTGAGCTTTCGACGTCAATGTGGCATTGACCCGCCCCGGCTTCGCACGGATAGCTTATTTGCGTAGGGATCTTTAATTAATTTTTAAATAAAAATGCCTATGTCACTCTGGAATAATGTAGCTTTCTTCTGGTGAAGGAATTTTCAAAATCGGTTCAGTAGTTCCAGAGATTACCCCCTATATACAAACTTACAAACTTTACCTCTTTATCATAATCTAATTACCTTTACTAATAAGTAAAGATAATTAGCTTATGCCCGCTTTACTTCTACTTGATTAAATAGTTCACGAACATAGAATGTTTTTTGATTTAAGTTAAAAATACAAGTAGGAATTGTTGCTAAAATAACTTAATTAACATTGTTATTAGCGCTACAAACAAGAAAATGTATGTTGATGTTTCAGTAAAGTTAATATTTCTTACAAATTTTGATAACAAGTCCAAAGTTTTTGCAGTAGGTAGGTACAAAAACTTCAGATGTTTCTACGGCACTCTACGCTTGCGAAACATTTAGTTCAAACTTGTGTACTTTTCAGTTTTACTTGTGTACGGGAAACGAACAAAACTTTACACTTAAATATACATAGCTACTGAATATTTATATATCTACATACAAGTAGATTTCCGGGACTTTATTGGCATAGACTTTGGTTAAAATTTCTCAAAATTCATTCTTAGCGCGAGTCTACATAATCAGAGAACGGTCTATAAAATTGTGCAAAATCTCAAGATTTTAGACCCTGCAGTTTAAGCCGTATGTTGATATTTAAAATCAGTCATTGTCGAAGAGCCCATGAAAGTCACACCTACGTCGTAGTTGAGTGCATGATGAGGCAAAATCTCCACAGGGCAGGGTAATTGTTAGTAACATTCTGGGTAACAGGCTACTCAAAACAGTTGCCTTCCTGATGCAATGGTTCGTGCAATATCGGGAAGGCGTGAGCGGAGATATCAAATAGTGGAAAAGGTTTTTAGCTCGTAGGTCATTGTGCAGCACCTGCAGTGGAGTTATTGCACATGCCAGACGGTATCTATGAGGATTTTCCTCCTCCAAATAAAATTAAAAAAGAGGGTAGTAATATGCTCTCTGAGACACGGAAAGTTTTACGGGAAGACGGCAGAGTTCTATTATTCGCTAAATAGGTAACCGTTCTTATGTAGTTTTCTACAAAGACTTTAACTTATGATCTCTGTAAGCATGACTAATGGTTAGCTAAGTAAGGTAGACTAGCTAAAGCAGTAAATGTGAGGAAGGAAAAGTTAAACTTAACTGAATATAATGCAGTTATCTCTCCCGGAGTGATTAAATAAAGCAGATATTTATCTCCTAGCACTGAGTTTAATCTCGTTGGAGTAAAGTGAGAAATGACTCTTGCGTTCTGAGTACGTAGCTGATTTGATGATACACATTAAGTTACAGACTAGAGATGTAGGCCTCATACACCAAGAGTCTTAAAGTTGTAGTCAACGTTAGATGTCCATCACTGGACCAGCAGGATGATCCGCTAATTCAGTGTCTAACGCTGAATAATAGTCACTGAGCTGTTTTGCTTTTGCAAGCTCCCTGCGACTCGTTTCTTGTCTATCTACCTATCTACCTAGTACCTAGGAGGCCTGGTAACGTTGCCCCTTCCGGTGTGAGATCGCACCTTCTATTCCGGCACCATGTCACTCATTATGTTCTTAACACATTCACATTTATCTATAGAATAGGTCCGGGCGAAGCCGGAGCGGGTCAACTAATAATAATGGGAATACAACGTTAGTTTAAGTATATGCAAAATCTGAAAGTAGTTTATTCAGAATCAGTAAAATAATTGATTGCAATCATTGGCAATCAATTTACTGAGTTGAATGTGGTATACACCAGCTGATTCAAGCCGCGCAAGCGAGAGCGCGCACGATCGACGCCAGCCGTCCCGTCGTGTTGGCTCAGTGACTTGCTTGGGGTGACCATGTTTTTGCGGGACAACGACTCAACACAACAAGCTTATAACTTCGTAAGTTTTTATTAAATATTTTTGAAATTTTGTATATTTATTCTTTATGTAAAAATATTCGACACGTGTTTCGGTTTTTGCGTATTCTAGAACTAACGTTGTATAATAAATTCGATAATGCTAATATTTTATTAAGTCTGCTCTCGGTTGCCTGAAAGTATGTCTTTTTATGCCGTACAAAATTAATAAATTTTACTTCGTCTCTAAGCACTAACTAAACGCGCAGAGGACAATGCTAGGACGGTCTAGACTCCAGGACAACGGCCAGTTGGAATTTTTCGTACATTTTTGTTACCTAGTTTTTATGTTAGCCTCAGAATACCGCTGCAGGAATTTGGCCGGACTATAGTCGCAGTCGTTAAATCAGAGAACCTTGTTCACCTTGTTCCGGACTCCGTGTTTCTTATGCTTTATCTACACTAATATTATAAAGAGGAAATATTTGTATTTTTGTATGTTTGTAACGAATAAACTCAAAAACTACTGAACCGATTTCAAAAATTATTTCACCATTAAAAAGCTACATTATTCCAAAGTAACATAAGCCATATTTTTTTAATTAGGGATCCATATGAAAATTGTAACAAGCTACCCGTGCGAAACCAGGGCGGGTCGCTAGTTATTCATATCACAACAAACAACTGGCAGATAAAACTAATAGGTAGGTATTTTACGAGGGATAAGAGGCGGTAGCCTAATGATAGACGTCGGCCTCCTATGTGCTCTTATTACGCACTTCTAACTTTTCCTTGATTTGACGGGGAAGGAAAACATCGTGAGGAAACCTGCATGCCTGAGAGTTTTCTATAATGTTCTCAAAGGTGTATGAAGTCTGCTAATGTTCTCATTCTGAGAGGAGACCCGTTGTCAGTAGTGAGCCGGGCGATGAGTTGCTAATGATGATGATGAAAATTTCAATGTAGATTGATCGATTATGTAGATAATATATTTAGATACTCACCTCTACATACCTGTAAACAGAATTCCTCGCGATGTTTTCTTTGACACATAAACACGGGAAGAATTCAAATTCAATCACCGTTGCATACCCAAAATTCATATCCGCTAATCTGGGTAGAAAACTGCGCGCTCAAATCCCCAATTACCATCCGGACTCTCAAACCCATAATAAAATTCCAACATTGGATATGGCGAGCGGTCCAAATGGACAGAATCCCAGTAATTAGCTAACGGAAAAGCCTCTTCCAAATTATGTTAACTGGCAAACATACGGCCGATTTGCGTGGCCAATCATACTAACCCGTTTACCCCTGGATTAACCTCCATACGAAACGTTTACGCCCATCCTAAATGTGCTGAATAATGGCCAGAGTCCAAACCTTATCTGGCCTCCCAGTGATGTCATACTAAAAATTTATGAAGTAACATTTTGCTCGACCTATAGAGATAGCATCTAACGGAAGAGGATTTGTGTCGTAAGGATTTTTAGGGTTCCGTACCCGAAAGGGCCATTGAAAGCCTATTACTAAACCTACATTCGTGTGTCTGTCCGTCTGTCAGCTGGCTGTGTTTCATGAACCGTAATAGGTAGAGAGTTGAAATTTTCACATCAATATCTAAAAATTTAATTCTGTAGGTACCTACTCTTAATTAATTTATTATTTTTAAAACTACAGAAGATAACACGATTTGATTTGTCATTGCTAGGTATTTTCCATACGTTCTATTATTATAAGTAAAGTTAGTAGATGAATAAATATTTTTCATTTTTATTTATTTACATTTTTTACATTAAAATATATGAATTTCATAATTCGAAAACAGATATTAATTAAACTTTATACAAAAACAATAAAATTGTCCTAATTCAGTTATTTAAGATGATGGAATGTGGAAATCCCTGAGTCCAGCAGTTTTTCGTCCACGTAAATATTATGTAGGTCTACTATCTAGGTACTTACTTACTAAGTAATTTACTAATTTCTTAAGTATATTTGAGTAAAGCGTATTTCGATTCGATTTGAGTTCATTAACGCTTACATTTAAATTTAAACAGAACGTTTGCAAAATTCAGCATCAAAAAGTTGCGTGTTTTGCAGAAAATGTTCCCAAGTCAATTAACTGGTAATTTTTCGTGAACCCAGTTACGCTTTCCCTCGTTGAACTCAGCGGCCGTGTGGTCCGTGCCCTCGAGAATCCATTTCGTTGTCAAAAGACCTTCGACGCCGACTGGCCCTGAATATAAACAAGTTTTAAAATGTGAAAAATCAGCCGAGACCTGAAATTAAATTGGAGTTTACGCCTATAACGCTAAAAGCACTTAGTGGTGAAAATACGCACTGCATAAAATTATGATTTTTACTATCGACGACCTTCTTGATGAAGTAGGATGGGAGGTCTCGAGGTTTTTTTTAAATTGTACATTATTAGCGCTTGGTTGCAGGCAGACCTGCTGGCAAATAATAATGCAGCCTAAGAAAGAGCGTGCTTACCTAGACTTGAAGGTACATAATTATTCAAAATGGAGGAGAAAACTGATGCTGGAAGGGCGCTCCCTATCCTAGCGGTCAGAATTTAGAAACGAGTGGGCGAATCAATTCGTACGTGTCCGTGGAATTTGAACTATGTACTTATGGGTTCTGAAGTGGCAATGGGCAGGCCACGTCTGCCGCAGAACCGACGGCCGATGGGGCAGACGTGTTCTGGAGTGGAGACCGCGTACCGGTAAACGCAGTGTGGGACGACCTCCAGCCCGCTGGACCGATGACCTGAAGAAGGTGGTGGAGAGCGGGTGGATGAGGAAGGCTGAGGACCGTGTTTGGTGGCGTGCTCTTGGAAAGGCCTATGTCCAGCAGTGGACGCAAACAGGCTGATGGATTGGATTGGACTTATGGGTTCAGACTTTGATGATGTCTTGCGGTTTGATTAATTTTGGTTAAATCTAAATTGTTTCAAATCTGGATAGATGGACTGGTTGGATACCGATCAGGCCTTAATAAAACTGCCATACTTACCACTTCCATGTTAGCCCACTTTCATTTTAGACTGCATTATTGTCTTTTACCATGGAAGTTACATTCTGGCCAATTAAAACTATTTCAATTTCTATAACCTACGTATATTCATCGGAATCATTGTGCGTAGAATCCCACTACGAAGGATTTACAGAAATTTCACCCAAAAGAAGCCAAGGCGGTTGTGGATCGGCTAATTAACCTAATAAGTTATTAATTATTACAAACCTCTTGCGTGTATCCTAGCAGTGGAAATGCCGACTTCAGCTCCGAGACCGAAACGGTAACCGTCAGCGAAGCGAGATGACACGTTATGAAATACGCACGCACTGTCGACTGCGTGCAAGAACTGCTTTGCTGTGGTGTCTACAACATGAAAATATACGAGGTTTATTTACACCAAAGATATAAGAAGAAGAAATAAGAAACTTCCTCTTTCTAAACGAAACGATCGTGGATTCTGGTTTTACTTAGATACCTGGGATTTAGTTTACAAAATCGGTCAAGTGCGAGTCAGACACACACACGATGGACTCCGCACTATCATGTAAGAAATAACACTTCATAATTTTTATTAAATTTTTACGACGGCTACTTTGAAATTTTTATTATTTTCTGTTATGTCAGCAATAGAAACACACTTTCTGTGAAAATTTCAACTCTGTACCTATTACAATTCACGTTGGCACGCTTCGGGTACGGAAACCTAAAAATTAACTTCTACCTACCAATGTATCGTAAAATACTGTATCCTTACCGTTTTCCGTTACAATGACATCAGTATGCGAGCTTCCAAACTTATGAATATGTTCTATCGCAGTGTCCATATCGCTTACAACTTCTACACAACATTCCAACGATCCGTATTCATGTTTCATAGTTTTAGCTGGCGGTGGACCGAAGGTCAAATGACTAGCAAGCTTTGGACCAGCGTGAATCTTGACACCTTCATTTTTAAGCATATTACAAATCTCGTTAAATAGATTGCTGTTTATATGATCTTCGTGAATCAGTAATGTTTCCATAGCATTGCAAGCAGCTGGATAGTCACATTTAGAATCTCTAATTATTTTCAATGCTTTAACCGGATCTGCGTCCTTGTCCACATAAACGTGACAAATACCTTCAGCATGTCCCAATACTGGGATATGCTGTGATTTCTTTTGTATACTTCTGACTAAGTCTGATGATCCTCGAGGGATAATCAAATCGATATGCTTTTCCATCGCAAGCAAATCACTTATTTCTTCCCTTGTCGAAACTAAGGATATGGCATCTTGTGCTCCAACTGGAGTAAGCGATTCCTTTACAAGTTCCATTAACGCTTTGTTTGAAAAGGCTGCCTCCTTCCCACCCTTTAATAGAAGACCGTTAGCTGAAGCCATAGCTAAAGCGGCTACTTGTGGTAACGAATCTGGCCTCGATTCAAATATTACGAGCAAGACTCCAATTGGAACTGTAATTTGTCTGAGCATCAAGTTTTCTGCGAGTTTCGTTCTTCGTAATACCCGGCCTACGTTTTCATAACTCGAATCAGCAATTTGTTTCAGTCCAATAGACAAAGTTTTTAACTTCCCCTCACTAAGGGACAGTCTATTTAACAGTGGTTTTTCTAGACCAGTCTTTGTTGCTTCTTCCAAATCTTTTGCATTTGCTTCCAAGATTTGATCTTTTCTGTCCAATAACAAATCAGCCAGTGAGTGAATCGCTGATGCTCTTTCACTGGGAGTTAGTTTTTGTAAAACCCTACTGCCTGAGCGAGCTGGAACAAAATTTAAGATTTTTTTATCGTGTAATAAGGTCAAAAAGTTTGTAGTGCAATGGAAGCATTTACAGAATGTGCGATTCCAAATTATTATAATAATTAATATTAATCTAGCTCTTGTTTAAGATTATCCACGTGAAAATTGAAGGCATATTGATCAAACTAAAGGCATATTGTTAGCCTGAAGATCGGGTTTTTATTTAAATAACCCGACAAACATTGAACAATTTTATAATAATGGAAGAATTTGCAAATTATAGCAGTAAGACCGCCTATATTTAGATTTTTCTCCATAGTAAAGTAATCATATAATATTTTTACCATTCTCTGCTATAACATCTACAGAAGCTGTAGAGGTGGTTGGGCAATCAGTGAAGAATGTGCCAACTTTTCGTCCGCTGATAATAGTTTTGATGGCTTTCTCTTGCATGCCGTTACATATGACGACACTGACTCCTCGAGCCATGGCCCATGTTGCAGCATTAACCTTGGAGTCCATACCGCCTGTTCCAACCTGTAATACAACAAGTTCAACAAAAAATATTGGTATTTTCACACTAATCAAATTAATTATATGGGCCTTATATTGAGATTTTTGTAGTCTAGTTGCAACAGCGTAAATTAATTGATTGTGCTAATCAAGCAACGTTGATCCAAGTCGGTAACTGGATGGGTACCTCAACCTGACTTTGAGAGCCTTGATTAACCTTTCTTCCGCTTATTATCTCTATGGTTTAAGGTTTAGTATGCCGTTTAGATATTTATTGTCGTTATTGTCATCGTCTAACCAACACGACGACGACTCTTCTGGACGAAGGTCTTTTGCAAGGATATCTACAAAACACAGTCTTGTACTGACTATATGTTTGTTCAATGACCCCAATGTCTATCGGTTCTTTGAGCTATGTTTCCTGTTCATTGCTACTTCAGCTTTGCAACTCTTTGAGTAGTTCGTTATTCTGGTTCTCCAGCTTATATTATAATATCATGATCAATCCATCGCCGGCTCACTGCTAAGTACGGGTCTCCTCTCAGAATGAGAAAGGGGTGACAATAGTCTACCACGCAGGCCAAGTGCGAACTGGCAGACTTCACACAACTTTGAGAACATTATGGAGAACTCTTAGGCATGCATACAGGTTTCCTCACGATGTTTTTCTTCCTTCTTGCCTAATTAAAACACAGATAACTTTAAAAAGATCCTCCGACCCTATCACCACTTATTTGCCTTTATGAAACTTCCTTACCTTCGATTTTTGTCCAAACTGGACTTGGTCTTTCTCCTTAGACGTGTAGGTGTGCATCATGCGAGCGCCGTCCTCCCAGGGCGGCTTGTTGTAGATGCCGTCCACGTCCGACATCATGATGAGGAGGTCCGACTGGATCTCGGCGGCCAACAGCGCTGACAGACTGTCATTGTCCTTTATACCGATACCCTTCAAATAAAAGAAACAAGTGTTAACTTTCTACGCAAAACTAGGAAGAATCGACCGTGAGAGTTTAATAGTTGTGTATGAGGCGCGGGGACGCCTTGCACACCAGCACATCACCCGCGCTATAACTCGGGGGATCTGTGCGAGTCTGCGGGGCGTCCCCACCCCGATTGACATCTTGACCTGTCGCGTACTTATAGGTAGTTCCATTTAGTACACTCAGAGATAATATAAATGACGTTTGGAAAATATCGTCTTTTACTCGTTGATGTGAGTCGCGCTTCTTTATCAAGCCTTATAATACTTATCCATAATCAATACACCTCATACAGATTGTATTTTTCGTTGTCAGCAACATATTTTGCAATTAAGTTTATAATTGTTGATGATTTAAATTAAAAGTTATACTTAACTAGATAAAGGAAAAAAACTAAAGTTAGATACGCCACTGCAAACACCGTATCACGGATTTTACAACTAGGTATCGAATCAGGAAAATTGATTTATTCCCATTGAGTATTTTCTTAATACCGACGTAAGAAATTTCTTAGCGGTCAAGCCATGTGGATATCGATTATTTCAAGTAAAATATTAAGAATATACCTTTTTCCCTGTGCCAGGTACCACAGTATCGTCGTGGATATACATCGGTGGACTGACCGCGTCGTTCGTGTTCACGATGGGCACTATGTTCAGGGATATCAGCTCAGAGAGGGTGCAGAACAAATTCTTCCTTGTTTCGTCGTTGTAGAAATCGGGCTTCGTTACTAGAACCTGAAACAGTTTGGTACTTTTATAATGGCTTCAAGGCTTGAGCGTCTAAACCACCGAATCACTACTATTTATTAATCTCCATTCTCTAACCATATTATAAATGCAAAAGTGTGTTTGTTTGTTGGTATATTGGTTTGTCCTACAATTACACCACAACGGAGCAATGTTATTTTTTGCATGGATACAGTCAAAGATAAGTATTTTGGAGCTCTTCCCTTGGATTTAGGTTTTTGAAAATTCCACGATAATACTCTGATTTCCCGGGATAAAAATTAGCCTAATTCTCTCTCCAGGATAAACCAACAAACCAGCGCTTCTTCTGCTTGAGCCATGTTGGCTTTGATGCTCAAGTGGAGAAACCGCTGGGACAACCAACTCTAAGTTAAGTATAATATGACGTAATGTGTGGCACAATTTAAGAAATAAACGTTTTTCTTTATTTCTTTCAAACACGCTTTGGTATATTTTATAATATGAATAGTAATTTTATAGAGTCAGCTTTGGCAACATTAGTGAAAAGTAAGTTGTTAGATTCTCTTAGATTTTTACCAATTTACGAGTAGGTAGGTACACGCGACGCTTCGTGTAAAAATTGCAAGTATTTTCAAGACTATCTATAAAAGTTTACCTGAGCGATTTTGACGTTATACTGCGAAAACATAGCGTCATACATCGCCATCAACTCCGACTGCCCGACGGCCGCCGCCGCCCGAGGGTCCAGGGTGCTGCCCGCGTCCTAAAACAATAACACCGTATAATTTAACATAACATCGACCTATCGTAACATAACATCGACATGATTTATCATGACATCGACGAAATTTTACATACGGCAGTCATCATAGCTCAGAGAATCTATTGGGAAACTCGATTTGAAGGCTGATTTGATGGGTTGACAAATTGGGCGTATTTACTCAAGCGCTTATATGCACTATTCCAACTCAAACCCGACCCGATGAAATACGAGTCGGATTCGGATTAAATTCGATCGCACCCAATCAGAATGTACGGCTCGTTAAGTATTATGTCTACAAGGCAGGTCTAGGAATGGCTATTTCTGGGCGTATTACTACGAAAGAGGTAAGTAACTAGGTTCTAGTCAGATCGGAATAAAAATAAGCAAACTAATTAAGTTCGATTCAACCTAAAAAGCGAGCTTCCCTTCTTCTAGGCAAGCGCGCTATCATTTACCAGTAGGTCTAATTGCAGCCAAGCGCTAGTCGGTGAATTAAAAAAGAACTGCGAAAGTGGGTGACTTTAATTTTTCCGCACTTGGCCAAGTCTACCACACTGGCCAAGTGCGGATTGGCAGATCAGGTTTTCTGACCGATTGGATCAAATTTGGTGTGATAGCAGTCCTGCATGCCTGTTTAGTTTAAAAAAAATTGAGTTGTATACTTCTTACCTCTCTAGTATGGTCACTGGGAGAGAGCGTTTCTCTCATGGATAGAGACATGAGCAGCTCATGGGTCAGCTTCTGCCGGCCGAACGCCACCGCTCCGCTGGTCACCATGATGCACTCGCGGCCTTCGTGGTGGCATTCTGCTACCTGTAAAGTTAATGTTTACAGTTCATTAGCTTTTCTTTTATTTGTAGACTAGCGGTTGGCTGCAATCTGGTTGCAGTCAAGCGCTAGTTTGCCTGCTGGCAAATAATAATGCAGCCTAAGATAGAGCGCGCTTGCCTAGTCTTACCTATCCACTCTTGACTTGAAGGTACCCATACTAAAATTGGCATGAAAAAAGGAGTGGTATCAACTCCTTTCTGACTTATTCTTGATTATAACATATGCACTAGAGTAAGGCTACTTGAGAGATCGTATTTTGATACCGAGGAAGTTATGGTGGTAAAAATATCTCGAGGCAACCACAGAATAGAATAGAATTTCTAGAACAGAAACCATGGGGTATCTTGTTCCAATCAAGGACTTCTATATAGACTAGTAATAATCCGCCAAATTTTGAAACATCCTCGTAGGTGTCGTTTTACAAAACGTGCACAGTATTACCTAGTACTTAGGGAGTCTGTGCAGCTACACGCAAGCATATCACACAGACAAGGGTACGAATCTGTGTTAATTTTTCAAATGTACCTATGAGCTTTGTCTATCTGAAATGTTATAATATCTTTTGTTTCAATTTTTAATCAACATATCACGCGAAATCCTAATTCCTAAGAAACCAGAAATTAAAATATTTTCTTAGCCAAATATAATTAGATGGCATGAGATTTAGCAATTAATGAAGAGTTATGATCTTTACCTGCTCTATAATAGAAGCTAATCTTCCCAACGCCAGACCATTCCCGTCTTCTCTAGTAATGACAGCACTTCCAAGCTTAACAACCAGTCTTCTAGCGTATTTCAACTGAGACCTGTCGGAGAAAGTCCTCTGCTTACGTTCCGTCCCAGCCAGCGTCCGCTTGTCTACGTTCGTACCCTGAGAACAAAGATCAGACTTTAGAACACAGAGAATTTAAATTCATCATCATCATGATCAACCCATCGCCGGCTCACTACAGACCACGGGTCTCCTCTCAGAGTGAAAAGGGTTTTGCCCATAGTGTACCACGCTGGTCATGTGCGGATTGGTAGTCTTCACAAACCTTGGAGCACATTATGGAGAACTCTCAGGCATGCAGGTTTTCTCACGATATTTTCCTTCACCGTTGAAGCAAGTGATATTTAATTAATTGAAACGCACATAACTCCGAAAAGTTAGAGGTGCGTACCCGGGATCGAACCGCCGACCCCTGATTAGAAGGCGGACGTCCTAACCACTAGGCTATCACAGCTTCATTATTTAATTTAAATTACATAGTATCTATTATGTTCTTTCCATGAATAACTTTCTATTTTCTTTTTGTACCTATTCTACTCCATCTACTACCATCTAATTCTACAACCTCTTGCACTGCCATGGGTCACTGGTGGAGATCTCTCTAAGAGATAAGTGCTTCCCTGTCCACTTTTACTCTCTTTTTCTCTTTAATCTAAATGTTTTTGGTGCCAATTAAATTAAATAAAAAGAGTTCAACCTCAAGAGTACGCATACATAAGGTTTTGCATGAAAAGAAAATCGTAAAATGTTGGCGGGGGACAAGGGAGAATGCTTAATTGTGTACTCAAAAGTCACGTAATCAAGACAACGTGCGGAATGAGGGTACCGGACGGGCGTGGGCCGAATTTTATGCTAAGCAACTGCTTAAGCTTGGCGATCGGGGGTGTCCGGCTATTAGGCGTCTATAGGTGTTGGTCTGTGCTTTAAAATGAACTAATATCTAATCCCTTCACATGTATTGTCATCCTATATGTATCGCACTGTATATTTTACTTATTGATAGGTACATAAGACCACAGCCACCCGGCTCAAAAAATATCCAAGAAAGGCTGGAAAATCCTACTCTAACTTGCTAAGACCACACAGAAAGTTTTTAAGAAGGTATAAATCTTGCTTAAAGTTTTCCTCGATCCGGTTCTAAGTTCAGACCCGGACAAATCTCTTGGGTCCATTAAAAAGTTTAATTTGCCCTCTACTTGCAAGTACGTGCTGGTTATATTAGCTTAAGCCCGCGACTGCGTTCGCGTGGACTACACAAATTTTGAACCAATTAGGGGTTGAATTTTCAAAAATCCTTTCTTAGCAGATGTCTACGTCATAATAGCTATCTGCATGCCAAATCTCAGCACGATCTGTCCAGTAGTTTGAGCTGTGCGTTGATAGATCAGTCAGTCAGTCAGTCAGTCAGTCACCTTTTCGTTTTATATATTTAGATTTTAACGCCAGTAACTATGCTTACACTACCTACTGGTAGATATAATCACTATTCCATTATATTTGGTGGATTTTTTGATATAATAATTGTCTCTGTCACCGACAAAGTAAAATAGTACTTTCTATCATCATCATCATGATCAACCCATCGCCGGCTCACTACAGAGCACGGTCTCCACGCTGGCCAAGTGCGGATTGGCAGACTTCACACACCTTTGAGAACATTATGGAGAACTCTCAGGCATGCAGGAAATTTGGTACAGAGATAGCTAGCATCCCTGGGAAGGACATAGGCTACTTTTTATCCCGAAAAACCGGCCAAGTGCGAGTAAGGCTCGCGCAACGAGGGTTCCGTACCACAGTCGTATTTTTTCGACATTTTGCACGATAATTCAAAATTCCGAAGTCTTCCCACGGGATTATTAAAAACCTAATGCCACGCGGGCTAAGACGCGGGCATAAGCGGGCAACAAGATAAATGTTAATACAAAGAGAAGGATGTCAACGAGAACCACGATTAGTCCAGCGAAGAGATTATGTAGGTACAAGAGACTTTGAGGTAGCTACAGAGAATTAAACAAAACGAATAGCGACCACGAATACAAGAGGGTTGGGATTATTACTCCCAAAGGGCAGACTTTTTGAATTACTATTAGATCTTAAGTGCGAATGAAAATGAACATTTTCCCTCAATTATTCCGAGATTATTCGAAATGAAACTCTCTAAGAAGTCCCTTGATTGCCGAACCAAGGTTTTTTCTCAGCATTTTCTCGGGTGGAGCTCGGCAGTAATTTTAGGGTATAAAAGTTTATAATAACCTTAGTTTATTGACGCCAGTTTTACCCTTGACCCTTTACGAAGATGACATCCGATTGTAAATAAATTTAGTAGGTACTTACTTATTTTCATTTTTATCGTACCTACTCGTAAACATAGTTTTAGTTTTAGGTTTACGTAATTAATTTTCACAATAACATTAAGATAGCATCATTATCTTACAGCTATTCAACAATAGTCAATCTAAAGTGTATAATGTACAAAATGGAACCCATTTTGAATAAATGCTTTGAGTTTTATCGTATTTTGTTGTTTCTGTATTTCTGCAATTTCAGGTAAAATTTTATTATCAAGCCATCATACAAATTGGGAGTAGGTACCTACCTAAGTATATTGGTTCCATTTTTGTATTTTATTAAAACATCAAAACGGTATAAGTCAAGACCAAGATGTTAGTCAATACTGTTCCAGTCATTTATTTTATGACTCCCATTCCAGTACAATTGGGCATTTTCCTACTTTTGAATTTGATAAATATTATTACTTACTTTATTATAAACTAGGATAAAAATATGATAAGATATGACGTACACTGAAAAAAATATTAAAATCCAACAAAGATTTACAAAGTTACAGGCATATTAATTTAGGAGTGGGATGGTCTTCTATCCCTTTCTCGCAAAAAGAAAATTTGTATGAAACCACACGAAGCTACGGCATTAGTAGGTGTGACGTCAAACTGCTGTATCGCTATCTCTGTCTAATCAGAAATATTTACATGCTTATAACTTTTTTGTTATTTGATCGATTTAATTAGTTTTTCAGTTTACGTCATTATTTTTATTCTAGTTTATGATAAAGTAATAAAAAAATTAGAGTCAAATACCCAATTCCGTGACAAATTGTCCAAATTGAATTATTTCCAATTTCACTGGCTAAGGGCCATCGAATTTACAACTTTGCAATAAACGCAATCACGGAAAATTAAATGAAAAACACCGATCACTGTCAAACTACGGTCACAGTATAAAGAGAGACTCAGTTGTCCGACGCCTTTGACCCCGTGGTAAATAACGACTAGCGACTACAAAGACAAGACAACATAGCCACATAGGGGCCATCTAGGTACGTGGGCTAGTTCGGGTCGATCCTTCGTGCCGCACTCACCGCACGATTGCTCTGTTGAAAAATTAATTAAATTAGATGGCTTAAATCGAACCTCTGTATGTATCATACTTATCCTTATTCTGTGCTACGGTGGTATGTAGGCCTCCGGTATAATTTATTGTATTTAATTAATCCAATTCAACACTCAGGGAGGTTCAGGCTTATGGAACATAATCTCAATAAAGGTCCTAATTGTAATTTCAAAACGGGTGAGATTCGTGAGATGGCCACCAGCTGTGGGGGGACTGGAGGGGCGAATAATCTCATAAAACACCCAGTTTAACTTGCCGTTACGTAAATATACGGTTGGTGTAAAAACGTAGAGGTTTTTTTTAATTGAACCACCAATAGAATTATACAAAAAAATACATTATTCAAATCCTAGGTGCCCGGTCATTATACAATTCCAATTATAGGCGGCTACAGGCTACAGCATGCATCGTAAGATACAATTATTGACCTACTTTAACTTGAATTTTGTAGAACACCTCAAACCTGTAGGCTTCTTAAACTAGGAACCGCTTAAGCTTAGGCATAAGCCGTGATGACTTTTTTTTCATTCGAAGATGTTTATCTGGCTCAAATACTCAAAAATGGTATTTAGATGCATTTGACAATTCAAAAGTACTCGTAAAAGTTTATTTGAATTTTTAAAAAATGTTTCTATTTTTTAAATATTTCTATTAGACCGTATATTAATCTCCCGCCGTCTCCCTTATTCTCCCAATATTGTAATAAATATAATTGTTTAATAATTTATCAATATCGGAATGCATGAATAATAATAAATGAATGAATGAATATTCTAATTAATAAATTCTAATTTTATTCAAATATTAATTTGAATGAAATATAATTTTATTGGCTAAACAGTGACGAGTTAATTAAATCGAATATTGCTTAGGCAGCGATAGAAAAAGCTGCCTCGATCACAGTACGAAAATAATTTCGTATGTTTTAACAGTATTAAATCTTTACTACCCTTTGATCCCAAGCGAAAATCTCCCTCACCTGTTTAAAATAAACGCATTACCGTTATGGCTTTTGTCCAATACGGCTTTTTGTTCCATAGGATTTTGTTTATGCAATTTGAATATCAAGCCGCGTACATACCTACTTGTGTGTCTTTTATCTATTTTTCCTTGGATGACTTAAGCAAAGTAAACAGGATTGGTATATTCACTTATATTCGACTCTGCCCAGGAATAGTTATTTGTTATGCAAGGCTGGAAAATTGTTATTATATATATTTATATTTGTTTGTTATTTTCGCGAGAGTTTGTATTGAATTCCGAGCCCGCGAAGGATTCTAAAGTTGAGTTCAAAGATAGAATCCTGAGCGTAGCGAGGAATTCAAATGCTCAAGCGCAAATTTTGCAGCCGTGCGAAATAGGTAGGTACACCACTTTTCATCTCACTACAGCGAGGAAAACGCTAGATGCTCGATACAAGAGGCACCAGTACCGTGGAGGTTTCAATAAAAAGTTTCAACCACAAGTCAGGCAGTGAAGGAGGTTCTAATTCAAGAAGATTCTATATACGAATAAAGTTTTTTTCGGGTGCGAATATAAGATAAAAATACGGTCATTCTGAATCATTGGTAGATTCACTTGACGATTCGATAACGGTACCTACAGGAAAACATCGTGAGGAAACCTGCATGATTACCATCATGATGGGAAAGGCTACCGACTTTTTGATGAAGACTATTTTAAAGAAAATACACCTGCACGTTTGCACACACACTATTTTTGTATTGAAATGGGATTGCAACTAAATGGTTAGATTCGATTCTGTTGGGACAAAATGAAACGTGTCTCTACGTCTATAACAGACGACATGACACTCAAACCGCACGTGTATGCGTAATTATGCAATTGGACCTTGCCCGGGCTCGACACGCCGCCGCAATGTTCCTGTGGTACCAATTACTTCTATTATCAGTATTTATACCTAGTGCACACGGATAAACTGACTGCCAGACAATCATTATCTCTATTATACTCGTAAATGCGAAAGTGTGTTTGTTTGTTGGTTTGTTGGATTATTGGTTTGTTGGTTTGTCCTTCAATCACGTTGCAACGGAGCAACGATTCAACGTGTTTTTTGCATGGGTAGGTATAGTTTAAGATCTGGAGAGTGACATAGGCTACTTTTTATTCCGGAAAATCAAAGAGTTCCCACGGGATTTGTAAAAACTTTAATCCACGCGTATGAAGTCGTGGACTAGTAATTTATAATAATATCAACAAGTTCAGGGGCGGATTTCCCTATAGGCTGAGTAGGCCCGGGCCTAACGCGGCAAAATTTGGTGAGATTACGTTTAAAACTCTAAAATGCGCTCATAGTCCCCGCAAAAAATACTTTGGATCATCGATCTAGATCTATGCTTCTTCTTTACTTACTAGTTTACTCCAAGTTCAAGCGTAGGTATACTTAGGTATCATTTTCGTTTTGCTCCACTATATATTACAGATTAGTACTGGATTACTTAGTACACAATGGAGAATAAACTCCATTTCGTCGAGTCTGCTGTACAAACGGAAATGAGTGGTCGGTAAAAACTACGAGTCTCCATTATAGCTCGTCCAATTTTTCGTGTTTTACAAGGAGTAGGGGGCCGGCAATCTTCCATAGACCTAGGGCAGCCAAGGTATCAAATCCGCCCCTGCCAACAACCTATTCTGCTGGGTTTAGTCTGGGTTTTCTCTTTAATATGGACGCCCACTGAAAAAGCACTAGGGACATTCTAAATCCATGGTTACTAGTCACTACCCAAACCATACATCATTATGTGAAAGTATATACAGTGCGACAAGGCTCTCTTGGCACTTGAATGACATTGACAGGGGGGCGCTGTTGGAGAACAAAGGCTTAGAATATTGAAACAAGAACAAAGGGGACACTTGACGGCAACGCTAGTTCCGATTTTCGCCACGCGCCAGGTAGGTATTTGCTTTCTTTGTCCATAAATCACGCCGCATCGGAACAACGCATATCGGCGTGATTTTTGCATAGATGTGACTTATACTGTTTATCTCGGAAAATCAGAGTTCCCAGTGTATTTTTAAGAACCTTCTTTAAATCCATAGCCCCTGCCATTAAATAAAAATAAAAAAATAAAAAAATGAAAATAGCTTTATTTTCCTTTCATATTTACATTGATACATATTATTCTAAATTCCATTAGCTAGTAGTTTCATAAACTAGAACATTACCCCAACTTTTTTGCGCAAACAAACCTAAACCGAGCCGCAAGAAAAACAAGGAATGACAGTATTTTTCAATAAACAAATTAAATTGTGTAGATATAATGATATGTTGTTGATATCTAGCGGTAATTTAGATATATTCTGTTTTTAAACATTTAGTATCTGACGATAACAAAAACACGGTTACTCATTCGCAATCGCAATTTTAAGCTTACAATACAAGCGGTTTCACATCAATAACATTATTATTATCTAATCATCATGATTAACACATCGCTCGCTCACTACTGAGAACGGGTCTACTCTTAGAATGGGAAGCGATCCCAATATCGTCAAAGACATTTGAGTATCTAAAGGAAACAACCACACACACACTTATGTTTGTACACAGGTTGTAACCAGAACGCTAGCAAAAACTTAGCCTTATTGTTATACTACCTAAATACAATCCCATACCAATAACCCCTTTGCCTCATTTTGTAGTTTTAGTGATTTAGTATTTTTCAAAATGGCAATGTATAGTATGCAAAACTCGGGTCAATGCCCTGCCTGCGACGCGGCATTGACTCCAAGTGGCCTACTTACGCAACGTTCGTTGACCTCATGTAGAAAATGTAGAATTGTTTTCATGTATTTTTTTGCGTTCTTTTTTGTGGTAGGTATCATATTATAAGTTCAGTACTATCTGTTTTCGTTTCTGCTAGCGTTCTGGTTACACCATGTAATTCACTGTGGATTATGTTATATATACTCTCATTTAAGTAAGTAAATACTACTCAAATGTATTACTTATATCAATGTTTATATAGTCAACGTGCGTCGTCCTCATAGGTTAATGTCATGTTTGATAGGAAACAGATAACGGAATTAGTGTTACTTGTAGGTACCTATCATATTGTTCTGGTTTAAATACAATCAACATTAGGATTTAAATTAAAATTTTATTTATTTACTCATGTAATTACTAGAGTCTCTTACGTTAGGTACGTCTGGGACTATACTACCGGTTTGATAAGCAGATTCTTTTGATACGAGTTGGCAAGAAAGTTAATTTATTGATATATTTCCTAGACATGTAATTTAAGTTCATATATCTATTTATAACATGTAGGTAGATGAAGACCAACTAGGAGGTCGCCATTCTATAGCACCCTGGGACCCCAATATCTATCGTGTTTTCCAACTGTGTGCCCTGCACATTGCGACTTCAGCTTCGCAACTCGTTGAGCTATATAGGTTACTCTAGTTCTCCTAGGGATCTCCTCATTTCTGATTTGTATGCATGATACCAAAGTCTTCGAACAGTACGTGTTGCCAGTGATGACATATAGATCCGAGACATGGTCGCTAACTATGGGCCTCATAAGAAAGCTCAGAGTCACTCAGCGGGCGATGGAGAGAGCTATGCTTGGAGTTTCTCTACGTGATCAAATCAGGAATGAGGAGATCCGTAGGAGAACTAGAGTAACCGACATAGCTCAACGGGTTGCGAAGCTGAAGTGGCAATGGGCAGGGCATATTATAGTTCGTAGGTACAACCGATAGATGTTGGGGTCCCAAGGTGCTGGAATGGCGACCTCGCACCGGAAGACGCAGCGTTAGAAGACCCCCCACTAGGTGGACGGACGACATCAGACGAGTCGCAGGGAGCCGCTCGACCGTGGCGTGTGGAAGTCCCTACAAGAGACCTATGTCCAGCAGTGGACGTCTATTGGTTGATGATGATGATGATGATGCATGATACAGTAGCTAATATTACACAAGCGTGTTCCATCAAGCACTTAGTATGTACCTACCAATACCTAGACAACGATTAGCATATTGTTTACAATTCATAAAGTGCATAGAAAACAGAATTCAGTTTAAATGTTTCCGTGTTTACTTCAATATTTGCCTTGGAAATGATACAAGTTGAATTGCAATTAATTAAAATTAATAACAAGTATCTATCTATTCATCGCGTACAATCTATCTACAACTTATACCTATTCAAAAGCTCCTATTCAAAAACTCAAGCGGCAAGCTCAGATGCTTACGCCGCTAGAGTCGCACAAACTCTCGGAAGTATCTGTGAATATCATAGCTGGAAAAGCTTGTTTATTAGGCGATAGCGATAGTAACTGCCATGTACACCCATTCTACAAGTGGTAATATATTAAAGACGTAAGTATGCTGTATGTGCGGTTTATATAAAAGCGACGAACGATCGAAAAGTGGCGCGGCCACGTCTTTACCATAGAACAAAATTTCTCGTTTGGCACACACAATATTATACACATCAAGGGACGCAGACGTAGCGCGGACGTCACCACGTCTAAAGTCTATCAAGAATTATAGCGTAGGTAATATAGGGTAGGTACATAATATACCTAATACCTAGACGCCGCCATTTAATGTTTCTATATAAACCGTATCACTGAATTCAGGCGGCGTAAGACCGTGGCGTGTGGGAGTCGACGTCTATTTATTTTATTTTATTCAGATACAAGTTAGCCCATGACTGCAATCTCACCTGGTGGTAAGTGATGATGCAAGCGGGTTAACCTAGTATGGCAGTTTTTATTAAACCCACACGTCTTTGGTTTCTACACGATATCGTACCGGAACGCCAAATCGCTTGATGATGACGAGAGCTACAAGCGCGGTGTTACTTTTGTAGGTACTTGGTCTCTCTAATCTAATTTTATTACCTCACCTCTAGACCAAAAACAATCTTGCTTTCCGGAAGAGAGTCGTATCCCATCACAGAATAAAACCTTCGTCCAACCACTCCTCTCGTCAAACGATGCACACGCAACATTCTGCACTTTTGTACGTAAACTTTACTCAAACTGCTCAAACTCAAAAAATATAAACTTATCACAAAACAATCGTTTTGTTTTTATATTTCGTATATTGACATTTTATTTCACGTCCGTCCGTTCGTCAAAGATAAACGTACCGAACGAAATGAGAGCACTTATCAACAATGGATGTGATGCTGACTAAATATTGAACTTTGAAATTATTTTGACAAACAAAAGATTATTTAGCTCTAACTAGTGAACGCCAGTGATTCCTTGGTATTTCAAGGCTCTGTAGATTGTTTTGTTTTACTTGCTACTTAGTGCGATAAACTTATTATACTTACGAGTAGGTACTTACTATAATCCATACCTACTTACTTATAACGTTTAGAGCCTCAATAGCTCAACGGGTAAAGGAGTGGACTGAAAACCAAAAGGTCGACGGTTCAAACCCCGCCCGTTGCACTATTGTCGTACGGCGTACCTTCTCCTAGCACAAGCTTGACGCTTAGTTGGAGAGGAAAGGTGAATATTAGTCATTTAACATAGCTAATATTCTTTAAAAAAAATATTAAACCTTAATTAGTTTGCTTAGGTAATCGAAATTGGTCCTGAAAGCATTCGACAAGAAGAAAACAACTACTTTACACTTTTTGATCGTAAATTATTTTTTTGTTTAATAATAATTGCTTTGAATTTGAGTTTGAGGTAAATTCTTCCTATAAGGGTGAGGACGAATTTCACAGAAAAGATGGATAAATCTTAATGGCCCAGTGGACAGAATGTGTATCTTAATAAACGAACATAATAATTTTAATAATATTATGCTAGGTGCATGAAGTTATCTACGAATTAATTGCACGCGCTGCACTGACTAGGTATAGATACTTTAGCTGCTTTAGCGACCGGTTTGTTGACGCTTGTTTACACAAACTGTCCTCAAGGGCCTATTTAATATCTAACTCACATATTATTGCAGGCTGCATAGTGCATACTTGATATGACTTTATTTGCTTTGACTCTCTGACAGCAGTTGACAGCAGTGCTATAATCCGTCCACTATAAAAGTATATTTTATTTGAACCACGTATCTACATACAATCTTACCTACGAAGAATCTGACATACCTACCTACATCTTCTAAATATATAGAAGGAAAAGGTGACTGACTGACTGATCTATCAACGTACAGCTCAAACTACTGGACGGATCGGGCTGAAATTTGGCATGCAGATAGCTATTATGACGTAGGCTATTATGACGTAGGCTAAGAAAAGATTTTTGAAATATTAACTAGTGTAGTGTAACTAGTAACCCTAGTGGGTGGAGTAAATATCATCATCATGATCAACCCATCGCCGGTTCACTACAGAGAACGGGTCTCCTCTCAGAGTGAGAAGGGTTTGGCCATAGTATACCACGCTGGCCATGTGCGGATTGGTAGACTTCACACACCTTTAAGAACATTATGGAGAACTTTCAGGCATGCAGGTTTCCTCACGATGTTTTCCTTAACCGTTAAAGCAAGTGATATTTAATTACTTAAAACGCACATAACTCCGAAAAGTTAGAGGTGCGTGCCGGGGATCGAACCCCCGACCTCCGATTGGAAGGCGGACGTCCTAACCACTAGGCTATCACAGCTTACGAGCTAATAAAAACTCTTTTCAGTATGATTAAAGAGCTATTTAGGTACCTAGACTACTTATACCTAGTTCAAAATTGACTAGGTAGGTACTTGGAAAGCTTCTTACTACAAATCCTACTGATTTTGCCTGTTAGATAATAAACTGAACCAATTTAATTAATTCCGGACAATCATTGATACCTAATGTATTATTTCAAAGTCAAAATGATAATAGACTCGAGAAGCTTGATAAATCACTGTTCATACTTAATGGACTAAGAGCCCGCGAGGGCCAGGTCTTCTTTATTTTATGAAAGCTGAAAGTTTGTCCCCAACAAAGGGAGGAACTATGAAGCGACTATGAAGTTTAGATCATGATGGCTTTGGCAGGTAACAAAGGTTCGTTCCTCCCTGTGTTAGGGACAAAACGCAGAGAAACTTTCGGCTCTTATTTAAAATAACGAAGGTCTGGCACTTGCGGACTCTCTCTCTCTATAATAATATCTAGATATACCTACGTAAAACATTGTACAAATGTTTTGGCGGTTTATTTGTTGGTGAGTGCATCACTCTATATAACTGTCCTCATCTTTATCAAAACGGTTATTGTGAATTTAGTACCTAAGTACCTACCAGTTTGTAATCAAATGAGGAAAAAAAGTTTTATGCTGATTCTTCTTGGTAAAAAGGCTATTTAAAACTTAAATATCCAAGATCAGCTTAAAACCTTTTTTTACACGGCATCGTACCGGAACATTAAATCACTTAGGTAAAATACTAACCTCGACTGAAGCCTCCTACCAGAAAAGACTAGACCAGAGACAATTTAGAAATTGAAAATTCTTTGCCCGTGTCGGGAATCGAATTATGGATCTCCCACTGAGTTAGTTGTGGGCTCTTTTCAGACCAGGGCGCGTTTGGAACCCTCGTAGCTTTAGTTTTAAGTTCGCGTAAGAATTGGTATCTCCACTATATCATCATCTTACAAATGCAACAACCGACCATAAAAAAGTGTAATTTATTACATACTAGCTGATGCCCGCGACTTCGTACGCGTGGATTTAGGTTTTTAAAATTCCTGTGGGAACTCTAAAATTTCCCGGGATAAAAGGTAGCCTATGTCCTTCCCCGGGTTGCAAGCTAGGTACCTCAGTACCAAATTTCGCCAAAATCGGTAGAACGGTTGAGCCGTGAAAAGCTAGCAGACAGACAGACAGACAGACACACTTTCGCATTTATAATATTAGTATGGATATGGATTTTGAATAAAACATTTGATTTGATTTGATTTGGTACAAGACACCCAGGGTAAAAAATAGTTTCAATTATTATATTCTACAAATTATCTTGATTTCCGCGCAGACTAGTGTGCAAAAGCTAAGTAGTTTTATCATAAGTAATTCATAACACTGAATGAACTTTGATCTAGCAATTAATAAATTTTCCTTTGTTTAGAAATATGTATGTATCATGTACAGATTCGTACTAGTTCTTCTCGGTAGGAAGGGCATTCCGAACCAGAGTAGTAGATGCATTTGACGATTGAAAAGTACGTACATGTTTTTACATAACTAGACTAAAATAAAATAGAATAGAAACATTTTTTTATTCAAATACACTTTTGTGTATTTGAATAAAAAAAATGTTTAGCTATGCTATTTTATTTTAGTTTAGTTACGCCTCTTCAGACAGGCTGTTTAAAATAAGTAGATAAAATATATCAAAAATGATATTTTTTTACATTATTTACCTACTTATCGTCACAAAATATGTCTATTAATGTTTCAAATAAGAGTAAATATTTTATAATAGGAGAAACTGACTGACTGACATACAAAAATTAGATTCCCTTTTTAACGTAGACCCCCGCTAATAAAGGGTTTATAAATTCCTGCAAAACTGCAGCGGGGCACGATTTAAAAATAATAATGAATTCTAATTACTGAAACACAATTACCTACTGTATTAATTGTCAAATTGTCAATAGTAATTAATCAATATTAAATAATTAAACATACTATTACCATACATACTACCTATATTTGTTAATCAACATTATTATGACTGTATCTTGTAAAATTAATATAAATTCTTCAATAATACGTTTACTGTGCTTCCTACCAATTACATCCCGGGTATCTTTAAAACAAGAGTGAATAGATATCTTCTACTAGGTAAACGCGTCCTGTCTTAGGCCACATCATCACTTTCCATCAAGTGTGATTGTGGTCAAGCGTTTGCCTATAATGAATAAAAAAACTATAGGTACTTTACTTACTCTCACTTAAAATTAATCGAACTCGCACTTTTTGTCAAAAGCTTTTTAGAAATAGAAAAGAAAGATTTTTTTGTTCAAATAAACTTTGGATCGTCAATTATTGTATTACCTTGTGGTTCGGAATGATTTTTCCTACCAAGAAGAGCCACCAAGAAACTCGGCGGTTGCTCTTTACAGAGATTCGATTTTAAACTTGCATCTAACGCTTTACAAACTTGCTAGCAGTGTACGAGAATCGAAGTAACTGAAATATTCTACCCGTAGATACTTAATTACCTATTTTCTATAAAAATTCAATTAGCTACTACGGACAACACAATACCTATTTTATTTTTATACAAAATATTTAAAGCACCAAATACACGTCCAATAAAAATAATTAACTCACATAATGTAGACACTTCACGCTGAAACTCCGAGCTGAATAAATCACAGGAGATTTTCGGAAAAATCCATTTCTCAGTAATCCCACTTTTCCACTTAAATTAAATAAATTACACATTCTGAAACTTTCTAAACCAAAATAAATGTTTTGAAAAATCGTCAGTAATAATTCCTGACGAATAAGTAAGTCTACTACTTATCTAATATCAAGTAATATAAGCGTCTCCCATCGATACTGGACAGTAATTGCGCTCGTTTCATACATAAAATGACGTGTGTGATAAAATAAACAAGTAGGTAGTACCTATCGTATTTTATCACATAATGTACTATAATACATATAATTATTGTTGATGTCTATTGCATATTTAATAGACTAATTGATAGAAACTGAGATCGCCTGCTGTATTATACTTACATATCCGGGTTATATCTCGGTGCATAAAGAAGGGCTTAGCCAGTCTTATTTATCTACACATAATATTATAAAAGAATAAACTGACTGAACAACTGACATTCCTATCACACTTACCTAGAAATCTGAGAGCTTTCTCCAGGTAGGTAGTAGGTACAGTAGGTACGTCACCGAAAGTGATGAACATCGGCCTTTAGAATGACATTTCAGGTTTGTAGAGCGTTGTCTCTGTCACTCATACCCATATGACGTTTTGTCGGTCTCAACAACCGAGATTGCGCTCCACAAATCTGCTATCTCTTTCTAAAGATCGATGTTCATCACTTTTGGCCGCTTATAACGAATCTGGCTAAGATGGAATTTTTAGAAATTCCACGCAAGCGAATTCGGACGAGTCAGTAAATTAATTAGTCAGTTAATTTTATTAAGTTAATAGGTAGAAAATGTACCCAGGATACCGTGTTACCGATTTCTAACCGATTAAAAAAAGAATATCATAATATATTGTATTGGACCCGTACGTAAATAGGTATGTTTGCGATTATCCCAAAGACCAATGAAGCGATTTTGATATTTTTTCACTATAGTCATTTTACTTTCAGGAAGGTTTTATAGGTCTATGAGTACCTAATACAATAAATATGTAAGTATAATAGTAGGTCTAGGTACAATATTTTTAAGTAAATCCAGACCTTATCCAGACATTTGCGTAACATGTTTGTTTTTATCTGTACTTAGCACATACCTAAGTAGTTTATTATTATATTGTTCAATAGATTATGATAACGCGACAATTAATGTTATAATAATTATACTTAATACTTACAATAAAGTATGAGCAATAGTCCTTTGTCTTATACTTTTTATCTGAAAGTGGATATCAGCACTGCTGCGGTGTGAAAAAGATAAATTATTAGGTCGATATACTAGTAGGTATTACTACAGTGCGCGGCCGAAAGTAATGTACATCGGCCTTTAGATTTTAGAATGACATTTCGGCTTTGTAGAGCGTTGTCTCTGTCACTCATACCTATATGACGTTATGTCGGTCTCAACGACAGGGACAACGCTCTACAAATCTGCTATCTCCTTCTAAAGGTCGATGTACATTACTTTCGTAACTTGCTTCAATGGTGAAGGAAAATCTCGTGCGGAAACCCGCATGCCTGAGAGTTCGCCATAATGTCTCAAAAGAGTCAAAAGTATGTGAAGTCTGCCAATTTGCACTTGGTCAGCGTGGAAGACCATGGCCAAAACCATTTGGATACGTCCGAGGGGAAGAGCAACGTCGCTGGCTGGATCGCGGTAGATTGCTTCGGTGTTCCCGTGACCCAGTCGCCAGGCGACGCGCAGGAGTCTAATTTAGTGGGTATTCCGGTCGCCTCTCGGCCGGCGAGTCCCACATACCTTCTTCCAGTTGGCTGGCTGGTTGTGTAGCTGGCTGGCTTCCAGGGGGGGATGCGTAAACGCGTTTCCCAGCGTTAAAAAAGCCATTTCCCTCTTTAATTTCCCAAACAAATCCAGCCAAGGATTTCAAGTGTAGGTATTTATTTTATCTTTAGTGGTTTAGTGTTATCATCACTTATTACTAGGATCTAACGCAATAATTCTAATAATAAAAGTTTAGATAAAGCATTAGGTAGATAATATTTTTTTAAATAGTTGATCGATTTTTGTGTAGGTAGGTATACAATGGTAGGTGCTTACACCTACGTCCACCATAAAAGATGGTCATAGACGGTAGGTACTAACACGTATGTACCTACTAATAATACCTAATGACCATTATCTTATCAGTTATTGTTTTTATTTATATTAAGAGCAATAAGGAAACATGCTTTTAAATAAGTGATTATAACTAGTAGATACTGTTATAATATTATTCTGTGCTATACCCAATTAGATCTATCGTTGATTAAGTAGTAGAGAGAGAGCCAGCGCGTGCCAGACCTTCGTTATTTTATAAAAGCTGAAAGTATCTCAGCGTATATTGTACCTACCCAACACTGGGAGGAACGTTTGTTTGGATGTTTGTTTGGATCATGGTGGCTTTGGGAAATAACAGTTTTTAATCATCGATGTTGTTAATACAGGTGTAAAAATCTTACGTAAAGTACCTATAAATTCTATTTTTTTTATCTTTTCTTCAGAATAAGTAGGTAGTAGTTATTAGAAATCACGTCATTCATTGCCAGACACTTGGGATTGTGGCAACCTCTTGTCAGACGCCCTTAAAGGGTGTCTGGCAGGGGGTTGCTTCATGCAGAGACAACGGCATGCATAGCAATTTAAAAGATGAATGGTACGTAGCTTTAAAAGATCAATGGTACATATTTTTGCCATTTTGGCGCTTATAGCAGCAGTGAGCGTCATGTGAACGTGCTCGGAACTAAATGTTAGTGATACATTTGTCGATATGTCGATATGGTGTCAACACGAAGGCCCTTTGATACAGTGTCAGTTTTAATTTCCAGTACGCTCGGTGGAGCGCTTCGAATCGGCACAAAAAATAACATGTTTGCATGGCATGCCTCTTCCAGCGTACCTACTTGTGCTTATGCCCATTTCAGTATCCAATAGGTCGATTTCGTAAAACCCGCATCAATCATTATCACAATCTCAATTGTTGTGATTGGCTGGATTTGTGCAATTCTTGTTGCAACAATGCATTGTAGCCGATAGTGAGTGAGCGTCAACCAAGAGAGGTGATTGCGATTGTGACATTGTAGCTGTCATTCTACCGCAATCGCGCACCAGAAGTCAAAATCAAAAACATGTCATTTTCATTTCACAATTTTATTTAAGTGCGATTTGTTTAATTAAAATAATGAAGGCAACAATAGAGAAGCCCGGCTAAAATGAGGACCAGATGATCAGTAAACTCCTGAAAGCTAGGAGTCAACTTTGTCCATACACTTATCGAACAGGCAAGAACTGTGCAGCCTGCAAGGCAAACAAAGTTGTTTAGTATTTATCTTTTCTACTTTAATTGCTTTATTTGTGTCGTGGGAGACTTCAGTCGTGGCTAGTTACCACTCTACCGGCAAAGCTGTGCCCCCAAGCGATTATCGTTGCGGTACAGTGCCGCGGAGAAACCGATTACAGGTTTAATGAAACTGGGTTTCTGGCAGACTTCGACCACGATCGTCCGCTGTGCCAGATCTTTCTTTCCACGCACATGCAAACTGTGGAATCAACTACCATCGGCGGTGTTTCCACTAGATTACAACATAGGGTTATTCAAGGGGCGGACCAACAAAATCTGAAAGGCCGGCAACGCATCGACTGTTCTTCTGGTGTTGCAAATGTTCAGTTCAACCCACCTACCTATAGGCATACTCCACACTAACTAGATAGATAGAAGCCTTTATTGCACATAAAACAAGAAATAAAATCAAGACAATGCGGCATAAAAAGGGGGTTCTATTTTCTTAATTTTTCTTTTGTTCAGATAGTAAGGAAGCTATAACATTGATATAATTTCTTTTCCAGATCTCAAGGGCTCGACGAAGAGCCGAACCAATTGTCGGCTAATGTCACCGTCGCTTACTTCAACCAACCGCAGAAATCCCTCAAAAGCACCCCAACCACCGTGCAATTTATGGAGAAGTCTGAACGATGGGAAACGGACAGACAGACATACGAAGAACCACCGAAAAAGAAAACGTGCATTATATGCCGATGGTACCAACGTAGAAAAGCATTAAAAGAACTAAAGAAATACGAAGAGTATGAATGTAAACGTTTGAAGCAATTAATGGAATGGGAAGAAGCGAGTGAGAGAGCTCAGTCCGTCCCACCTCCTCGAGAAAAGAAATGGGTCCTCTCCAAACCGAAGAGATACAAATCTTTGCCGCCGTCTACCAAAAAGAAATTCGTGCGTGTCAAAGAAAAATCTGCAACGGTCAAACCAAATGCACATTCGAAAAGTGTGTCTGTTAAAAAATAGTAAGCTTAAACCTAGCCTTCACAGACGAGGGGCAGCCCTTGAGGTACTTTTTAGGGTTCCGTACCTCATTTGTCCGTCAAAATAGGTCACTTACCAGTTACTTACAGCTGCATAGAATAAGAGAGACTTTAGTACCCCGTATAAAAAGTCCCCCGAATAGCCGTGAACCTTACAAAAAAAGTAAGAGGGAGTCCTCTAAAAAATAGAACTAACGTGGTTTCAAGGCGCGTCAACGGATTTTAGTCCGCGATCCAAAATAAAGGGATGGACGGTAGACCCCCAAATGCGTAAACTGCAGGATCGAAGGTCTCGCGGACCAAAGAGAGGCGCGAAGGGATTTCTACCGCGCGGGAGCACGCGATTGGTTGATCAGCTTGTTTTCCACGACGCGTCAATTTTTCCCCACTACGCCGCTATTTGCTCAAGTTTTTACCGATCACTGTATAAGCCGGCGGAAATATCTGCGAACCTGGCTTAGTGACGTCATACAACGCGCTCGCGTTGGCACCGGTACTGGATGGGCAAAAACGGGCGAGTTGCGGGGAAGCGCGAGGGGAAGAGCATTCCAGCGAGGTGCGTAGATATTTCAGCCACGTTATAATTATTATGAAACTTTATTTTTATATTTCAGCAAACCAACAGAACCCAGGTCCAACAGATGCGCACATTGCTTCTATCGCGCCTGCTGCAAGTTCTACTGCTACCTAAACTGCATCATACTGCTCATAGTCGTTGTTGTGCTCATTTTATAACAATATCATGTTCAGATAAAACTACAAATTTATTGTTAATACTTTTATTTATGGTTAAAATAATAATATACAGGCAACATCAGAATCAGATGGTCAAACTGACCTAAAACATACTATATCATAATCTATGGTAGTTATATCATATTATTATGCATTTTCACATAATTTGCGGAGCACACAATTTGCAATACAATTAGACCCTTTTCAGAATAAATAGCGCATAAACTGTGTATAGAAAACACGTTTAAAATTAAGACTGTATAAGTTTTTTGGCAATACAAACAAGAACAACGTATAGATCTAGGTTCTATACTAAGTGTACGCGCCACTACGTACAGTACGCGGCCGAAAGTAATGTACATCGACCTTTAGAAGGAGATAGCAGATTTGTAGAGCGTTGTCCCTGTCGTTGAGACCGAGAAAACGTCTTATAGGTATGAGTGACAGAGACAACGCTCTAAAAAGCCAAAAGGTCATTCAAGGCCGATGTATATTACTTTCTGCCGCGTACTGTACTTGTTTTGTTAAGCTGTTAATAATTTCTAGAACTTCACATTTTTTTTTTTTTTTTTTTTTAATAGATATAGCGAGCAAGCGAGCAGGCGGGTCACCTGATGTTAAGTGATTACCGCCGCCCATGAACATTTGCAGCACCAGAGGAGCCGCCGATGCGTTGCCGGCCTTTTAGGAATTTGTTGGTCCGCCCCTTGAATAACCCCATGTTATAATCTAGTGGGAACACCGCCGATGGGAGATGGTTCCACAGTTTGCACGTGCGTGGAAAGAAGGATCTGGCGCAGCGGACGGTCGAAGTGCACCAGACACCCAGATGGTGAGGGTGAAATTCCTTACGGTGGCGCGCGGTGCGGTTGTAGAAAAAAGAGGGTGGAATGAGGTCAAAAAGCTCTTCAGAGCACTCCCCATTATACAGGCACATAATCTCATTAATCTATAGTACGCGACAGGTCGAGATGGCAATCGGAGTAAGAGGCGGGGGACGTCGCGCACACCCGCACGTCATCCTACCCCGATTGCCATCTCGACCTGTTGCGTACTATACGAGTATCTTTTTTTTTTTAAATAAAAATGGCGAGCAAACGAGCAGGCGGGTGACCTGATGTTAAGGGGGCTCAGGACGGTGCTTTCTTCATACAAACTTAGGAGGGTAATTACTACATTATTTGATACTGTACCTACGCTCAAAACTAAGTATTATATCGATTAGTCTCGTCATTATCTACATAGGTTTATTGATATATGAAACATTCAAAAAAATATTGATTTTAACGTTACGAGCCTCAAAAGATTCCTATTTTAACACTAAATTTATGACAACTTTAGATGTGAATAAATAAGATTAGGGGTATGAATATTCTAAAGAAATTTAACATTAGACATAATTTATTTATTCATTAGTTGAAATAACTATACTTTGCAAACATAAACTCAGTAGTTTTTTCTCAAAATACTTTTCCTAAACCCTTGATTTCAGTAAAAATCATCGTGCCTCTCACCTTTCTCATACAATGTCAAGTGAAAAGCAAACAGGTTCGGTCGAACGTACTGCGTCACCTTAAGTGATTCAGAGCCATTTGAACTACCAATGCGTTGCCGGCCTTAAATCTTGTACAATCCGTTCAAACTTAAATGCACTTTTTGGTCTATGCTAATAAAAAATTACACATTGCTCATACTTGAATTGCCTTAGGTGCAACACACACCTGTAGAGTGAAGTGGAGTAGAGGCGCAGTCTGTTCTGGTAACAACTCAAACTAAGCTTTATTTACTTTAGCATAGCGTGCCCTTTAAGGTTGTTATAGGCGAATGAATTTGCTCAGATTTTTTTACTATCTTAATTTTTATGGGACTTTTGGCTCACACGGACACACAAGCATGGGGCTGGCGTGTCCGTGTCAGCCAAAGGTCAGCCAAAAACTGAGCCTAAATTATAATCGAAATTACTTGATGGAATGCAACAGATACAACTGAAGAAATATTAATATCTATGCAGAAATATTTCAATAATTGATTTAAAACCTATTGACAGTAAACTGAGAAGGCTTGTCAAACCATCTGTCATATTTATTAATATTTCTGCCCAAGGATATCTCTCTGCACGTTATAACTACTACATTGCACTATGCCCAGACTGACGACATAGTTAAGATGAGATAGACTGATATTTTTCACATAAGTCTCGTTTTAACTCTACTTAAAAAGTCTGAGCATAATCAAAGTACATCTCAGCTTGAGTTTCCTAGGTCTTTTGTTTTCACTATACTAATTTCAACCATATGTCAAAGTAAATAGAGCTGAGTTGTAATAAAAGAAGACGCCGCGCCTTGGCTCCACTCCTTTCCGTAGGTACGCGTTGGGCCTTACAATCATTCAACGTATATAAACCTTGAATTAAATGTATAGAACAGCTATTCCGAACAAAAATCGTGTTCCACAAAGATGTCAAACCCACTGACCTCTACTAATACAAGTACGCTAGACTTGCGATTGCCGATCTGTTTTTGAAGCAACTTGATTTGATCACCATTTTGCGGTTAATGAGGTCATGCGAGCGTACTCGAAACTAAATGTTAGTGATGAGACGATTACACGAAGATCATTAATTGATACAAAGTGTCAATTTTAATTCCCGGTACGCTCGGTAGGGCGCTTCGAATCGGCACAAAAACTGTCATTTTGTAAGCACATCTTTTCCAGCGTACTTTTATATGCCCATTTCAGTGTGTCAGAACAAACATGACGTAGTAATACGTATGGTTACTAAAGATCAGTTTCGCGTAACTCAAAAGTTTTTACATTCTCCTTTTCAATGAGAACTCTTTTACTATTAGTATCAACATTTGAAGGAATCGCACACCGTTTTCTATTTGGACTTAATTCTTTATTTACATTATTTATATTCATTAATGGCGACCTTACACCATCCGACATCGAATCAACCGCCAAATTGCCAATCGATGACATCAAATCGGATGGAACATTACCATCTAAGCAATACATTAGGGACTCCGATATTTTATCGTCCGCATCCGATTTATTTAGTATCGATAAATCGACTGGTGTAGCTGTTAATACTGATCGACTTAATAAGTAATCTTTGAAAGGTTCCGTTAACGACTTAGTAGTCCTTTCAGACATACTTGTCATTTCACAGTTTGAATTTATCTTTGGTTCCAAGTTCACATCATCACTACCACATAGGGTTGTGTTTAGATCGTCAGCACAGTATTTATTATGGCTTGTAAGTAATCGGTTGGTTTCTGATCGGAGCGGACTAATGTCGGATTGCGTTCGGGCGTCTAAACGCGTCTTTACTTGGTGGGACGTACTGGCTGAATGATTTGATCTGTAAAAAGAAAAATATTAGGATTATTGAAACTATAATAAGAAGATTTAGCTTTTAGATTTGAACATCTTGTGAGAGCTCTTTGATTTTTCAGGATAAAAGTATGTCCATAAATATTTTTCAATTTTTCAACATATTTTTTTTTCTACAGTCGTATTTTATCGTCATTTTGCACGATAAATCAAAACCTATTATGCATAAAAATAAATAAAAATCTGTTTTAGAATGTACAGGTAAAGCCCTTTGATATGATACCCCACTTGGTATAGTAATCTTACTTTATAAGTTGAAAATACTTATTTGTTCAAAACACTTTTTAATTTTTTTTTTTTGTGATATGACCACAAATTCATGGTTTTTAGATTTTTCCCCTAATATCTGCTATAAGACCTACCTATGTGCCAAATTTCATGATTCTAGGTCAATGGCAAGTACCCTGTAGTTTTCTTGACAGACAGACAGAAGTGATCCTATAAGGGTTCCGTTTTTCCTTTTGAGGTACAGAACCCTAAAAATCGATTTTGAAAATCGAAAAATCGCTGTGGTTGATGTGAAAATTGATGTGTAGCATGTATGTATAGTATTACTGTTTTTTTTCTAAGCACTGCCGTGCTACTGTGTGTTGATCAGAAAAAATAAAAGATTTTCTTACCTCTCACAAGACAAAGCTGATCTCGACATATCATCGTCGGAAGATACAAAATCGCTGTCGTTTTTCGGCGACATAGACCGGTAAATGTCCGATTTGAGCGATTCGTCCTTAACTCCGGCGTTTTCCGACATACAGTCTCTCTGTTCCGATGTTATTATCAACGGTTTGCGTGACCTGGGAGTCATTATTGATTCCTGAAAAGCAGAAGCTTATATATAGCTATTACTAGATTATGCCCGCGACTTCGTCCGCGTGGACTACACAAACTTCAAACCCCTATTTTATTATAATTTTCAAAAATCCTTCCTTAGCGGATGTCTACGTCATAATACGTTAATTGTAATTTTAACTTAATTCAATTTCGATTTTTTGTAAGTATATTTATGTTAGTTAGTAATTTAATTAGTGTAATTGGGCTTTATACCCGTTCTAGTTTAATAATAGTAATAAATAATAATAATAGCTATCTGCGTGCCGAATTTCAGTCCCACCCGTCCAGTAGTTTGAGCTAAGCGTTGATAGGTCAGTCAGTTAGTCACAGTCAGTCACCTTTTCCTTTTATAGATTTAAAAGATATTCATGCCACGCGCTCTGCTTTAGCGTTCGACTTGAGTTATCAGCTAATATGGGAGTAGGATTAAACCTACTTAAATGTATAAAACTTACTATTGATTTTGAAAAAAAAACTTAGCATGAAAAAAAAACTAAAAAGCGTTAGCACACACAATGATGCAAAGTATGGAAAGGATAAAACGACATTAATATTATGATAAGCAAAATTAGTATAACCGTGCAAACACTGGGCTAATTTGGTTGTATGCAAAACAAAATGTATCAGACTCTATCCACAGAAAGAAGTTAGTATAGGTACCTCTCTGTTACGTAATTCCATATAAATGACAGGGACAAAAATCTCAGTGGGCGTTAACCATTTTGAGGCACCAACCAATCACACACACGTTTCCATTTCATGTTTTCAAAATTCATTCGAAATTCGATTCGAAAATGTTTTCAGAAAACATTCGAAGTTCAATTAGAAACATCGTTTCGTTTGTAATTGGTTGGTGTCTCAAAATAGTCAACGCCCACTGAGATTTTTGTCTCAATTATTTGTATAAGATTACGTAACAGAGGGAGCTCTATACTAACTTCTTTCCGTGGATAAAGTATAAATAAGGTCAATTTAATTTACTTAAAGATTTGCATCCTACCGAATTAGCACCATAATATACAAACCTGCATCGCTTTAGACAACTTCTGCGTGGATTTTGTTATAGGCGACATTGAGGCTCTTCGGAAGTTAATAGTGTATGGAGTACTACAATCCTCTTCAAAAACCTCCTCAGTAAACCCTGGCGTGCTGGTCAAGTAATGCATTTTGAACTCTATCTCTTCCGCGCAAGGTTTAGATTTCGTCGGCGTGACTTCCAAGCTCTTTTCCTGTAGAGATTCATTCTCAGAATCCTGGTCGTCGAAGCAAGAAACGCAAGACGTTGGCGTTCCACGTATAACCGTCGATCTTTTCTGATACTTCTTGTTTATATGCTGTGTTGTTACTTTCGAACGGAACAATCTCGAACGTTTCCTGTTGTTCTTTGGTGTTTCCTCATTATCCAGCACGCTCAAATTCGGTTCGGAAACGAATTTAGGGCTCCTTTTCCTAGATTTATTCAAAGCTCCTTCCGAAAGCGTACTTTCGTGGCTACAGTCTGAATCGTAATCGTCGTCAAGGGACTCCGAACTGACTATTTTGTTCGCCAAATTCTTTAACACGATGTTCTTATGTGATACGTCAACTTTGCTATCATCCGTGTACGTTTTGCCTTTGGACTTCTGGAAAAGACATGCGTTTAGCGACGCGATGCGAAAGGGAAAGTTAAAAAGAGACGAAAGACACAAACATTCAGTTATAAAGACGATGGATAAACACTGGTTAGTTAAGCATGCTGTTGTATGCAGAATTAAGGGCCCGCACAAACGAGGGACTATTATCCGTGGAGGCACAGTTCATGAGAGTTATGAAACTTGTAACAAAACCTTGAGGTTTCATCTTAACTGGCAGCGTCAAATGTAGACTATGAAACAACTAATCGTGGCAACACATGTGACAGTTTTTATTTTTTATTCCCATACAAGTTAGCCCTTGACTGCGATCTTACCTGGTGGTAAGTGATGATGCAGTCTAGGGGTGAGATCTATACACAGACAGAGTTAGACAGAGTTAAAACGAGACAGAGCTATATCTCTCACATAAATCTATCTCGTTTTAACTCAATCTTAAGTCTGAGCAAAGTCAAAGTGCGCTCTATAGAACTTAGCTTAAGATTGTAGCCGGCTAACTTGAAAAGCGGTGTGGCAGTTATTTTTTTTTTACGCCCATTCCCCTTATCGGTTTTCTTATTTTATTTTATTAAAACTAAACACATTAAAATTTTACATAAGTTAAGTTTTAGGTGCAAGGCCAACATTAACATTCACGTTTCTACACGGCATCGTACCGGAGCGGTTAAATCGCTTTGCTTTGCTTTACCGGTAGGGTGGTAACTATCTGCGGCCGTAGCCTCCCACGAGACCAAACCAGAATTAAGAAATTATAAATTGCCCCTGCCGGGAATCGAACCCTGGACCTCACATTCATAAGACCACAACGCTCGCCGAAGGTTGTCAACCAAAAACATGGAACAATATAGTGTAACCAACCTCTTCAATAGTATTGATGGTGGACCCAGAGCCCTTTTTGGGCGTCTTGTTCAATAAGCCCTTGTTGAAGATGTGCCTTTTGATCGAGTCACCGAAGCTTCTAGAGCCGGCCACTTTGCCTGTACGCTGGATTTGTATTGGAGTTCCTGTCACAGAATTTGTATAAAATATTATCTATTTCTATCTCTCTCTCTCTCTCTGCGTGGCAACAGTGAAAAGGAGCAAAAGTACGCGACACATGATTAGCTGGGAAGCTGCGCTTGTGTGGGTGCATCCGATTGCGATTGTGTGGGTCTATGCAATCGTATGAGTGTATACGAATGTGTGGGTGTATGCAATTGTATGGTGGTGTGTGCGATTGTGAGGATGGCTGACGTCTGTCATTTTGTGGGTGTTTGTGATTGTGTGGATGTGGGACTGAGTGAGTGTGTTTATGTGTTGTGAGTCTATGTAATTGTGGGAGCGTGTGTGATGGTGATTTAAACTCACCGTATCCATTCTGTCGATTGAAGTGTTTGACGAGGCGTCGCTTATGCGCGGAGTCGGGCAGCGCCTGTATGTGTGCGTACAACTGTGCTAGCGCCGTGTCTGTTGGGTTGCGTGCGTTCTCCGCGCATGTTCGACGTCGGTCTACAAACGTATACACTGTGTTCGCCGCCGTCCTACAAACACAGCGGACAGGTAAGGTTATTTTAGCCGTTAGTTAGTTATAGTTACCGTTTGAGAAACACAACTTAGCTATGCTTACTGGCAAGTTCAATATTATGAACACAGGTTACCTATGAGTCACTGACAAGTTCAGCTAGAAAACTCATGTTAGATTTGACTTAATGATAAGTTCAGTTAAGAACACACAGGTCATCTATGACTCACTGGTAAGTTGGTTATCTATGACTCAGGTAAGTTCAATTCAGAACCACAGCTTATCTATAACTCACTAGCAAAATTTTGTTAAGAATCGCAATAACTGGTGAAAACCTGGTAAGTTCAGTTCAAAAATGCAGCTTATCTTTGAAGCTGTTCGATCTGGCACTTGTTTCTTACAAGTTGCTGGGGTAGCTTACCTATGACTCACAGGTAAGTTCAGCTCAGAAACGCAGCTTACCTGTCAGTGATGCTCTCATCTAAGTCCACGTCCGGCGACATAGCACGTTTCCTCTCTCGCACTGTGAAGTAAGCGGCCGCGTCTGTCGCCAGACGGGTCGGGGCCGCGAACAGAACTGTGCAGTGACGTATCATGAAACTTATCACTGGCGCGAGAGCTATCGAGTCTGCGTGAAAAGTTTCTGGTGACAGCTGAAAATATTTATGATTTTGCTTTTCTTTTATCTGTTACTACTTAATGCCCAGCACTGCAATTGAAAGGGGCATCGAAAACACAATTTTACAGTACACGGGCATTGTTGGTAGATACTATGTTAGAAATAGAAATCTTCACACAAGTGCCAACCACAACTGTATAGAATCTCAAGTCAATTGTATGAACGATGCACGAATGTTGAATACATAGGTAACGAACTTTTATATTGGTGAAGATCACCAATATAAAAGTACTGATAAATACTGTAGGAATAGCGTGTGAATAGGTACAAATTGATTTCTATCTTTATGTCATCAGTAATTTCACAATCGAAAGAAGACAAAAATGTTGTACAACCATACAACCGCTATAATTAGTAAGGAGGTAAATAAATAAGCACGCCCAGACCACGATCATACTTGACGGAAAGTGACAACTTTGTCAGAAAACACATCTCACGGAAGGGTATTCCAAGCCCTAGCCTGTGTTTATGAAATGATGACGCAAACGGAAACATGATGGATACAGGCAACTTTTATCCCAAAATTTACGGGATTTTAAAAAACCTATATCTATGTGGAAGAGGAGGACATTGGAATGAAATGAAATTTTTATTTGCAAGAAACATTGCACATAAGATGTTAACATAAAATTAATAATTATCCAATATATATATGTTTCGTCAATTGACATGCAAAATAATATGTTATGAGTTGTCTACATGATCATTATTGACCCATTAGAAAAGAATATAGATAGATACCTTTCTCGGGCACAGCAAATGCGGCGTGAACATAGTCGCCAGAGTGTCGGGCGACATGCGATTGCTCGCTTCGTTGTCGGCCACCAGTCGCAGCAAGCCGAGCAGTCTTTCCAGAAACTTCCTGTGTGATTGTGCCAGGAGTAACAGTAGCAACTGCAGTGCCGTCAGCAACTTAGTCTCTGACGACTCCGCGTGTGGGGGGTATTGCGCTAGAAAAATTTTTTTTTTTGCTATTACCACAACTCAAAGAGACTGGTCACCAAAAGTCGAAAGAAGGCCCAGCTGCATTTAAAGATCTTTAAATGATTTAAATGCACTTTTTGACTTCTCTATTTTTTTTTAGAATTGACATCATGGTTCCTTCCACCAAATTTCTCTACATCTAATATGGTTTAATTAGCCTCTCACTCACAAAAAAAAACATTCTGTATATTTTTATCTTGCTTTGAAATCCATACTTCCTATTTATAAAATACTAGCTAATGCTCGCAACTTCGTCCGCGTGGACTACACAAATTTCAAACCCCTGTTTCACCCCTTTAGGGGTTGAATTTTCAAAAATCCTTTCTTAGTGGATGCCTACGTCATAATAGCTATCTGCATGCCAAATTTCAGCCCGATCCGTCCAGTAGTTTGAACTGTGCGTTGATAGATCAGTCAGTCAGTCAGTCAGTCATTCAGTCAGTCAGTCAGTCAGTCAGTCACCTTTTCCTTTTATATATTTAGATGTGTCTGTTACTTTTTCGTGGATAATTAGCTGATTTGTCAGAGATTGCTTGCATCCTAGAGACAGATATACTCTACTTACTCTGGAAAATTAATAAATAAATAAATAAATAATTTATTGATTAAAAAACATAGGTACAATTATACATACTTACCTACTTACGAGTACTAATACATACTTATACATAATAACAAACCAGTTTGTTAAGTAGGTATACAGAAAAACCGACTGTCCCTAAGCTAGGTATACACCTGTGTTTTAGGCGACAGCACTCTCCTTAAAATTCATGGCTCATTTTATATACAAAAGAAAAAGGAATCTGCATGTAAGGCAGATATAAAATCTAACATGTTTACTATAACTATTAGAAGTATAACTAAAGAAGAGTTAAAGATTAGGTAGGTATTAGAACTAAACTAAAGAGAACTTAAAGAGTTCCAGCTGTATTTTTACAAATCCTAAATTCATATGGATCTGAGACATGGTCGCTAACTGTGGGCCTCATAAGAAAGCTCAGAGTCACATAGCGAGTGATGGCTCTCCATGCTATGCTTGGAGTTTCTCTACATGATCAAATCAGAAATAATGAGTTCCATAGGAGAACTAGAGTGACCAACATAGCTCAATGGGTTGCGAAGCTGAAGTGGCAATGGGCGGGGCACATAGTTCCTAAAACCGATAGACATTGGGGTCCCTAGGTGCTGGAATGGCGACTTCGAAACGGAAGACGCAGCGTTTGAAGACCCCTACTAGGTGGATGGACGACATCAGACAAGTAGCAGGGAGCCGCTGGATTCAGGCGGCGCAAGACCATGGCGTGTGGAAGTCCCTACAAGAGACCTATGTCCAACAGTGGACGTCTATCGGTTGATGATAATGGTGATGAAATGCATGCAGATGAAGTTCCTGCTAACAACAAGTCAAATAAAAAGCTCACCTGCTAATGTGCAATAAGTCTGGTAATACTGATCCATCAGCAATGGCTGGGGCAACTCCGCCAAGAATCCTTTCAGCACAGACGCACAGTCGTGGACAGAAAATCTGCCCTCCGTGAGACCCAAGCTTGAGCCTGACAGGAGCAATTGACGTAGCTCTTGCTGACGACTGAGCGAGCCAGTACGACGGAAGATTCCTTCTTGTGTCACATCTGGATTATGTAATGATCAGTGATCTGAATAGCTAGTACAAATTCGCAGGATAGTGACAATCCATACTTTATATTATAAATACGAAAGTGTGTCTGTCTGCTAGCTTTTCACGGCCCATCCGTTTAACCGATTTTGACACAATTTGGTACAGAGATAGCTTGCATCCCAGGAAAGGACATTTTTATCCCAGAAAATCAAAGAGCTCCCATGGGATTTTTTAAAATCTAAATCCACAGAGGCAAAGTCGCAGGCATCATCTAGTATTCTTATATTGATGTACCATTAATACTTCTGGGATTACAATCTATATATATATATATATATATATATATATATATATATATATATATATATATAATATATATGCTATACTCTATTTATTATAATATAAAAGGAAAAGCTGACTGACTGACTGACTGATCTACCAACACACTGCTCAAACTACTGGGCGGATTTACGCATCTGCTGAGGATTTTTAAAAATTCAACATTCAAGGGGTTAAAATATGGGTTTGAAATTTGTGTAGTCCACACAGAGGAAGTCACAGGCATAAGCTAGTAGTTTTGTATAACGATTGCATAATAGGGGCTATTACAACCTGACAAGAAACATAAACTTGCTCTGGAGGAGCTACTTTTGCTTTTTTCATTGCAATAGGTACTAAGTATACATTGTTTTGTAGATAAATTATTTTCACTAGTTTTCCACAATATTATGGTGAAGTTTTTTATTGTTTTTCTGGTCAGGCTTTAAAACACAACTGTGACTAGAGTACCTAATTAAAGTAAACTAAATCTTAAAAAAGTGCACTGTGAAAAAATTTTTATACTGTCTAGTAAAGTCCTATAAAGTAAATAATGTAAGCATAATCCATACTAATATTATAAATGCGAAAGTGTGTCTGTCGGTCTGCTAGCTTTTCACGGTCCATCTGTTCAACCGATTTTGATGAAATTTAGTACAGAGATAGCTTGCATCCCGGGGAAGGGCATGGGCAAGGACTTTTTATCCTGCAAAATCAAAGAGTTCCCACAGGATTTTTAAAACCTAAATCCACACGGACGAAGTCGCGGGCATCGTCTAGTAGTATAATAATTATGCCACTTACTGTCAGGTTTTGATAGGAAATCTATCAACTCATAAAGTCTTTGTATCCCATCATCAGTGATGGAGTTTGCCTCTTCACCTTTTTTTGGATAATTAGCATTCTGACAAGTAGTTGAACTAGGAGTTTTGGCTTTCTTATGGAAATTCCACCTGAATTGCTTTGGTTTGTCAGTCGAACAGTCAACACTGAAATTCAGAACAATAAATCTATGAACCGGATGTAAGGGACATGCTAACGAAAAACCGCTGATCGCACTTGAATGGAGGATAAAATTTACGCTGCTGTTTTGTGCTAATCACCTTCATTTTATTGTAATTATAAGAAAATAGTGGAAAATAATAACCCAGCAATTCATCAAATTTGTAGAACGAAGCAGGTTTAGAACCCGCAAAGGTTTAATTTTAAGTGGTTGTAAACAATTTATTATTATTTCACTTTCAGCATGTAAAATTCAATTACCACTGGCGTTAAAAAGTGTACATTTTTATGCAGTGTCTGTATTAATTATACATAACAAAATGAAGATTATTGTAAGTAAGTAACACTCTGTAAATTGCTAATGATTTCATCGCTTTGTTATTTGGGTTGCCGCTGGAAGTTGCTGCTGATTGAATCTAGTTGATTAAGAGATAGAAGTAGTAAGTAAATATTAAAATAAAAATGTACTCACTCGTCTGTATTTATATCTACAACAAATGATAAATGCATTCGCACTAATGTGAAAAATTGATCCAAATTCTCATTTCTAAGCCTCTCTATCAGTTTTAAGTCCGAAGAAGTCATCTCCAAATAGTCGAATCGAAACCAACTGATCAGATGATTAAAGTATCACAACGTGCAATGTCCTTATCCCATAGTTATCGAAGTCTTCCAATATTTATACTTGGTAAAATAAATTTTATTGCTTTCTAATTGAAAACTTTATAATAATATCACATGTTTAAGTTACTATAACATTTGTTTTTCGCTAAATAACTAAGGAAAAGTTTATCTCTGTAAGTTTTTTGTTTCAAAAAAATGACAAACTTCAAAAGTCAAAACCAAAACAAAGATTAACGGTTCCGCACGTTCAGAAACATTCACAGGAAATATTGGACTATTAGCGGACTATAAACCGCAGTGTGCGAAACTTAAGCAAAGTTTTTCCTCTATCCTTTTCAAATAATCTTTTTCCAACTGGCAAAAAGATCGTCCAAGGGCAAAACAAACCAGAAAAAATAATAATCGATTTTTTGATAAAATATAATATGTAATCGATTTTTTTTAAATTTCAACCGATATTTTAGGTAATTTTTTTAGGGTACTTATGATGGTAGGTATAGTACCTATATTACTAAACAAGACATCACTTCTATTAATTTGGTTTTAATAAAGATGTTCTAGAATCTAGATAATAGGTATTACAATTATTAATAGGTATTTATGTCTATGTGTTTTTTAATAGAGATAGAGCTGTAGCGAGCAAACGAACAAGCGGGTCACCTGATGTTAAGTGATTACCGCCGCCCATGAACATTTGCAGCACCAGAAGAACCACCGATGCGATGCCAGCCTTTTAGGAATTTGTTGGTCCACCCCTTGAATAGGGTTAACCCCATGTTGTAATCCGCAGAAGGGAATTGATTCCATAGTTTGTATGTGCGTGGAAAAAGGATCTGGCACAACGGTCGGTCGAAGTGCTCCAGAAACCCAGGTGGCGAGGGTGGAATTGATTGCGGTGGCGTGCGGTGCGGTTGTAAAAAAGGAGGGTAGAATGAGATCATACAACTCTTTGGAACACTCTCCATTATAGAGGCGATAGAACACGCACAGAGAGCTATGTCTCTGCAGTGTTCCAGGCATTCCAACGAGCCGGTTAGTTTGGGATCGTACACAAGTTGAACAGTATTTCAGCATCACAGGAAGGTTGAATTTATATTTTTGACTTCTTATTTCTAAAGGGTGGCATATCTACTGACCAAAAGGGAAGGGTTTTCCTAATCTTTTGAAATGTGCACCATAACACCCTAGTTATTTATAGGGTCAAGAATAAATCCATACTAATATTATAAATGCGAAAGTGTGTCTGTCTGTCTGCTAGCTTTTCACGGCCCAACTGTTCAATCGATTTTGATGAAATTTGGTACAGAGTTAGCTTATATTCCGGGGAAGGACATAGGCTACTTTTCATCCCGGAAAATTGATGAGTATCCACGGAGATTTTTGAAAACCTAAATCCACGCGTACGAAGTCGCGGGCATCAGCTAGTAATAAATAATACTAAGTATTTTTTACATAGGCAAATATGTAGTTAACTAAATAATTTTAAATACATATCAAAAATTGCGTAACCGGCAGGAATCGAACCTGCATCTTCTGGGTTCGCGCCCGATGCCAATTTTTGATATGTATTTAAAATTATTTACTAATTTCCTTGAAGTGTAGGTATACACTAAAAAAAATTATTAAAAATGTAGGTAACTAGTATTAAGTTTAATATGTATGTGTTCAAGTGTCATAATACCTATGAAAGATTTATGTAAACTTAGAAAATAATTTGCAACCATTAATAAAGTAAATGTGTTTATTTTTATTACTTTAGAATATACATACAGTCTAGTTTTCTTTACTTTAATTAATTTTAAAACATGGTTAGGTAAATTATATTTATTTATTTATGTATGACTATCAAAACATATCATCGTGTCCTAAGTCCGCTAGTAAATTTAGACCTCTATCTTTGAGGGCTTTTGAGAGCAACTTCTGTTGTTCTATTTTAGCATCTTGTTCTCTTCTCTGTGCATCTAGAATGTCATCTACTGAGACTTCTGTTAGGGGCAGATTCTCTTCTTTATCTTTATCCTGAAATGTAAAAAAACAACTATGATCTATGAACTATGAAACAACATATTATGATTACAATAATATTAAAAAGCGAAAGTTTGTATATGTGTGTGTATGTTTGTTACTTCTTCACGCAAAAACTACTGGACGGATTTGGCTGAAATTTGGAACGGAGATAGATTATACCCTGGATTAAAACATAGGCTACTTTTCATCCCGGAAAATCAAAGAGTTCCCGCAGGATTTTGAAAAACATGAATCCACGCGGACGAAGTCGCGGGCATCAGCTAGTATTATATAAAAGAAACTGAATTTTGGAGTTTGGACTTAAAATTGACAAAATATTTTTTTGGTTTAATATCTTTTTTTGTGATTTTTACTAGTTTATTCAATACAAATATAAGCTTTTCACAGCCCAATGTTAAATTATTTTTAACAATTGAGATAGCTTGCATTCCAAGGAAGGACTTAAGCTACTTTTTGTCCCATAAAATCAAAGAGTGCCCATGACATTCTAAAAATCCTAAATCTATGTCGATGAAGTCGCAGGAATCTTCTACTCAGTACAGAGATAACTTGCTTCTTGGAGATAGACACAGGTTACGTTTCATCCCGGAAAATCAAAGTTTCCACTGGATTTTAAAAAACTAATTCCAAGCAGACAAAGTACCTAAATAGTAAAATATACTTACTTATATTTATTAATACAATACTAATAAAAGTAAATACAGAAGCTGTATATGTGAGCTATACAACGGTTGCTACTTACAATTTCTCCCAACAGCACGACATTTTCACCTCGAACTATGAAGATTCCTCGCGGTATATCACCATACTCGCGACCAACATGTATCCTTTCTATAGTTCTATGCAGTACTAGGTTAGCAAACTGGTCCACGCAACGCAAGTAACCGATCAACGTCCTTCCATCTCGTAGCAACACCATAAGTTTCTCTTTAAATAAGCAGTTGATAAAATATACTGAATAAAAAAAACAATAAAGCTAAAACAAGGAAACGTACTATCCAGTTCGTCCAATAAATGTGCAGTCCCTGCAAGTGGGTTTACATTATTTGACATCTTTTTGGATATATGTCGGGGATTACTTGGTAATGGTCGAAAAATATGAAGATATCATCAAAACAAAACAAGCAAAAAGATGAGTGTTGAGACTCGACCACTCGACCACGACTCGACAAAGAGTATTATAATCGAACTCGATGATGATCAATCTATGATGATGATGAGCAATGATGAGGGTCAGAGGATGAATTTTTTGTAGCAGAAGTTTTTGTTTTTGACCAAAGAGTATTGTTTTTTTACTTTTTTTGACACTTAACGTTTTTGATCACAGAAGACCTACAGATATGCAACTACCGTAGATTGAGTAAAAAAGCTAGACTGAAGTACTGTGTAACCGCGTATGAGATAGCAATAGCACGATGTAACGATAAATAACACGACAATTTACCATTGTTTAGTAGTCAATATTTGTATTAACCGATCAACAATATTTGTATTTAACGTTTTTTAAGTGAAAACAAGTAAATAACTAATGAGAAATACATTGACGCCACGAATTCTCAAAGTTTGTTTTGCAACTAAAGTTGTATTCCTTGAAAAAAATCGGTTACACGATAAGGGAAAAAAAATAGGTTAGCTGCGTCTCTGTTTATCACATTAGTAACTTTATCTGTGCTCTCTTTTTAGTGTGAATGAGAAAGCAAACGTTCCTTTGTCTAGATTTTTACTCAGTCTACGGCAACTACAGTCTACACTCTACACTACAGTGCGACAAGGCTCTCTTGGCACTTGAATGACATTGGCAGGGGGGCGCTGTCGGAGAACAAAGGCTTAGAATATTCAAACAAGAACAAACGGGATACTTGACGGCAACGTTAGTTCCGATTTTTGCCACGCGCCAAGATAGCCTTGTCGCACTGTAGCGTGGGCGTAGCCCCCTGAGTCCCAGTGGTCCCAGTATAAATAAAAGGAATAACATTTCACAAGGAGCTCTGCTTGAGCGAGAGGGACTGAGGGGACCACGCTCTCAGAATAAGTGGCCACGCTATTGCACATCTGTAATATCTGTGGGATTTGAGAATTTAAAGAGAAAAACAAATGCTCATATAAATAATATTAATTTTTATTAAGAAAATAAATCATCAAATGCTGAATGTATTTCATTTAACATGTTTGAAGCAAGCATGCTTCTGCCATATATCTGAAAAGCCTTCGAATTACAAGCTCTCGTAAGCTTAGCAGCTGCGTATGCTGCCACACTTTGTGCCAGTTGTGGAGACTTGTTGTCTTCACATAGATTGGCCTTCAGTCCCCAATTTAAAAAAGTCCCTAATGCACCTGCCAAAATATCTCCTTGACCGCCTGCACGTCTACCAGAACCTCCTTCTTGCAGAGACCAGTCAAATGCGCCAGTGTTTGAAAAATACATGTCCTTTTGACCCTTTTGCAAAATAGTAACATAACTGCCCCAATATTTATACCAAGGTTCATCACTTTCCGGAACCGAACGTTTTAACCTGTTTACTTCCACTCCATTAGGTGTAAGAATTGCACCAGGACTTGGATAATCTTTCAGTATTAGTACATTTTTATGGATTGCATACAAGCCATCTGCATCAATGACTAAGGGTTTTTGCAATTCTCTACAAATTGTAATTATTTCGTAGGCCAGGTCTAATGCTTCTGGTGATCTGCCTAAGCCTGGTCCAATAATAACAACATGAAAACTAGGTAGTATAGAGCTAATATTTATGGAAGTATGTGGAATGACAACAAGATCTGGGCTGTACGATTTAATAACTGGTGCTGCATTTTCTGTTGTGATTACAGTAACCAAATCTGCCCCAACCTGAGAAAAAACAATTAACTAAGTTACTGCTTTTACTTACCTATGTACCTACCTACCTATTAAAATTAACAATAAAGAACGATCGTGTCAGTCTACGATTTTAAACACCATGCACGATTTAACAGCAGGTACCCTAAGCCAGTGAATTCGAATAGTGTGAAAACGCCTTATTTTTATTGAATCATTTTTGAAGTGCAAACTTCTTTAGTGCGTTGGGTGAATTCGGATGGGATGGGCACAAAAACTATAAGGCCGCGTCAGCGACATGCTAATTTTTGGGTAGGTATGGAAATTAAACTTAATAATAAGAAAATAAAGTTTAATATTAATTGCAGCAAATCTAGTTCGAATACGAATATTGTAAAATAGTTCCATGATTTGATAGGTTTCTAAAAAAATGGAACTTTATTTCTTATAGAAATAGTTAGACTGATTTATATTGATTTATATTTGTAATTTTGATTGGGTTCCGTATCGATAGTGATACTGTTATTGTATTCTGTTGGTGGCATTGATTTGTGAGTCTCAACTATTTTTGAAGTGAAATGAAAACTATCGTTGCCAACATGCTAATGTTAATATTGGGTATATAATATATATATATATATATATAATATAATAAGTAGGTACGGCTTTGTATAGCATTGTCTCTGTCATTCATACCTCCTACAGTGCGACAAGGCTATCTTGGCGCGTGGCGAAAATCGGAACTAACGTTACCGTCAAGTATCCCGTTTGTTCTTGTTTGAATATTCTAAGCCTTTGTTTTCCAACAGCGCCCCCCTGTCTATGTCATTCAAGTGCCAAGAGAGCCTTGTCGCACTGTATGAGATGTTGTCGGTCTCAACGACAGAGACAATGTTCTACGAAACTGCTATCTCTTTCTAAAGGTTTATGTACAATATTTCCTGCCGGGTACTGTACCTAGTTATATCTGTAACTTTAAGTATAACGTGTTGCCCGTATGATATGCATATTCGATAATATAAGTAGGTAAGGTACATAATATTATATTTAACTACCTAGTTACTTAGGTACTTACCTATATAATATAAATTATAAACATTAATCAAAAATTTACCTATAATTTTTAATTCTACAATTAATTAGAAAATCCAAAAAAACCAATGTTATTTCATATTTTTAAGTTTTCACTTCTGTCGCTCTCAGTCCCCAGACTGCCATTTTCCTTTTTAATAGGTATTTTTTTATAATTAAAAATTAAAAACTAGGTAGGTAAGTAGTTAGGTACATAATATTATGTTTATTACCTTTAAAGCTGATATAGCCGCAAAATATGGTGCTCCAGTATATTCCACAGAACCTCCAATGACTCCAATTTTTCCAACTTCTCCCTTCCTTTTACCATTTAACTCAGGAACAATCTCTTTGCTAAATTCTTCTAAATTATCCTTATTAACGTTAGAGCATTCATCAACTATTAAAAGATCAATTCCCAAAAACTGTGAACTGATCACAAAAAAAACACTGCACAATATCTTCATTTTTCTACTTTTCAACAATGATTAAACCTTGATCAAACACTTCTCACATTAGATTGGTGATTCTGAATGGTCGGTATGGGTAGGTACCTATATGTACAGTTTATTGCATGTTTTAACCTTGAATGCCGAGTGCCGACAGAGATAATATTATTATTATTAAGTAACACATCTGTAGAGCAGTTGTCTGATCAGTGATCAGATCGATTACAGTGGAACTTGTACCCGACATACCCGGACTGGTTTTGTAAGTGCACCAGTATATTTTGATATTCGTAATGGCCTAGTCTCGTGCATACGGTAGGTAGGTACCTACCGCAGACTTGACTTTCATTCGTTCTGCATTTTTTTCACACGTTTCCATTATTTGTTTTGAAAAAGTATTGAGTATGGGTTTTACATTTAAATAATATGCAAGCTACACCGAGAAACCACACGACTATCGGAACGCGCTCTTAGAGAAAAGTTTACCTACGTCATTTCAGTTTTAAGTTGTAGGTACCTTCCTATCGGTATTGAAAAAACCCGGCCAAGTGCGAGTCAGACTCGCGCACTGAGGGTTCCGTCTTACAATCGTATTTTATCGACATTTTGCATGATAAATCAAAAACTATAATACCTAAAAATAAATAAAAATCTGTTTTAGAATGTAGACGTACATATGAGCCTTTGTGAAATGCAAAAACTATAGGTAGTTACCTATGTTTTTACAGCTGATGATTGATTTTTTACTGTTTTTAGGTGTTGCCAATATTTTTATTGAGCTATCGCGCGTCGCGTCGTGCGACTCCTCGACAATGTTTAACCAAGGTTTAACCACTGGTTTGCACGTTTACAATGTTACCCGTCCCGTGAGGACTGTATATCTATAGTCTGTGGACTTGAGTTGACATGTTGACATTTTATGGCTGGCCTGGCTCTATGAAATCCGAAATCTTGTCTATGAATCAATCGTAGAATTATTTTTTCTCAAATTCTCTTCCGTGTAAAGTGTATTACAATGCCTTAAAATTGAATTAATGTGTAATATTCCACGCCGAAAACGAGTGCAGTAATATGTTTAAAGACCCTGTGCTTATAGTTTATACATAAATCCGAAAAAGTCCACGATGGATCAAGACGACGAAATTAAATCGGGTTGTTTATTATTTCCACCAGCCGGAGGGAACATGTTCAGTAAATTCCCCAAAAGAGTACGTAATTGTTTAATAATATTAGACTATTGAAAGTCTTAAGATGTTCTATTCACCATGCTGCCTTGTTTATATGACCGCATGACACTACTTTGACGATATTCATAGAAAGTGACTCAAGGAATGCATCAGTGCCTACTTGGTATATACCTAGTACCTACATTACGTGAATAGTTAGAAGTATCAACGATTCACATTTTACATATTGCGTGTTGATTACGAATTCAAAATAAGTTTGTATAACAAGCGGAAATATTTGCTAGGTACTGGTTTTTAGAAATCTGTATAAATTATGAATAGAAGTTACTATTCCAGTAATTCTTTAGACTCCATAGAAAGCAATATTTTGCAGATGTTGCGTTTGTTGTATGTTGATTTATATACAAATATAAATAAACATTATGTAGATTGTTTGAAACATACTTACTTGAGTATTCCAAATTGAAACAAGAAATTCTAGTATTATAATAATAATAAAACTTTGTGTTAAAGTTTGCATAATATAATTAATTAGCAATAATGATAATAATATTACGAAAATATCATGAATCTTTTCTTAATTACAGAAAAACTGGCAACAAAAGTACTGTATGCTCTTCACTGCTAGTATACAAGGTATTGAACGACTTGAGATTTACGACAATAAGGACGATGTTACTTCTGGGGCCATCCCAAAAGTTATAACACTCGAAAATTGTATAAAAATTACACATTCTAGTCCCAACATGATTACTATACTGGCTAAGTCACATACTCAACAAATCAGCACCCAGTCAGAGGCAGAAACTTTGGAATGGGTAACGGCTCTGCAGTCTGTAGCATTTAAAGGAAGAGACTCCAGTCCCATCAGTTGTGATGAAGACAATGACTTGTACTGTTCATCTGGAGAGGGGGTGTTTTCCGTCAAAATGTGCTCCTCAGAAGCTTCAACCAGATGTGGATTTGAACCCATGAGATACCTTTTACTATTGACTGCTACAGCAATAGAATTAAGAGATGTCAATGACAACAAATTGTATGCTACATGGCCATACAGATACATAAGACGGTACGGGTACAGACAGGGTAAATTTACTTTTGAGGCTGGCAGGAAATGTGACACAGGGGAAGGAATCTTCCACCTGGAGCATCCGAATCAGTCTGAAATATTCAAATGTTTGTCTCTGAAAATGAAAACAATGAAACAGATGATTGGAAATGACAACCTGAACAGCCCAGAGCATGCAGAGTTTAATATCCAGCCTATTGCTAATCTGTTTCCTGGTTCCCGCAGTCCATTGGTAGCAACCAGACCAGACGATTTGAACTTAAGCTCTCTCTCTTTTAAAACAGCCTCCGTCTCGAGCCATCAAACTGCAAGTACAGATAGAGATAATGTACCTCTTCTGATGCCTAAACCTGCACTGAAGCCCAAGCCTCAGAAGCCTCCTCGTAAAATCATTAATCTCCATAAACCAGCAGTCAAAGATATTCCCAGCTCAACAGATGAAAGCATCGACTTTGGCAGATACAAAAAACTTGACAATTATGAACCTATTGAGCAAATCAAACGAGACCACAGTCCCCCTTCAGTGCCATATGACAAAGTAGAAGTAAGAAGTGAAGCTTGGAAGACATTAGGTATCGATGACCCTGACCACACTGAGTTCACTCCAAATTTAGGTGACAATCCGAACTGTATGAAACTAATATCACGGTCTCAGGATAATTTGAACACAACCGGGCCTGAGGCATCGAGGATTATCCTTTTACCGAGCCCTGTAGTCGATCCTGAAGATGAGAACTATGACAGATTGCAATATTTCGGGTCTACAAGTAAACTGAATAAGTCTTCCAAGTACAAAAAAATTGAAGCTCGACCTAACACGCTAGCTCTGGGCGAGCCTAAGAATAAAGACACATGGAATGATTACGATGAAGTGGAAAATGTCATGCAAACTGCAAGATTGGCAGATGACTCTCACCTAGGATATGGCATGATACGTAAGCCCAACACGCCCGGTCCACAGGTGCCCACAGCCGCTCAGGCCCAAGCATTACAAAACCAAGTTGGGTTAGAGGAAGTTAACCATAACACTTGCAATGGTACAGATTATGCAATTGTTAGCCGTCCAAAAAGAGTGTAATTTGTGAGATTACATTTTCAAAGACTGAATGAGACAATAAAAAACCACATTGATGTTCACTGTCTTGTGTTACCTAAAATTTTATAAACAGTAAAAAGTTTTTTACTGAATAGAATTATACTTAAGTATTTCATGTTAAATTTTAAGACAAACAGAGTGGCAAAAAAGGCATAAACTAAGTATATAAATTGTAACAATACATTCCCAAATAAAATAAGCAATAAAATATAATATATATGAAGGTAATATGAGTAGCAATGCTGAAAAACATTCAGTATCATGTCTATGCAATTTTTTCTTAGTTTAAGCTAATAATTTCTTATAACTTTTAATTATTAGTTGACTCCTACATAAGCAGTTGTTCATTTCTTATTTAATTTTTACAAAAATAAAAGGTAATTTCTTAATCTCAGTATTGTATCAAAATCTCAATTTGTGAATATTGTAATAATTGATTTCTTTCTTAGTTAAAATAATAATCAAGAGTATTAATATCTCAAATTTGAGACTGTCTTAGCATTCCCATTTTGATGTTAATTATGAATATTTTGAATATTTGTATGGTGTAAGAAGTGGTTATTTATGATGGTAAGTACATATATTTTATACACAATTTATAGAGATTATTCATTATTCTAATATCTAATTATACACTTACCTATTGTGATTTTATTGTGCCTTATACCTATTTTCTAAAGTATGTTACGAAAGTCGACTACAAGTAAACAATTTAATTCCAAGGACAAAACATGAAGTATAATTTTTGACTTGGACAAGTAACTTTTGTGACAAAATATTATGTTCCTGTTCCTACAAAAGATAATTTTCATTAATTGAATTTATGAAATGAAATGTTTAAAGTATTCAGCAACCAAAGGGAAAATATGGCATTCATATTATAATATTATGTTTATTTCTAGAGTATGACTAGCTCTCCTGTTTTGTGTTATAGAAATACTTTTTTTAATTACCCAGTTTTGGACTAAAATTGAAATTGAAAAAATGTGTAATTTACTTGTATGTACTTATAGGGGACAGCTGCCATCCAGATATCCAGGTTTGATCCAATAAATACATACATATAGATTTATTTTTCTATGAATGTTTACCATAAGGTGCCAATTTAAGTACAATAAAAAAACCTAGTTATTTTATAATTGTACATCTTACTGTTGAATTTAATATGGAGGATGCCCATCTTGTATTAAGTACATTTCCATATTTTAGTCTATGAAATTGCTATGTTACTTACTCATATTTTTCAATTGTTTTATATTAGTAGAGGAGCCATATAATAAACAAGCCATGTAATCTTTGCTTAATGTTTTATTTGAACCCTAAATAAATGATCAATAGACAGCCATTTGAGTGATGTACATTGTAGGTATTTAGGTCAGTTATAGTACATACTTATAAAATAATTCACATATGTACTAGCTATACATCTAGTTTTAGTTTTGTTATGAGATTGTAAACGACTAATATACAGTTAAGGAGGAAGTACAAAACATGGTCTATCATGCATATATAAATAAAACAGAAGTTTACTTAAAAATTATATTACTTCTTCTAATAAAATAAATATAATTTACAAATTATTAGGTACCTAATACTATTTAAGTAAACGTCTAGCCATCTAACACTTTTTTTTCAACATTTAGGATAATTTCTTCAGCGATAAATTCTAAATCGTCAGACATTATTTTCTGAACAGTTTCTCCCTTTTCAGCCATTATATCTTCGATGTTCTTCTTTCCATTCATATCAGAGAACCAGTTAAGGTTGTCGGCAATCAAATGTTTGTTTTCGCAGCCATCGCATATAACAATAACGACACCTTTGTAATATGCCAACTTTGTGATATATTTGGAATTGCGGGTATTACATTTTTTGCATGTAAACATAAGTTGAAACTTTCCTTCGGTTTTCCTTTGTTCGCTCGTTAGTTGGACGCCGTTAAACTTCGACAGGGTTGTGCTGAAGTGTCTCGGAGACTGGATCTTGGGAGTGGAACATGACACTGGATTCACGGGAACCAGAAATCTCCTGCCGAAGAACGAATTCCCACTGCTTGGAAAGTAAACCACATTATTTAACAAACGTGGTTTGTGGTATTTAACCACGAAATCTATAAGGGTTTTACAGGACATTTTGAAAACATTTAACCTATAATATTTATATTGTAGAAAAGAAAACTTTACTTTTAATTGCTCTATAAATTCATCGAACAACACCAACACCACCAAAACACCATAGATTGCCACAGACCAATAACTTATAGGATACAGACCGCTAACTCCATAGACGATGTTTGTTTCAGTAGTAAGGGGAAGTGGGAGGCAAGGAATTTATATAACAAATTGTCATTGTAGTAGTGATTGTCTGTCTCACATTTTATTGGTTTTTACTATGAGAATCCACAGGACCATCTCTTTCTAACTTTATATAATATATAGCAATTATATGCCCGGATTGTCGTAAATTAGGGATGGCGTGACAGCAGGAAAACCGTAACTTTTTAGTGATGTCCTTTTTACAGATTTTAACGGTTTTGCTATTAATTACCGATTTTCAGTATTTATCGGTAATCCTACTAATAATTATTTAGGAATTTAGTTTTTCAAAAGAAAAATCAAACAAATTTATCAAAATATAAAAACTTTATTTAGAATAAATAATAAGCGACTCTACCACCGGTTCGGAAAGCAGATTCTATTGAGAAGAGCCGGCAAGAAACTCAATAGTTGCTCTCTTTTTTGTAGTGTATTACATTATTTTAAGACTTGTATTCTATTTTAATTCTAAAGATTTTAGGTCTAAAATAGTTTTGTACCAGCTAAACAATGATGGGTTTGGATAGATATAACGCATGCTGTAGGTGCATATTTAAGTCAGCAGAAAGTGTATTGACATTATATAAGTCTTATGCAGGGTGCACATTTAATTAATTAATTATCTTTGCCATATTTAGTTGATACAAAATACATAAAATGAATAATACAATAAATTTATTCGATCAATAGAAATGTCATCCTAAAAATAAGTGCAACCTCATAGTGCAACCCGCGCAACCGCCTCAACCCCTTGCACAGCTTAATCAATCTTATTATTTTTAGGTCAAAAAGGTTTTAAGGATCGTTACATTACATGAGTGTGAAAATCATACATTTGAAAACCACGCGTGTTACTTGCAACTCCGCACCACTAAAACTGTGGTTGCACCATCAAGCATATTTTTAGGATGATTGTAATTTTTTCATCCCAAAAACTCGAATTTTTAAATTATAATGATAAAGATTTATACAATACAAAATCACTGCAATAGCCAGAGCTTCAATGAGGATATCAGCTGTGTTTTAAAATATTTACGAAATTAGATGATTATGCTTCTATTATAAAATAAGAACAAAAAGTTTTTTTCCAAAAAACATATTAACTTAGAAAACTAATAAGTTTTGAAGTAGGTATTCAAAATATTACTTTAGAATTATAAGTGATTGCACAGGCGGATTGCGAGTTTTATATATATACTAGGTATTTAACATTTTACTTATGTGGTTAAGAATTTAGAAGCGCTCAATGAGGCTATAATTTAAAATATTATACTAGATAGATACATTATGAACCTGTCAGTATGCTGTATAACATATTATATTGGAGTGCAATCATCATCACATCAAAAGAAAAGTCTCGATTTACTGACTGACTCATCAACACCCAGCCCAAACACTTGGACCTAAAAAGTTGAAATTTTTGAAGCGAAATGCAATTTTCTAAATTACCACGGGATAGAGAATAAAGAGAAATAGAATTCCACCTGAGTGAAGCCATGGCGTGTCAGTTAGTCTGCGAACGGAAATGGCAAAATGATACGACTTTAATGTTGTTCAAGAGAGATAAAATAATAAAGTTAATCTTAATATATAAAAGGAAAAGGTGACTGACTGACTGACTGACTGATCTATCAACGCACAGCTCATACTACTTGACCGATCGGGCTGAAATTTTGCATGCAGATAGCTATTATGACGTAGGCATCCGCTAAGGATTTTTAAAAATTCAACCCCTAAGGGGGTAAAATAGGGGTTTGAAATTCGTGTAGTCCACGCGTACGAAGTCGCGAGCATATGCTAGTGAACATTAAAACATCAATTCAAACTTTTAACAGTGGCTTAAAACCTTAATTACTTTTGCGACGTACAGTTCTATAGCTTGCGCCTTTAGTAACTTTTGTCGCAATCAAATTTTCCATTTCCTTTCCCTTTTTTTCTCGAATCAACATTATGTATTCTTCTATTGAAGTTAATACACCATTGTCTAACTTGCATTCTTATTACGAACAACCAAAAAGCTTTTAAAAAATCTGATTTATGCTCAACACAATCAAACCAAGATGTATTAATTTGTTCGAATTTGTTAATTAAATCTGAATATATGTAAACCTTACATATGTCTGGCAAAATTTTTTCAATGATAGATATACAATCCCATACCAGGGACAACAATTGATTGGATGGGTAGTACAATTTTTTGTTACTTGAATCAAATTCTTTCATTTCAATTAAAGTATGAAATGATTTAATTTCGTTAGACAATAGTGTATTTCGGCAATTTGGGCATTGCTCACAATTTAACTTTGGAAATAAATACCGACAAACTGCGCCGGCAATATAAGACAAAGCATTCGTTTGAAAAACGTTTTCAGGTGGAACACATTCTTCAATAAAATTTACGTTATGAATATCAGAACTGTAATCAACAAATCGTGTATCAAGTTTTGGTCTACTTACCAAATTACTTAGAGTACCGAGCATTTTATCACTATCGGCGGCGCAATTCGCATACAGAGATTTCCCGGTTGTAATGTTATTGATCAACAATGTTTTGAACAATGAAACAAAATTATGACAGTCCGGGTGTGTGCTAGAACCACCCTGACCTCTAATCTGAGAAAAGAAATTTTCCAGGGGATCCTGGTTTAAACGCGTCAGACTCAAAAATTTAACGCCTGAGATTAATCTAAGATCTGACCAAAGATGTTTTATAGTTTTAATGTCGTGTATAAAATTTCTTAAACACAATGGCTTACTTTCTCTTGAATCTGACGCATCGAATTTCATTGATTCTAGTTTCTTCACTGCTTCATTCCAAAAATCAAGATGAGTTGAATTTATAGATAAAGAATTACATAGGTCAGTACTGGAATAGCCGGAGGAGTTCAGGCTGCTGAATAAATTATGAATCAATAAAAGGATCTCAGCAGTGAAAAGTCCATTATCAATGTTTACAGATGGAGGACAATAACCATGTTCCAGTTGTAGTTGACGATAAGTGTTCATCTGTATTCTTAAGCTGTGGGCCACATCTCTGCTGAAGACTTGCGCAGCAAGTTTCACCTGTAATGCATAGTTATTTTTTATTAGATATGTTAATAAACTAAATTTGATAATGCTATTTAGATTTAAAGTAAACATTTCCGTTGTACACAAACTCTAAGCTAAACTAAAATGGTACGTCTAAATCTATTGCTATCCCTTTCATAATGTTGCTTGCGGAAAAGGAAAGCACTAGATTTAGACCAGTTAATTTAGTTTAGTTTAGAGATTGTGTACTAGAGAATCGGCCCAATTGGGCTTAAAATATAATTAAAGAATTTAAATGAGTGGGTTGGAAATTCATAAGGATTCAAATTTTTGTTTAAAAAATTATCTTCTATGCTCATAACTATACTATCCTCAACCTAATTATCCTAATCCTAATAATATTATAAATGTGAAAGTGTGGATGTTTGGATGTTTGTTACTCAATCACGCAAAAACAGCTGAACTTTAAATGATAAGCAAGCTTGGGAATGAGTTGCTTAACGACTTTGTGATAGTTCTAATAAGTTTCAATAATTTTGTAAAGTGGTGATAATAAAAAGAATACCCGGCTGAGTTTGTTGTGGGCTCTTCTCAGACCTGGGCGCGTTTGGAACCCTCGTAGCTTTAGTTTTAAGTTTGCGTTATAATTATCACCACTATATTATCTTACAAATCGAACACTATACCAGACAATCAATAAGAGTAATTTATTACCTATTTTGAATAAATCATTTGACTTTGACTTTGACTTTGACTTTGAACGGCTTTGGATGAAATTTGGAATGGAGATAGATTATACCCTGGATTAACACATAGGCTGCTTTTTATCCCGGAAAATCAAAGAGTTCCCGCGGGATTTTGAAAAATGTAAATCCACGCGGACGAAGTCGCGGGCATCACCTAGTATGCTCATAATTATCTTCGACACTATTGGGCGCCGACCCTGGTTATTAGTACTTCTTGTTTTCATGGTGTCTATGTGATCATGTGATGAGAATTTTGTAAGCTGAAACTTAAAATGGACCAACAACAGGGTCTACAACCCATAGTTTCGGAGATAGTGCTTTCAAAAACGTGATCACATAGACACCACGAAAACAAGAAGTTTTAGTACCAACAACTAAGGTCTGCGCACCGTAGTTTTATTGGATTTTTCCATGGCAAGGACATTATCACAAAGCTATTGTTACAAAGCAAAAGTTACTTGCCTTCATCTTGTCATATGAATTTGGTTTCACATGTTTGTCTGTTAATTTGGTAGACCACCCAACACCTGCCACACCATCAACAGCAAACAGCTTCTCAATGTAGTCCCACTGAGCACGCTGACTCCCGATGAGCAAGTCCTTCTTCTGAAAATTATTGCGGAAACATTTGAGTAAATGTGGGACATCATATATATGATATATTTTGTTTCCTTCGATGACATAATGTATTATATTACACCCATCGTTGCCACTTCGAAGTAAATCTTCGCGTGCATCAGCTATTAATGAGTTTATCGCAGCAACATTGGCAGAGCCTTGATCTGATACTGTTGATCTCAAAACAAATCCTGTCTTTAATATTTCCTTAGTTAGTTCTTTAATAATGTTTTTTAGAAAGAAGGTTTTAATTCCATCTCGTACAAAATAAAATGCTATAGGTAGCTTCCAAGGTAAAAATATGCCCCGTAACATAAACACTAAAACTTTGTCAGCAACATTGTTAGTGCGTTCACCACCTCCTAGATCTTCAAATCCTTCAATAACACCGGTATGAAAATTAAAAAATAAATTTTTGTTAATTGCCATTTCGTCAAACAGCAATACACATTGTAACCCCATACAATTTTTATTTTTAGCAGCATCTGCCAAATGCTGAAAAATAAAATCATTAATACCTGGTCTTAAAGGTATATTATTTAATATAGAGCCTATAGTGGATTGAGCTGGTAATCTTAATCTTTTTTGCAAATATCTGTAGCACCTTGGACTTAATTTATATAAAGAAAGCGCAAAAACTTTTTCTTCGTTAGTGTATCTAGAACCTCTAGATTTCACACCAGATAGTCGTAACTGTGAATCTACTAATAATTTGCCGAAATTACTCAAAATAGGATATTTTGTGATAAAGAATTTTATTTTATCAGAAACTGTTTGCACCTTTGCCTTAAACTTATTATATCTGATAGTCATGTTCCGTAATTTTATTTTTAATGTTTTATTACCCTGACGTAGCTTCTGCTTACGAGGGGTTTCTTGATTTTTATCTAAACGTACTCTAGGAATTATGTCTGGCTTTTTATGATGAGATCTAGAATGTGTTCTTTTACGTTTTGGTGTAGTCTGTAAAGCAGACCCAACTTCAGAAGGCATAGGATCAGACGGTATCAAAGTTGTAGCCTGTGAATTGGACACATCCTCTGAAGAGATGGGATCAAATGGAATGGGACTTGGAGTACGCAGAGCAGACACATCCTGAGAAGGCATGATATCTGACAGGATGGAACTTTTAGTCTGTAAAGCAGACACATTTTCGGAAGACATGGGAACAGACGGAATGAAACTTTGAACATCCTCAGAAGGAAAGGTTGTCTGTGAAGCAGATACCACTTCAGAATGCATGGACTCATGAGGAGCAGGACTCAGTGGTTGTGAGTAATGAGTAATAGAAGTTGTTGGCTCTAAAATAGACTGCTGAATTAAATCTGGTGACTTCTGTTTGTCAGGAATCGGGATATTTGGCAAGGGGTTTACTAAATCAATAGGACTTAAAATAACAGAAGCTTGCTCATTCTTACTTTGGTTGTCTGATTGTGAAGTCGATGGGATATCGACTATGTTAACATCGAAGGGTTTACCACGCTGTAAAGGGGATATCTCTAGAAATTTGTCAATTTTAAAATGTACTGGTTTAGTACCTTTTAGGGTTTTTAGTTTAGTTTTAGGGTTTTTAGAAGACTGTGTAATATGCAAATTCAGCGTGGGAATTGAATCTTTTGTCAATCTATTATTTACGATATACCGAGGTAAGAAATGGGATTCGCAAATCCTGACATTTTCTAATTGCCTAAGGGAGTACTTACGCAAATATGGACAGTTAAACAACCATGCCTTCCATCTAGTTGTGTCGGTAAAAGGTACGGCGTGTAAATGTAAGGTGCTTTTACACTTAGGTACACTACACTGCCTCATATCGGATAAAAAGGATACTAGGTAGGTATTTAGAAACACTAACAATTATTACTAAGCCTAAATTAGGTAGGCAAGTTTAAAGAGCACATCCACTATATCTCTAAATTAAAACAATCCCTTAAAAAACTGAAAATAGAAATATAAAACGAATATCCTGTTATAACTGCAGCACACTTCCAGGTTTAAACCACAAGGTTTACAACTCTCGCAATAGGAGAAAAATTAAGTTTTTTAGGTTAGGTTATAAAATCTCTCAAAACCGACATCACGTTTTTATTTTGAAATTCTATGTAATGAAAGCCGATTGGAGCTAATCACCGACCAATAATATTCGAGCAATCTTGAGAGAGTGTGCTGTATGTACATGTGCCTTTAATACTGTGTGAGTGGAGCGAGATAGTCCTGTGGATTTCGAAAGAGGAATAGAAAGTGCGAAAGAAATGGACTGATGCATCTTTTATGGCCCTCAGTTGACAGGGCCTGATAGATTGCCATAAACCATAAACTTGTACATTGTCGTGATTGTCATGTCAAATGTCAGTTTTGATCACTAAAAGGTTTTGATTATGCCTAGTGCCTAGCGCAAGCATAGCGGCCGTGCTAGCGGCATAATCAAAACATTCCGAGCATATAGAGATTCCGAGGCTGTTCTGAAGAACCCAAACCGCTGCTGGCAAAATAGGTATTTACCGCTAGTGGCAACCTGTGGCAACGCATCGTATAAAAGCATCGTAGCGAAAAAAGCCATTTCGACATTATTTGCCGTTCTTTTTCACACTAATTTATAGCTTTTTAGACTACATAATGTTGTTCAATAGCTAGTAATTATTATTGTGTAAATGCACCATAAAAAAAGCCATTGACAATACTAAAGGTACATAGACAATTCATGAATAATTGGTCTATGATGCTCTATGCTCAGTAACTGTCACGATCTGTCATCTCTAGACGTCTACGACGTCTACTATCTGCCAATCGGTGCTGCCAATCTGTACCAAAAAAAATATAACCTAAAATTTTAGTGTAAATAAAATTAAAGTTTTGTTTAAACAATTTAATTTTTACAGAAATGCGACAATAATACATTTTTATTAGGTACTGATAGTACTCACGTGGTCTATTAATAGTAACCGTTACCCACAAAAGCTATATAGGTAAATAAGAACAAAAAAATGGAATCAGTCTGGTTTAAGCCAGATTTAGCTGAGGAAATTATGAAAAAAGATGATATATTTGAGCAAACGCAAAGTGTCGTTACGGGTAAGTCTATCAGTACTTTTAGAGAGTATGCTAGATAATAAAAATGCTCAAGACAATAAGTCTTAAATTTTTGCTTTTTTACATTTATTTCATACTAGCTGATATTTTAAGATTGCACATTATATTTTCGCAATAAATGTGGCCTGTACATCTACTCACAATAGTTTCACAGTGAAAAATACTTAACAATTTGCATTTGTAATGTCTGTACTTATCTAAATTTACATAACCGTATGTAAATAGATTTTAAAGTTAAGTATTATCAGATAATGAAATGAAGTCTAAATTTACTGTTACTCTTTTCACAATGTCTCTTGTGTAAAAAGATAGAGACTTTTAAACCTGTCAGTTTGTGCAAAACATTTGTATATTTAGTTGAATTATGATTTTAAAATTAGTGCACTGACTGGCAAACAATGCGCAAAGCAGCAAATGTGTATTATTGATTTTTGATTGTGATTTAAACAAGATGGACAATTTGCCCCAAGCTGAAAAAATATAAAGGTATTATAATAAACTCAGATAAAATATACTATGAATTTTAACAATTTACATTTAAAAACAGTCCCTGAAAATAATTGAAAAAAATAAGAATTTAAATTAATTTTGTCCAAGTTTTTTGTTACTTTACCACTCTGGATAGAATTTTTTTATGCCTATCACAAACTTTATGCCACATACTATCTAATGTCATGTACTATCTCTAGGTGCATTCTGTGGCACACATCCATACAATTTTGTTCATCTCCTTTACATACTCAGAACCAGTGGTAAATAGTTGTAAAACTAGTTGACGATTCAAAAGCACTTGTAAAAGTTTACTTGAATAAAAATCTATTCTATCCTATTCTACTAAGTATATTTTATTTCAGACATTGTATCTGGTCGACTCGATATAACAAGTTTAGTTGAAAACATGGCTGGTGTCTTAACAAATAAAGACGTGGAGAGCAGAGATCGTGGAATGAAGTTCTTCACAAAAATCCTAAAAGAAATCCCCAAAGACTATTTGACTGAGATCCAAATAAAATTCATATCAAAGTTTTATATTGACAGATTGAAAGACAATCACAGAGTTATTCCGTCAGTCATTGATGGCTATCTTTCTTTGGTTGATATGAAGAACTATAACATACAGTATAGTGGGGAATATTTTACTGTATTGTTTAGAGAAGTGCCCTGTCAGTCCCAAGTTCGTCAGGATAGATACAATATTTATTTGACTATACAAAAAATATTGGATATGGATGCTAAATGTTGGTATTATTTAATAACTATTTAATGATTAATTAATTCATAAGTGATTATCAGCCATTTATATAACCATTAGGGTTTCTGTACATGATTTTGAGTCTGTAGGTGTTGGATTTTTTATTTATTTATTTGTACTTGAGAATTTTTATTTTTATTTTATTATTTAAATCAAGGTTTCATCTGTTTACCTTACAGATGTGGAAACACTGGGTCCAGATTTTGTATACGGACTTATATCATCAATGGATGGAGAAAGGGATCCTCGGAATTTGCTATACCTCTTCAACTTCCTGCCAAAGTTTCTGTCTCAGGTACACCATGTGACGTTGTAAATTTTGAACTACTAACTAGCGTTTCGTTTTTAATAAAAATCAATTTTGTTCAAAGTATGTTGGTGCCACCTAGCATCAAGGTGCAGAACTACGCGTGGGTCGATGTTCAGAGTTCATTCGAGCCACAATAGATGGCGTTTGCTTCGTTGTCAATTGTCGTAAAAATAAAACAAAATAATTAAATAAAACCATAATATCATTTGTTTATTGTTAAGTCATTAACAAAACGGTTCTTATAATATATCCTTAGGTTCCGCAAATATTCAAAAATGAATTGGCTTCATGATCAAACTAAATGAGAGCGGCCACACTCGGGTTGCGTCTGGCAACACCGATTGGTGAGATTTAGAATTTTTCTGGAATCAACATGTGAAGACGAATTTTTTCGTTCCAGGAAAATCTCACTCTTTTTCGCCCATGGCTTCGCCTGGGAAAATACAATAGTTATAAATTTAGTCATCCTAACGTATTTCAATGTTTCATCAATTATGGTGAGTGAAAAATCAAGTAATGTGGATTCGACAAAATGGCGGTTTGGTTAGAGAAAATCCTAATTTCATGATTTTCCCTTTCAGTTCCAGTTATTTTACCTTCCCAAATAAATGAGGATAATGGGTTGTGGGTGGACTCCTGAAAACCATTGGTGGCCAGGAGTTCAATAGGTGAGTTGTGTTTGATCGGGAAAATTCCACGTGTCGAAATTTTCACACAGCACAAATTATAATCTTGTTTTTCTTTGTTACAGGGTTTCCGTTTGCGTTTCCGTTTGCGTTTCCGTTTGCGTTTCCGTTTGCGTTTCCGTTTGCGTTTCCGTTTTTAGTTTTCGGTTTTCGTATTTCGCTTTCGTTTTCCGTATTTATTTCTTTTGCACATTCACGTTGGCAACTTAATTTCTATGGATAAGACTTGGTGAAAATCTTTGTAATGAAACATTTCGGTTGTGAAGAATCAAGTTAAATCGAGTTTTGGGAGCTTGGCCGATGCCGTCCAGCTACCTTGCAGTCTTCGCACCTACAAGTAAGCAAATGTTTGTATCCTGGAACAGTTTAGTGAACCTTCTTAGTGTATGTGTACAGTAAGAACCCTGTCTTTACTACTGAGCTTTATTTTGAAACAATTTTATGAATTTTACTGTGTCATTGTCTATTCCATGCCAATGGCATCTTAAATTTAAAACATAGATTTTATGTACTATCTACCTAAGGCATTCTAATGTATCTAAATTAAGTCTTGGCATTAAGCTAGAATAACTAAGCATTATTAGCCATCACTATGTATTAAGCGACCCCGGTAAAAGTTACATTAAAAACAATTTTGCCTAACATCTAGCAAATTTCATTTATAACACCTCATATACATTACAAGGGAGTCGACGGCTAGCTTCTATTCTTTACTAGGTAGATAGATCAAGTAAGTAAAATTATTTTTTTTTTCCTCTAATCTTTGTAAGGTGGTAGATTATTCCGTATCCGGGTATATTTCCATTCCGCCCAATTTACCACCCTTACAAATGGCGCCCGAACAGGGACCAGGTTATATTTTGTTTACTTTAGTAATAATATGTGCTTGTATTATTAACAAGATTTTGGAATAGGAACATAATTGATAAAATAGTTAGGATAGACTTAAGAATATTGTTTTTGTTGTGTATTTTGCTTGTGTATATTTAATAGTTTAAATAACTTCTTTTGTGTTTGTGTTTAACCAATTTGTATAAGGCTAAACATAGACAGTTACACAAGCTCGATATTTTGTTAAATGTGTTTTGACTTAACACAATGGAACAGACTTTTGCCCAGTTTCATTCACTTTTGAAGGACGAATTGTGTTATGAGGTATCCATTCGTTCCGAAACTCCAGCACCTACAGTGCTAGGTTTAAAGAAACAGTTAAAACAATTAATTCAGGAAATTCCTTCTGAATCAATTTTAGAGACGGATTTCACTTCTGAAAGTGAGTTAGGGGTTATTACTAAAAAACTTCAAGACTTAGAAGATTTATTAAAAAAGTGTTCTGACACTAAAGATAGACATGCCCTCTGTAGGTCTAAAGCTTTAGCTTCACATTTGTACTTTAGAATTTTGAGAATACAGTGTTCCGAACTCAGCTTAATAAGTAGGAAGAGTGAATTACATACAAAGTTGCAGAGTTTGATTTCCAGATTAGATGCTGACAATGAGTCGTCTCACGACGAATCACTGGATTCCGAGAGTACCGCCGTTGACTGCACTGGTGATAAAAATGTTGCCAAGTGGAAGTTAAATTTCAACGGACAGGGTGATCCGCGCAGTTTCATCGAACGCGTTGAGGAATATAAAAGATCTTATGGCGTTTCAGATGGAAAATTATTTGTTTCTGCATTTCATCTTTTTACAGGCCGAGCATTGTTATGGTACAGAGGCAACAAAGTGGTTCTTAAATTTAGAAAATCCCTCAGGACGACTCGCCAGATGGGGTTGTAGATTATCACAGTATAATTTTGTTATCGAACATAGGAAGGGTTGTGATAATGTAGTTCCGGATACCTTGTCGAGACTCATACACGTAGATGTAGTTGGTGATCGTAATGATAACTCTAGTCAACAAGTTTTGGTAGATGACTGGTATGACAAAACATTTAATGGCTGTAAAATCAATCCAGCAAATTTTCCGAATTTTAGTATTTTGAACGATAAACTATATCGTTACAGTAAATGTAAATACCAGCTTCTCAGTGAGTTCGACTGGAAAGAGGTAGTCCACAAGAACGACATCCTTAGAATTATGCAACAAAACCATGCAGACGCAACTGCAGGTCATTTTGGTGTGTTCAAAACTCATCGCAGATTATCCCTCAGATATTTTTGGCGTGGTATGTATAAGGACGTGGTTGAGTACGTTAAGAATTGTGATACTTGCTCTGCGTATAAACACACGACATCAGCCACTCCAGGTCTGCTAGGGAAGCCTAAAGTCTGCGAGAGACCTTTTCAGGTCATTTCGGCTGATTTAGTCGGACCTTTGCCTAGGTCTAAATCAGGATTTACATTTCTTTTTGTGGTGACGTGTTGTTTTTCGAAATATACAATGTTGTTTCCGTTACGGCGTGCCACAGGTGCCGCTGTTGTTAAAGCGCTAGAGAATTTTGTATTTTTGAACCATAGTGTTCCAGAGACTGTGATTGTGGACAATGGGTCCCAATTTACAGGATCTGAATTCCGTAATCTCATTAAGCGTTATAATATTCCGAAATTACACTACACACCACTGTACACTCCGCAAGTTAACCTTGTTGAGAGGTACAATAAGGTTGTTATGACTGCTGTAGCCGCTTTTGTGAAAGATAACCACAGGTCCTGGGACGAAAACCTGTACAAGGTCCAGTTCGCCATAAACAGTGCGGTTAATGAATCCACTGGATTCTCCCCGTTCTTCCTTGTCCACGCTAGAGAACCGGTTTTAAATGGTTCCTTCTATAAGGACACGGATAAGGAGTACGAGGCCGGAATTCCAAGGGAGGAATACGCAGGAAAGTTTGGAACTTTGGAGGACATATTTGGTCAGGTTAGGAGAAATTTGTTTCAGGCTCATGCAGAGTATGCAACGCATTACAACTTAAGGCGTAGGTCTGCAAGCTATTCTGTTGGGGATATAGTGTGGAAAAAGACCTATCCACAAAGCGACGCTACAAATTTTTTCGCAGCTAAGCTGGCACCTAAGTATGAAAAGTGCAGGGTTGTCAAGGTTTTGTCACCTTTGGTTTACGAACTAGTTAGAGTAGCTGACAACCACCCAATAGGCACTTGGCATATTAAGGATATTAAGAAGTAGATATTTGCCATTACTTAGTTTGGTCTAAACTGTTTGAATATTTAAGTTATCAATATTCAATTAGGAATTTGTATGAGTGTAGTGATGTTCTGAGTTAACAGTTACATTACCATGGTTCAGTTGAGGAGGAATGTAGTGGATGTATGTAGGGATGAATATGTGATGATTGGAATGCTTGTGGTAGACCAACCGGTTGAGAAAGTAAAAATGCAAATATCGTACTTTGGGGATAACGAAAAGGGGGGGTTTTGTGTTTTGTTTTCGTTTTCCTTCTAGATAATGGATCATTTCTGTTATTTTTCCGATTCTGTTCCGAGATCTATTTTCTAGGAGAGTTATTTCGTTTTTTTTTCTCATATTCCGATTTTGATTCGGTTTTATTTTTCCGAATGGGATAGAGAACGGTTGCCATATCAGATGGACCCGTTCACAACCAGATTTTCCGTATTTGTTGAGTAACAAATATTACGATGGTAGTTTAAAAGAGTGAACCACCGTAGGCCTAGACGCATTCTATCAGTCAGCTGAAGAATGATGCCAAGATGTTTCCACTCAAGTGTCTTAGACACCATGAAGTTTTTTTTGTATATATTCTTTTTAGAAGTTAGGGTTGTGTAGTTAAGTATAACGTATAAAACCTTACACTGTTTTCAGTATATTTATTTTGTTAGACAATTTTCCTTGTTACTAGTAGATGTGCGTTCACGCGTAACTTCTGTGTTTTTTTTGTTTGTTTCAGGCAAATTGTTAGTAGTTGTTGGATGACGCTGAGGGCAGCGTGGTTCAACCTGTTGAACCTTTTCGTAGGAGGGGAAGTATTGTGACGTTGTAAATTTTGAACTACTAACTAGCGTTTCGTTTTTAATAAAAATCAATTTTGTTCAAAGTATGTTGGTGCCACCTAGCATCAAGGTGCAGAACTACGCGTGGGTCGATGTTCAGAGTTCATTCGAGCCACAATAGATGGCGTTTGCTTCGTTGTCAATTGTCGTAAAAATAAAACAAAATAATTAAATAAAACCATAATATCATTTGTTTATTGTTAAGTCATTAACAAAACGGTTCTTATAATATATCCTTAGGTTCCGCAAATATTCAAAAATGAATTGGCTTCATGATCAAACTAAATGAGAGCGGCCACACTCGGGTTGCGTCTGGCAACACCGATTGGTGAGATTTAGAATTTTTCTGGAATCAACATGTGAAGACGAATTTTTTCGTTCCAGGAAAATCTCACTCTTTTTCGCCCATGGCTTCGCCTGGGAAAATACAATAGTTATAAATTTAGTCATCCTAACGTATTTCAATGTTTCATCAATTATGGTGAGTGAAAAATCAAGTAATGTGGATTCGACAAAATGGCGGTTTGGTTAGAGAAAATCCTAATTTCATGATTTTCCCTTTCAGTTCCAGTTATTTTACCTTCCCAAATAAATGAGGATAATGGGTTGTGGGTGGACTCCTGAAAACCATTGGTGGCCAGGAGTTCAATAGGTGAGTTGTGTTTGATCGGGAAAATTCCACGTGTCGAAATTTTCACACAGCACAAATTATAATCTTGTTTTTCTTTGTTACAGGGTTTCCGTTTGCGTTTCCGTTTGCGTTTCCGTTTGCGTTTCCGTTTGCGTTTCCGTTTGCGTTTCCGTTTTTAGTTTTCGGTTTTCGTATTTCGCTTTCGTTTTCCGTATTTATTTCTTTTGCACATTCACGTTGGCAACTTAATTTCTATGGATAAGACTTGGTGAAAATCTTTGTAATGAAACATTTCGGTTGTGAAGAATCAAGTTAAATCGAGTTTTGGGAGCTTGGCCGATGCCGTCCAGCTACCTTGCAGTCTTCGCACCTACAAGTAAGCAAATGTTTGTATCCTGGAACAGTTTAGTGAACCTTCTTAGTGTATGTGTACAGTAAGAACCCTGTCTTTACTACTGAGCTTTATTTTGAAACAATTTTATGAATTTTACTGTGTCATTGTCTATTCCATGCCAATGGCATCTTAAATTTAAAACATAGATTTTATGTACTATCTACCTAAGGCATTCTAATGTATCTAAATTAAGTCTTGGCATTAAGCTAGAATAACTAAGCATTATTAGCCATCACTATGTATTAAGCGACCCCGGTAAAAGTTACATTAAAAACAATTTTGCCTAACATCTAGCAAATTTCATTTATAACACCTCATATACATTACAAGGGAGTCGACGGCTAGCTTCTATTCTTTACTAGGTAGATAGATCAAGTAAGTAAAATTATTTTTTTTTTCCTCTAATCTTTGTAAGGTGGTAGATTATTCCGTATCCGGGTATATTTCCATTCCGCCCAATTTACCACCCTTACATTACATTACCCTTATATTACATTACATTAGCTATTCGAGATCCGAGTTCTTTAAAAGTTGCACCAACCAGTCATATTGTGTCTCTTCTTTTAAATTGCACCCATTTGGTGCAGCCACGCGCCATAAAACAAAATTGAATTGAAAGTCGCATCTAAAAAAGTTTTACATTCAAACAACCCTAGTTATGTGCCATCTCCACGGACGAGAGAATCGCGACGATAGTCAAAAAAAAGGCAAATCATTTATTCAAAGTAGGTATTCTTGTACTCTTTTATAGTGATAGTCTTGCCAAGCCACTAAATTCGATACGATTTTTCTTATAGCCAATCTCCACAGGGCGATACTTTCGCCGACGATAATTTCTTGCGATTGCCTCACCTGTGGAGATGGCGCCTAATGGGCTGCCATTTTTTAAAGCACGGTGAAGGTGTCAAAAGGTGCCTAAACACCGCACCAATATCTATCTGTGTTGCACACACAAGCGAACGAATTTGTATTCACTTTACAATAAAATCTGTAAGAGTTTGGCTGTTTTGAGTTTTATAATATTATGTTTGTGTATCCAAAAAATTGCTTCAGATTCCTTTGGGGCATTTGGTGGAGGAAATGTTCGAAGTGATATCGTGCTACTACCCGATCGACTTCCACCCGTCCCCGAGCGACCCGGCCCCGGTGTCTCGCGATGAGCTGGCGCGCTCTCTACGACCGTGCCTGTGCGCGCGGCAAGACTTCGCGGACCACTGCCTCGTGCTGCTCATAGAGAAGCTCGACTCCAGTCTCCGAGTGGCCAAGCTAGACTCCCTGATGCTACTGGTGTGATATTTTTTTTAAATTATTTATTTTGAGTCTAAGAACCGTGATAAACGTTGGGAATCCTAGATATTTCAACATTAATTGGTTTTCCAAGTTTCTAATTCTTGGCCCTGCCAGTAAGTTTTGTGTGTGGGGTACTCTAGTCCTAATATGGGTTTGCTCATTTCTAATAAGAGAGTCACAAAAGTCTTACTCCAAGTAAGACTTTTGTGACTCTCTCCATCGCCTGCTGACTTCTAAAGCCAACGTATACAAATGGAGTAGAGCCGAACCGAGTCTTTAATAGCAAATTCAGCTTTATGTACAGTACCACACAGTTGAAATTGGTACTATGGAAACAAAATACGATGCACGCGTGATGCGCTTGGGTTGAGTTGGGCTTGGGCTTGGACGTATTTGTCTCTCCACTCCACTCTGCTGGAGTGCGTTGGTGTTGCTTTCCAATTAATTAAATTTAATTTTAAGTAAATTTTAATAGTAGTTAAGATATAGGAAACTAGATGATGCCCGCGACTTCGTCCGCGTGGATTTAGGTTTTTAAAAATCCTGTGAGAACTCTTCATTTTTCCGGGATAAAAAGTAGCCTATGTCCTTCCCCGGGATGCAAGCTTTGTTTGTACTAAATTTCGTCAAAATCGGTTGAACGGTTGAGCCGTGAAAAGCTAGCAGACAGACAGACAGACAGACACACTTTCGCATTTATAATATTAGTATGGAAGTATGGATAATGTATAATCAGTACCTCAATACCCTTATTATAAATGCGAAAGTGTGTTTGTTTGTTGATTTGTCCTTCAATCACGTTGCAACGGTGCAACGGATTGATGTGATTTTTTGCATGTGTATAGATAAAGACCTGTAGAGTGACATGTGTCTAATACTTTTTATCATGGAAAATCAAAGAGTTCCCATGGGATTTTTAAAAAACCTAATTCCACGCGAACGAAGTCGCGGGCATCAGCTAGTAATGTATAATTTCAGGCTGAAAGTTGCAATACATTCAAATCGGAGAGCTACGGTCCATTCCTGAAGGCGCTATGGTCATCCATCCAGCGGGAGATTTCACACAAAACTGACGATGAATTAAAACTAGCCGCTCACGAGGCACTCTCAGCGCTAGTCGCGACTTTAGCCGCGGCGACAGACGACTCGCTCGAAAACTTCCTCCGATCCATACTCGTATCAATGCAGACCGCAGTAGCAGAAGCGACTACGGTCGTGCGATTTGCAGAGGCGTCTCGGACGTTACTAACTGTCGCCAACGCGTCGGAGCGGTCGTGCGAGATGATAACAAAGTCGATGATACCGGCGGTTGTAGCGTACTACGAGTTTAAGACGTCTGTTAAACTGCAGCTAGCCAGTTTGGAGTTCCTCGGGGATCTGTTCGAAGTGGCCACGCATTGGGGCGTCGCGGAGCGATTACGCGCGCAGACTGACGACATCCCGCAGCTGTGTTTGACCGCCGCCAGTTCACCTGTCAAGGTATCGTATATATCAGTACCCTTATTATAAATATGAAAGTGCGTTTGTTTGTTGGTTTGTCCTTCAATCACGTCGTAACGGTGCAACGGATTGACGTGATTTTTTGCATGGGTATAGATATACCTGGAGAGTGACTTAGGCTACTTTTTATCCCGGAAAAATGAAAGAGTTCCCACGGGATTTTTAAAAAACCTAGTTCCACGCGGACGAAGTCGCGGGCATCAGCTAGTTTTTTAATAATTTAAATAGGACACCTACATAGTCAAAGTCAAAGTCAAAGTCAAAGTCAAATGATTTATTCAAAATAGGTAATAAATTACTCTTATTGATTGTCTGGTATAGTGTTAGATTTGTAAGATAATATAGTGGTGATAATTATAACGCAAACTTAAAACTAAAGCTACGAGGGTTCCAAACGCGCCCAGGTCTGAGAAGAGCCCACAACAAAAACATACTGTATTTGTACCCTACATTTATTATTATCTTTCTTTGTATGTGTGATTATGTTTTGTGTTTTGTTGCAATGAAGTTCTAGTACGCGACAGGTCGTCCGCTGCCTCATACCCCGATTGCCATCTTGAGCTGTCGCGGATTTATACCTTTACACGCAGTTTGAAAGTAAAACTTCTTCGATGTTGTACCTACTTAGTTTGATGTTGTACTTGGCACTTTACACATCTTGATAAAAGATGGCAGTCTTAAAACAGCTGTTCTGTTTGGCGGCCATTTAAATGCAGACGAACTCGAAAGTTGCTATGTTCAAAAAAGATTGAGTTGGCCCCTAAAGAAGTTTTACATACATGTTTGTTATTTGAACAGATTTTTTGAAAGGGACTTTTGTATAGTAAAGTTGTAATATATCGCACTATACCTACCATGCAATAAACCTATTCTCTTTTATTCAAAGGAGTACCAGCTTGCCGGATTCAAAACACTAGTAAGAGTGAAAAGCACACTCAAAATCGACCTCGTACTGCCATTCGTTGAAATCTTGATGCATAACATTCAGTATTCTCCAGATGATGAATTATTAAGAATTAGCGTCGAAACCGTCTACGCGATCGCACGAATGTATCCAGAGTTAATAATGAGTATAGTCGTCAAAGGGAAGTGCGATTTAGACAACCTAACACAGGATCGATCGGACCTGGAAAAACGACTCAACTTGCTTTCAAATCTCGCCAGCATAGACGACTTCACCAAAATAATCATAGAACAGATGCTCAAAGCGATAACGACTGATGAAGCGTTTAATGTCGTTAAGGCATTAAACGCTTCTATGTCGAATACTAGTTTATATTCCGATGATAAAGTAGCTCAAATAGAAAGCGATCATGGCTTGATAGATTCCATACTGACTTGGCTGTTAAAAGAAATTCAAAATTCCACTCCGATATCTACGGACGATGGTTACGATTTGGTCTCGAATACGGTAGCCAGTTTGCCTCCAGAGAAGCAAGTGCAAGTTTTATCGCGGCATTCGACTGGTATATTGGAGAAATGTTCAAATGACGCATACTTTCAAGTGTTAGAGTGTCTGTATAGATCATTGCATAGGAGTGTATATAATTCGCATTACGAAGAAATTATGGCGTTAGCGCTCCGATTGGCTTTGGATAGTGAGTTAGATACAATCCGCGGTAAGGCATGTTGTTTAGTTGCCCACTTCTTGAACAAGGCAGAGAGTGGACAAAAGTTCGAAGTGATGTATGAGATGTTGAAGAGTTACCTTAACAGTCGGAGTAGAGATGATGTAGATTTGTGTCCAAGACTGATACATTTATATGGCTGGATCACTAAAGCACTGCTTTTGAGGGGAAGTGATCTGTTCCAGTTTTGGCTTAACAAGGTAATTATACTCTCTCTTTGCTAATGTCGCCTAATGTGTAAAGGCAAAGCGCAGCAATTTAAGGGAATTTATATGTCCAAAAGCCGCAAGTATAGAAAAATCTATAGAAAACTAGCGCTTTTTACGCTAATTTACAAGCGACTCTATCTGCCTTAAATTATTAGTACGAAGTTACGAACTATACAGTGCGATAAGGCTCTATTGGCACTTGAATGACAGGGGGCGCTGTTGGAGAATAAAGGCTTAGACTATTCAAACATGAACAAAGGGGACACTTGACGACAACGTTAGTTCCAATTTTTGCCATGCGCCAAAAGAGCCTTATCGCACTGTACCTTCGATTGGCCATTACAATTTCATGTGCCCATGGTTCTCATGGTTTTACTTGATGCCCATGAAATGTTTCGTTTGAGAGCTTTCGTATTACGCGTACAATCTGAGAAAAGACTAGCCAACTGTCATTTCAAAAGTATGGTTTAGATTTAGTAAACCGTTGATACATAGAGCAAATATGGCCAGTCCTTTCACAATTTAACGCGTAGTAAATACGTATTTTGCAACTAGCTCATGCCAGCAAGTCCATATGGGTGGATTTGGCTTTATTAAATATTCCTGAGAAACTTTTATTTTTCGGGATAAAAAGTACAGGATTGTTCGATCCTGAAGCTGCTGATTATATATCTCTGTAAAGCTTGTTGCTATATTTACTGCTGGATATTGTAAAATAAAGCTTCAATCGATTTCAGATCGTAATATCGATATCGAATCCCGACTGCAGTAGGGTAGGGTCGGAGGCCATTCGCTGTATAGTATCAGACTTACCAGGTAGTCTGTCCGCGCGGCAACATTGTCGTCAGAGCTTACTGTATAAACAAAGACTGTTCCAAGCCTTTGCGGCGCTCTCGGAGAAAACAAAGCCCCCGAGCGATAAGGAGTTTTACTACGCGACTTGGGCGTACGTGTTGCAGCAGACGCCTAAAAGCGTATTAAATAATGAAATCAATAAGGTGAGTGACTAAAGCTTGAGACTCATTTGGTAAATGTTTTGCTTCATAAGCAGAGACTGTTCCAAGCCTTTGGCGGAGAGGATAACCTCTTTGAGCGATAAGACATTTTACTACGCGACTAGGGCACGTGCTGGAGCAGACGACTAAAAGCGTATTAAATAATGAGATCAATAAGGGGAGTGAATAAAGCGTGAGTCTCACTTGGTAGGTGTTTTGCTCTATAAGCAGAGGCCGTTTCAAGCCTTTGCGACGCTCTCGTCGAGAATACTGTGCTACTCCTAGCGATAAGAAATTTCCTTCTTCAAATTTTAGTCTTGGAGCTTGTACGTGCGTTAAGAAAACTTCGTTTGCGCGATTCACGCTCCATAGTGAGCGATTAAGGATACCTGTAGTGCCATCTAGTGTCGATAAATGGAGACCGCCACAGTAGATTAGAAATTAGTTTTAAAAGTATGTGTGTATTTTCAGATCGTGCCTTTAGCTATAGATGCCCTTGAATACGACAACAAAGACTCACTTATAGTGATGATCGACTTGCTTACTCACTTTGTGCAAGTGAATAACGACTTTGTGGCCCAAAGCTTACAGACTATATTGCCGAGGCTAATTAGTTTGACCACGTACGCTAAATCTATGGTAAGAATTTTTTTATGCTTTCATAGCAACTACTTAGTACACGAGCGATAAAAATATCAGATACGGAAGTTGTACGAGGTCGTTGGAGCTGGGCACCTGGCAGACGAGAAGCTGTACTCTTTCTCACTTACTCTTATTCGAGCTACAGTATCCACTGTCCGGCCAGTAGTAGCGAATAATCGATTTTATTTTATAAATGACGGTAGTATAGCTTTTATTTGAATCTAGTAATATTTTTAACAAATAATTTGTCTTTTGTTTTTATCGATATATTATTATTTATATTTATTGCAAAAATGTATAAAATCTTCTGCAAAATCTATTTTTATTTTAATCGATATTTTAGTTAAATCTACCATTGTACCTCCATTTCAGGATGTGCGAATAAAGAGTCTTCAGTGCCTTTACGAAATCGCCCATGGTTGCGTCACTCGACAGCTGCTGGCGCACAAGCAGGACACGCTGTTGGCGCTAGCGCCAGCGCTGGATGACCGCAAGAGACGAGTGAGGAGCATGGCCGTCAAAGCGCGCACGCGCTGGTTCCTAGTGGGCGCGCCGGGGGAAACCAAACAGAACTGACGTCCACGAAGCCGCTAACTGTTGCGTCACTCGACAGCTGCTGGCGCACAAGCAGGACACGCTGCTGGCGCTAGCGCCGGCGCTGGATGACCGCAAGAGACGAGTGAGGAGCATGGCCGTCAAAGCGCGCACGCGCTGGTTCCTAGTGGGCGCGCCGGGGGAAACCAAACAGAACTGACGTCCACGAAGCCGCTAACTGTTGCGTCACTCGACAGCTGCTGGCGCACAAGCAGGACACGCTGCTGGCGCTAGCGCCGGCGCTGGATGACCGCAAGAGACGAGTGAGGAGCATGGCCGTCAAAGCGCGCACGCGCTGGTTCCTAGTGGGCGCGCCGGGGGAAACCAAACAGAACTGACGTCCACGAAGCCGCTAACTGTTGCGTCACTCGACAGCTGCTGGCGCACAAGCAGGACACGCTGCTGGCGCTAGCGCCGGCGCTGGATGACCGCAAGAGACGAGTGAGGAGCATGGCCGTCAAAGCGCGCACGCGCTGGTTCCTAGTGGGCGCGCCGGGGGAAACCAAACAGAACTGACGTCCACGAAGCCGCTAACTGTTGCGTCACTCGACAGCTGCTGGCGCACAAGCAGGACACGCTGCTGGCGCTAGCGCCGGCGCTGGATGACCGCAAGAGACGAGTGAGGAGCATGGCCGTCAAAGCGCGCACGCGCTGGTTCCTAGTGGGCGCGCCGGGGGAAACCAAACAGAACTGACGTCCACGAAGCCGCTAACTGTTGCGTCACTCGACAGCTGCTGGCGCACAAGCAGGACACGCTGCTGGCGCTAGCGCCGGCGCTGGATGACCGCAAGAGACGAGTGAGGAACATGGCCGCCAGGGCGCGAGGGAAAACAAACAAGGGGACGGAGGACCACATGAACCACGATTTATTTCATAAACATAACATGTAATTTATAATGTAAATTGTAAATAATCAAAACAAATAAACTTGATCTGCTCGATAATCTAACTTTTATTGACTGCTTAGGCATTGAAATAAATCGATTTCTTTAAGCTGTAAAGCGGCACATATTGGGAGAATTTTAGTAGTGCAAAAAATGCTAATACGCGCAATTTATGCGTTTTCTTTCGAGAGAACAAGTACGGTTTGGGCCATAGTCCACCACGTTTGCCAAGCGCAGATTGGCAGACACCTTTGAGAATATTATAGAGAGCTCAGGCATGCAGACTTCCTCACGATGTTTTTCTTCACCTTTAAAGTATGTGAAATTTAATTACATATCGCACATAACTCCGAATAGTTAAAGAAGCGTGCCAGAAAAGGACTCCTAGCCTCCCGAATAGCAGGCTCACGTCTTAACCACTAGGCTATTACGGCTCATAATATACAGGATGTAATCAGAACGCTAGCAAAAACTTAGCGTTATTGTACCTTACCCCAATCTAATACCATTTACATCATTTTGTAGTTATAGGGATTTAGTATTTTTCAAACCCGCAATGTATAGCGTGCAAAACACGGGTAAGTGCCCCGCCTACGAAGTGGCATTGACTCCGAGTGACCTACTTACGTAACGTTGTTGACCTCTGGGGTCAGTCAGATGTTTTATTTGCAATATATCGTAACCTTTTATAAAATTATAGAATTTTTTATGTATTTTTTCGCGTTTTTTTGTGGTATCATATCGGTAATCATCAGTACTATCACCTGTCTTCGTTTTTGCCAGTGTTCTGGTTACACCCTGTATATAGAAGTTAATATTATGCAGCACAAAAATATTGTGGTTTTAATTTTAAATTTTCAGTAGGTAGGTAAGTATGGTTACTAAATTAGGGTGGGAATGGGGAATACGCCAGCTTTCGCATAAATTCAGGAAAAGTTTTACTACAAACCGGAAACCTAAATGTACGAACATTTTAATGATTACTAACCGAGAGAGGAAAAGTAGTGGAAAACTATTCTGGTACTTTTAGGGTACCATAGGAAAACAAGAACACAAACAGATTTTTACGGATTTATTCATTAGTTTCAGACGGACGAGTGCAAATTCACACAAATAGACACGGCGACTTCGCTATGTTAGAAACCATAATGCCCGCGACTTTGTCCGCGTGGATTTAGGTTATTGAAAATCCCGTGGGAACTCTTTAATTTGATGGCCTATACTAGTCTATGTCACTCTCCATGTCTTTGACTATACCCATGCAAAAAATCACGTCGATCCGTTGCTCCGTTGCGACGTGATTGAAGAACAAACAAACAGACTTTTGCATTTATAATAGGGGTAGTGATAGAAAGATTTTTTTTTAAAGTAAAATAAATTCACTCATATCTCACTAGAGTTATTCAATTCAAATGATTATAGAGGGAGCTCGCGAGGGCCAGACCTTCCAGAAACCAGAAAGTTTCTCTGCGTATTGTCCCCAACTTAGGGAGGAACGATCCGCGACTATGCCAGACATGTATGTCTGGCAATACATGATGTGATTTCTAATACTATTCCGAAGAAAATATAAAAAAATTACTAAGTATTTATACTTTGACGTAAGATTTTTTACACCTTTGTTCCCAAAAGCCACTATGATCCAAACTTCATAGTCGCGGATCCTTCCTCCCTATGTTGGGGACAATACGCAGAGAAACTTTTATAAAATAACGAAGGTCTAGCCCTCACGGGCTCTCTCTATAATAATATCTATAGGTATGTAACACATTGTATATGTTTTGTCAGTTTGAAATGAGGTTTGAATATATTTCACTAGCGCTTAAACATCGGATTGTCTTGATTATAAATGGCCGGGTAAACTTTCGAGTTATGATAATAATATATAATACGCATACAGCTTTGTTATTTTAGTACCCTGGGCGTTATCGGCTGGAAAACTTCGGTTTTACCACAATTAAGTGTAACGTTAACCGCTTCCAAAGTTGCCGTGCGCGGCCGTGTGGGACTGAGGCACACCGGGACCTCTGATTTTAATAAAATATGTAGGTACCTATGTGATTGTTACAAAACTTTTAGATTCATTATATTATATTAATATAATTTTTATACTTTAAATAGATCTATTCAGAAGTGGTGTGATTCATCGGGAAAATGAAATTGTGTCACACGGTGACTCAAGAGGATTTTTCACCGTTGTGTCACAGCGTTACTCACTGGAGTGTGACTCAACGGGAACACCCCCTAATTATCATCTATGATAACCATAAATCCAAATTTATTCTATCTAATAGGTACTTATTATGAATGCAAAAGTGTGTCCGTCTGTCTGTCTGTTATCTTTTCACGGCCCATCCGTTGAACCGATTTTGATGAAATCTGGTACAGTTAGGGGTAGATACCTACCTACTTGACAAGCATAGATTAGGCTATCCTTTTTATCCCGAAAAAAATAACATGTGGAGATTGGATTGTAGGTTACAAATTTCTAGGACTATCGCCGCGATTCTCATAATTAATATTAAGTATGTGGAAATGGCGCTTTTGAGAGTTATACCAAGACATATGTCTCGTTTTAAATTTGTAAAGTCTGACCAAAGTACAGTGCGACAAGGCTCTCTTGGCACTTGAATGACATTGACAGAGGGGTGCTGTTGGAGAACAAAGGCTTAGAATATTCAAACAAAAACAAAGGGGACACTTGACGGTAACTTTAGTACCGATAGTCGCCACGCGCCAAGATAGCCTTGTTGCACTGTACGCTCTACAGAGTCAGCCTCAGTGTACCAGCAACCTAAATTACTTGAAAATTTAGGGCGGGTGGCTACACGATACTTTACGTTGATAACATTGTTTAACACTTGCAGATTTTATGAACCCTTTGTTTTGAGACCGAACCGCTCGATTTCACCGCAAGTTTAAACAACGATAACGTTAGCTCAATATAGGAACCTTCTTATAATAGGTACCTTCCTATTATTATGCCATTACCTATTATTATGACGGGCTTTGACTGGGGTCCCAAGGTGCTGGAAAGGCGACCTCGCACCAGAAAGCGCAGCGTTGGAAGGAATAGAATTAGTTTTTTATAAGACCCCCACTAGGTGGACGGACGACATTACGCGAGTCTCAGGGAGCCGCTGGATTCAAGCGGGCGCAAGCCCGTGGCGTGTGGAAGTCCCTACAAGAGACCTATGTCCAGCAGTGGACGTCTATAATTTGTTGATGATGATGATGATCATTATTGGTATGCAAAGAACAGTCGGAGCACTTAACATTGGTTAATTTTACATTGCTGCTTACCTGAGTGATATTAAAATATTTTTCGTAGTAAACCTTCAATGGATTAAAAATGAATGTCATTGAGATCGGTGGCTATCATTCAGTGTTAGACAGTGAGGCTCGTCCGACAAGTGGCTACCTAGGTGATCTGCTGCAGGGCCTTTGGCCCTCCATCTTGCCTAAGACTGTAAGCTTATCCAGATAACCAGGCAGGCGTCGGGCAATGTGACCAAGGAACCCTAAAAACGGAAATAATACGAAACAGTAAAGTGAGTGGGTATCGTAAAAAGACGATGACAAAGGGAGGTTCAATTCAGTGTTCGATCTATTTTAGTGTTGATTGGATCCAATACTTTTATCCTTAGGTTTTCTTCAGATAATCCTACTTGTATATTTTGTTAGAGGGCTAGCTTTCCAAAATTAGGTTTTTTTTAACGCTTGTGTTGCTTATGACTTTGAAGATAGGTATATCATGTTGAGAATGTGAATGTGTGTATACCAATAACCTTCGTACAAGTGTCAAGGTACAATTACTGTAGGTATAAAGTTTCAACTCAGTCGAAAGAACTATTCGCTAACGCAGAGGTATGAAAATATTGTACCTACTTCATTGGTTTGCACTTTGCAACCCTAACTAGCCGTTTTTCAAAAACTATGTACTTATTACGGTTTTACTATAGAACCAAAAATGGTAAAACCATACATACTTTAAGTATTATTCCTACAGAAAATCTTACCCATCTATCTTACCCCTTCCAATCAAATCGAATAACGAGCAAAGCGACCAAGTATCGATATCTACAGATATAGACCCTGTACAACATTAGTGAACAGCGTTCGGTATAGGTAAGTAAATAGCTTACATTGTACAAGCCTACGTAGATACGGCAGAGGCAATAATTGCACTAGAAACAAAAAAGTGACAACCCTAAGCCCTAAGGAAATTAAAGATTCTATCCGTCGAAGAACTTAATCCCTACGTAATAGTAAGCCGGAAAATTGCAAATTAAACTCCACGTCTTTTGATGTAAAATCTATTCAACCACCTACATGTTAAGGTTGATATTTAAATGAGAAGAACATATAGGGTAGAATATAAAAACGCTGATTCGATAGATCTAGATGGTTTCAATTAATTAAGGATGACTGTGTGGACGATATCGACCACATGCAGTGGCGTAGCTACCTAGGGGCAAGGCGGGGCAGTGCCCCGGGGCCCTAAAGCTCATGGGGGCCCTCGAATCGTTACCAGAAAATCTCGACCGAACTAAGCTTTTGAAAATTTCTCCCATTTTCAAGATAAATATTGACAGGTTGCAACCTGACTTTAATCATGGCAACTCAGTTGAGAGAAATTCGAAAGTTACTAGGGAATTCCCCTAAATTCTTTCTGTGAATGTATTTGTTTTTATATTTAATATATTTACTTGATAAAACTTAACCAGTTTAGATAGCAGTGGGGCCCCATTTTTTGATTTCCTCCAGGGTCCTCGGTTACCTAGCTACGCCACTGACCACATGAGTAGATATCCATATCGACAGTTGTGGGCGATTTTATACTCAAAAAATCTAATTTGAGAAGTACATAAAAATATCTAGTCAACAGTCAAGAGTCAAATAATTGACTCCTTCACCATTGCGAGCACATGAGTAGCTCTGGTTCCGAGCGTGCCCTACTCATCAGTACCCATATTATAAATGCGAAAGTGTGTTTGTTTGTTGGTTTGTCCTTCAATCACGTCGCAACGGAGCAACCGATTGACGTGATTTTTTGCATGCGTATGACTAAAGACCTGGAGAGTGACATAGGCTACTTTTCATCCCGGAAAATCAAAGAGTTCCCACGGGATTTTTAAAAACTCCACGCGTACGAAGTCGCGGGCATCAGCTAGTAAAAGATATAATGTATGAAAATAAACTTATGTTAGTTAAAGTTAATACTAGTTTAATTATCTTGTAGGTATATGTAGGAGTACTTTCTAATGACAGTAACTTTAAGGATCAAATAGTGGGGTCGGGTCGTTAATTACGCAAGTTTGTTATAAAATACTTCGCTTGAAAATTTCCATTTTCAGCAAATTCCTTTACTTTCAAGAAAATTTGATTAACATGTAGGTACGAAGTTTTCTTAAATATAAATTACAAAGTTATGATAAAATTTCTATTTACATATTATTTATACTTAATTAATTTTGTAGCAAATGAACTGCCCCTATTATAAATACGAAAGTGTGTTTGTTTGTTGGTTTGTCCTTCAATCACGCCCCAACGGAGCAACGGATCGACGTGATATTTTGCATGGGTATAGTTTAAGACCTGGAGAGTGTCATAGGCTAATTTTTATCCCGGAAAATCAAAGAGTTTCCACGGCGGTTTTTAAAAACCTAAATCCACGCGTACGAAGTCGCGATCATCAGCTAGTATTTCATAAATGAGCTTGACTGCTTTGCTGGTCTAGTTTATCCATTTGCGGATAAGGAATGAATTGTACCATTGTTGGATAAGCCTATGGATTAGAGATATGGTCGCCATCTATGGGTATCATACGAAAGCTCAGGGTTACTCAGCGGGCGATGAAGAGACCTATGCTTGGTGTGTTTCTCTACCTGATCAAATCAGAAATGAGGAGCAAAAAAAACCGATGAGCGCTGGGGTCCCGAGGTGCTAGAATGGCGACCTCGCACCCGAAAGCGCATCGTTGGAAGTCCCCTTGCTTAATAAAGGAAACCAAACGAGTCGCAGAGAGCCGCTGGATCGGTTTTTTTTGAGAGCCGCTGGATTGAGGTGCAGACACAGGACCGTTGCATATGTAATCCTAGAACAGACTATGTCCATTGTCCAGCAGTGGACATCTATCAGTTGATGATGACGATGATGATGACACTAACTAGCCACAACCCACTTCTCCCATCAAATCTAATATTACCAGCCACCAGATAGCAGATACGATTTAGAAATTATAATAGGTACCAGCCCAAATAGCCGGTGCAAAGAATCGAACCCGTTACTTCCTTTTTATAAGAACACAGCGCACACCACTGCATCAGGGAGGTCGCCAAATCCTTCTTTCTACCATATATGCTTTATTCGCCCTTTAAAAGCAAAACCCCTGGTCCCACGGGGATGATATAAAGGCACCATTAAAAATCCATTTAAGTAATGCACATAACATGTTCCCATAGGTATAATATACCTAGTCAAATTGACGATGTCAACCGACCCCCTTAGCCATTGACTTATATATTACTTCGTATGGACAGGGTTATTGAACAAACAAAATGGCACCGACTTATTGGTGCTTATGCACCAATGCAACCTCAGTGACGTCTGGATTTCAAACGGGTCGTTCATTAGTATCTAAGAAGTGGCGCTGATTTATTTGGTTTCTAACCCGTGAAAAATTTTGTTCGCTTGAGCATATCTTGTCATTTATATCGATGCCCTTAGAACGAATTTTGTGGTTATAAGTATACATTGCTACAGTCTGAGTTGAGATTGGCATTGGATCCAAATTGTCCTAGCTAGGAGTCGAACCCAGGCCCTTCAAGTCTAGAGCGCTTACCGCTGCGCCTGGGCGGTCGTCGGTCGTCGGTCGGACTTCTTGTCCCGACTTTTTAGAAACTAGTCTTCAAAAATGTCTTGTAGAAAATATTATTATCTAAACAATATTATCCATACTTCTATACTAATGTTATGAATGGGAAAGTGTGTCTGTGGCTTTTCACGGCCCAACAGTTTAACCGATTTTGACGAAATTTGGTACAGACTTAGCTTATGTTACGGGTGATTGTCGACACATTGAGTTAAAATGGCGTGTGAGAACTCATTTTGTACGGGCAAAGTTTTCTTTTATTATATTATAGTTATAATGTGGACAAGGAATAAGCCCAAATTTTTCAAAATTCCCACGGGAGCGAAGCCGCGGGCGGTCGCTATTTAATACATACTTTTGAAGAAAAATATTCCCACTCCCCGTAAACCGTTAACGCCTGTGAAACCTCCTCGGCGTCAATTGAACACGGCTTTCCACTTTGCGCCTCGTAAACGCGTCTTTTGTTAACAAACCCAATGTCCCAATGTACTTACTTACTTTTACTACTACATAAAACTAGGGTCAAAAAGGTTGAGAGTGGTCTACACTCTACAGCTCCGGGGTCTATTTTTATTATACTTAGTGTTTTATCCAAACTTTAGGGAACTAAATAACATTTAAATACATTATAGTTAATGACAGTTATAAAAAATAACGGATACTATAGGTAAGCAAATATCATGTCATTTCTTGTTTGAAGAACTTAATTGTAATAAGTATTATGAGCCTTTGAAAGTAAGTAGTTTCGATAGTTACTTACTGTAATATGTCGCTATTACATGGAATTTACAGTTGCTATGAGTGTTCTAATATTGAATTTTTTTGCATTGGATGTAAGCCTAGCGGTCAAACGCATTTTAGGGACGTTATAGCTATACCCAGAGAGACGCAACGTTCGAATCCTGCCGATTCTGTAATTTTTAATAATCGTACTTATTTAACAAAAACATTTAGGGTCTATTTACTTAACGCCTGCATTACGCTATCGTTTGAACAGATCACATGGTGGATAGAAGAGGTTTCATTATTTAAAATAATGGGAAAAATTACGTTTTAAATGCATATATCTATAGGTAGGGTAAAGGCTCTAATCTTACAAGACGGGACGTAAACCTTAACAACAGTCGCTTTTACGATTTTAATCTAAGCACAAAATTCTCAAGGATTTATTTGAACTCACCTTGCTTCAAATTAATTTTATAAAGTGTCTTTTACGGCCTCGTAAACTTTGCTGTACAAAATGAGTGAATAATCGTACGGAGGGCGACACCCGCCTTACGCATTTCTTAATAGATTTTAAGCCTTATGTTTATTGTTTTAGGGAGATTGTATTGTACACATCTGTGTGTCTTACTGTACATTTCCTTAACATGAAATGTTAATCAAAGTGTTCAACAAATTTTAACATTCTGTATGAAAATGCTATTTTAATAATTCTTAATCTTAAAATAGCATTTTATTTTACAACTAGCAACTAGATGATGCTCGCAACTTTGTCCACGTGGATTTCGGTTTTTGAAAATCCCGTGGGGACTCTTTCATTTTCCGGGACCAAAAGTAACCTATGCTCTTAGCTCTGGGATGCTATCTCTGTACCAAAATTCGTCAAAATTGGTTAAAAATAGGCTGTGAAAAGTTAAAAGGTAGACACACAGACAGACACTTTTGCATTTATTTAATACTAGATGATGCCCGCGACTTCGATTTAGATAATATCTATAAATCCCGTGGGAACTTTTTGATTTTCCGTGAAAAAAGTAGCCTATGTCCTTTCCCGGGATGCCATCTCTCTCTGTACCAAATTTTGTCAAAATCGGTTGAAAGGATGAGCCGTAAAAAGCTGGCAGACAGACAGACATACACACTTTTGCATTTATAATATTAGTATAGATTAGAATGGGTTACGTGTATACAACCTAATAACTACCTGCATAATAATGTATATAAGGAGGAACTGACTGACTGACATAATTACAGTACGCGGCAGAAAGTAATGTACATCGGCCTTTAGAATGACGTTTTGGCTTTGAAGAGCGTTGTCTCTGTCACTCTTATCTACATGACGTTTTGTCGGTTTCAACGACAGAGAAAATGCTCTACAATTTACAAATCTGCTATCTCTTTCTAAAGGTCGATGTACATTAATTTCTGCCGCGTAGGTACTGTATTATCAACGTACCTATAGTACGCGACAGGTAGAGATGGCAATTGGGGTATGAGGCGGGTGGACGCTCCCCACATTCGCATAACCCCGCGAGTGACGTCTGTGGGGCGTCCCCGCCCCGATTGCCATCTCGAACTGTCGCGTACTATAGTAGAAACTCCGGAAACTTGAGATTTAAATGTACCTACACTAGGTAGGTACATAGGTTTTCACTTGTGTACTTGTAAAACTACTAAGAAAGATTGTTAAGAATCCACGCGGAAAATCACGGAAAAGATGAGGAAATTCTTTCACGGACAACTTGAATTAAACGAAAAATCCTACTCGAAACGGACGGTATCGATTAAGAATACGTGATATATCGCCACGTTATCCAGCGCCGATAGGAGGCGATTATTTTCCCCGCGATCCTAATTAAAGAAATCTATTTGGACGGATTTACGATCCAGATTGAAGCAATTTGGCCTGTAATTGGATGATTTTTCAATGTTTTCGCCCAAGAATTTCGTACTTGAATTTTCCCACGTACTTATGGAAGTATTTTCTGAAAAGTGTTCCAACCCACAATCAAGTGAAAATTGAGATTTTATATGAACAAATTGATTACCAGCTGAGCGATTACAGTAACATGACATGTCGCATTGCAAAAAAATCTCGAATTTATCATTATTATTTTGCAGTGCGACATGTAATTTTACTGTAATTGCCACTACAGACTAATTTAGAAATTTCAATTTTGTATGCCAATCCACACTTGGCCAGCGTAGACTATGGCCTAAGCCCGCCTCGTTCTGAGACCCATACGTTGGCCGGTGATGGGTTAAGATGATGAAGCATTTTTAAAATGTTTCATAACCAGCTACGAAATAAGATTTATATTTCGCCTTTTCGTAACTGGTTATTAATCAAGAATATTTTTTCCGGGTTCGTAACGAAATAAGATTAAAATTGCGTCGTTTCGTGACTGGTTAGGTACTAACCAAGAATATTTTATACGAGTTCGTAACGGAATTTAAGATTAATGTCTTTTTGTAACTGGTTACTACGAAATGACGTAATTTTTAATCTTATTCCGTTACGAACCCGGATAAAGTTTTCTTGATTAATAACCAGTAACGAAAAAAGTATAAATCTTAATTCGTAGCTGGTTACGAAACATTGGTTACAAACATGGACGGAACCGAATGAGGGATATAAATAATGGGAGAGCTAAGTACCTTTTTGTGAAAACGGACAATTCGCAAAGAGCTTTTAAGCCTAATATTTAGGACAGATTATCGAGGGTCGCATGGAATCGTGAAATTAATTATGAGAAATACATTAGCTGGATTATGTGGGACTAAATGATAATTTAAATGGGTCTGCCCTAGTGAAATTTTGTTTCAGGGTACCTGACCTTAATTTCACATGCTTTATTTTAATGGCTGTATAGGAGCAAAAGGTTTTTACACAATTCAGAATATTAGTCTGGCCATTCAACGAGGTAACGCAGCCAGCGTTCTGGGCACCCTGCCTCGTTTACGGTGGTTTAGATTATATTTTTGATTTGTAATTTCAATATTTAATTGTTATAGGCTGTATTCTATAAAATACTTCAATTCAGAATTATCTCGCCAATCGTGCTTTCAACTAAAATTCATTTGTATCAAATCCATACTTAATAATATTATAAATGCGAAAGTGTGTCTGTCTGTCTGTCTGTCTGCTAGCTTTTCACGGCCCAACCGTTCAACCGATTTTGATGAAATTTGGTACAGAGTTAGGTCATATCCCGGGGAAGGACATATAGGCTACTTTTTATCCCGGAAAATTAAAGAGTTCCCACGGGATTTTAAAAAACGTAAATCCACGCGGACGAAGTCGCGGGCATCATCTAGTTCTTAAATAAATTTAAGTGACTGGTCAAAGACTGAGATCTAAAGATGTCAAAAAATTCAAGACCAGGCAGCGAACCCCCGACCCTCCGAATAAGAGGCCGAAGTCTTAACCACTATGCTGTCACAACTTTCAATGTTAAAAAATATTTACTTACAAAAGACAAAAAAAAGAAGTGTAAAGGGTTCACTGGTAGGTAGTGAGGTAGCACCAAAGTTGCCAAAAGTTAGGATGGTAAAACCTTCAATATACTTACGTGCCGTCTCAAAATGTACCCCCTTCTATATCCTGCCTTGATCCAACAGCCAAGTGAAACTTTCTCGAGATGTTGGTCGAAACTTTACCTTTAAGTCATTGACCGAAACGACTACCGGTACAGTAATCGTTGAAACAACACTTCACTTTAGCGATAAGACCGCCTTTGCACGCTAATTTAATATTTAGGATTCTTCTTTATATGCTTCTTTCAATTTTGTATATTCGTGTGTAATAAAGAATTCAATCAATCCATATGGTGGTTATTTCGTAGTCAAAATTGAAATATTTAAAGCTTATAATAAATGATTTAGTTTTTCCTTGCCTGAAATTCGGGTGACGCTGTATCAGAACTTAAGTCACAACTCTCTTACAAACGGACATGACAGACGGACTGATGGCTATGGGCTGACAGACAAAAAGGCAGACAAATGAACTAAAGAGGAAAATCTGTACTTTAAACGTAGCACTCGTAGCAACGTAGCCTACTTCGTAGCATCTCGTACTAAAACTTTTAATATTTCAATTTTGTTTTGTTTTGTTTGTTTGTTACAGATTCATAGGCTATAGGGCTCTGAGGAAATAAGATAGACAGAATTCTCGCTTTGCTCGGTATTTATTTTTACCGTAGCACGCGTAGCAGCGTAGCACGTGGTGCGTTTTATAAAGTAAATTATTAGTATGGTAAAACTTTTTCTATAATTTATCTTTTTTAAAGTGTAAAGTGTAACTTGAAACTAGCCTTATCTACTGTATAAATCGTGCCCTCATGGAATAGTGCCAAGATTACTGACTGCTATCCGTACTTAACGGTCAGGCTGATCCTTTGCGCATGAGCCAGCACTTCTTTCACTGGAATTTAGAAAAATCCTTTTTTGTAATTTAATGTGAACAAGGAATAATAAGGAAGGAATTTTCTGGTGGGAGGCTCCGGCCGTAGCTAGTTAGTTTAGCCGGTACGAGGCCATGTAGAAACCAAAGGGTTATGGGATTACTGAAAACAGCCTCACCCCTTCCAGGTTAGCCCGCTTCCATCTTAGACTGCATCATCACTTACCACCAGGTGAAATCAGTCAAGGGCTAACTTGTATTGGAATAATAATAAAAAACAAACAATAATCCTTGACAATTCTAAACAAAAGACCTATGTGATAATCATCATTATCTACTTATTAGACATACGTCTATCGGAGATTAATTTTTTCCCCCTTGCCGCTCCGCTTGCCGCTCCGCTCGTCGCATCGCTGAAAGTTGTGAATGGGTGGAATACACGAGGCTTTTTACGACAATTTTTACGGTAAGCTGGTTTTCAGTAAAGGGTATGGGATGCTTTGCTCGGGCCATAATCGCTTACACGCCTAATTATGCACGACCATGAATTATTTACGGTATGTGTGTGACTGTAAAAATATCATTTTACAGTGGCTATACTTATTTTAGTATATAACATACTAGCTAAGCCCGCGACTTCGTTCGCCTAATAAAATAACCTATAACGCTCGGAGATAATATTATAAGGAGTTACAGTACAGTAGGAGGTAAAAGATTTTAGAGCAATGTCTCGGTCGTTGGGACCGACAAAACGTCATATTGGTATGAGTGATAGAGACATCGCTCTACAAAACCGTAATGTCATTCTAAAGACCGATGTACATTACTTTCGGTCGCGTACTGTCAGTCAAAGAGTTTTCAGAGATTCGGAGAGTTCCGGAGATTAAGCTCTTACATAAAACTCACAAATTTTTACGTTTTTACTCAGATTAGTCCTCTTTATAATATTAGTATAGAGTAGTTTGTCTAACTACGAAGACAGGCTACGATTTTAGCGATGTATGCGTCCATGTTTTAGTTTCCTAATTGCCAAAACCAGAGCCCTTACATAAAAACTCACAAATAACTTTATATAATAATATTATTAGTTTAGATTGTTTTGTATGCCTACGAAGAGACGGCCCATAATTATAACTTCTCAGTAGGAAATGCATTCCGCACCAGTGGCACAGTACGCGGCAGAAACTAATGTACATCGACTTTTAGAAGTTTAATTGAATAAAGATTATTTTAATTTTGATTTTAACTAAATGTATGTACTTCTCTAATTGCTACAAGACTTCTATTTCATTTTTTTTTTAATTATTGAGCTACATAACCGCGACGTGCGAAACAATCGCCAGAATTTACAAACAGAATTTAAAAACTTAAAAAATTCCGTCAATTAAAAAAGGGGAGGGAATTTTGATATTTACATTTGACATGATCTCTAATTGCGAAATCGCTTTTATTATCGAGGCAAGTGAACAAGATCGCAATTTGAATGTCTGAGTGTCGCTGCTCTGAGCAATTATCTCCCATTTTATTTAGACTCTCCGAATTTGTCTTCCGACATTTACAATTCTGAACGCGGATTCACAAAAATAAGAAGATTTTATTATTTTACTAGATAACGCTTGCGATTTCATCCGCGTGGATTATGATTTTTGTGATTTTTGAAAAATCCTGTGGAAACGTTTTGATTTTCCGGAATAAAAACTAACCTGCGTCAGTTGCCAGGATGCAAGCGCCCTCTGACATGCCTCTGACCAAGTTTAGTTGAAGTAAGTTAAACGATTCTTGCATTATACTTATTACGGACTAGCCCGAGACTTTGGCCCCGTTAATGTAAGACTAGCTTATTCCCGCGACTTCGTCCGCGTGGACTACACGGATTTCAAACCAATGTTTTACCCGTATAGGGATTGAATTTTCAAAAATCCTTCCTTAGCGGATGTTTCCGTCATAATAGCTATCTGCATGCCAAAATTAACTTCAACCCGATCCGTCCAGTAGTTCGAGCTGTGCGTTGATAGATCAGTCAGTCAGTCAGCTTTTCCTTTTATATTTATAAATGTCTGTTACTCTGATTCTTCTAAGAATAAGTACCTACTTATCTTCATTTCAGGTTTGATCACGTAGCTAGAAACGTCAAGCATAGCTCTTTCTCTATCACTTGCTGTTGTTTGAACCTCACTTATGAAGTTATTGTTTTTTCACGATCTATTTCAGAACGAGTAATACCTACCTTTTCATTAATTCTCCCAGCCTAGTACCACCCGAGTAACAACTAACAATACAAACAAACATAGGAAAAATTTGATCAAACACCTCCGCTTATAGATGACGAAGTATTTTGATCCTTAATGCACTAAGAATAAGGATTAAAATGCAACAATAAAAACTAAAGCCATTTTCGATGTGTGAATAAACATATGTAGTGGACTTGCGGAGGGTGCTTCGGACGCGAATGTAGTCTAGGAGCAAGTTAAACAATTGTTTAAAGAGTTTTGTACAGTTTTATTATTATTTGAAGTTGCTCCGGGCATTTACTTGGAACAACTATTACAATCTATTGAAAAATCAACTGCAAAAACGATGTAAATTTTAATAATTCTTGGTTTTGGTAGAGGACATGAAGTTTTATTATATTAACTTGACTATGGAAGGTACCTTCCATACCTACCATACCTGACAATCCTTTGACATATCTAGTTTTACGACTTATCTACGGGCACCATATTTTAGAACTAGAGGAATACCGTCTACCAGAAAATAATTTGGAAGAAACTTTAAGAAATATCGTCAATCATGATCTGCAAATATCATAGAATCAATGTGTCTGACTCTTGAAAATAGTGTGAACAGCAGGGGCCTACAGTTACAGCATAAAAATATTAAACACTAGCTGATGCCTGTAACTTCGTCCTTGTGGAATTAGGTTTTTTAAAAATACTGTGGGAACTGTTTGATTTTCCGAAATAAAAAGTCTATGTCGCACTCTCCAGGTCTTTATCTATACCCATTCAAAAAAACAAATCACGTCAATACGTTGCACCGTTGCGACGTGATTGAAGGACAAACCAATAAACAAACACACTTTCGCATTAATAATAAGGGTACTGATTTTGTGATTACAGTGTGACGATTGCAATCCGCTCTGATTGGCTGCACTTTCTCTCGCTCACTGTTGGCTGCAATGTATTGTTGAAACAGCAATAGCATGAATTCAGTCAATGACAACAATTGAGATAGGATCAATGATTGATGGAGCTTTTCCGTATTCGACCAGCAGCTCTGAACCTATTATGTAGACCAGCAGAGGGTGCTTCGGACTCGAATAAAGCATAACCGAAAGTGGATTTTCGTTATTACACACGTTGGTCTCTTGCCAAGCGGTATTAGACTTTATGACACTTAGACCAGCACGACCGTTTATACGATTGTCCTGTGAGGCAATGCCAGTTATTAAAAGTAATGGGTCAGGTACGATCCTCATTCACGCACGTTTAAGTAGCATTCACATTCAAGCCATTATAGTCCTAAACTTTATTGAGATAAGAGTGTTTATTCTTTGGTTATTTAAAATCAACGAGTACCTACCGCACGCAACTAGTCTGGTTGGAAAACGGATAAGAAGTGATAATACGCCATTTCTCGCACACATTTTGAGTATATTACAAAGAATAACCACACAATTGGGTATTCGTTTCACTTAAGAGAAGTTACGGCTTTTTTATGACGTTTAGTTTTATTTTCTAGCGTAGGAAATCGACGATAAAAAGACAAAATTGTCATTTCGGTTTTCTGTAATCCCTAGGCCTTAGTGTAACTTTTCAAGGACGTTCACTTTTGCGTAAATCGTGACAACTTTCGGGAAAATTGATGGACAGTTACGTTTACTCGTACAACCACGTGCGTTTACCGTTCTAGTTAAACTTTTCAAGTTAACGTTTACTGTGCGTTACAGCAGCTGTTGACGTTAGGTCAAGTATTCACTAGCATTAAAACTTTGTAGAATTTAGCTTTGACACTATTGACAGGTCACTTGCATGTTACTACAGTGTAAAAACTCGCCTATAAAACTCGCAGTAAGAATTTTTTGATTTTTGAAATTTACATTAACATTATTATGTCAAACAGAGCTAGCTGACTTCTGTAAGTTTTATTACTAGTGCAGATATATAAGTTAAATTATACTTCAAAGCACAGAGTACATTGGTATTTCAAAGCCTCGAAAGCTAGCAACAACTAAGTTTCTTGTTGTCCTACCTGTTTGTTAATTATAATTATTTTCTTAGTTTGGAAGGTATAAATTAAAAGTAAAATAAATTAATTTGTTAAATTAAATTGAATTTATTTCATGTAGGACAACTCTAGTCTCTAGTGTCTTTTATGCAACGTCTGTGGCTCGATCGATTATATACCATCGATTCGGAAAGCAAAATCTACCGAGAAGAGCCATCAAAAAACTCATCACAAAAAGTAAAATGTGAGGTACAAATGTGAATACAATGTGAAGGGATTCGCATCATCCCACGCAGTGTGAAATCGACCTCCAAATTCGAGCCAAGTTTCATAGATCTGAATTTTCTCGGACTCGGATCGGATGCAATGTAAGAGAGTAAACAGAGATCGTTGATTCGTTGCTGATAAGAATGTATCAGTCTCAGTAGCCTACCGCTATACCAAGCCGTAGGTACTAATCCGGTAAACAAGGCAACCTAAGTTGATCGATCCGGTTTGAACTGGATTACCGCAATGGCCGCCGCCTCCAGGACAAATTGACTTACATCGCACCTACAGGTAGACGTGTAGAGTAGGATATTACACAGATGTTACAGTACTACTTCTTTTATAAATTATGCCGATATATATTCTTGTTGTAACAATTGTATTACCTAAGCCGTTCTAGCACCGAATAACGAGACACCGTGAGCGATGTGAGCGATGGTATCCAACATAGCACGAAAAGTTTCTGGTTTTAGAACGCCCTTTCAGAGTCCGTGTCTCCTGCAACGTAGTATAACTTAAGTATTTTAAAGTTAAGAGTGAATATGCAACTTCTAGGCAAGCGCGCTCCAACTAAGACCTCATCGATGCTTTCCTTAAGAGCCTGTTTCATCGAAGCAATTAAAAAAAACTCGTTGGCGGGTGTAGCCTAAAATAGTGCTGTTTCCACAAATGATGGAAATAACGTTATTTGTGCGTGTTACCCTTTCCCTTTAACAGCACCTCACCATGATAGAGGCCGTAGTTGGGTAAAAAACAAGCTCTAAATTATATTACTCTGTGTTAGATTCTGATGCTATTAGATACATGATCGCGGGCATGTCCATTCACTTTGTAGAACTAAGTGTTCTTCCTTGTAATGCCTTCAATATTACGTGCTTATTCATCTGTAATTTACAAATTTTAATAACAGCTCAGAAGCTGTTGAGATAATGTAAGTTCCATCCTTTTAGACAAGAAGAATTCGAAAAAATCGGTCAAGTGTGAGTCGAACTAGCACCGTTTCATCGTACAAGAAAATAACACTTTTTATCCTTACGAGATCCTTATATTTTATGAGATCCAGCCCGCTGACAGACAGACGTACGGACAGAGTACGGGCAGCGGATCACCTTTCGGGTACGGAACCCTAAAAATGGCATCTCCATACAATTTATGCAAAATTAACGTTAACTTTAAATAGATACCTTCACTCTGTACTATTATGTATTGTGAGGCGATGGTAGACCAATTTACTGCCAAAAACGAAAAATGACCATTGATCTATTTTAACCAGAGTAGCAGTGCTTTTATGCCTCTACGACTTACACGCCACTAGCTGTGGCGAATGGCTTGTTTGCACAGGCCCTTAGCGGTGCTCTTAGGTACTGTTGTCGAAAATAAAAGAGAAATATAACGACCCCTTGCGCTGCAAATTTGATTACTCGCTGTTCCCGGCGCTTCTTTACGAGAATCGTAAAAAGTTTCCCATATATCTTATGACTTATGAGTGTTATGCAATAAACATAATCGCAAAACTCCATTCCGTAGAGAAAATGTGAGTGCCTTCAAGTAAACATAAAAAAAGTCCCGCTATTAACATGGGGTTATTCAAGGGGCGAACCAACGAATTCCTGAAAGGCCGGAAACGCATTGGCGGTTCCTCTGGTGCTGCAAATGTTCATGGGCAACGGTAATCACTTAACATCAGGTGATCCGCTTGCTCGTTTGCCCGCTAGGTATTTTTATTAAAATAATACATAAGTAATCAAAAATATCATCCAAACCACTGCAATGAGCCAATGCGGCTAATTCTAAGGGTTGACCAAGGTGACCAGGTACAGCCTTCCAATCACATCAGTAGGGCGATTGTCTAAAACCTGCATCAATCATTATTACAATCTCAATTGTTCTGATTGGCTGAATTTGTGCGATTCTTCTTGCAACAATGCATTGTGGCCAATAGTGAGCGAGCATTAACCAATCAGAGATGATTGCGATCGTGACATTGTAGCTGTCAAACAACCGCGGTAGGGCCACAGGACTTCATGAGACAGGATGACAGATCCTTGAAATAGAAGCATTTTCGCCTCTTGATCTCGGGGTTTCAAACTGTCAGCACACAAAACCAAAAGGCACAATCAATAAAAAACTATTCTCTTTTTCATATTAATTTTGCAATAACATTTATGATAATCGGCGTAGGTACAGTACGTAGGTACAATTAGATTCACCCCCCATCCGTCTCGAATAGAAAATTTTCAGAGTGTAACGGATCAGTTGGACGATTTATATAAAATCCTCATCTCCCCGTCTAAACTTAATTTGCGCTGATCCAATTCCCCTCGACGACGCGACGTTACCTCTGTACTCTTAGTATGAGTTGGCACCACGTTGATAGATTTAAAGTATTTGCGCTGCGTTGCGCGACGGGGCAGCGCCTTGCTCCATGCAAACTCATATTAATTATATTATTTGCTGCACCGCGTTACGCAACGCAGCTCAAGTGCGTGGGTACCTTAAAACGGAATGGGTCGATTCATATTGTTGCAGATTCGGAGGGTGTCATAGCGACAATCTAAAATTTTATGCAACATATTGACCTCTACCTCCACAACGCAATGCATTTTATATGAAGATTAGCTGATTAGATTAGGTGAGGGATTGTTTCCAAAAATCCTGAAACATGTACTTTTTAATTTTTGCCCAAAATTATTTTTAATTTTCTTAAATTCTTCTTAATTATCATAGATATTACTTGAAAAATGACCAACTCCTATACAAACTCTCATCCTTTACTTAACCCCTGCCTGTAGTTGTACAGATGAACTTGAACCTTAAAACAAGGGAGTGAAGGTGCAGACAAGAACGTTACAGTGATTCGATATTTTAAATCTATCGAGTAAGAAACGAGTATAAACCTTGTTGAGGTGTTAATACTCGTGCTAAGCCTACGTACTGATGATTTTATTATTGAAGATAAGTATATCCACATTTTCAAAATGTCTGCAAAATTAGAAATTATGGAGATGCCTTCTGTATATATCCAATAATACGAGTATTATATCGGTCAACTAAAGTTGGTGAAAATAGAACACTAATAGAACTAATTAAATTATACAAAATACTTATAACATTATCCTTTGTATTTACGACCTAACATAGTTTTTAAGTCTCTATAATATATGTTTGGTTTCTCTAATAAGAAATATTTTTTATTATTATTATAAAAATAGCATTTTATTTACCCTACCACATTTACCATCTTAGGGTAAATGTGGTAGGGTAAATAAAAAGTCATACATTCCAACACTAAGGTTAGGTACGGAAAACACTTTTAGGGTTCCGTACCTCAGAAGGAAAAAAGGAAACCTTATAGGATCACTTTGTTTTCTGTCTGTCTGTCTGTCGTGTCTGTCAAGAAACCTATAGGGTACTTCTCGTTGACCTAGAATCATGATTTTCGGCAGCTGGGTAGGCACACGTAAGGGAAAAATCCGAAAACCGTGAATTTGTGGTTACATCACGAAATAAAAATTAAAACGTGTTCAAATAACAAACAAATAATTTGTATTTTCAACTTTCAAAGTAAGATATTAATCTTACTTAATATATTAATACTAAGTGAGATATCATATGAAAGGGATTTACTTGTACATTCTAAAACAGATTTTTTAATATTTTTATGCATAATAGTTTTTGATTTATCGTGAAAAATGTCGGAAAAATACGACTGTAGTACAGGATCCCCGAGGGTTCCCTACTACAGTCTGCGCGAGTCTGGCTCGCACTTGGCCAGTTTTTTTATCTGAAGAAGTTTCCTTACAGCCTTTTCGTGTGTCAAGCAAGCATTTTTTAAATTGTTTTTTTTTTTTTGTAAAATGAGCAAATCTGATATTTACACGATAAAATTTAAACGCACGTGGAAAGTAATTAAAAAGCATGAACGATAAAATAACGAACAGTTTCAAAATTCATGTCCAATTAACCCGAACGGCCCCCGGTGCACATCTATTGTGCTGCGACAATATGCGGAAATTGTCATATCGTGAAACGACCGGGTGACATTAAAAATTCCATCAGTGCCTTACGTTGACTAAAACATAGCTAAGCCATGCAGAGCCGATTTTGAATTCATTCATTCACCCATTGCCTGTTCACTACTGAGAATAAGTCTCCTCTCAGAATAAGAAGGGTTTGGCCACAGTGCACCACGCTAGCCAAGTGCGAATTGGGAGACTTCACAAACCTCTGTGTAAAACCTGCATGTCTCAGAGTTCTACGTAATTTTCTCAAAGTCTGTTAATCTGCACTGACCAGCGTGGCGGATTATGGCTAAACCATTCTCATTCTGACAGGAGACTCGTGCTCAGTAGTGAGATGGCGATGGCTTGATTATGATGTTTGCACAAAACCCCACCAGCTGGACAGACAACAAACGAGTCGCAGGATTCAAGCGGCGCAAGACCGTGGCGTGAAAGAGTACCTACAAGAGACCTATGTCTAGCAGTGGAGTGGACGTCTATTAGTTGATAATGATGATATGATTTTATAAAAACAGCCCTTTATTTCCAGGGATAGAAAATTTTCCTATGCCCGTCTCCAGGGTAGGTACAAGCTATCTCCGTGCCAAATTACCTACGCCAAGTTTGATTAAGTTAGCCAGTGAAAAGGTAACAGACATACTTACTTTCGTATTTTGATTACATACTAATTAAAGCTTTCGCATTTATATGGGTATTATAATAATAGTCAGCTAGTTATTATATAAAAATTCCATCACTGTCGATAATCAAAACTAAGTTTTCATCCCTTCAAACAAATTCTGCCCTTTGATTGGCTGTGAAAAAATGTAAACAGCGAATCAACCAATCAAAGGGCAGAATTTTTTGACAATTACGATAAAGATGAATAAATACGTTTTTCTTACACAATCGGGGGGCAGTTTCCCACATTTTCGAGATATAAACCATCAAAACTTCCTTTTTTCACTTAGCTACATTCTAGTTAGCAAAGGGCAATTCACGGCGCATTGCTTGCGGCACAGTACGGCTTCAATGCATCCAAGGTCATACAAAGGAGGCTTTCAGCGCTTTTCAAAAGAATGCGAACATGAGCGTATGAAATCAAAAATGTTTAGTTCCCAATTTAAGTGCTACGTGAGTTTGAACCCTGTATATCATAATTTTAAGGTTGTAGTTGTTTGCCGAAGTATAATTTATGTCAAATTTTCATTTTTATGATAGTATACAGCTGGTAGCGGTTGATGGACTGAGCATGAATTTTGAAAGACGTGCAATGACCTTTTACAATTTTTCTAAACCATGATAAAAATTTATAGTTTTCGTATTTATTCCTTTACGTGTGCTATAAGACCTACCTACCTACCAAATTTCATGATTCTAGGTCAACGGGAAATACCCTTTAGCTTTTCTTGACGGACACGACGGACAGACGGACAGACAGACAACGAAGTGATCCTATAACGGTTCCTTTTTTCCTTTTGAGGTACGAAACCCTAAAAAACCTAATTCCTCGTGTATCAAACAGCGGGCATTAGCTAGTGTGAAATACTTAGAAGGAAAAACATTGAAACACCTTGTAAGATTAGGTGAGACATCCCCCTGGGGGGTGTCGTGTTTCGCCTCAGATTGGATTTCAGGAAACACATAAGGTGGAACATAAAACCATAAGCAGCTTGGCTTCCATATTTTATTATTGAAGAAAATATTAGGATTACTTTTATTATGTTAACAACCTTTTTGGTGTAAAAAGCCATTTTGGATTTCATTTTTGTTTTTGCGTAGTAATAAAACCAGGTACATCTTTAGGGCCAGTGCAAACAGACGAAGTGGAGAATGGACTTTTTGACATCAATTGATGTCTACATCTTGTGTTACCACTAGCTACCCATATTATATTTAAATGCGGAAGTGTTTGTTGGTTTAGTTTTTGTTGGTTTGTCCTTCAATCACACTGCAATGGAGCTTCAGATTGACCTGATATTTGCATGGATATAGTTAATGACATGGAGAGTGACGTAGGCTACTTTTATCCCAAAAATCAAAGAGTTCCCTCGGGATCTTTCATAATCTGAATCCACGTGAACGAAGTCGCAGGCATCAGCAAGTCAATTTAATAAATTGGCGTCAACATAAGTTCAACTCTCGACTGGGCTTGCCTTGCAACACTGCGCGTTATGAGAAATTAAAAAAGCTGTTTGAGTCAAGAAATACAGTCATAGAATATATAATAACTAGCTTATTCCCGCGAGTTCGTCCGCGTGGACTACATAAGTTTCAAACCCCTACTTTACCCCCTTAAAGATTTTTGATTGAATTTTCAAAAATACTTTCTTAGCGGATGTCTACGTCATAATAGCTATCTGCATTCTGCATGCCAAATTTCAGCCCAATCCGTCCAGTAGTTTGAGCTGTGCGTTGATAGATCAGTCAGTCAGTCAGTCAGCTTTTTTCTTTTTTAGATAGGTACTACCGCAGTTGACTCTGCCAGTGTACCTACGTTGCGCTTTATAGTTTCGTCCATCCATCTGTATGGCTGTAAAGCTGAAAACAGTTACTGAAACGTTTACCTGAAGAATTTGGTTTACGCGTCCACCAAAAAAAACTTCTATTCTATTACAGAAATACTAACGTGATTTCTAGAAATCCTAAATCCACGTGGAGTCGCGTGAAATCCAAGTCGCGGGCATATACTAGTAGGTAACTAATATGTATTTATTCCGCGTTTCTAATTCATTTTATTGCGACATAATACTTAGACAAGTTTCGTCAATTAAGCTCCAGCACTTGGAGAAAAGCTTTTCATAAATAACCTATGTTCTACTGTTTAGTATAGAACACCTAAATATGTAAACCCCACTTACTAACTTAGAACCTTAGCTCATACATTTTAAGGTTCTGTTTTAGTTGTGTGATTATTCAGATATGCCGTTTTATGTTGGGTCTGCGTAGCTCGTAAAAGACAAATAGAAGAGTGAGCAAGGCAAAGTCGTCACCTTCGCGAAGTTTTTTCGTAAACTTGACTTATTTACTCGGAGTCGGGTCGTTTATGTTCGCAAAGTCAAATATCCCGTGTCCCAGCTGCTCTTTACGATTTTCTTAAGTTATACTATTGTACATTTAATGTCGGAGACGACCGACAAAAGTTGACAAAAATAGAATGGGTACCTACGTACTCGTACCTCCCGGTTAGATCACCAACCTTTCTCTTCTCGGTGGACGACCCGTGCACCCACCGGCTTTTCCCACCAAGTGGGTGCAAGGGAAATTCGTATTCACCCGAACGTATCGTATCGACATATTTTTACACTAGATGATGCCCGCGACTTTGTCCGCGTGGATTTAGGTTTTTTAAAAATTCCGTGTGGGAACACTATAATTTTGCGTAATAAAAAGTAACCTATATCCTTCCCCGGGATGTAAGCTAATTATGTACCAAATTTAATCAAAATCGGTTAAACTTTTGGAACCTGAAAAGCTAGCAGACAGACAGACACACTTTTACATTTATTCTATTAGTATGGTTTTAATTCCTGTATATACAATAACTCAGTGGGTGTACGGATAAATACAAATTCCTCTTACACCCAGTGGTCGGTGAAACCGGTGAGTGCACTGGTCGTCCACCATTTTCTCGGCATAGTTTTTGTCCGTCAAAATATTAGATCACCTAGAACTGCATCGTATAACGCACATGAAGGTACTACACTAACTCAGTTTTCAACACTGAATATACCTACATCGATGACTGAATGATAGTCACTGAACAATCCTGACAAGCGTTCCTGACGTTATTAAAATTTCAGCGTACCTAGTTCATAAACAACTGAAAAACTTAACGCGTGCTTAGTGCATCTAAATATGCCCTGTCATCAAATAAAAACATTTGTACAATTAATCAATCAATCAGCCTGTTTGCGTCCACTGCTGGACATATGCCTTCTCAAGAGCGCGCCACCACACACGATCCTCTGCCTTCCTCATCCACCTACTTCCCGCTACCTTAAACATTTGTACGGCTAAGCAAAAACATTTCACATGCAAATATTATAATGCGATTAAAGTCAAATATATCAGGATAAGTGCAATCGTACGTAGGTACGCAAGGCTTAACTAAATTCACAAATCACGCCCCGCGCTGTAACGTGACACTTGGCTTGAATCTCCGTGAATAATTGCATTTCCGTGTGTAAACTTGCTTAATAAGGCCCTTTACAGACACTAGGCAGAAATATCTCAGTATTAGCTGAAATCGCGCTAGTCGCAACTTTGTTGGATGTTTTAAATCGATTATTGATAATATTCCTACATGGGCACTAATATCTCTTCGGATCTGTTGCATTCCATTATGTACAGTACGCGGCAAAAAACGCGAGGATTTGTAAAGCATTGTCTCTGTCGTTAAGACCGATAAAACGTGAACGTCAACGTGAACCCTTTTTTTTTTTTTTTTTTAAAGAATATTAGCCATGTTAAATGACTAATATTCCCCTTTCCTCTCCAACTAAGCGTCAAGCTTGTGCTAGGAGTAGGTACGTCAATAGTGCAACGGGCGGGGTTTGAACCGTCGACCTTTCGGTTTTCAGTCCACTCCTATACCGGTTGAGCTATTGAGGCTCTAAATCCTTTCTCAGATTGCAATTTGTAATATTATAAATGCGAACGTGTGTCTGTCTGTCTGATAGCTTTTCACGGCCCAATAATTTAACCGATTTTGACGAAATTTGCTACAGGCTTAGTTTACAATTTACATCCCCATAAAGGACATATGCTACTTTTTATCTCGGAAAATTAATGAGTTTCCACGGGATTTTTAAAAAACCTAAATTAACGCGGACGTAGTCGCGGGCATCAACTAGTACATAATAATTATCATGGTTAGTCTTTCGATAGTACGAGTCCTTAGCGCGGTTCCCTTTGTGAGGCTGATAAGGTTGCAAGTTTATTTTAGGGGTGCCACGCGATACGGTGTAATCGCTGTTCGCGGGTAGGTGTTGCTAGTGTTTATTAGCAACACAATACGATAAGTGCACACCCCCGGTCGTGGTGCTATAAATATGGAAGCTTTCTGTGTATATACTTAGGTACTTGTATTTTTAACTAGCTGATGCTCGCGACATCGTGCGCGTGGATTTAGGTTTTAAAAATCACTTGGAAACTTTTTCAGTTTCCAAAATAAAAAGTAGATTATGATACTTTTCATTCTGTAATAATATCTATGAAAAAAATCAAGACAATCCATTGCTCCGTCGTTATTTATTTAAAAAAATATATATAGACTAGCGCTTGGCTGCAATCAGACCTGGCAAGTGATGATGCAGCCTATAGATGGAGCGCGCTTGCCTAGAAGATGCCTATTCACTACCTCTTGAAGGTACCTATATTATATTGGAGCGAAAAACTGATGCTGGAAGCGTATTGTGGCGTGATAGAACAAATCAACGATCAAACTCATTTTCGCATTTAATATGTCTGACTCCTTCCATCCACTTTGGCAGTTACTAAGATACATAATATTTTTCGTAACCAGCTACGAATTAAGATGGTAGGTATTATTTTGTCACCACTTGGTCTTCATATTTGAAATATCTAACCACTATCCAATTTTTCTCTAAAACCTTCCACTAGAATATACCACCCAAGCGAATCCGGAACAAGTTAGCTAGTTAGAAATTCAAAATTCAAATAATTTATTCAAAATAGTTAATAAATTACTCTTTTTATGGTCGGTTGTTGGATTTGTAAGATATAGTGGTGATAATTATGCGAACTTAAAACTAAAGCTACCAGGGTTCCAAACGCGCCCAGGTCTGAGAAGAGCCCACAACAAACTCAGTATAAAAGATCCCCAACATTTCAACAATAAAAAATATCCCCAACAATTCACCTATTTCGACTATTCGAATACAAAAGATCCATATTGAAGGACTCGTTCGGGAATATTCGCATAAATATGCATTATGCGGGTCTTGCCGCTGTAGATAGATAGATAGATCAGTTTCATCTATCCACTTGAAAGTAAATAAATCTCATCTCGTCCAAGAATGCGTGGTTGTCCCATAAAATAACATTATGGTTGCGCCGTGGATGCCTTCGACCGCGTCTAGGGGCTGGCTGCCAATAACGCTTGAGAGCTCGTAGAAAATTTTGAAGCAGTGCTTTTGACTATGTAAATACGCATGCGATATTATATTAAAAATATGAACCACACAGCGCCTGTTTCATGCACTATTAGTTATTTCACTGACTGCAATTCATATTAATGTTATCTATAAATGCGAAAGTCTGTCTGTCTATCTGCTAGCTTTTTACGGCCCATCCATTAAATCGATTTTGACAAAGGTAGTATCGATTTTGATAAATTTAATTTTAGAAAAAAACAATTGCCGAGTTTCTTGCTGAATTGCTTCTCCGTAGACGTATTGAAGATTCATTATTTTACTGAAATAAAAAAATGTGAACTCACCACAATTTATTCACGATTGATTAGGTAATGACAAGTCAAGTACTTAGACCATTTTTTGTGTTGTGCCCCACAACAGCTTTCAAGTAAAGTTTTCTTTATACGTTTAGGAGAAACCGGCTTTACTCACGGGCTAAACTAGTCGAGCTAACGTCAAGTAAATACGTGAGTAAAGCCAGTTTCTCCTATAAGTACAATGGAAATCACTCACGATAGTTTAAACGCTATAGTTATATTTTCTTTCGGACACCAACTTCAGTTTTTATCAAGCACCTTCTTAAAATAGCCAACAGCTTCTCGGGCTATAGGGGGCGGCTGCCAATATAAATTCCGATCGCTATTGAGTGTCTGAAGAATACGGGTCATATTAGACAATTTATAGGTTTACTTGAGAATGTATATTTGTTATATCGGGGATGGGAAATTTGTTATATCGGGGAGCCTTTTAAATTGAGATATTGAGCTACTTGAAAGTTTGATGAAATTTTTAGAAGTAAACAAAGATGACTCTGGAAACTTGCGCATGAGGGTTTTCTTTATACCGTGGTCTACGATAAGAAAAGATTTTAAGAAATTCCACCCTAGTGAAGCCGGGGTGGGTCGGTTTAGTTTGGGTAGTTGGTTTGTGTTATAATAGGAACTTAAAGTGGCAAACTAACATTGAAAGAAATATTTAAGTACTCATATTAATATGAATCCTTTATACGTTCACGGATAAAGGAATAATATTAATTCCGCAAGCAAAAGTGGCCTGGGACCTTTCCCGGGATGCAAGCTATCTCTGTATTAAATTGCATCTTAATAAGTTAAAGGGATGCCGTGAAAAGCTAGCAGACGACAAACACACTTCCTAATATAATATTAGTACTAATGATATAAGGATATAGGATTAAGTATTTATGATAAAAGAGCAATTAAGCGGTAAATTCCGTAGTCCTGCGCTGGCAATGACCTCAGCTATAGTTAAGACTGTTATGCCGTCACTCACTACACAAAGTAAATGGGAATAAGCTCGCTCACAAGGAATTCCCGATGCGATGCGATGCGATGCCGGCCTTTCATTGATGTGCTCTTTAATGAAAGAGAATATTGCCGACGAATGCGTAATTGGGCTTGCGTTGGTGACTATTCTCAACTCATTCGATATTTAATTTTTGCGTTAATTTTGTTGTAACTTTTATTGAATCTTTAAGAGGAATTATTGCGTTATGTTTTATAATTATTTCAAATGATAAAATCATTGGAAAACTTAAGATTTTGCATGCGGGTTTTCTCTACAATAAAAACCCTACTTGTACTCCCACTAAGAAAGGATTTTCAAAAATTGGGGTGAGTCAGCTCGTATTTCTGAAAGGTAGCGTGGTACTTTAGACAAAGCAAATTTTGATATCTTATTACTTACCAAAATGGTACATCGTTGATCATTATTATACCTATACACATAATATTATGTTGGCGTCCGCGTGAAATTAGGTTTTTTGAAAATCCCGTAGGAACTCTTTGATTTTCCGGGATAAAAAGTAGCCTATGTCACTTTCCAGGTCTTTATCTATACCCATGCAAAAAATCACGTCAATCCGTTGCACTGTTGCGACGTGATTGAAGGACAAACCAACAAACAAACACACTTTCGTATTTATAATAAGGGTACTGATATATTTCATGGATTATTATTTTATCGAACGGTTTGAAAGTACTGCACCCACTCGGATATTAAGAAAGAATGTTATGCATTTCACTCGTGCGAGATAAAATTACGGGAACCGGCCACTTAAGTGTTTATTACGACGATTAGGTGAAAAATGTACAGAGTTAGTTGCGGGTTTTGCACTTACAACCAATCTACGACGGCCGTGTTTTACGAGCCGACATAGTTGTGTTACTATTGTTTAATTGGCTTCACGTGCTTCAATGATTGTTTACTTCTCTATGGTTTACTTATTTGCTTTATGAGAGGTCTCATTTCTCACATATTATAAATGCGAAAGTGTGTTTGTTTGTCGCAACGGAGCAACTGATTGACGTGATTTTTGCATAGGTATAGTTAAAGACCTGTACAGTGACATAGGCTACTTTTTATTCCGGAAAATCAAAAAGTTCCCACGGGATTTTTAAAAACCTAAATCCACGCGAACGAAGTGGGGGAAAGAGGTAATTAAAAATGGTAATCGTACGCCTTGTAAATTAACACTATATTGCACCCCTAGATAAAACTGTTTCAACACAAAAAATCATTTTTTTTCCTGCCCAGATAATAATCAAGTTAGGCTGCTCAGGCACCAGAAAATGAGGTTATATTAAAACGCGAGGTTTTTGAGTTGAAACAATTTTGATCTAAGGGTGCGATATTGTTTTTCTTTTTAAGTTGTCGCTTAGAAGAAATCCACTTGAAGAAGCTCACATCTCTATGTCAAAATCTACTAAACGAATCTCGAGCCAAATGACGAGAACACAGCGCTATACTTACCTGCGCGTTTAGAATTAAGTCTTGGACAGACAAGACGCGTGACTGCGGCGACGCGCGACGGCAACGATACCAACGCGGCTAATAATCACTACTGAAAGCCATAAGGCAAAATAAGAAGAAGAAGATAATAATAATAATCATCATCAAATTGCCTGTACTGAGCACAGGTTTCATCTAAGAATGAGAAGGGTTTAGGCCATAATCTTTTATATTACACAATTAGCTTATTTATCCTCAAACAAAATTTGCCCCAGGCTGAACTATGCCTATCACAAACTTAATGCCACGACTGCAAAACAACATGCAACTTTTTTTTCTTAAAATAGAAGATTTTCACTACTAATTGGCACATAGGTATATCATCTCTGTACATTTATTAAATGGCACATATCAACTCTGTAAATTCTGGGGCACACCTCCATACAATTTTTGTCCATCTCCTTTTAAACCCCTATTTTATGCCTTTAGGGGTAACATTTTCTACAACCCTTTCTTAGCGAATGTCTGCGTCATAATAGCTATCTGCATGCCAAATTAGATCCCGATCCGTTTAGTAGTTTGAGCTTTGCGTTGATAGATCAGTCAGGCAGTCAGCTTTTCCTTTTATATATATAGATATATAGGTATCTTGTAGATACTGAAATCGCTAGAGGCAGCCGTCGCGCTTTCTATGTGTCCAGGCTTTTACACAAAAAATCGCCGACTTCGAGGCAATGAGGCGAAATATCAAGACTTTACGCACCACATCGCTCGAGTCAGGGACGATCGAGGGTAAAGCGATCTTCACATGAATTCATATTTAGCTAAATGTATAAAAGGAAAAGGTGACTGACTGGACTAACTAACTGACTGACTGACTGATCTACCAACACATTGCTTAAACTACTCGACGGATGAGGCTGAAATTGGGCATGCAGATCAGGCATGCAGATATCTATTAGGACGTAGGCATCCGTTAAGAAAGGATTTTTGAAAATTCAACCCCTAAGGGGGTGGAATACGGGTTTGAAATTTGTGTAGTCCACGCGGACGAAGTCGCGAGCATAAGGTAGTTCGTTATAATCCCTTAAAACAGATGAATCTGTTTCGTAAAAAGTGCAATAATATGTGATATGCACCGACCGCCCTCCCAGAGACCACAGCTCCTACAGCCCGACGGACAACCAGACGGACGGACAGCGGAGGCTTAGTGATAGCGTCCTGTTGGCATCCTTCAGCTGTTATGGAACTCATAAAAATGACAGACGGATACATGGATAAACACATTTTTGTATCAGGGATAAAATTGCTTGTTGCACGTACTTTAATATTTCGCCTTGTATATGCTTCAGAACTGCTAGCAATTAGTGCCTAGTGGCTGTAAGGCTTGGCTGCGAGCCAGTTATATGGTTTGTCTCAAAGCTAGATTAATTGTACATTTCCTTGATAACAAATAAGCAGACCCTCTATTTTTGTTTTTAATAATATTTGTATATTATTATACACGCTACCACGTGCTATTAAAAAAAACTTAAAGTAGTATAATTTAGTCTATGACTATGTTCGTAAATCTATATAAGATACATTAAAAAGACTTGGCCTAACTGACTGACTGATCTATCAATGCATTAAACTGCTGGGCTGTAACCTTGAAATTTTGACAGTTCTCATCTTCATGAAGATCAGAAAATCAGAAATCTTACTCAAAATCAGAAAGAAATTATATAGGTATCTACCTAACTAAGGAATGAAAGTTTGTACGAAACACCGAAATAACGAAGATGTGTCTCAGGATTTTTGGAAATACCACCATAAAGGGACTTTCAGGAATTCTAGGCCTAAGTTTACATACCAGCGCGCTTTGATTGCGCTGATTTATATGTTACCTTAGGTAGGTATAGGTTAGGATAGGTATAGAATAGAGACTACAAGTGCTATAAGTATTCTTTCTGTACTTCTGCTTTAAGGCAAGAGTGAATAGGCACTATCGACAAGCGTACTCTACATTATTGTCGTCAAATACAAGCCTTGCAAAAAAGGCTAATTCAGTAGGAAGTCCAGTTGTAGCACTTTCGCTTGCAACCGCTCATAAGCGGACATCACGGTGACAAAGCAATTAGACGCTGAAAGGCTTGGCCCTCCGCCAGGCCGGCTGTGGAACATTTGCTCCCAAACGTCGCGCGGTTTACCCAAATAGGTATATAGTAGAGACTATAAATGCTATAAGTATCCTGTACTTCTGCTTTAGGGCAAGAGTGAACAGGCTCTATCGACAAGCGTACTCAACAGTATTGTCGTAAAAAACAAGCCTTGCAAAAAGGCTAATTCAGTAGGAAGTCCAGTTGTAGCACTTTAGTTCGTGACAGCTCGTGAGCGGACATCACGGTGACAAAGCAATTAGACGCTGAAAGGCTTGGCCCTCCGCCAGGCTGGCTGCGGGACATTTGCTCCCCAAACGTCACTCGGCTTACCCAAATTGGTATAGACTATAAGTAGGTATCAGGTATATCTAAATATACATATAAAAGGAAAAGGTGACTGACTGACTGACTGACTGACTGATCTATCAACGCACAGCTCACACTACTGGACGAATCGGGCTGAATTTTGCCATGCAGATAGCTATTATGACGTAGGCAACCGCTAAGAAAGGATTTTTGAAAATTCAACCCCTAAGGGGGTGAAATAGGGGTTTTGAAATTTGTGTAGTCCACGCGGACGAAGTTGCGAGAATAAGCTAGTTATTTTTAAAGTGTTTTACCTACACTTCAAGGAAATTCCGAAATATTTTATAATGCATATAAAAAATTGCGGCGCGGCGCGGCGTCTCCTGGGATCACGCCCAATTTTTTTGATATGTATTTAAAAATTATAGGCAACCTAGCACAAGTTAAACTTTTTGATTTTCTGAGTTAAAAAGTAAACTATATTAAAATCGGTTAAACGGATATGGGCCGTGAAAAGCTAGCAGACTGATAGAAAAACACACTTTTGCATTTATAATATCAATTATGGACTGGGAAACCAGATTAAATTATAGGAATTTTATTAGTTAAGAAACTGAGTTTCTTTACAACTTCTTTGAAAGTGTTATCTTGGCGAGTTTGTGTAATACCTGTGGACAGTCAAGAGGAGCGGATTAGTCGCAGCTCCGAGGGGAAATCATCCTTTGAATATTACCCACTTCTAATAACTAAGTAAATTTAGTTTTTTAAACCAAGTTATCTTTTCTTTTCCCCGCGGAAAGGAAAGCCACGTTGTTTTTTTATTAGTAGGGCTTGTTAGGGTTTCGTACCCGAAGGGTGCCAACGGGACCCTATTATTAAGCCTTCGCTGTCCGTCCGTCCGTCCGTCTGTTCGTCCCTCCGTCTATCCATCTGCCTGTCAGCGGGCTGTATCTCGTGAATCGTAATAGAGTGTTGAAATGTTCACAGAATGTGTTTTTCTATTGCCGCTATAACAACAAATAATAAAAAAATTCAAATGGCGGAAACGAAAATTAAAAAATGTGATATTTCTTGTAGGTACGAGTACGATGATATAAACCTTCGTTCTTGACCGATTTTTTTCTCTAATTAGATTTGTTAATACTTGTGCAGTGTGCACACAAATAATATGACCCAAATAATATTGCTGCGTTCTACTTGTTTGTGACTAGGTAACATAGGTACGTACGAAGGTAACTGACAACTCAAGACGTTGCTAAGAACACAAGGAATCCCTCTCGGATCACTAGACAGCTCTGTCGTTTTCTCACTACGAGTCAATATTTTACGTGGATGCAACCGACCGTCGTCGCTTGCTGCGTTCTACTTGTGACTACGTAACATAGGGGCTAAGAACACAGGGGATTCCCCTCAGATGGTGAAGTAGTTACTAGACAGCTAGCTGTCTTCATACTCAGTCAATATTTTACGTGGTTGCAACGGATCGATTCTTGCTGTGTTCCGTTTGTGACTATCTAAGTAGTCACCTACCAGGCTACTCACAACAGTCAACACAAGCTTAGTATCTCTGAGAACAAAGGCATCACTGGACAGTTCTGTTTTCACACTCCGAATCAATATTTTACGTTGCTGCAACCGACCGTGACGTGTTCTGTTCCACTTGTAACTATCCTAACAATTTATAGGGCAGCACAAATAAGGGACCCAGCCACATATAAAGGCAGCTTTTCTTCAGCTTAGTTCCATCATTCACACTCGTTCTCGAACTTCTTACACCAAACCGTTTTGTACCTTGGTTAACCCTATCCAACCAACAAGGTTTTGGCCGACCGATAGTTTTACTACCAGACATCAGGGTCTTTGGCAGCCGGGGAGGGAGGGAAGGGGGGATCTTCATAAGATACAAGCCATCATGCCATCCTAGGCGCATACTAAGAGGCTCCGAGAACTCTAAAGGACTTGCGCCGGTGCCTCTTTTGTGCGACGCTCATTGGAATCACCTGTAGGATATACTGCCCTGGCCTCATACAACTTGCATTTAGGTATGAAGCTTGTGCCACAGTAAGCTACCGTTTTCCAGGGTCTTTTGGTGGTACCTAGGGGGTACACCTCAAAGTAGTATTAGATCAAAGTGAAACGTAACGTCCCTAAGGCAAATGATACTTGTCTAGAATGATATGATTCTATCACAGCAAAGCTCACACTATTTCGCACCGTGAGATACGAACTCAAGGTTTTACCAAGTTGAATCCCCTCTTATATTAAACATGTTCGCCATTCTATTTCACTCATGTGAAATGTGAGGAACATATTAAATTCATAGTTCATAGGTATGTTGAATATCTACATGTTTGATATTATGAAGCTTCTGTTGCAAAGTAGTTTACATTTTTTTAAACTAAATTTTACATAGACAGCGTTCTCCAAATTAATTTTTGTTTAACTATACGAGCTTGCGCTAGAAAGACTGGAATCTCACCTAATATTTAGTGATGATGCAACTAAAGGTGGAGCGCGGCTGCCTAAAAGATGACTAATGAAAGGTGGTTAATATACGGTGGTGAGAAAAACGGGAGCCGGAAAGGCATATCATATTCTGTAAACGAGAAAGCAAATCGCTCCCTATTTACTGGTGCATATTCAATATTAAATAGGAACAAGGAGGAATATTAACAAGGAGATACTAGTCTAATTTTCCTCATATTTTCCTATTCTTAAGATTGCCTGGTAGAGATAGCTAATTAACCATAAGGCCGCCTTTTGTATCCTCCTTCTGTCTGTGTTTTTTTTTGTTCTTTTAATGTAATCCTCCTTGTGGTGGTACAAATAAAGTACCTACAGATACAAAAAAAAACTAGGTTGAATTATTCTAAAGTTGAATAGTTTTTTACACTTCTCTGTAACACTCCGTAATATATTAGGCATTCCAGTGTGTAAAAATTCGTAGGATTGCAGTATTCTGAAAAGTAAAATCTGCAGAATTTTTTGCAATTAACATGATGACGGCTTTTTATTGCTAGTTAATTCGTGGCTTTCTTCTTCTGCTTTCTATATTGATGAAAAATTATAGCAATATTTTTATGATAGAGTTTTTATCTGCAGTTCAAGGAAATTTCTATTACTAGATGGCATTGACAGTCGCTTCAGTACTGAGTGAACATGCATATCACAAATTTCGTCACTGGCAGTAAGCGAAACCGTGGCCTAGCGGTCAAGGCGACGCGTCGGGCGCGAAACCCAGAAGACGCAGGTTCGAATCCTGCCGGTTCGGCAGTTTTTGATATGTATTTAAAATGATTTAAGTAAGTTGTTGAAAGAAGGTTGTCGCACTGATTTTGCTTGGCCTATTGATAGCAATAAGGATTCGCATCGCCCTAGTTTTGATCTCAGTTCGTTTTACGACGCGACGGCCATTAAAATGGGGCCCGCAATAAAATGGACCCTTTCACTAAACGCTGATCATGCGGATTGCAAAAAGGTTGCGCTGAAATATTTAAAGCTAGATTATTTTATGCTGACCTACTTTCTTTTTTAAAACTACGTTACACGGAATTTTTACTAGGTCGTTCGACAAGAAGCGCAAGACCATGGCGTATGAAACTCCCTTCAAGGTATCTATGTCCTACAATGGACATCTATCGGTTAGCCATGACGAAGTAGAATTCATAGGTTTATAGGATTGCGAGTCGGTTTGCCCAAGACGTTCATAGTCAAAGTCAAATAATTGATTCAAAAGAAAATTTTACAATAAAATTCAAAGCTAGCCTTATCTAATCACTATACAAATCATGCCCGCGTGGAATGGTGCCAAGAATCCTGGCTGCATTTTAGCGCTGGACAGCCAGGCTGATCCGTTGCGCAAAAATGAGCCAGCCTTTCTGCATTAAAAGTAGGTAACGTTATACATTTTTGATTGTAAATAGTTGAATTCGTAAGATAATAATGCAATAGTGATAATTAATTACGTAAACTTAAAACTAAAGCTACGAGGGTTCCAAACGCGCCCTGGCCTGAGAAGGGCTCACAACAAACTCACTTTCCTACGATATACCTACGACAGAAAGAATGAGATGCCTTCAATGGCTCCCTAGCATAGCAATACTCCCTATTAAGTCCTTGTCTAACTGGGTGGCTCGCTTGGTATCTGGAGAGAGCTCGGCTGGCTGGAGTGATTCTGCGGGGACCTACACCAGCAGTATTTTTTTTATTTTTTTACTCAGATACAAGTTAACCCTTTACTGCAATCTCACCTGGTGGTAAGTGACGATGCAGTCTAAGTCTAGTATTTCGTGTAAGGGACGGATATGGGTTTAGGTGTGGATGTGCGTTTAGGTGACACAGTACACTTATACTGTGTCATCATCATCATTATCATGAGGATAAAAGAAGAAGAGTGGGTGCAACAAATAAATAGCAGGGTCTACCAGACCAAACCCTGAGCTTTGCCTTGCTCAAAACTGAACCCAGGACCAGTTCATAAAATCATTGCGCTCACTTTCACTTTTTTACTGCGAGAAGTAATAAAATTTCGCCAAAACACTTGATAGCGCGAGTTACGTTCTTGTAGCAACATTCTGAAGCTCTGCAATAAAACAATAACAATCTCTCAAAGTTATTGCTATTTCCAGCAATTCAGGAATTGTTCTGCTCTACAAAAATAATGTTACCATTATAAATACCTATTAGGTACCTACTCATATTATTAATGCAAAATTGTGTTTGTTTATTGGTTTGTTTTTCAATCACGTCGCAACGGAGCATAGGATTGATGTCACTTTTTAGGCTACTTTTTATAACGAAAAATCAACGAGTTCCCAGGGGATTTTTAAAGACTTAAATCTCCTATGTATAAAAGGAAAAGCTGACTGACTGATTGACTGATCTCGCACAGAACGCACAGCTCAAACCACTGGACGGATCAGGCTAAAATATGGTATACAGATAGCTATTAAGTTGTAGGCATCCGATAAAAAATATTTTGGAAAATTCAAGTCCTAAGGGGGTAAAATAGGGATTTGAAATTTGTGTAGTCCACATGGACGAAGCCGCGGGAATAAGCTAGTAGTCTATGTTAATAAAAGGAGAAATTGACTGGCTAATATTATCAACGTATAGCTCCATCCGTTGGGCTTAAACTTGAGATTTTACATGGAAGTTATCTTTATAACATAGACCACTTGAAAACATTTTCAACGGCAACATACCTACTGGTTCCTTTCTTCCTTCACTCCACTCCGAGTCTAAATGTACCTACTTATTGCCACCCATTTCATATTGAGCACTGTGGAAAAAGGTAATGCAAGCAAAAGACGACCTCCCTGGCGCAGTGGTGAGCGCTGTGGTCTTAATAGTGGGAGGTCCCGGGTTCGATTCCTGGCAGGGGTTTGGAATTTTATAATTTCTAAATTTCTGGTCTGGTCTGGTGGGAGGCTTCGGCCGTGGCTAGTTACCACCCTACCGGCAAAGCCGTGCCGCCAAGCAATTTAGCGTTCCGGTACGATGCCGTGTAGAAACCAAAGGGGTATGGGTTTAATAAAAAAATGCCATACCCCTTCCAGGTTAGCCCGCTATCATCTTAGACTGCATCATCACTTACCACCAGGTGAGATTGCAGTCAAGGGCTAACTTGTATCTGGTTGAAAAAAATAAAAAATAAAAGATTAGAGATTGTGTCAGCGAAACAGAGTAATTGTCAGTAAAAATAAAATAGAGAATATCATCTAGGTACTTAGGAAATTCTCATCTAATTGTAAAATCCTAGCCGCGTACCTATGGCTGCCTTTAATCGCAGACTTGGCCAATTTCCGTAGATCGTCGTTTCAGTTCCGTCATTCCGTGGGGTCCAAGTGTGAAAAGAATAAACGAAGCCTTTTAGTTTATTCCTAAGAGGGTCTAACATGCGCCCCGCGAGAAAATTTTGTCTACGCATTATCTCGTGTTTTTTCATACAAATAAGACAAGTAAATGCGTAGACAAAATTTTCTCGTGGTGCGCATGTTAGGCGTGAAGGACAACTACGATTTTGGTGACTATTATTTAAAATGTGTGTGTTATAAATCTACCTGTGTATAAAAAGAGACACTGACTGCCACTTCAACGAACAGTCCAATTCCTGGGTCTAGAATTTTGATATAGTTCATTAAGGTTTTTTCTATTAGGTACCATAGATTCTCAATAAGAAAGGATTTTCAGAAATTTTTGTTTTGTTGTTTTGTGATAAGTTTTTTCTACATGTAAATATGTATACTTTTCTTTTGTATTTAAGTAGTGTTTGAGTTAAATAAATAAATTTGTATTTTATTAATATGAGCTAGAATATTAATAGAATCGTAAGACCTGTCATATTATATGGTTCAGAATGTTGGGCGGTAAAAGGGACGGATGAAAGGCGAGTACATGCGACTGAAATGCGAATGTTGAGATGGATGTGTGGTGTGACAAGAATGGATAAGATAAGGAATGAATATATAAAGGGTAGTTTGAAAGTAGCGCCAGTGGTAGAAAAGATAAGGGGTAATAGGCTGGCATGGTATGGGCTATATGCCCATACTATGCCAGCCTATTACGCGGAGGGAAGAAAGCCATGTCACTAGAAGAATGTTAAGTATGCACGTGGAAGGAAAAATGAGAAGAGGACAACCAAAGACAAGGTGAACGGATTGCGTGAAAGAGGATATGCGTGAAAAAGAGGTGGATAATACGTTGACGAATAACAGGAATGAGTGGAAGAAGAAGACATGTTGTGCCAACCCCGCGTAGCGTGAGATAAGGTAAGGAAGAAGAAGAAGTATAACCAGTAATAAATCGCTTAATTTTCTATTTTAGACCACACTAAAGTGTACTCCGCAAGAAATTGGAGCGCACGTCTCGCAAGCAAACTTCGTCTCAGTCTTCCAGACGTCAACAGCATGCAATTTGGTTGCCACGAAATTGGTCAAAAGTGTAAAAATTACTTTAACTTTTGCTCTAAACTCTAAGCTATATTAAAGTGTGATTTCTTTTTCACAAATCCCGTAACAAATGTAGTACAAACTAGTTGATGCTTGCGAATTTGTTTGCGTGGATTTAGGTTTTTAATAATCCCGTAGGAATTCCAATTTTTCGGGATAAAATTTTTGAACCTAACGCATTAGCAGATGTCCTTGACTTCATTTTTGTCACTTTTATGTTTTAGATAAAGATTATCTGTTGCCGGAATGCAAGCTATCATTACCTAGGCTAGGTACATCGGCGCAGTGGTGGCCAGGCAGTGAAAAAGTAACGGACAAACTGACAGACACACTTTAATAGATATAATATTAATTACAGGAGTTATTTTTATGGAGAAATGGAGTTAAATTATATTTAGAGATGATTGGGCCACATAAAAATTGACACAAAACACCAATGTAAGGAGTTTTTTACTCAAAAGTTACACTTTGAATCCCTGGCTTTGAAAAATATCCTTTTAATCAATTTTAATTATGTTTAATGTAAATAAAAAACAGAAGCTTTAGTTTTTGAGGTACAAATTGTGATAAATCACTCTCCTAGCCAAACTAAGTCGAGATTCGCAAGAAATTGAGTGATCGTTCTATAAGCAGACTCGATTAGCCGCCACAAACATCGTTTGCGTCCACTGACCTGTACTAAAATAAGTACACTGGATTTCCGACCTGTTTTTAAAGCAACTTGATTTTGACCATTTTGGCGCTGATAGCAGCAGCGAGCGTGAGCGTACTCGGAACTAAATGTTAGTGATGACTGGTGAGATATTGTACAATAATATGCTTTTTTCCAGTAGCATACTTTTAGCAAATCAAGACCAGAAATTACCACCAGAGGTTTTTCGTAGCTCACCAAAACAAAGTTTGCTAAACAAATTACTACATAAGTACATCCGTAGGTACTTCATCACACGTCCCTTTGTACGGAAACGGAATTGTTCATTGGAATATCTACATTCTACTCTAATGGAGAAGGCTTTGATAGAAACTCATCATGATCAACCTATCGCTGGCTCACTACAGAGTCTACTACGGGTCTCCTCTCAGAGTGAGAAGGGACTCCGAGCATAAAGCTCTCTCCATTGCCCACAGCTAGCTAATTAGCGACCATGTCATAACACGGTATATACATACATAACACGATATACATATATTTTTATGAAATATCAACAAAATAAAATCATTGAAATCCCTAGTTATAGAATCCTTGCAGCGCTTGTTACTGTTATATTGTTCTCGTATGAAGAGAGGATTGATGGGTCAATTGCGTATCGCACTTGCAATCACCATCACCTATCTTGACATACTGCTATAAAATTGAAACGATTTGATGAGTTAGGTACTTGGTCTCAGTAGTCAGTAGTTGCCCGGCGATGATTGATGATGATGAGTATCCATATTTTTCCGCGTCCGCGTGTAATTAGGTTTTTTTTAAAAATCCCGTGTGAACTCTTTGTATTTTCGGGTTAAAA